>NC_066625.1:34799742-35399742 GCF_025201925.1 Gopherus flavomarginatus | reverse complement strand
TGTAGTACAGCAACTGCTTTCCTCTTGCCCAGTGATTTTGGAAATCTTGCAAAAGAAAAGCCTTCAGCTTTATCTGGGCAGATCTGTTCTTTGCAAACACCCAGTGCTAGTTGATGCTTGTGTTTCCATCCAGCCTTTGGGGTCTGATTGGCCAATGCACTAGTGAGACCATTTACAGCCATGCAGAATCCAAAGTGGATGTGAAGCTGTATTGTTCAGAGTTGAGTAGCATTGTACACCCACTTGGGGATGACACGTGGTACAGGTCAGTAGGGAGGGAGGCCTTGGATGCTTTACTATTTTAGTTTTCATTATTTTACTTAAAAGCCAGGTGAGATGTAGGGGCCAGTTATAGTCATGATTGCTCTTCTTTGTGTTCCAATGATTGCTCCAGCTTCTGCTTTTCTGCAGTACTCTGTCACTGCCCTGGTTTCTCCCACCTGCTCTGCACACAGGTTTTACGCCAGTCTAATTGTATGTTATGGTTGTGATTTTTGTTACTGCGATAAATATACCGGTTACAACTCCAAGTATGGCTGCAGTTGTACCAGTATAAAGCTGCTGTATATCAATATAACTTATTCCCCTTCCCACGTGGGAATCGGCTATAAGCACCTTGATACTAATATAAGTGCATCCACAAATGGGATTGGTACTGCTTTAGCTGTATCTGTTTGTTTCGAAACCAATATGGTGAAAGCAGTGCAAAAACTGTGTAGACCAAGCCCATCCATATTTTTGTTAATAGCTCTCCATCAGGGCTGTGTGGTAGTCCTGCCTTTCAGGGGCCTCTACTGCCCTGATATGGACTCAGAGCAGGAAGCACCAATGAAGAAACAGTCCTCAGCAATCTATCTAAGGTTTACTTTAAGAGCAAGTCAGCATTGGTAGGAGACTCTGGGCTGGCCATATTGGATGGATCCATCCAGTGGGGTTTCATGTAGATGTTGGCTTGGTCTTAAGGCAGCATTACAACTGCATGACCTTCGAAGTGGTGCTTAGAAAGTCTTCCCTACCCCAGCTGTGCATGAGTTCCTCTTGCTGCATGGATGCCTCATGGGCTTTCGTATCTTATATTCCAAGGCTGGCCTCCTATTGCCCGGTTGTATGGCTGGGACCAAGCCAGTTAGATCCAAGTGGCCAGGAGGAAGGATGGGACTTAATTCCCTATTGTATTTGGCATCATTTCTTGAGATTGCCCTGCAGTATGCATATGGGGCTGCTGGGTGCCTATGTCACCCCAGGGAGTGGCCAAGACTGTGTGAAATCCTGCTGTCCCATCACAGTCGGTGATATAATAGAGCGACTGTAATTATGCTGTAGTTGCACTACAGTCACAATGTAGTGGTGTGGTATTTATGCTGCAATGACAACATAATTACCTGTAGTTCTGCTGCAGTCACTGTGAAGCCGTACTATAACTACGCTGTCAACACAGTGAAGTTCTGCAACAGTTATGCAGCAATCACTGAAGTTCTGTGGCGGTTGTGCTTTTATCACCAGTTCCTGTAACTGGAAGGCAGCTGCTACATGACAGAGTAATTCCAGTGTAAACACTATGTAATCTAAAAATATATGTATTATGTATGAACAAGTGTAAGGTGGTCACTCTTAGCACTCCTTGTGGCCAGGCATGGTAGAGCGGCTGTGTCCCCATGTGGCGCCCCCTGCTGTTGTTTTATTGCTGTGGTGCTCTCTCCTCTGGGCTCATGCCACTTTCTCAATGTGTGGTAGGGGAACCCAAGCCCTACCTTTACACTGGTGTCCAGCCCAGGGACCCTGCAACTGGCAGCCAAGGTCTGCACAGTCCAACTCCTAGATGCTGTTTCCCTGGGCTTCTTTGTACTCAGCCTGTCACAGGCCTTCTTCCCCATAGCTTCTCTGGCTTGGCCCTTCTTTCAAGGCTAGGCTCCCAGGGCTTATTCTCTTCCCAGGTTTCCTCCTCACCAGCTGTCCATTCCCAGACAGTGACTGCAGATTCTCTCCTTGCAGCCCCTTATGCTCTCAACTTCCTGGCTTTTTACTAACCAGCCCACTCCTTCCCAGTTGGGCATCAAGATCAGTTAAACCTGGCTCCCCCTCCAGGTGCAGCCACATAACATCACTGGCCTCCCAGGCCTCGTTAACCCCTTCTGGGTGTGTGTGGGATACAAACCCCATCATGACCAGTAATTAAGTCCTGGCGTTCACCTGCCTGTTGTGTGAATGAATAGCAGTGTTAACTAGTCATTAGACAGCACAACCACAGCGGGATAACATGGAAACTCACTATGGGGTGGGGAAAAGGGGGGGTAGTGAGAGGTGTAAGTTCCTCTCCCTGCACCCTTCCCTCCTGTCCCTGTACAAGTGCTGTCTAGTTCAGCTGGGCTGCCAAAGCAGGAGGTTTGGCTGGAGACAGATGTGCTGGGGTGGATTATAATTGTGGTCGCCTGTGTTCTGGAAATGCCTAGAGGCCTTGGTTATAGATTGACACCCATTGTGCTTGGCACTGTACACACACCTCATTAGGCTTGGGAGGATTGGATTTTTAGTGGTAAATGTCCATTTCACCGTACACACCCAAACAGACTAAAAATATCACCATGGATAATAATTGAAATGTACAGAGAGGCACAGTAAGAAAAACACAGCTTGAGAACTTATTAAAGTTTGATTGAAGGATATTTATTCTGATGTGATGTTGCCAATGTGTTTTAAGGGTTATAAAACTTTAACTTTTTGAATCTCAACATCTCCAATCCTTAAATAATTATTGTCTGACCCCCCCCCATCCCCAATTTCCCACGACTGTGAAAATTTAAATTGATTAAAAAAATTTTAAATGCTTAAAAATTCACATCCCTGGCATTTGTGGAAAGGGTAAAAAAATAAAATTGAATTCTTCCCAGTCTGTATAATGAAAAGACAGCCTCCGCTACAAAGAGCACTCAGGGGAGAGGCACCTGGCTGCAGTGAGACCTGATGTACTCCAGCATCCAGAGCACTCAGCAGTGACGAGGGCAGAGCTGAAAGTCATTGCAGAGTTGCACAGGGCATGTTGGTGCCTGGCGGTGGAATCTCACTTGGTTGTTATGGAATGAGACAGCTTGGACACTTCATTCCAACTCAGTTAACATCCCCTGCCCCTTTGAGGCAGCTAGGCAGTGGTTTTGGTACTAGGCAACAGTGGCTGAGTGGCTGTCGAGGTGGAATGGTCTGTGTTTGCCCATTGGGGACCAATTTGTCTGCCTCACCTGCACCAACAGTCCCAGAATGCTGATGTCCCAGAGCTCATGCCAGGCTGGGAAAGTGCAGGAGAGTCCAGTCTGAGGGGTCCAACATCACTAGACAACCCCAAGTGATCCCACCATGTTTATTATTTAGTATGTGTTATGTGGGTGCACCTAAGAGCCCTAGTCATGGACCAGGCTCTCCTAGGGCCGGGCGCTGTACATTATTTATTCGGTGTATTACAGTGGCACGCAGGAGCCCTCAACATGGCCCAGGACCCCGCTGTGCCGAGTGCTGCACAAACACAGAACAACCAGCGGGTCCTTGCCCCAAAGAGCTGACAGTCTAATCTCAGCATCCAGCCTGAATTTCTCCTCTGTCCATGCCCCTCTGTGCCCTGGACAATCCCCACCACGACCTCAAAGCAGCATCAGAGCCTGGGAAGAGCAAGAAACAGCCTTGCAAACACCTCAGCACAGTGGTGGTTCCCAAGGCTTGATTCCCTTTCTGCGGAATACTAGTACTTCCTGCTGATGTCATCCCCTGGGGGCGAATTGGCCCCCTGTTTGCCAATTGGACTTGGCTGCTTCCTAGCCCCTTCTTGCTCCACAGAGCTCTAGAATGGCAGGGGCCATACAGCACTACAGCAATCACAGGCTGTCCAGCCACTTAGGTCAAAGTGGCCACTGAGCTTGGGCTCCTGACTTGTGACCACTTGGGCCTTGATTTCCCAGGGGCTGAACACTTCCTTCCTCTCCCCTTGACTCCGATGGGAACTGCCTGGAGCTCAGTCAGCACTGACGGGAACCAGCCCGTGGTGTCCCAAGTCAGGGGCTTCCAAAAATGGAGGTCTCCAACCTCAGTGGCATTTTGTAAAACGGCCTTTCAGCCTTGCCTTGGGGGCTCTGGCTATCCAGTGCTCGCAAGGGCTCCCCTTTGCACTCCCCAGCGAGAACCCCCACGGCCAGTTTGGGAAATGCAGAATGAGCAGGGCCAGTGCATGGGGGAAAGCCCAGATGCCTCTAAAGCCAGAAGCTGAGCATCTGGGGCACTTTACCCCTGAGTATCCGTACCTGGGAGCTTGGTACAGCCCCAGTGGGACTTACACTCCCTTCAGGACCCTTCAGAAGATGAGCAGTGGGAGAAGATGAGCAGAGACTCAGTTGTCTACAGTGCGTCTGGACCTGCCCAAGAAGAGAACCGCTCAAGGGGAAGTGCAGTAGCGCACAACTTAAACCAAGGTGCACCGTGCTTCTGTGCCAGGGAGTGGGGGAAGGCACACCAGGAAGATCTCACACGTGTGCACCCCTCTCTTGCTCACCCCGCTCAGGCATTCTGCAACGCACACTTCTCATGCACTTAAACACATCCTTCTCACACTCCCCTCCCCTGTTCTTGAATTTGTACACACCTGTGCACTCCTTGGCAGTCACACGCCTCTCTTGCACACTGGCTGGGGAGGACGTTAACTGCAGTGTGTGAGAACATGACTTGAGACAGGGGCATCCCTGTTTTCATTTCACAATCTTCCCTTGGTGGAGGGTAGCAACGGGCTCTGGCCACAGTTTGTGCATGCTGGGCTTGTTGCTTCTTACTTGTAGTAGGAACAGCCGGAGCCATATCAGCCTGCTCAGGAAGCTGGGGTCTCTGGGATTGTTTTACTGCAGCGTTGGTTTCTTCTGCCCAAATGCTGTTAACTAAAGTGATTTCCAGAGTGAATTCTGTACAGTTGATGGGCACCTGGTCGCAGAACAGTCCTGGAACATGAAACGCTTGGATTGTCCTCAGCAGCTGTACAACCCTCTTCGCAAACCACCCCGTACCTGCTGCTCGGGCCAGGCACTACCTCCCTCTTCAGTCCTCACATCTCCTTTGGAGACAACCAAGAAAGGGGATATCGGTGGCATTTTTGTGATACAGGAGGAAGTGGCAGAGACCCCTCCTCAACCATTTCATGGGATAAGCGCAGGTCTGGGCTGGATTTGAACCAGTAACTCAATGAAAAATTCTACAGCCGATTACCAAATCCCTAAGCCAGCCAGCAAACTGAGAAAGCAGCTTTGTCACATTGTATACAGATGGGCCATACGCTACACAGCTGGCCCTGCAGTAGCTGATTGATGTCTCCTGTAGCAGCAGCAGCAGCACCGTATGTGTGGAGGGGGAAGGTCCGGGGGAGGGGGCACAGACTATTTTCCTTTATAGGAAGCACACCATAGCATCCAGAGTCTGCAGTACATCAACCCTAGTCCTTGCTACACTCAAGTTGGTGAGAGAATCATTGTAGGTGATTTGAATGTTGAATGCTGTGAGGCAGGATGGGCCTAGTGGTGTGAGCACAGGCCTGGAAGCTGGGCGATCTGATTCTCTGCCTCACCCTTGCTATGCGAATCCAGGCAGTTTACCTCACTGCTCTGTGCCTCGGTTTCCCCATGTGCAGAATGGGGATAAAAGATCCAATCCTGCTTCAGAGGGGTGGTGTGAGGTTTAATTAATGTCTCTTTGTCCGGTGCTATGAGATCATAGACAGTACCAGCTATCCTAGGGGAAGGGATTAGGATTGTGTTGGGGGCAGTTCTCTACATAATCAGGTCCTATCTTTCTGTGAATGAAAACCCGTTGGCATAGCAGGGGAGGTTTGCTCTTTAAAACTCCACGCACCAGCTGTCCTTCATCGTGCATTTGCTGCTGCGCAAAGGCTCCCCGTTTATAACCCAGGATCTCCTGGATTTCAGATCCTGGTCAGCACCAATTGCATCTGCCTGAATCCTGCCTAAACCAGCCCCCCTCAGAAATCATCTGTGAGTGTGAATGAGGGGGAGAGAGTGGGCAGCTTGGGCCTCTGTGCCCTGACTTACTTTCAGAACAGAAATGCCACTAGTTTCATGGGGATAAGTAACAGCATCTTGTTTTTTTGCTGTGTGCTGCTTGCATCTGGATCCTCTCTGCTGGAGTGAGGGTAATGCAGTGTTATGGGAAGACTAAAGAATTGGCAATGACAGCTAACCCAAATGACAAGCAGCAGAGCTGTAACTTTCTCCTGGTGCCTAGATCCTCTGGTATGTGCGCCCCTTAGAAATCCACCTTGCTAGCCTGCCCTCCTCCTCAGCACCGGGCATCTCCCCCCCTGCCTCACCCCAACAGAGATTGTATAGCAAATGCTAGAATGATACTTAACTCTTCTTCCACACACAGATCTCCTAGTGCTCAGGATGTACAATTCCCCGTTCGACAGCTGGGGAAGTGAGGTGAGGAGACATGCTCACGGTGACGCAGCAAGTCCGTGGCAGTGAAGGACACAGCTCAGGCCCCTTCAGCCCCACTCCAGCAAGCTTTCCCCTGGATCAGGGTGTCAGAGCGTGAGCCCGTACAGCTACACAATTCTTTCTAGTGCCACTGCACAGGCCTGAAAACCTAGGCTCTGAAACTCTCTGTTGTAGGCTGCTCCTTGCTTTACAGCCCTACCCTGTTTGGGTGGAGAACCGCAACAGAGAGGGGTCAAAGTTGCTGCCCAAGGTCACACAGGGAGCCCATGGCAGAGCAGGGAATTGAACTGCAATCTCCTGAGACCCAGTACTTGACCTTAGCCACAAGAGCATCCATTCTGCTGGACAAGACCATGGATGTGGGCATGCACCACTGTCCCCTGCTAGATGGACTCCTACCTGCTCAGACAGCTGCTCTTTGTACCCTTAATAAAACTGCTCCTCCAGTGCTTACACCAAATGCCTTTCCAGACAGCCTCATTGTGGTATTCCAACATTCACTGTTTGGTAAGCAGCTATTTCTTCCTCCCTGCTCTCTGTCCCACCTCAGCACAGTGAGTGTGACTTCAACCAAATTCTGCAGTAGAGCATTGTGGAGATGCTATGGAAACCCCCAGCCAGCTGAGACATTGCCACTGGTTGGGATCCTGCTCTCCCCTCCGCTATCAAGCTCTCCCTGATCCTCTGAGTTCCTCGCTGTCTATGGCGTGGCTCACAGCCAGCCCCAGGGAGGGGGAGATGTGTGCAGAGTGGTACCACACCTTGCAGACCCCAGGAGAAAGCCCTGTCACACGGCGCTTGCAACGTAGTCCACACTTCCAAACACTGCCAGGGAGGAGCTGACAGACTGAAAAGCTGAGGGGAGAGGGAAAGGGGTGCAACACGCAGGTCAAGTGATCCCGGGACATGGCCACTCACTTACAAGGGGTTGGGAGCTCTATAAAGTCAAACACACTGAGCTCTTTGGGAATAGGGACCACTGCTTTTTTGTGTGTTTGTACAGCACCTTAGCACAATGGAGCCAGGGTTCCTTGGTGTACCGTAATACCCCTAATAAATAATGTAAAGCACCCAGCACAATGGGGCCAGGGATCCTCGGTGCTGCCGTCACACCCCTAATAAATAACATAAAGTGCCTAGTACAATGGGGCTTGATCCATGACTGGGGCTCCTCGGTGCTACTGTAATACCCCTAATAAATAATGTACAGCACCTAGCACAACAGGGTCCAAGGCACTACCGCAATTCACATCATATTAAATGCTTCAGCCCTCCTGTGCCCCCAACCCACCAGGAATTCCCTGCATCAGTCCTGGAGTCCTGACTTCTCTCCCCGTGCTTGACCTTTCCCTCTGTGGAGGTGAGCGGTTGACTCACGAGGTGGACAAGTGTATTGGATATTGGCTACAGCTATGGCAGGCCTTGTGGGAGGAAGGGGGGCCACTGGGGGGATTTAGAGAAGCCGTCCAGCCTCGATGCAAGGGGTGCTCCATGTATAGGAGGTGCCTGGAAGAAAGCACAGCCACAGGGGACGCAGACGAAGAGGGCAATGGGGCACCATGGACAGAGCTGATGAGATGGTGCCTGGGCAGATGAGCAGGGAGGGCAGAGGTCTGAAGCTCTGGAACTGGTGATGGAGAAGGGGGAACCAGCAAAGGGATTAGAGGGGTGAGAGTGATGGCAAAGACCAGGACTGCCATGGAGGGAATGGGTGGGAACTTAGACAGGAGGGGCTGTTTCTGTACAACGTGGATGGGAAATTATCCAGCACAGTGGGTCTCTTGCCCCTGCAACCCTCCCTAGACCCCAAAGGACTCCCCACACATGACAGCGAGTGCTTGGCTGGGGGCAAGGCAGTGTGCGTGACAGACCCCCAGGTGTGCAACATATGGCGATGCCCCTGACCACATCTCTGCCTTGCAGTGCGACGATGAGTGCTGGCTCGATCGAGCAGGAGCCGTCGCGCAAGCTGGCCTGCTGCGGTGTGCCCCTGATCACCGAGGACATGCAATCGCTGGCCATCCGCACGCTCTCCGGCACCGACATCAACAAGCACTATGACCTCATCCGCGAGCTCGGCAAGGGCACCTACGGCAAGGTGGACCTGGTGTCCCACAAAAGCACAGGTGAGGCCAGCTTGGCTCCTAGCGGCCAGGCCTGGACATTTGGGCAGGCATGGCTTGTTGGCAACTCAGCGAGCCATGGACTGGGAGCAGCTGGACGGGGAGGAGAGAGACAGCTGGGGTGGAGGAACCGAGCAGCCATCTGAGGTTCAGCCCAGACCTGTTAGCAGGTCGAGGAGCACTAAGATTCTTGTCCCTCTTGTTTGGCTTGGTGCCTGTCTGCTGCAGACTGACTGATGCCGACTGGGAGTGGCTGATCTCTTGGTATTTCCAGCCACTCCAGCTGTAGGAAGTGTCAGGCTCCTGTATCCCAGCTTGGGTTCAGCTCATGGGGGAGTCAGGAGTTGCTCAGACAGGGACCCCTGAAGCAGTCTGGGTCTCGGCTTGTTATCGCCACATCCCCAGCCTAAGTCAAAGGGTTTTGCTAGCAGAAACTGCACTGGCATGCGGGGTGCACTCCCCAACCCACAGCCAGGGGGCATCCAGCTACTGGGAGAGTAACAGGCATGACCTGTTGCTTGCCTCTTACCAGGGCCTGTGGCCACAGGGATCCACTCTGTGTGCCATTCCACTGGCTATTCTCTGGCACACCCACAGTCCTCTGCCCCCAGTGAGCTGACAGGATAGGTGTGGAGGTCTCCATGGTGTGCTGAGGCTGTGGCGATCCCTTCTATACAGCTCCAAATGGACCAGACTTGCTGCTTTGAGGCTGTTCTGTAGTTCTGGGGGGGCAAAGCCCTTTGGGGAGGGTGCCAGATGCTCCTGTTAGTGTCCCTGTCCAGCTACTGGCCCCAGCAGATCTGGTCAGGAATTTTTCAATGAAATGTTTTTCATCCAAATGGATACATTTCCTGGGAAAGGGGCATCGTCGATGAACTTCTCCACTCAAAACATTTTTGGAAAAAAGAGTTTAAAATTCGAAAATTCCACTTTTCTGGTTCAAAATGACTTTTTGTTTAGAAATTTAAGCTAATGAGAATTAAACAAATATTGAGAAAATGGAAATGAAACAATTCCACTGACCTGAATCAATTTTTTTCCCAGATTTTCAGTTTGCACATTTTTTTGAAATTTCAACTCTTTGTTCTGATTTGGGATGGGAATATTTTTTAAAATCTTGAAAATGGTCAAGGGACAGGAGAATCTCAGTCCTTGTGCTCAAAGGCCAGAGTCTTCTGCACATGCCTCTCCAGAGGTCTAGTGGATGTGGGCCAGGCCCTGACAAGAGCCATGTAGAGCTGGGTTGGTACGGAGAGCAGCACCTGCTGGGACCACACTGCTAGGATGGGTGGTGCCTGAGCCAGGGGCTGTGACTTTGGGAGCTCTCGGGGGAGCGTTGTGTCTGCTGCAACCTCCCCACTGGTCTGGGAGGAGTCCTATGTTGCTGAGCCTTCTCCTGAGCCTTTTGCCCTGTAGGTACCAAAATGGCATTGAAGTTCGTGAACAAGAGCAAGACGAAGCTGAAGAACTTCTTGCGGGAGTTCAGCATCACCAACACGCTCTCCTCCAGCCCCTTCATCATCAAGGTCTTCGACGTGGTCTTTGAGACTGAAGATTGCTACGTCTTTGCTCAGGAGTACGCGCCTGGCGGGGACCTCTTTGACATCATCCCTCCACAGGTACCGCCTGGGAAGCTTCCCTGGACTGCCTCTCTCCTGCCCCCCAGAGTCTGAGCTTTAACACCCATGGCCCTCAACTGGGGCTGCCCCAGCTCCCCTGCACAATAAACCCCTTTCCTACACGAGACCCCTGTCCCACTTCTGCTACTCTGAGACCTAAAGGCAGACTCTGTCCTCCAGCTGTGATCTCATGTGCTAAGCAAGGGTGCTGACTGGAGTCAGCATACCAGGCTCAGGCCTGGCAGGTGCCTGAGTGCAATACCTCCACAGGAAAGCCCTGACATTCCTGTATGAGAGCGCCTGGGTCTGACTCTCTTGCTAGCTCCTTGTGGGTTCCTGTACACCTGGGCAAGGTGAGAGTGAGTGGAGAGCTCTGACTTGGTAGCATCCTGGGTGTTAGTGGCTCCCGCATGTACAGGGTGTTCAGTAGGTGGTGCTCTTCCCCCCGACTCTGCAATCAGACCTCACCCCTGGGGACAGCATGCCTTCAGATGAGACACATGTGCCTGTAGCAATTTTCACAAGAGCAGAGCTGTTAAATACTAACTGGGGTCACTACAATCTTCCTGCTTATGTTTGCCATGCAGTTGCAACTGGATGCATTATGCATCACTTCCTGTCCTAAACCTTTGCCTAGTGATGCTGTGCGCTGTTACACTGCTGGCATGTCCCACCCCAGAGGGGGCTGCATTTCAGTGGTGGGTGAAGTGATTCTTGTCTCCACCATTTGCAAAGTGCTTTGGGATCCTGAAAGATGCTAGATGAAAATAAGAAATTAATGACTATGATTCATTATCCTTACAAAAGCAGGGGGGGGTTCAACAGTGACCAAGGGTTCATAGCCATCTCCTGGGGTGAGCGAGCCCATAGGGACACATAGTGCTGCTTGCTCTGATCATAAACCATTTCCCCTCTCTGCACTGAATGAACAAGGCGAGGGGGAAGGGGAGGAATAAGCAGACATAACTGAGAGAGAACCAAGGAGAAAGGATGGCCAAAGAGGAGAGAGAGATCTCCCCAAATATAATTAGACATAATTGAATTGGAAGTGTAATGAAATCGTAATGTAAAATGGATAAAGGAAAATGTGATTATACAGCTTCAGCGGGTGCTGTAGCAAAGACAAGAGACAGGATGTATGTGTGTCTGGGGGAGTGAGTCCTTGAAATGCCCTCTCCTTTGTGACCCAGGAAATTCTAGCCTCTGTGTGACCCTCACCAGTTTGATCTTTGGATGGCTGGCGTTGGTGTCTGCCATTGGCCCAGGGATTCAGACTAGCCTGGGCTTTGGCTAAGATCTCCTCTGGGGGATGGGTTCGGGACTGGTTCCACGAGGCCTGCTCTGGTCTCCAAGGTGGTGGTGAGGGGAAAGGACCTTGCCCCTGGAAAAGAAGGGGAACTGTATCCCCACCCCTGCTGAACTCAACAGCCCTGTCCAGTGGCTGGCAGTTCTCACCCAGCCGCCTGATTGCCCCCTCAAACCCTTGGTGTGTGGGAGGGAGGGAGGGAGGGAGACAGTCTGTTGGCTGACATTTCAGGATGGTGTCATTTTCCAGATTTCCACCCAGCTTCTGTGTTGCACATGGATAGGGACCCGAGGCAATGCTGCCATCAGAGACACTAGAGGTGGAGAAGGGCTTTTAGGTCACCTAGTCCCTCCTCTCCCCACCCAGGGGCCAGTGTTTGGTTGTTCTCCAGGACCTTGGCCCATGCTAAGTGGAGCTGCCACCACTTTCCGTGAGAGCTTATTGTATGTCCCCCTGGACCTCTCCGCCTTAGATATTTCTCCTGAAGCTCAGTCTAGACTTCCCTTTTGTCAGTCTCCTTCCTCTTACCCTGCCCAACCCCAGAGCACCTTAAGCAATTCCTCTCCCTGCTCCCACATGAACACCACGACTTCCTCTCCTCCCTTTCACACCGCCTCGGCCAAGCACCCTTCATCTTGCCTCCTCAACCAGCCCCTCTAGCTCCATCGCTCTTCTCAACCAGCTTCCTCCGGGTCTGGGGGATGCTCAACCCCCCGCTCCACCCCAGACCCTGCTCCCACCCCACCTCTTCCCCCAAACCTCCACCGCCACTCCACCTCTTCCCACCCCTGACCCTTCCCCACCTCTTCTCACCCAGTTTCGCCCTCTCCCTCCAGCATGCCCCATCCCTACTTCACCCTCTCCCTCCCAGCACCTCCTGTACCAGGTGATTCTGTGAAACAGCTGATTGGAGCTGGGAGGGAGGAGGAGGTGTTGATTGGAGGGGCAGCAGGCAGATAGGAGGTGCTGCAGAGGGGAGCTGGCTGCCAGTGGGTGCTGAGCACCCACTCATTTTTTTCCATGGGTGCTCCAGCCTTGGAGCATCCATGGAGTCTGCTCCTATGCCCCCACCTAGGGTGTCGCGGTCTGTTTGGGGATTAACAGGCCCTAGAGAGAGACCCAGGAGGAGGAGAGGCTGAGGTGGATTTCCAGACTCACTTGCACTTGACTTGGCCTTTCTCAGGGAGAAGGTCCTCAACTGAGATCCTGCCGCCAATTGACTTCTGGGTCCAGCACTGGGAGCAGGGAACTGTAACTGGGATTGAAGGGTGACAGTGGATGGGTTATGCGTCCTCAGAGGAGAGCCACGGCGCCATGCCATGGAGCATGATGGGGCCAGGTCTGGGCAGCTCGTTACCAGATACTGACCAGAGAAGAGACACATAGTGTGGCCAGGTCTGGGACAGAGCTCGGAGTGGGCGGTGATCCCCGCAGTGACCAGGAGCATGGGGCATGTGCCATTTCGAAGTGACACACTTCCATCTGTGTGAGGGCACATGGAGACCTGGGGAAGGAGGAACTTAAGCTCTGATAAAGGAATCATAGTAGGACCTCCTTAATTCAAGCTCCTGAGGGGAGAGTCTTTTTGCAACCTGAAATGTTCCAACAGGCCATGTCTGTGGTGGGTCCCATACACCTTGTGAGCAGCCTGGCAGTCAGGGACAGTCCCCAGGAGAGCCAACCTGTGTTAATCCATTCGTTTCTGTTGTTCTGTGGCTTAACCCCCAGTGTCTGCCTGTCTGACTCCACATGTGACCCCCCACCCCTCATCCCCGTGCCTGGTGCTAATGTGCTGTGTCTACCCTTATAGGTGGGCCTCCCCGAGGACATGGTGAAGCGCTGTGTGCAGCAGCTGGGCCTGGCCCTGGACTACATGCACAGCAAGAACTTGGTGCACCGGGACATCAAGCCAGAGAACGTGCTGCTCTTTGACCGCGACTGCCGCCGGGTGAAGCTGGCCGATTTTGGCATGACCCGCAAGGTGGGCTGCCGAGTGAAGCGCATCAGTGGTACCATACCCTACACGGCACCTGAGGTGTGCCAGGCTGGCCGGGCCGAAGGCTTCGCCGTGGACACCAGCATTGATGTGTGGGCCTTTGGGGTGCTCATCTTCTGCGTTCTGACTGGCAACTTCCCCTGGGAGGCAGCCTCTGCCTCGGACACCTTCTTCGAGGAGTTTGTGCGGTGGCAGAAGGGTCGCCTGGCAGGCCTGCCATCCCAGTGGCGGCGCTTCACAGACAGCGCCCTGCGCATGTTCCAGCGTCTCCTGGCCCTGGACCCTGAGAAGCGCTGCCCCATCAAGGAGGTCTTTTACTTCATCAAGTATGACCTGATGTCAGAGGTGCGCCGCCGGCCCTCCTACCGCTCCCGCAAGCATGCCGGAGATAAGCTCTCTGCCGGCCCCCACCGCCATGAGACACCCAGCTCCTGCACCCCCACCCCGCTCAAGAGAACCATCCTGACAGAAGGCAGTGGCCCCCGGCTCTCTGCCTCTGAGCCAGGCCTGCCCTCCCCCGGGGGAGCTAGCCGGACGGATGGGCGGCAGGACAAAGGCAAAGGGCAGATGGTCCTGGCCACAGCAATAGAGATTTGTGTCTGATGAGGGCTCAGTGGGAATGAGGGGACAGCTGGTCCTCGCGACACGGCTCTGCTCCATACAGCCTGCAATGATGATGTCAGCACCCCCGCCTCCCTGCCCCACTGGTGAATGGGAGTCAAGGGGGGCGGAGGGGATTCCTTTTTGTGTGAAAAGGGACCAGGAGCCATGTCTCCCGAAGCAAAAAATACTCACGCTGCTAGTACTCGCTGATACTGAGGATGCGACATACAGCTAAACCCTGGAGGAAAGGCCAGAGTGTAGACACAGAGCCAGTCAGAAAGGCCCCAGCTTGGTGGCTGGGAAGAACCATGTGTGACATGGCGGCCCCTCCCACTCACGTCTTCCATGATTGGGGTTGGAGGCTGTTTCCCCTGACACTCTGCGCTGTGCCCCTGCTTTGTCAGTGGGGCCTGGGAGGAGTGCTGAGGCTCTTCCCATTGTTGGGGGTGGGCAGGGACTTTCACAGGGATGAGAGCGGGAAGCCACAGGGGTGCAGGAAGGAGGAAATTGGCACCAAGTCTTGGACACACGGATGGGTGGCCATCTTGCGGGCAGCAGGGACTCAGCAGGGATATCACAACCATCAGATGTGTCAGGGGGCTGGGGGATTGGATGGGGTGGGGCTGCCAGTGATGGGTGGTTTGTCGTTAATAAGCAACAAGGCTGCAGCCGGTATGGGCCTCTGGGGGTCATTGAGGGATCGTATCACTGTCAAGGCTTGGTATGCAAACTGGTGCATTGTTTGCTGAGGCTCTGGATCTTGCTAGAGGATCCCTGTGAGAGAGTGTGGGGCCAGCACCGTCCCAGCGGGCACTGCAGCAGCATTGCCCTCCAGCACTGCCCACTATCACTGTTTTGTTGGCTCTTTGTGTCCGTGCTCAGGCCCGGCGACTCTCCTGTGATTTCCCTGGAGCAGGGGCTGGCAGGGCGGACTCTGGGGGTTTGAGTGGAAGGCTCATGAGCCCAGTCTGTGGAGGAGGCCTTTGGAGATATTGAGGGGGCAGTGTGCACCAGCCTATTTAATACCAAGCAGGCTATGGTTTTGCCCCATCCCCCACTGCCATCCTGCTTGGAGGGCTGTCTGTGATGGGGAGCAGGAGATAAAGCAGAAGCCAGTAAGCCTGGCTGAGCCACTGGCCTGGCTGTAAAGGGAGTGTCCTCAAGGCCAGTTCTCTGACAGCCTGAGCCCTGCCATGTCCAGGGCACGTCCCCCAGGGGCAGCCCCAGCTCCTGCGGCTCCCCTCCTTGCTGAGAGATCATGAGGACACTCCTCTCTGTGCCAGTGGGGGAAGCAAGCGCTAAATGTAGCAAATGTCGATGTGTTTCATGTGTCAGTGTGTGTCGAGCCGGCTAGGCCTGGCTGTTGTCATGGTCACCCTTCCCAGGGAACAGCCTCCCCTGTCCCTGACCCCAATGGGCCAGCTGGGCACTGGGACCCATATGGGGAGCAAGGGGACATAGCGCATGATGCCTTGTGAGGAGCAGAGACCTAACCCATTTGGTCTTAACTGGAGGGACGTGGGCAGCAGGAGAGCTGCCGTCAGGCTCCGGATCCCCTGCTCCATGGAGTTTCTGGTGGCTGCAGTGGTTAGGCTCTCATCAGCATGCAGTGCTGGGCTGTATGGGGCTGGGGCTTGGATGGCAGGCAGGGGCCTGGGAAAGGGTGCTCACAGATACCCCTGATGGGCTTGGCTTGGTACCTGCTTCCTGGCCTGGATGGCTCTTGCTTGCGTCTGCCCCTGGGGAGGAGGTGCACACCAGTGGAAGGCACAGGGGACAGGTGAGACCAACCCGAAACAGAGCCAGCTGGTGGGGTTGCCCAAGGCAAGCCAGTAGGCATGGGGGTTGGCACAGCACCCACCCCTTAGATGGGTGCGTTGGAGCCAAACCCCCAAGTGGTGGCCAGAAAGGAAAGCTATTAACTGCCCCCAAAGTCTGACCAGTTTCCATGACAAGCTGGAGGCAGCCGGGGGAGCTGCAGAGAAGAGACGGAAGGTGGTGGCACTGACAGGGCAGGCGAGAGCCCTGTGTCCAGGGTGCTCTGGATGACTCACCATGCACTGCACTAGGAGCAGCATGAAGGGCTGAGTGGGGCTGCAGGGAGGCAATGTCCTTGGTATGCCAGGCGCTGCTGCACCATGGGCCCCTGGGGAGATGGGCTGAGCTGCCCTGGCCTCTAGGATGCATCCACTTAGACCTAGTCCACACGGAAGCTGCTGGCCAGCTCCCAGCCCTAACCCTCCATGCCCCACCAGTGCTATGGTGAGCCCTGTTCAGCCACTGTCACATCCTGAAGCTAGCTGTCCCCTAGCCAGGGCTCTGTTGGGAGCCCACTCACTGCCAACAGAGGCCCATGGCAAGGCTGTTTGATGGAGGCACAGACACCTCTAGGGCAGTAGCTTTAGTGGCTTTGGAACAAGCAGGTGGAAATGACCCCCCCCCCGCCATGGTCCCCTCTTAATGTGAGCCTTCCACAGCCACAAGCTGAGTGGGGCAGGCAGCTGGGTTTCCCTGGCATGCCGGAGCCCGCTAGCACCCTAGCTGCCCAAAGCTTGTATATAGCCCAGTGATAGCAGCAGGGCTTCATCTCCCAGCTGTGCTCAGCTATTCGCTAGCTGTGAGATCAGCCCCCCCACGTACCTGCATTACTGGGCTGTGTTGTGACAGCTGCAGGAGGCTGACTGGCATCTGCTAACTCAGCTGGTCCCATCTCGGTCACTGGCAGGCAAGGTTTGCAAACCCCGGTGTGGCCAAAGAATGGTGGGACGTCCCTAGCCCTGTGGTAGTGGCAGGGTGCCACAGGCGGGCCCATGGCGACTGCACTGCCAGAGTGTACTGGGAGACTGACCTGTGACAAGCAGGGCTGTACCGAGACAGGAGGGCACAGGGAAGGGGGGCGGGAGCGTGAGAGCTGGGAGATATATGTGTTTGTGCTCTGGAACAAGGGGGCTGAACGCCCTGCCCAGGGCCATGGTGGGGGATTGAATTAACACATATGGGTGCTTCAGAGCCACAGAGGGTCCTGTGGGCATTGGGGGTCGGGGGCTGGGGAAGCAGTTCATTGCAGAGTCCGAGGCCATGCACAAACATTGGACCCAGGCCCTGAGGGCGTGTCTGGGCTCTGGCTTCTGCCAGGAAGTGCCCACAGGGTTGGCTCAGCTGCCTTCTCCAGACTCTCTTCTGCTGCCTCTCATCTCTGGCCCTGAGCAGAGGGTACCCAGGGTACTGGAAGAGCAAGGCGTATGGGCTCTTTCCCAATCAAGGGCATGCACCAAAGGGACTGCCTCCTGAGATCAGGGACTACAGGTCCCTGCCATCCCACAGGGGGCTTCACTTACCCCCCATGATCTGCCATGTGCCTACCCCACCTGCACCTCAGGGCAGATCTTCCCTGAAGAGCTAACACTGGTGACAGGTGGGGTGTTCTCAGTGCCCAGATTCTAGGCTTATGTGAACAGCCACTGTGCAAAGCCAGATACAGCTGCATCTGGTGGTGTGCTCGCTGTGTGTGTTGCTAGGACTTCTGGGGTGGCCCATCCCATGGTGCTTTCACTGCAGCGAGCTGAGCCACTGTCTATGATGCGTTCACAGTGCACTGTGGGGAACCTGTCTGCCCTTTTGGGATTGTGGGAAGGTTGTCAGAGGACTAGCAGAACATGAGTGGTTTAGCTGGCATCCTCACTGCAAAGTGGGCAGGTTACCAGTCCGAGCATAATCAGCACCCAGGTTTTAGCTTATAGCCCAGGCCAGCTAGTGCAAGTGTAAAGCACCATCAGGCTTGTGTGGGAATGGGAAGGGAGGATGAAGTGAGTAGACTCTTGGGTTAGCACTGCAGCAAAGGCAGATCCCTGTCGAGCATCTGGCTTGGCCCCCTTGCCTGTTTCTTGCAGTGTGGGCACAGACAGGGTCAGTCCTGCCATCCGTTGGTGCTTTAGTGGCACAGAACTGTGCTGTCCACCCTTCTGCGCCCTCCCCTTCCCCACCCTGTCCCAGACTCCCCAGGGCTGGCTGCACTCCCCAGCGGCCGTAGAAGGGACCATTTCAGGGGAGGGGAGTTAGACTGGCCGAGTGGAGGTGTTGCACTGGCCAGCAGCTCCCGCTCCCTGAGCCCCAACCTCTGGGCGTGGCCCAACTCACTACTGCACAAAGGGCTATCACGCTATTAAGCAGCAACAACAGTTTACAAATAGACATCAGGCAGGTGGGCATGGTCTAAGCCCTGCACCCAACACACGAGGCACCTGACAGCCAGTGCCACTGGACTTCAGCAGAAAGCGAGGGTGTGTCTTCTGTATAACCATTGCTGACCATAGCACACACCCAGCCCTGGCCTCCTTCCCTACCACTGCCAGAGCACCAGTGGTGACTCTCCAGCACCTCTGGGTACAGTATCCGAGGGGCACCATGTCTGATAGCCCATTGCTCCATTCCTTGGCAGGACTGATCCATCCAAATGACTACCTATCCATGGTGAGCAAGGGACAGCATCTGAGAGGCTTCCCCACCCTTCAAACTAGCAGCTTGCTGACCCCTGAGTCTCCTGCCATTCCTTGGCGTCACCAATCCCATCCACTGGGCCTCTCCCCCCATTTCAACACCCAGTGTCGCCTCCTCCTTCTCAACAGTCCACGTTTTGGGTGAACGCAGTCTGTTTGCCCTCTTGTTTAGGTGTCACCCTGTGCTCTGGGGAAGACCAGGGCTTGAGTATTTTTTAGAGGTAGCATTGCACAGATTTAGATAATAGAGCCGCAATTTCTCCTTTTTGCCTTAGGTCCCTCAACGTCCTTGATCTTTCGTGCAATAATGTAGATAAGTAATAAGAACACCACATAGAACTTTTTTTAATTTTTCCGGTTGGTTCGTTGATTTTTCAGGGTGTGTGTATGTGTGTGTGAGATATTTTTTCTGTTGCACTGTTGTTATTAGGTTGTTGAGGGGGGTGGTAATTCCTTTGGCTGTCAGGTTGTGGATATTCTTCCTGTAGGAGAGGTTATAGTGTCACAGATGTTACCTCAGTTCCTGTCACTGTTAAAAAGAAAAAAAACAAAAATGACAAAAAAAAAAAAAACAAAACAACAAAATGGATATAGTTTAAAAAAAAAAAGCAAAAACTCAATGGATGTGAAGGCCTTCAAAAAACAAACAAAAAAAGAAATAAAGTGGTTCTCTGTTGTAACAATGCAGTGATGTTTCCCCCTGGGCTGTCCCATTTGAAGGGAGGGGGCTGAGTCTTTGCCACCACAAAAAGCACTGAGTGTAATGGCTGCTTTCTGGAAGGGCTGGAGCCTGTGTTTTGACTCTTGGTCCAAAAAAAGGGCTGTGATTTTTATTTATTTAGCAAACATTTTGCCCTGGGGTTTTTTCAGCGGAAGTTGAAATGTCAGCCAAAAAAGTTAAATTTTCCAACCAACTCTTCTGACAACCTCCCTGAGTCTCGTCGTGGCATCACTTAGAGGAGAGTGGAATGAATGCATGTGCTGCAGAGAACAGACACTCTTACTACATATATTACACACCTGCCCATGCAGCCCCTGGACTAGAATCCAATTCCTCAACTCCACTGCACAGACCCCACTTGAGTTAGAGGTCTCCCATGACTGGCAAAGGACCAGCCGCTTAGCCAGAATGGTCAGCATCTGACCATCCAGCTAGACGTGTCCCTGAAACAGTCTTTCTGGTCAGATTCCCAGTCCAGCCCAAAATATCCCAAGAAGAGTTTGTCCTTTGGCTCCCTTGCAGACTGAGTCCAGTACATGAGGCTGGCAGCCAGTGATTGGCCTGGTCTCACACCAGACCAGCTCAATGGCCCATCTGGCCCTGCATCCTGGCTGCTAAAGTTCCAGATGCTTTGAAGCAAGGTGTCAGTCGTCTCTTCCATACTACACCTAGCTGCGCAGTCCTATCGCACCGGGGGAAATTCTTCCTGACCCAAACCATTGTCCTAGAGCATAAGGATTGAGAGCCTTCATCATTTCAGTGTTGGGGAAGGGTTTGTAGGGAGAAGGCAGTTTCTGACAGGACAGTCCATTCCTCCCCATATATGGTTTTCTCCAAGTCAGCGCCCATTATCCCCCCTGCTGTAAAGGTGACCAAGCAGAGAACCAATCACGCCCTTCCCTGACCCTGCTGCAGCCCTTATTGCAGTGCTCTGATTGGTGGGGCGACAATAATCCAGAGGCCTTTGCTTCTTGTTTAGGCAACACCCAGATGAAGAAGGTGTCCCTTGCTCTTCTCCCAGTCAGTGGGATAGTTCCTAAGAGCTTGGATGTGCTCCGAGCTGAACCATCTTTGGAGCAGAAACCAGGCTGGGAATCTCCCACAGGCAGGCTGCCCCTGGTGAGAACCCCATTCCATCTGATTGAGACTATGTTAGGGTGTCCAATTGGGATGAGGATGGGGGGTAATAGGTGCCTCTATAAGACAAAGCCCTGAATATTGGGACTGTCCTTATAAAACTGGGACATCTGGTCACCCTAGACTATATGGATGCCATGGATATTTCCTTGATGGGGGGTGGCTTAGCCCTTCACTTGGGCAGCGAGCCTTGGAAAGTTGAGGAATTTTGGGCAAGGGTTCATGACATTATTTGATTTGAACCTGTGAAAGAAAGCCATGCACTGAACCCCGCAAACCCCTCCAGACATTCAGCATGCCAGCAACCACACCAGGAAACTCAGAGCAGGTAGGACAGTGACCTTGCTCCTTTTGAAGCCAACTGGTATTTGGTCATTGGCTTCCATGGGAGTTGGATAAGGCCCTTGCATGTGTTAAATGGACAACTTACTGAGCAAGACTGACAGATCCAGCTGGATGGATCAGGAAATGGTGAGAGTAGATGTGACAGGCTGGACATCCCATTTTCCCCAGCTGAATCTGATCTGTACAGCAGTGTGGGCATCTCCTCCATCAGCTGTTTTTCTTGATCTCCCCATGAAGCATCACTGCATCCCGTTGGTTGTGTTTTGACTTAGCCTTGTGAACTGGTTGGGTGTATATACTCCGTTCTTGCACTGTGCGCCTGGAGAGGGGCAGTCACAGAATGAAAATGAGCAGACACGGTGCTGTCGTTGGATTTCTCCCGCCCCCTCCTGGAAAAGGGAAAACAAACAAATAATCAAAAGAGAACACGTGGCTGTAAATTCTTTGGAGTTCTTTGACTTGTGAGCAGGAGGTTTTTAAATGTGTTGTTTAATTCTATATTGAGGACAATTGCTATAAAATAAAGCCAAGGGGAAAACACACCAACAATCCTTCCCAATAAGTGTTTTGAGTTTTTCCTGGGTCAGGTGGGTTCCGTGGGGAGTGGGTGCATTCTGAGGGCATGGGGGTTGCATATGTGTATGTATTGGACACATGAGCAAACGGCCCTTCCCTGCCATATCGGAATGGACCATTTTAAAGGGTCAAATTGAAGGAAAAGGTTTTCTATGAATGAGAGTGTTTCCTCTCTACTGGAATCATCATTTATATTACAGCTGTGCCTAGAGACCTCACTGCTCCAGGTGCTGCATGAACACAGGCTGAGAGATGGCCCTTTCAGTCTAAACACACCTGGCAGGTTGGTTATCCCCATTAGTATTGCCTCTGGAAGCCCAGAGAGACGCTGTGACCCACCCAAGGTCATCCAGGGACTGGGAAGTGAAATTATATCTCCCACTTCCCAGTCCAGTCCTAGCACAAGACCATCTTTCCTCCCGCATGAGGCAACTGTGGCCCAGATCTTCCCAGGTAAGCAAAGAGTTAGGCAACTAAATACCTCCTAGAATCTGGGCTCATCTTTCTTCCTGCGCCTCCCCCTCACATCTAGCTGTATTCCCAGAGGGCAGACAGTGGCTATGTAAAGCATCCCTGCTGGACTTTTAGCTTTGGCCCCATGGAACCCTTGGCCTCCCTGCTGACTCAGCCAACCAGTCACAGTGGGGATTCAGAAGGGCATGGACACCTGGACCGTAATCAAGCCAGACTGAGTCCAGCACCCCATCTCACATAGTCCCTAGAGGGAGCTGTTGTCAGCCAGTCCCACCCGGAGCTGGGATCTGACCCAGCAGTGAAAGGTTCAGACCATCATCAGCCCCCCGTCATACACGGCACTGGTAACTCTGGCCCATGACAGAAAGGAGCAGTGAGGGGTGGAGGCAGAAGGCAGTGGGGCGGGAAGGCCTTGCAGCCAGTAGTTTATATTGTAGCTGGGACAAGTTAGCAATGGCAGTATAAGTTGCTGCCACACATTCATGCCAGCAAACCCAGAGACTGCTGGGTACCCGGGTGGTTTCCCATTACCACCCGAGACCCTGGCATCAGGATTGTCCCATGGGAGGAATCACCTAGCAGCTTGTCAGGCTCATTTGCCATTCGCCACTTCCTGTTTCATTCAAGTACATAGCAACAGAGGCGAGTTCCTGCTCTGTGCAAGTCAAAACAGGCCAGGACCACAGTGGCCGAGGCACCTGGCTCACATCCTGGGGCAGGTGGGTTCCCAAGCTGTGACATGCAGCACACTGGAAGAAGGGGACAGATGTGGCTGCAGCTTAGGGGATGCTGTCTGCAAAGCTGAGAGGCTGGTTTGAAAGCGCATCCTGCAATTCATTAATAAATAACGGGCCCAATGAATGATGACTGCTTGGAGCACCCTATCATGCCTTTCATCCTGGATCTCACACAGCCTTGCCACCATTGATGAATTAACCATTACTCGCATGCCAGGCCTCTGGGACAGGATCATTACAAAGAGGGAAACTGAGGCAGAGAGCAGGGAAGTGCATCGCCCAAAGAAAAGCCAGGGGCAAAGAAGCAGGAGTAGGATCCTGGAGTCCCGCCCATAGCTCCAAGACTTGATACCTCAATGCGGAGATGGCAGCTCTGTCTGAGCACTCAACAACTTTCAGCAGCAATAAAAGACTTCACATTCAGGAGGCAATAGCATGAAGCACACAGCATACAAGCTCAGTTATCCTTCTGGTAACATGAGCAGCCCCCTAGGCCTGCTATCGGGGGGGCGGAGGGTGCTACCCAGCTTTAGGTAAGTGGAGTAACTGTAGCTGGGGACAGGGAACCAGGCTGGCATGGGGCTGGTCTTGTGGAATCATAGAATATCAGGGTTGGAAGGGACCTCAGGAGGTCATCTAATCCCACCCCCTGCTCAAAGCAGGACCCAACCCCAACTAAAGCAGGCTTGGGAGGGCACACACCTCCCATCTGTTTCCTTGCAGCCTCCTTCTCTGGTTACTTCTGCCCAATTTGGGGAGTAGAGCTGTGGCTTTGAGGTCTGGATTCAGGGCCTAGCCCTCAAAGCCCTGTACAGCTACCCTGATTATGCCAGTGCTCCTCCAGGCAGATGGCATTTGCACTGCTGTTTGGGCTCTATTTTCTCAGAAATCGGGCCGGGAGGGACTCATGGGATTCTTGTGGCTTTTCAAAGTATTTGTCCCTGTGGAGATTATTGGTCCTTGCTGGGGGGTGCGGGGTGGGGGTGGGAGAGGTTGAGCTGAGATAATAGCTATCCCAGAACCAGTAATCCAACACAAACAGCCTCTGCCAGCAGCCTGCCAGTCACTCCAACCCATTCAACCTCCCCACCGCCCCCAAAAGTTGCTCTTCACATTGCCCCTACAGAGAAAGTAAACACTCGCACTTGGCACCGTGCTGCTCAGCAGCCATTGAGCTAATCACTCTTGTTGAGGTGTATGTGTGGCTACCATGCAGTGGCTGGACCACAGTGCAAGAGCTTCTGGGTCAGAGTGGAAGTGGGGCAAGGAGGAATCCCTGGAGGAAATTAGTTGCCCAGACTGCCATGGAGATGCTTGGCATGTACTGTCCATTGGTCACGCAGCCATAGTGCCAGCTGAACCAGTTCTGCTGAGCACTCGAGCACTGCCAGGTGCCTTGGGCTACACTGGAGGTTAATAGAAAGCAGGAGCACACCACCACCACAAGGCTAGGACAAGTGCCAACATAAAAGACCACAAAGGGGGTGCACATTGGGAGTGAGGGGCACCAGCAGAGCGCTGTGGGAAGCCCAGGACCACAGGGAGGATGTAAATCAGGAATGAAGGGCACAGGCAGAGCTGGGGAGAGGGGGTGGAATCCAGGGCTGGAGGAGCAGGGGGGCTGAAGGTTGGGACCAATTGGTATCGGCAGAGCAGTATGGGGAAGCCAGCACTGGGATAGCAGGGGGCCTGTGGGCCAGGATTGAGGGGGACTGGCACAGTTGTTGGGGGTCCCAGGGCACCTCCATACACAGCTACCCTACCCCAAACCAGCGGAGTGTGTCTGCCATGACTCAGCCCCACATCATAGCCCTCTGCCCTGCATAATGGGAATGATTGATAAAGCCTAAATGTATTCCAGCCATGTCCATGGGCTAATTTCAATTTCCTAGTAATTATGCAAATGAATGTGGATTTAATTAAGGGCAGATTTCATTAAAGGCTTCTTGGGAAAATGGAAACAGAGAAGGGGAGAGGGGAAGGAGAGAGACAAAGGCTGTGTCAGCCCCGGAAGATAAATGATGGCAGGCATAATGAAGGGGATTGGCCAATCCCACACTCCAATTTGTGCTCACTTAATTGGAGGGGGGAGACCCTTCTTCCTAGGGGGGCATTCAGCTGAGGCCGAGATGGCATCGCAGCAGGTGACAAGATAAAGAGAAGCCTGAATTCCAATGAAGGCACCTGCACTCCTTTTTGTGTCTGTCTTATTTCTGTCTTTCTTCAGCACGCCTCCCTTCTTCTCTAGCATAAATGCAGGCACCTGCTGTCTGTTCCTCTCTCCCCTCATCTCCCTGACAGGCATTTCTTGGGACCATCCTGTACCCGTCCCTTTTCTGCTCTAGCAGGAGCTATAAAGCGCAGCCTTGATGCTACTCTGGCATCACATCATGGCTCTCGGATGCCAGGCCGTTGCCTGTATTTGAGCCTTCTGTCATGTGCACTATAGATCTGCCTCCATGCACAAGCATGCTATGCATTAAATGTATATTATACACCTGACACTATTGTAGTGTGTGCACAGAAGTGTACATGTGTTATGGGCTAGATCCACAGAGGGCATGGGCATTACAATGCCTAAGTACCCTGCTGCCTGGTGGAATTCTCAGCCTTGAGTTAGCCACCCAGGCTCCCCCTATGCATAGGGAGACTGAGCCAGGGAAAGGCATTCTCAGGGGCTGCCAGGGCTGGGCAGGATGAAATGCAGAGAAAAGGGGTAGGGCTTAGACACCTAAACACCTTTGTGAAGCTGGGTCCCAAGTCCCACTGATCTGGGCCTTGGGCACCTGACTGGCAGGCAGAAGGGATGTGCTCTCTCTGCTCTGGCTTCCTGGCCAAGAACCCTCTCCTGGGGTTAGAGCTAACCAGCAAAAAAAAATAAATCGAGAACAAGACCCCATTAAACCCAATAGGCCAGTGGTTGAGAAAGTCATCTGGGATGCGAGAGACCCAGATTCCAATCCCTGCTCTACTGGATTGGGAGCAATGACTTGAAGCCAGATTCCACCCCCCAGGTGAGCATGGTGACCACCTGGGCATGTGGGTAAGGGCGTCTCCTGCTGGAGCCGCTCCAGTTTGCCTAAATAAATTCAATGTTCACTGGTAGAAAGAGCAAGGCTAGCCCAGTTCTCACAGGGGCTCTGGGGCAGTTAGGTTCATGGGCCTGCTCACTGCTCCACTAACTATTTAATTAGCTCTGCCAAGTGCGATAGCTCCAACACTCCACATATGCATGACTTTTACGGGTCCTGGTCCCTGCCGGGAGACAGGTGAAGGAACACCTTGTTTGAGAATCCTCCTTCATGTCCGCTGGCCCTGCAGCTTGCACTAGGGCTGAGCAGCTCATTCCCTGGGGGCCAGGCAGCTGTGCACATGCCTGCCAGCAGAGGGCTAGGCAGTACCTGAGAGGTGGCTTTGAAATGTCATTGGAATTAGATGTTGAATGTAGGCTCTTAAAGAGGCAGTGAGGCACCAAAGTCGCTTTGTAGATCTACCTCCATATTAACCCCACAACCTCCACCCTCAGACATGCTATGTTAAGAGAACATTAAGGTTGCAAGTCAAGTGCCCAACTTAGGAAATGCCAGAATGAAGGTTTCCCATCAGACCCATGCATCAGCTTTCTGTAGAAGATTTACAGCTCCTGGCCCATGGTTCAGTACCCTGTGTTCTAACCAGCCCTCAGCTCCCGCCCCCTGCTGGATATGCTGCTGACTTGTCCTTCTGGCTCCCCAGGCTTCCTGTTCTAACTAATGGGATAACCAATGCTTCTGTTCTCTCCTACTACCCACGGCTGTGCAGTTAGGGCTTGCAAGCCCAGCCTTCTATCACTTCACTGCCTGCCCCGAACATCTTTGAAACCTGCAGCCAACCTTGAATGACAAGGCTCCAACTTAAACAGAGCAGCCACACACCATGTCTTGTTCACAGCATGGTATCCAACAGATGCTTAGGTATGTCTAAGGCACCCATCACCACAGGGCCACCCACAAACTGGCACTGACCCAATGAAATTGGGTTTAATTCCCACCCCTAGCCATTCTGGTGCAATGCGATGATGGCCATTTGGGCCAACACACCAGTAACTGAACTCAATGCATGAGCTACCAAGGCTCTGTAGGCAGGGGCCATCACAACTCCTGTTCTCTGTGAATCAACACAGAGGGGGAACTGATCACACAGAGTCACCAGAGGGTTCCACAAGGGCATGTGGACACTTTAGCTTCAGATTAAGAGAGTGATTTCATTCAATTACCTTTAAACCACTTGTAAAATGAAACAAAGCCATCTGTGCCCAAGTTTGTGCTGAAAGAATGCCAGGGGTGAGTTCAAGCCACGTTAGTTATTTCAGTGCTTGCCTGGGTGAAAACAAGTCCTAAAGGAGTGATTAGGCAAAGAAATTAGATAGGTAGAAATTATACAGAGAGAGAGAGATTAAGTAAAAGGGAGGGAGATCAGAGAGAGCAATTAGATACAGTGATCAGATAGTAAGAGACTAGAAAGTGAGAGACAGGACACAACCCCATTTGCCTGTTTGGTGGCAGCTCTGCCTGGTTGACTGATTTCATTTATCATCTCCGTCAAGCACTGAGAGGGGCTAGGTGAACACAACAGCCTGGCTTTGTAATCTATGACTTCATTTCTCCATCCCATGATTTACGCCATTAAAGGCACCCCACCCCCAAGCACTGCTCTCTCCAACCGTCTTGTTTTCCTGATTGCTCATGAGCGCCCATAGGTTTTAATTATTGCCCAGCTCCCTAGTGCACACAGCACTGTCTAATGCATGAGAAAAGGCACAGGCTCCGTTCTGAGGTGACTGGCTAAATCAGACAAGCCCCCTGGGTAATTTTCAAGCTACTCTGATCTCTCCCAGCTTCCCAGAGTCCGCAAATTTGATTAGCGCCATGGTTTGAAATGCAAGTGTCAAACCCATCTCAGCCCATAGCTCATGCATAGAATCAGCTAAGTGAGCCTGGCTCGGCCACCACATAGCATATTAAGTGTTGGATATAAATGGAAGGGGTCAAGGCACCGGGGACCCATGATCAGAACTTTCTTCCATCCTACAGTACAAGAACCTGCAAGAAACCCTGAAGCCAGCTGCTAGGGTGTTCCCACAGGACTAGAAAACCCTGCATATTCTTCATCTCATTTTGTGCTCTCCTGTAATCTTTCCATCAGCTTCCCCCTCCCTAAATTGACTGGGTTACAAGTGTCCCTTGGACCTTTGGTAACACTGTGATCATCCAGCTGGCTCTTAATCATACTCAGCCAATGCTTGTTCCAGGCTGGCTGCAGCTGTGCAGTTACTACCCCTGCCTCTCCCTTTGCAAGGGGGCAGGAGTGTGATAGGTACCTCCCAGCTGTCCCTTTGGAAGGCGTCTCCTCTATTGCAGGCAGAATGGTGGCCGTGACCTGATTTAGATGAAATAAATAACAATGTCCTTAAATTTCTTACCCTGGGGAGAAGAGAATCAGAGAATACATCTCCCTCAAGGCAACCTTTATCCATGGCTTTGTGCCTTTCATTTGCTTCTTTGTGATGAAGGGAGAAAGCCTGAAAGGTTTGGGAAAATAGGTTTTTATTAGAAATTCAGGTCTTGTCTCCTCTGGGAGACTCTGTGGACAACAAGCAAGCTTGTGGCATCAGGGATTATTATTTGTATTCCCATGGCAGCTAGAGGGCTCAGGCCTAGTCTACACTACGTGTTTATACCGATTTTAGCAGCGTTAAACTGATTTAATGCTGCACCCGTCCACACTACGATGCCCTTTAAATTGATATAAAGGGCTTTTTAAATCTGTTTCTGTACTCCTCCTCAACGAGAGGAGTAGCGCTAAAATCGGTATTATTGTATCGGATTAGGGTTAGTGTGGCCGCAAATCGATGGTATTGGCCTCCGGGCTGTATCCCACAGTGCACTACTGACCGCTCTGGACAGCTCTCTGAACTCGGAGGCACTGGCCAGGTAGACAGGAAAAGCCCCGCAAACTTTTGAATTTCATTTCCTGTTTGGCCAGCGTGGAGCTCTGATCAGCACACATGACCATGCAGAGCTCATCAGCACAGGTAACAATGCAGTCTCCTGAGAATAGAAAAAGCGCTCCAGTATGGACCACACGGGAGGTACTGGATCTGATCGCTATATGGGGAGAGGATTCAGTGCTAACAGAACTCCGTTCAAAAAGACAAAATGAAAAACTTTTGAAAAAACTTCCAAGACCATGAAGGAGAGAGGCCACACCAGGGACTCAGTGCAGTGCAGAGTGAAAGTGAAGGAGCTCAGATAAGCCTACCAGAAAACCAAAGAGGCAAACGGAAGGTCTGGGGCGGGGCCGAAAACATGTCGCTTCTACACTGAGCTGCATGCAATTTTAGGGGGCTGCGCCACCACTACCCCCTACCCCCCATCTTTGGATTCCGTGGTGGGGGTTGTAATCTCAGCCATGCCTGAGGATTATGCGGACAGGGAAGGTGAGGAGGAGGAAGAGGAGGACGAGCTTGAAGAGAGCACACAGCACTCCGTTAGCCCCAACAGCCAGGAGCTTTTTCTGACCCAGACGGAATTACCGTCCCAGCCCTCCCAAGCCACTAGCCCAAACAGTGAAGCCATGGAAGCAACCTCTGGTGAGTGTACCTTTGGTAATATAAAACATGGTTTAAAAGCAAGCTTTTTTTAATGATTGATTTGCCCTGAGGGCTTGGGATGCATTCGCGGGCAGTAAAGTTACTGGAAAAGTTTGTTAACGTGTCTGGGGATGGAGCGGAAATCCTCCAGGGACATCTCCATGAAACACTCCTGGAGGTACTCCAAAAGCCTTTGCAGAAGGTTCCTGGGCAAGGCAGCCCTGTTCCGTCCACCATGGTAGGACACTTTACCACGCCATGCATGTAGCAAGTAATCAGGTATCATTGCATGACAAAGCATAGCTGCGTATGGTCCCGGTGATTGCAGGCATTCAAGAAACATCCATTCTTTATCTCGCTCTGTTATCCTCAGCAGACTGATATCGTTCATGGTAACCTGGCTGAAATTCAGGAATTTAATTAGGGGGACAGAGATGGCCTTTTTCCTACAGGAGTGTTTGCCTGTTGCTTAAAAGAAATCCTTCCTTGCATGTAGCCAAGCAGGGGGAGGGGAGGAAGGATAGCGCTGAGCTTTCTCGCGTTTGGCTAGCAGGAATCTTCCCAGCTACCAGCCACGCAGTGGGGGGGAAAGGGGGTGATTACCAGTGATCTTCCATGATGCCAGCCATGCGGTGGGGGGAGGAGGTAAAGTGATCATCCTAGAGAATTGGAGGGGGGGGGGTGTGGGTGGCTTCTGTGAATGGAAGTGAAGGCTGCTGAACCCGAAAGACAATGGCTTACCATGGTTGCATGCAAGCTGAATTCTGATGCCCGGACCTGCGTCTGTGAGATCTGTAACACCAGAGCCCAGGCATTCAAACTTAAGATGCAAAATGCGACCTTGTAGTGAAATCACATGTGCTGTGTAAGGTGAATAGTGTTGTTCACTGTGAAAGAGTATAACCTTTGTTCTGTAAAATGTATCTTTTTAAATACTTCTCTCCCCTTTTTCCCTCCCTTATGCAGCTGCATATTTTTCAAGCCTCCCTACTTCATCCCGAAGGCTAGCTCAGATCAGGCGGAGGAAGAAGAGGACGCGAGACGAAATGTTCTCTGAAATCATGGAAGTAACCCGCAATGAAAGAGCTCATCTGAATCAGTGGAAGGACGTGGTATCAAATTACAGGAAAGATGCCAGTGAACATGAGGAGAGAAGAGAGGCTCGAGATGAGAGGTGGTGGCAGGGAGATCAGAGGTGCAGCAGGAAGATCAGCAGTGGCGGAATGAAACACTGGGGCTGCTGCGTGATCAAACTGACATCCTCTGACGTCTGGTGGAGCTTCAGGAAGAGCAGCAAGGTCAAAGAGTACCACTGCAGCCCCTGTGTCACCACCCTCAGTACTCACCATGTTCCATATCTTCCTCACCCAGACGTGTAAGAACGCGTGGGGGAAGGCTTTGTGCACCCGCCCACTCCACCCCCATGGACAGCCCAACCAAAAGGCTGTCATTACATTGAAATGATTTTAGTGGCCTTTTCCTTCCCTCCTATCCTCCTCCCAAACCGCACCCTTGCCAGTTCTCTCCCTCTTTTTATAATGAGCTTTTTAATAAAGAATACATGATTTTTAAAAGATAGTGACTTGATTTTCTTAAGCAAGCTGTAATCGAAGGGGGAGGGTGGGTTGCTTACAGGGAATGAGTCAATCAAGGGGGTGGGGTTCATCAAGGGGAAACAAAAACAGCAGTCACACCATACCCTGGCCCATGATGAAACTCGTTTTCAAAGCTTCTCTGATGTGCACCACTTCCCAGGGTTCTCTTTTAATAGCCTTGGTGTCTGGCTGCACGTAATCAGTAGCCAGGTGATTTGCCTCAGCCTCCCACCCCGCCATAAAGGTCTCCCCCTTACTCTCACAGAGATTGTGGAGCACACAGCAAGCAGCAATAACAAAGGGGACATTGGTTTGGCTGAGGTCTGAGCGAGTCCGTAATGTGCGCCAGCATGCCTTTAAACGGCCAAATGCACATTCTACCACCATCCTGCACTTGCTCAGCCTGTAGTTGAACAGCTCCTGACCACTGTCCAGGCTGCCTGTGTATGGCTTCATGAGCCATGGCATCAAGGGGTAGGCTGGGTCCCCCACGATAACTACAGGCATTTCAACATCCACAACTGTTATTTTCTGGTCTGGGAAGTAAATTCCTTGCTGCAGCATTTTAAACAGAGCAGTGCTTCTGAAGACGCGAGCGTCATGAATCCTTCCTGGCCATCCCACTTGGATGTTGGTGAAACGTCCCTTCTGATCCATCATTGCTTGCAGCACCATTGAAAAGTACCCCTTGCGGTTTACGTACTGGGTGGCCTGGTGCGCCGGTGCCAAGATAGGGATATGGGTTCCATCTATCTCCCCCCCACAGTTAGGGAATCCCATTGCAGCAAAGCCATCCACTATGGCCTGCACGTTTCCTAGAGTCACAACCTTTTGTAGCAGCAGCTTAGTGATTGCTTTGGCTACTTGCATCACAGCAGCCCCCACAGTAGATTTTCCCACTCCAAATTGATTCCCAACTGACCGGTAGCTGTCTGGTGTTGAAAGCTTCCACAGGGCTATTGCCACTCGCTTCTCCACTGTGAGGGCTGCTCTCATCTTGATATTATGGCGTTTCAGGGCAGGGGAAAGCAAGTCACAAAGTTCCATGAAAGTGCTCTTACGCATGTGAAAGTTTCGCAGCCACTGAGAATCATCCCACATCTGCAAAACTATGCGGTCCCACCAGTCTGTGCTTGTTTCTCTGGCCCAAAATCAGCGTTCAATGGGTAGAACCTGCCCCATTACCAGCAGGAGCTCCAAAGCGCAAGGGCCTGCGGTTAAGGAGAATTCAGTTTCCATGTCCTCATCACTCTCGTCACCGTGCTGCCGTAGCTGCCTCCGCCTCCTCCTCGTCGTCTGGCTTTGCAGTTCATGGTTCACCATAGATTGCACGAGAATGCGTGAGGTGTTTACAACGTTCACGATCGCGGTGTTGATCTGAGCAGGGTCCATGCTTGCAGTGCTATGGCGTCTGCACAGTTCACCCAGGAAAAAAGGCACGAAACGGTTGTCTGCTGCTTTCACTTAGGGAGGGGTGAGGCTGTATCCAGAACCACCCACGACAATGATTTTTGCCCATCAGGCACTGGGCTCTGTAACCAGAATTCCAAGGGGCGGGGGAGACTGTGGGAACTATAGGACAGCTACAGGATAGCTACCCACAGTGCAACGCTCCATAAATTGACACTAGCCTCGGACCATGGACGCACACCACCGACTTAATGTACCTAGTGTGGCTGCATGCAATAGACTTTATACTATCTGTTTTATAAAACCAGTTTATGTTAAATCAAATTTATCCCGTAGTGTAGACGTACCCTCAGCCAAATTGAAGTCCCATTGTACTAGGCCCTGTATAAACACCTGGCAAGGTGCAGTTCCTGCCCTCAAAAGTTTACAATCCAACTAGACAAGACCGTCAAAGGATGGGAGGGAAACAGAGGGGGCCAAGTGGGGAGATTTTCCAAGGCACAGAGGGCATTTAGGCACCCAATTCCTACTGAAAGTCAAGTGAAGATGGGCACCTCCCTCCTTTAAGAATTCTTTCTGAAGCAAGATGGCCAAGGTCACAAGGCTGGGAGTAGAATGCGGGTCTGCTGATCTGCAGTCCATTACTCTACCCACCGCACCATGCAGTCCCCAGGGAAACACAGTTTCATTAACTGAAATGGGATCTGATTTTATTCATATTGTTTAAAACTCTCTGGACCAGATCCTCAGCAGAGCTATGCCAGTCACAACAGCTGAGGAGCTGGCCCGGTGGAGGACATCTTTTATTTATGCTGGCCATTTAGCTCAAACACTTGGGTGGAAAGCATTCTTCATTGAAGAGTCAAAGCCTCCACCCCTTCAATGAAGGGCCAAGAAAGATTGTGATTCACATCTGAGTCAACCAGAGAACTCTCCAGTAAAGAGCACAGACCAGAGATGACATTCCCAAGGTTTCTAAGGTTAAAAATAAATAAACAAAGCAGAACAATTGTGTGTCTGAGCTTAACAGGGTTCACGACTCACCAATGGGGCACCTTCTCATGGCTCATCTGGGAGTTAGCCACTAGTTGGACAGCCTTTAGGGCAGTCTTCTTCCTTGTGACCTGATCTTTCAGTGAGTCACTTCAGTCCTACACTTCCAGGGGTCTGTCAATATTTCTCTAGACAAGCTGTCCCTCAGTCAGTCATCCATTCTACTGCCAAGGCTGTCTCACTTCCCCAGCAGCTGGTAGGGGACCTGGGCCCACCCTCTACTCTGGGAGCCCACCCAGGGACCCTATGCTATGGTCTACTGACTCCCAGATGGGGTTGCTGCATCCCTGGACTCTGTCCTGCTTCCTTCTTCCATCCTCAGAGTTTACCACCTGTCTGAGCTGCCTCCACTCCCCATAGCTACTTCCCCCTATGGCTTCTTGCAAGACCCTATAATCTCTAACAACTCTCTCTTTAGTCAGAAGGTGGCTTTAGCCTATTGCTTCTGCACCACCCCCCTTCTATGCTCAGCTTCTTAGTTTTATAGGAGGCCTGCCTGTTCCTGCCCAGGTGAGTTTCATCCCTAATTAAGCATTATTGAGCCTTGGTTCCCCTCCAGGTGCAGCCTATGCAGTTAACTGGCCCCTCTAGCCTGCCTTTGCCCCTTCAGGCCTGGTGTGTGATGGGTGACACCCCATCACACACTCACTCACTCAGTGTGTTTGAAAAACCTGTCAGGCTTTTGTCAGACACACTCAAGGAGTGAAAAATGGCACAAACTCCTTTTTGTCCCCCTTGGGAGGTCACCTTTAATCTAGCTGGTGCTAACTCTTGGCCTGTGGTGCTCTGACGTCTGCTGACTTTTGCCCACAGACAAGGGGCGAGATCTGACAGTGCCAGCACTAGCAGGTCCATTTCCCAAGCCTGCCTGTGCACTAGATGCTGAGGAGCTCTGTCCACATTGGCACATATAATTATTACTGCAAATACATCATGCCCTCTCTGGGGCTCGCATGTTTTATTCAGCAGAGGCACCCTGACTCCTAGCATTAGCCACTCTTAATGTGCCAGGCAAATTCATACTTACTGTGTGGCACCAATGGGGCAGTCAGCTCCGAACAACAAGGGCTGAATCCCTGGTCTGTCCCACTCCTTGCTGGGAGGTGAGCCAGTTCAGTGGCAGAACAGGCCTGTGTTTGAACTATGCACAGATTAGCTATGCAGGTCTCCCTCTCCCAGGAGGGCTGTGAAGCAAGAGCACAGCCTCAGTGATTAGTGTGTGTTTGTATGGGTGGGTGTGTGTGGCTGCTTAAGTCTCTGAGTGTGTGTCTGTGGGTGTGCACTTGTGTGTATGTATGGGCTGAGATGAAGCCTGCTGAATGCCTTCATTCAGAGACAGGAGAATGAAACCCCAGAGGCTAATGGCAAGCAGGGGCTATGTGCTGGCCCAAACAGGCAGGCCAATGGGTAAGCAGTCCACACGCTGGGTCAGGAGCCACCCAGCTAATATGGGTTTCCAAGGGCAGTTTGGTTGCTCCAATCACTGCTCCAGCACCAGAATCCTGCAGGCTTCGACATTGAATGATTTGGGTGCCTTTGCAGATTCCCAATTCCCCCTGGATACTGCTCGCACCATATTGACCCTATGTTTGAATCTAAAGCTCAGGGCTAAGTGTGATCTCCCTGAGCTCATTAGGGTAACGTGTGAAGGTACTTCCAGGGTGCTTAGGATATTGTTGTACAGAGGCCTGAGCAAGAAGCGATCTAAGGTAAGAGTCCAACTCAGTCCGTTACACACCATTGTTCAGGGAAATCAGCCAAATTTAGAGACAGCTACTGGCTTAGTCTGACCACAAAGGGCTCCTGGTACCTCCAAAGGCCTGTCGACATCATGACTGAGGAGAATGGAACCAGACATGAATGGAACCAAAATTGGTGGGTTGGAAATAAGGCCTAATGGGTGGACCAAATCATAAGGGGAGGAGCTGTTGTGCTCATCATCCCCTTTTGGGGTCCTTAAACAGACTTTGGTGGGGAACCATGATGCCAGGCCAGGGACAGCTAGAAGGAGAGCTTTTCACCATCATGGTTGCCATCCCAATCACCCAGAACACTGCTGGACCTTCGCTGTCCTGGTTCTCAAAGGCTTCCTGACCAGGCCAGGCCAGTGAGAGAGACCTGATGACATTGACCCCTCCACCAGCTTTGGCTAAATCCTGAACAGCCTCTGGGACATGAGACTTGGGTTCCTGCTCTCAGCTCCCCATCCACCTGCATTATTTCCCTCCCAATCTGATCTCTTCTCATCCCTGTCTTGCAGATTCATAGATTCCAAGGCCAGAAAGGGACCACTGTGATCATCTAGTCTGACCTGCATAGCACAGGCCAGAGGACTTCCCTGAATTAATTCCTGTTAGAACCTCAGCAGATCTTTCCGAAAACCATCTGATCATGACTGAAAAATTGCCAGTGCTGGAGAATCCTGGGTAAATTGTTCCAGTGGTTGATTATCCACATTGTTAAAATTTACACTTTATTTCCAGTCTAAATTTATCTAGCTTCAGTCTCCAGCTATGGGATAGCATTAGACCTTTCTCTGCTGGACTGAAGAGCCCTCTCTTATCATAGTTTTGTTCCCTATGTAGGTACTTACAAACTGTGATCAAGTCACCCCTTAATTTTCTCTTTGTTAAACTAAATAGATTGAGCTCTTTGAGTCTATCACTATACGGCAGGTTTTCTAACCCTCTAATCATTCTCTCATGGCTCTTCTTTGAACCCTCTTGAATTTATCAACATACTCTTTGAATTGTGGGCACCAGACTTGGACACAGGATTCCAGCAGCGGTCACACCAGTGCCAGATACAGAGATGAAATAACATCTCTACTCCTATTTGAGATTCTCCTGTTCATGCATGTCATGGACCTAAGCACAGGCAGCCAGGCCTACTGGCAGGAACCAGAGCTAGGAACCAGAAATCAAAGCTGGGGTCAGGACCCAGGAGTCAGGACCAGAGCAGAGAAGCAGGTGTGGAGTCCTGGAGCAGGACTGGGAACTAGGCCCAGTTTACCAGCTGATCCAGATCGCTCAGTATCAGTGACCTGTCCTCATCATTATTTACCACTTCCCTAGTGTTTGGGTCAGTGATGATTTTATGTTTTTTTGCAGGTCACTGATGAAAAGGTTAAATAAAGCGTAGGGCCAAGAACGGATCCTTGTGGGACCCCACTAGAAACAAACCCATTTGACAATGATTTCCCATTTTCAGTTACACTTTGTGACCCATCAGCCAGACAGTTTTTAATCCATTTAATGTAGGGAATATTAATTTTGTGTCATTCTAGTTTTTTAATAAAAATGTCATGCGGCACCAAGTCAAATGCTTTGTCTAAGTCTATTACCTTTATCAACCAAACTTTTAATCTCATCAAAACAAATCAAGTTAGTTTGACAGAATTTATTTTCCATATGCCCATGTTGAGTAGCCCCAGGTGATTTGCTCCCTTTCATTCAGGGGCATCTCTTCTTCAGCTCCTCCTCCAGTTGACAGCCTGTCAGGTGCTTCACCTGCTGGAACCCCTCTGGGTAAGGTGCGGGGAGGAGGTTGAGGGGATCTTCCCCCTGTCCCTTGTGTGAGAGATTGTCAGGGAACAGGGTGAGCCCAAATACTCCCAGCCTGCAGGTGACATGACTCCACATTGCCTTTCACTACACCCCAACAGGGCAGGGTCCTGGCTTCCCCACTGCCTACTCCCAGGTAGGGGTGTAGATGAGCAGCTGAAGCTGAGTCCAGATAAGAAAAGGGATGCTGGGAAAGATGAAGGTGATATTGTCTGTTCCTGGCTCATGCTTCCCTAAGGGAAGTTGCTGTTTAGGAGGTGAGGCTGGGCCCTCTCCCCATGGCCAACAGTTTTTTTCATCCACACTTAGCATGACTGTCGCTGTTTCTCCGAGAGCTGGAGCTGGCTGCGTCACCCAGGCCTCTGTCAGCTCCAGGATGAATTGCTGGGCTGGCTTCACCGGGTGGAGTGACCTCACCGCTGAGGGAGCATGTTGCACCAGCATGCGTGAGCCTGCACAGCCTGGTTTCCTACCCTTCCTTTGGTCTATATGCTGGGTACCGGCTACTTGGGATCCCTGGATTAGGACATTGGGGGTCTGGGGTTAGGGCCATCTCCCATGGAACTCATTCCCCACGTGGTCCATGTGCCTGAGGGTCTCCATCTTCACTGTTCATGGAGGCCTCTCTGTTTACTCTGGAGTTAGCCTAGGTCCGGTTGCTGGGGAAGACTTATGTTTTTGAGGAGGGCTTTGGTGGCTGGCTGCAAATGCTGTCTCAGAATCCAGACTGCTCACTATGGGAGTAGCTACCCTGTGTCCTTTATCCAGACAGGTACGGACTGTACAATAGTCCCACAGGACTGCAGGTGTGGTAGCTGTGGATGTGCTCAGAAGTTCAGGGAATGGTAGGGTGAACAGACAGCAAATGTGGGAAAAAAAACTGGGACAGGGGATGGGGTGGTAATAGGCACCTATATCAGAAAAAGCCCCGAATAGCGGGCCTGTCCCTATAAAATCAGAACATCTGGTCACCCTAGGCAATGGGCATGTGTGGTCTGTTTAGCTCTCTGCCTCCCTTGTCCTCCCTCCCTGGCCTCACACAGAGCACTTGTTTCCAGGGACTGGGTGTTTCTACCCTCTCCTCGGAAGTGGGGCACTGACAGAGCTGCCAGGAGGTTGCGAGTGGTTGGGGCTCCAATTAAAATTCCCTCCCAGAGGTCTTGTTCTGAGCTGAGTTCCCACAGCTGTTGCAGCTGGGGCACGCTCTGGCTGTCCTTGACAGTGGCTGGTTTGTGATGAGAATCTCTGTAGTACAGGCAGCACCTGATGCTATCTACTTGAGAGCCTCCTCTTCACACAGCATTGAGCATCTCTGTCTGGGTTCGGTGAAGGGCCACTGCCTGGTGTCTCATTTTTCCTGGCCTTCCTCTCTTCTGCTGCTGCAGAGAGAGGATATACAGCCACTGAACCACTGTGGAAAGGGCCACGGATAGCAAAGGACAGAGACTCAGTACCAGCTTCACATGCCCTCAGTCCTGCCCAGGGCTAACTGCAAACTTCAGGGCAATGCTCAGATTGGTTCACTTCACTCCCACTGTCCTTGCAGTTCTGGCTGAGGGCTGTCACATCCCCAGCCTCTGTCAGCAGATGCCAGGGGTGGGGTGGGGTGGTACAGGAGTGCTCGCTGAGAAGGGAAGAACAGCCCCTCCTGCTAGCCTCTTCCACCAGGGGCACTATGAAAAACAATGGGCAGACATAGGAGGACAGCACTGGAGGAGGAAGAGAGGCAGGCAGGGGCTGGAGACTCAGAAGCTCACATCTACCCAGAATGACAGCAGATGGGAAGTTACCACAGCTGTAAAGCATGATAATAATAAGTGATATTTCCATGCCAAGTTCCCTTTGGGATGGGAATCTGGCTGACTGGCTTCCTACAGGGCTGCCCTCAGGGGCCAGAGTTCTGAGGAGATCCTGGCTGTTTGGAGAAAGCTTTACACCATCCTTCATCTCCAATAGGCTGTGCTGGTCCTTGAGGCCTCGCTCAGTGATAGCAGCATCCAGAAGGGCATCCAGTTCTGCCGTGGTGAGCTGGCAAAAACCTGCCCAGCATCTCACAAAATGGCGAGGTCAAATGGCTGTCGCTGGACTTGTTTTTAGCCTCACGAGTTTTCTTGTTCCTTTCCCTGAGTGCTGTGCTCTATATGCAGCGCTAGTCAGCGTCCTGGCTGTGGCCCTTCCCGGCAATTCGCTCAGGGATGCCCGTGAACAGTTTCTGATTGCAGTGGTTGCTAACAAAAGCTTGCTGCACTGTCACTTCTCCCCAGATTGTACTCCAAGCAGCTGTACGAGGCAGGGAGTAATATCACTGCTATATTTGAACCTGGAGCAAAAGGGCCAATCCTGACCCTATGGCAGGATTTAAACAGTGGAGGCCACACAAGCAAAGAGATAGGTCAGTCATGGAGGCTTGCAAAATAGTGGGGGATAGCAGCTGGAGAATTGCCAATGCAGCACCCAGAAGCATTGCATGCATACAGACAATAGACTGTATTAACTCAATTCGCAGTGACCTTACTCCACTTCAAAAGGGAAGTGGAGAATTTGCAGCAGATAGGCAGTTTGCGGGGTATATACACACAGGCATTTTCAAATGAGCACACTAGCTCGAGTAAGTGTGAACTAAACCCCCCAGATAGACAAGCCCCGACTCTCCCAGCAGGAGGCGCTGTAGAGATTGGTGCAGGCGCTGTGGCTGGAGAAAGCTCAGTATTAAAGAAGCCACTGGAGTCAGAAAATAAAGACGAGTCTCTTATCCCCATCTGCCAAGCGTTTGTTACAGAGTGTCAGAAGAAAAAAATACTGGGAAAAAAAATGCTCAAAACCTGAATTTCAAAATAGATCCTGGAGCTAAGTGCAATCTAGCACAAGATTAGTGACTTCCCAGTGCTGCAATACAAATTCAGCTCGTCTCACGTGGCAGGGAGAAGAGCCCCACGGCAGACCCATTCTGGCACCTCTGTACGAAGGCAGAACCGCTGGTTTGAAATAGTGCAACAGGAAGCACATGCTTGGGTTGAAGAGTCACCTGCAAATGCAGATGATTGAACAGGTGCACAACTTGCTTTCAGGTCAGGATGCAAATGATATTCTTCAAGAATGTGATGAGCAGATTAATGGACTGAGATGTATTCTGGACATGATACAACACTTTGCTATAGATCCCTGGGCACCGTCAAAAATACATGCCCCACATAAAGTCTCATTAAGGCTGAGAAATACAGTTAAAAATACTTGACCAAATGATAAAACTAGGTGTTATTGAGCTCCTGCAGACATCAGCTGACTAGGTTAATAGTATGGATACTAATAAAATCAAACAAGTTAAGGATTTGTAAAGATCCCAAAGATCTGAATTAGGCCCGCTATGAACGCTTCCCATGAGATAGGGAGGGGACACACACAGATTTTAAAAATCAGTTTTGGATGCAAGCTAATGGTTTGGCAGCACCAACCAGATAGATAAAACATAAACCTGCACCTTCAACTCCCCTTCTGGAGAGAGACATGTCTAAGCAACATCCTATCAGGATTATTTCAGCATCTGATGTGCAGATTTGCCAATCAGAGTATCAGGTCCCAGATTTTTAAAGCCAAAAGGGACCATTATGACTATCTAGACTGCCCTGCTGTATAGCACAAGCCAGAGAACTTCACTTGCTGATTTCTGTATCATGAACTGGCGGATACCTACCGGCCCCAGGGAATTCGGCAGGCGATCGCCAACATGACCTGGCCTTCCAGCTAAGCTTCAAGTCCTGCAGCCCCGAATGTCATCACTGCCTGGTGGGTCATGATGACCTGACTACCACAGAGAGTGGCGTGGGGGAAGGCACCAGAGAGAACATAGGCAGAGCCCTGCAAATCTGCAGATATCTGCCGCCCATGTTTATGGATCATGGATGGAAGTGGATCCAAATTTTATACCTAGACCTCTGCAAATCTGTGGACATCCACAGACCATGTTTGTGGATCACAGATTGGATGCAGATCCAAATTTTGTACCCTTGCAGGGCTCTAAACATATGAGTACTTATAAAGAGTGGATTAGTATTTAGTTTACCGTCAACTCCACCCAAAGTCTTTAGTCCCATTTACCCATAAATTCTCTTACCTCTCAAACAAGGGCAAAGTCTGCTAAGGAGGCAGGCCTCAGCCTGTGCCCACCTCCTCCCAAACTCAGTACCTTTCCCCCTGCTTCTCCTCCTGCCCCTTTCTAGAGCTGTTTTCTCTTGGCATGCCTTCAACCTTCCAATCTTCCTAGCTGCTGCATCTCCTCCTCGCACCCTGTTCCTCTGGAATGAGCCAGGTCTGGCTTGTATAGCCCCCAGACCTCTCCTACTCCCAGCAGTTTGAGATGAGTGGCTAATTGGAGTCAGCTGTGTGGGGTCCCCCCTGTGTGACAGTTCCTAGTTAAAACTGTCACAGGCATCAAGCCCATCACTTCTGTTTGAGCTACAGCAAGTCTATTAGAAAGATATCCAGTGACAGAGAAGCCATCGCCTCCCTCGGTAAAACCTTTCAGGTTCTGGACAGAGTAGAACAATTGCTAACGATCTACTGATTTGGAACACGGTTTATCAACAACAAATGAAAGTTCTGCTGCCAGCTAAAGCAATAGTTCTTCATTTAAAATATTTTGAGATTAACAAAGAACCTTAGATCTTAGATGATGCACGAGCACATGGACTGGGACAGTGTTTCTGCAAGATGAGTGCCCAGTCACATAGATATCTAAAGCACTGACTAAAACACCACAGACTGAAAAAGACAAGCAACATTTTTTGGTTGTGAGCACTTTCATGAACATGGCTACAAGCAGAAATCAGTAGCTGTTGGAAGCTATATCACAGAAGCCCTTGCGCAAACATCGCCTGGACTTCAGAAGATGATGCCACAGAAGTACTCATTAGTGTACTTCTTATAGCTGACATGCTTCCAAGAATCCCCCAAAAGAGTGAAAGCCAGGAAGAGGCATTTGAAGTAAATATGACTCACATGACCCAGTTCTGAAACAAAATCTGACAAGCTCAGACAAAATACAGAATGATCCAGCCTTACAAAAGCTTGAGTATAAATGCTACAGAGATGGCTCCCTAGCCACTCCCACGCTTAAAAGCTGATTGGGACAACAGAGATGAAATTGCTGCCTATGATGGTATTCTACAGAGGTCAAGGTGTTGGAATACGACACAGCATTAGGTTATAAATGCTAAGCATATTCCAGCATGCTCATCTGGGTACTGAAAAGTGTAAGAACATGGCCTGAGAACACAGGCACAAGTACTAGCATTGAAGATAAGATGTCCAACTCTTGACATTTGTGATAAATACAGGAAACAGATGGGGAAAGTACCACTGAAGTCATGGGAGATTCCAGGTTGTCCTTGGCTCAAGGTTGGTGCAGATTAGAGTATCTGAATTAAACAGGAAAGATACTTTATTTTTTTACCACTGCATTGCACAACACCTTGAGTAACAATGTAACAGCATATGGTAAATTGCAATTTGAACAACAAAGGATTCCCAAAGGACTAATAAGAGGTAATGGTCTGCTATTCACAAGTGGCTCATTTCAGCCACTCTCTTTCAGATGGTAGTTCAAACATCCCACCCTGTTTACTAAGCTTACTTAATGGGTAAGGACAAATAGCAAAGAGCTGGTGGATTCAGGGATGAATATTTAGCATTGTTACAGTTTATCATCACACCTCTGTGTGGTAGCCTTAGACGCCACTCTTGAGAGGTTTACAGGTAGAAGATCCATAACCTCAATGTCAAGTTTTGGGGCCAGGTACAATTAACTCTGAATTAGTTACAAACGAGCTACAAGCCAGGAAGCCCAGAGCTGAAGAAACTACAGTCACCCACATCACAAGTGGGAGAAAATAAGAGAGTCGAACCAAAAAGTGTCTGGTAACCTACAAAATAACAGCTACCCCATCCACACAGTCCTAGAGGGGAAACAGCAAACAGCTCAGCATAACCAAGTACGAGCACAGATAGCTCTGTTTCTTGAGGACACCCACAGTGCTTGTGCATGGACAGACGTGACATACACCCACACAGTCAGTGACACCACCAGAAGAACAAGCACAGGCTCCAGGTAGGGGATCCATCTCCATGACTAAACAGGCCATGTAAAAGCAATAAGAAGCAGCTGTGTGATCAGAAAGCCAGGGAGGATCAGAAATGGGGGTTACTGACAGAAGGCCAGTACTGTTAGCTTCATTCTCCTGCAGCGTTGCCATTGCCAACTCGCACTTTTTTTAAATTAAAGTCTCACAATATTTGTGTCTTTTCATAAAGTCTAGATATATGTGATTAGGAGGGAATCTCAGTTTTCCTTTAAAAATAAACACATTTCATTGAATATCAGAGTTGGAAGGGACCTCAGGAGGTCATCTAGTCCAACCCTTGCTCAAAGTAGGGCCAATTCCCATCTAAATCATCCCAGACAGGGCTTTTCTCATGGTTGTGGAGAAACTTTTAAAATGTGAACCCTAATGGCTGCACCACCAGCAAAGAAGAGAACCCAGAAGTTATTAGACCAGTTTTTCGTCAGCACTCCTCTATGCCAGACATCCAGCCCCTGTTGCCCCACCTGCCCCAGATGGAGGGCCAGCAGGGAACAGTATTGCAGGGCTGGCAGTGGGTGAAGTCACAGCTCCTTCTCCCAGCAGGAGGCACTGTAGGGATTAATTAATTGCTATTATTATGGGTGTTGTGGTAATACTTTAGAGCACCAGTCATGGGCCAGGATTACATTGTGCCAGGGGCCGTACAAACACAGAACAGGAGGAATGGCTGTGGGAAGCTCACAGCTCCTCCTCCTGACCTCTCTCAGCGGGAAGCAAGGTAGGGAATGGTGGAAGAGTAACGCCTGTAGGCTGGAGGTCTCAGCTACTCCAGCCCCTCCAGCAGGAGGTGCTATGGAGCATTGTAGAGGTGGATAATATGCCTGGGGAGACTGCTGACTGTAGGAAACAGCGGCTGTTCTGAAGGAAAGGCTTTTTTAAACCACTTGAACCCGTCCTCTCCATGCCCTTGGGTTCTAAATCGGCCTCTGTCCTTGGCAGGGCGCAGGGGCAGCAGGCTTGTATAATTTTTGGTGGTGCTCAGAATGGGCCCAAGTCCTTCCCCCCGCACACCTGCCTAAGGCTCTGGGAGGGAGTTTGGGTGCAGGAGGGGACTTGGGGTACAGGCTCCAGGAGGGAGATTGAGTGTGGGGGGGAGGGCTCTGGGAGTGAGTTTGGGTGCAGGCTCTGGGTTGGGGCAGGAGTGCAGGGGGGTGCAGGGTGCAGACTCTGGGAAGGAGTATGGGTGTGGGGTGCAGGATCTGGGCTGGGGCAGGGGGTTGGGTGCAGGAAGGAGTGGGATGCAGGCTCTGGGAGGGAGCTTGGGTGTGGGATGCAGGCTCTGGTCTAGGACAGGGGATTGGGTGCAGGAGGGGGTGGGGGTGCAGGCTCTGTGAGGGAGTTTGGGTGTGGGGTGCAGGATCTGGGCTGGGGCAAGGGGTTGGGTGCAGGCTCTGGGAGGGAGCATGGGTGCAGGTTCTGGTCTAGGACAGGGGATTGGGTGCAGGAAGGGGTGGGATGCAGGCTCTGGGAGGGAGCGTGGGTGCAGATGCTGGTCTAGGACAGGGGGTTGGGTGCAGGGACTGGGAGGGAGTTTGGGTATGGGTGCAGGCTCTGGGCTGGGGTAGGGTTCAGGAGAGGATGAGGGGTGCGGTACTTACCTTGGGTGGCTCTCAAAAGCAACCTGCACACCCCTCTGGCAGCAGCTCCTAGGTGTGTGGGTTGGGGGCGGTGGTGGTAGGGTGACCAGACTGCAAATGTGAAAAATCAGGACAGGGGTGGAGAGTAATAGGATCCTATATAAGAAAAAGACACAAAAAATGGAACTGTCCCTATAAAATCAGGACATCTGGTCACCCTAGGGGTGGAGGGGTCTCTGCATGCTGCTGCCCACAAGTACGGCCTCTGCGGCTCCAATTTGCTGCAGTTTCCAGCCAATAGGAGCTGCAGAGTCAGCACTTGGGGTGGGGGCAGCATGCAGAAACACCCCCTGCACCCACCACCAAGGCTGCAGGGCTGTTCCGGCCATTTCTGGGAGCGATGTGGAGCAAGGGTGGTCAGGAAGCCACCTTAGCTCTGCTGTGCTGAAATTGGTGGCTGGGCCCCGGGTCCTCTTAAATTGCTCGGGGGCAGCAGGCAGGGCTGGGAGATGCTCCAGGGGAGGCACACTGGGGTGGCAGGCAGGGCTGGGGGAGAGACTGAGCCCCAAACATTGGTGGAGCTGGGCCCCCAGGCCCTGAATATTCCTGGAGCACAGGCACCACAGGCCCATGTAACTCACCACCCCTGGGGCATGCATCTCACTGTGTCTCTTTCCTGTAGTCCTCGTGACTGAAAGTCAGCTGGCAGTCAGAGCAAATGTCTGCAGGCTGAGCTGGCTGCATGAGCACTAAGGGGGAACAAATGCCCCAGAGGAGACAGGTAAGGGAGGGCAAAAAATCCAACCCACTGTCATTTGCTAAAGGCCTTGGCTGGTCAAGAAGACTCCAGCAGGCTTTGCAGCTGGTGACCCAGGGGAAGGTGGGGTGGGGGGAGTGGGTGAACATTTTTGTGTTTAAGAACCTGGGTCATGTTAGTAAAAAACCATCTTGTTTCACTCCTTGACTCTTATGAAGTGCCACTGAACATTCAGCATTTGGGACATTTTGGCCAGTTCCAAGAGAAAGCCCTATAGAAATGCGAGAGCTCATCAATAAAGGGAATGTGATGTTGTTTGGATCTAGGGTTTAACTCATTCCTAGCTGTTAACATTCAGAGGTCTTAGCCAACCTGCCTACCAGCACAAAGATGCTCCCTTAATACCCTGTGCCAGCCAGCTATACTGAGGGCAGCAGCCTGGAGAGGAAAGCTGCCTCCGTGGGGCAGCTACATAACTCTCATGCATGTTGGTGGGGCATGGGCAAGAAAGGCTGGGGCCGGGACCTGGGCCATCCTGCAACATGCCAGCACACCAGGATGCTGGGGGGACCTTCCCTGCACCAGGTATAAGGCTGGCACTGAGAATGCCCCCTCATACCTGCCTGAAGTAGGGCAAAAGTAGGAGGCAGATTGTGACTCCAAATCAGCTCTGTGCTGCCCCCTATATGGGGATTGAGGTAAAGCCAATTTCCCCCAACTGATTGAAAAATTACTTTATAGCGAGCTAGCCTGTTGTGCTCATCAGGCTATTTTCTCCCCAGCTGTCTAGGAACAGCTGGATCCTATCATTACTGTGTGGTTTAATCACCTTTTGGATTTTAGAAAGTAGGAAATTAATCACCACCAGACACTAACTTCAGAGTATGACAAACAGCCTCACCTTGCTCCCCCATTCTCAGCCTCAGAGCTGATACAGCTTGCTCCCAGCTGAGATCCATGACTCAGGGCTATATTTGGAGCTCTGGTTTGTTGTCACCTTGGGTTTAGTGTGCTGGAGATTAAGGCTCAGATTGTCAAAGGATCAAAAACCCTGATTCCTGTGACTGAGCAGCTGAATCCCTAGGGCAGCTTTGGAAATCTCAGCCTGATGCTGTCTCCTCACAGGCTGGGTACTACTGGAGGAAGGGGTACTGCAACTATCCTTCATCCCACCCAGTGACCCAGTCTCACCCCTTCTAGCGATGAAAATAATTTAAAGGACTTGCCAGTACTCTAGAGTCCTGCAGAGGGGGAGGGGCCTCAACCAGAAGAGATGTGGCCTCTATCAGAAGAGGTGGGGCTTTTAAATCCCAGGGCTTTTAAATCAGGATTTAAAGGGCTCAGGGATTCAGCTGAAGCTAGGCCCTTTAAATCACCCCCGGAGCTACCAGCTGCAAAGGCAGCTGGGAGCCTTGGGATTTGGGCAGAGATTAAAGTAATTTACATTTCTTACCCATATGGTCCAATCGCAATCAATCCACCTCTCCTAAGTACTTCTTGGATCCCTCCCATTGCATGACAGAGACAGAGAAAATAAAGCTACTATTACTACTACCAGTACTGTCTGTAATAAAACTTTACTATTGGAATAAGCCTGAAAAAGTGAAAACTCACTGTCACATATTTCTCCGTGTCTTCCCTCCTCCTCCAGCCAGGCTGCAGACACTAGGCTCCATGCTTTCTCCCTGCCTGGCATGGAGCAGCAGCTGCAGGGACTTCCCTCTAGCTTGCAGCAGGGAGACTAGCTGAGGGAAGGAGAAGCCTATCTCCTGCATAAGAACAGTTTAAACTTAGTTGTTCCCTGTGTGGGTCAGTAACATTTCAAAAAGGATCTGCAAGCAGTTTGGACATCACAACCATGATCCTCTGCTGGGGAGGGAATGGGATAGATTTGAACTTGGAAATGGTTCCTGGTTTTGATTGTGTTTTTTGTGTATAGAAAAGAACTGCCCCTGCCCCCACCAACAACTGGGAGTGAAATTAACAAGGATGCCAGAAACATCTTCTAACCCTAGGGGCTGTTAACTGTGCAGGGAACAGCTGAGTTTAAACTGCTCTTATGCAGGCAGCAGCAGCAGGCATCTCAACCAGTGTCCCTACTGCAAGCTAGAGCCTAGAGGAGAACCCCTGCTGGGAGGGGGGGAGGAATGCAGAGCCTTGTCTGCAGCCTGGCTGGAGGGGGAGGAGGAGACAAGAAACCAATGTGACAGTGAGTTTTCCCCTTCCACCTGCTTTTATTAGCTCTGGATTTAAGCTGTGCAGCCAAATGCTTGTATTTGTTGTGTATATTAGTATTGGAGACAAGATCCCCTCATCCCAGGGGCAGACAAGGACTGCCCCTGCCATGGCCAAAACACCCTCCCCATTCCCCCCAGCTACTGTGAGTGAAATTAACAAGGATGCCAGAAACCACTCCTAACCCCAAGGGCTGAACCACTCAGGGAATAGCTGAGTTTAAACTATTCTTATGCAGAGGGCAGGCTTCTCTCTCCCTCAGGCAGTCTCCTTTTCTTACCGGTCCTCCGTACCAGCCCATACCTGCTTACTTTCACCTCTGACCCCTTCCCTGAAGGGTTCTTGCTAAGGTAAGAGGAAAGGCTCAGTCTCCCGAGCCCATTCAACCCTTGGCTTCTCTGCTGAGGCTGCCAGCCTGGGAGTTCATTCATGCCATCTGTGAGTGTAGCATGCCCCCTCTGGGACACTCCCCTCTTGAGAACTGGACTGAGCTCAGACTCAGACTTAAGGTCAGAAGGGACCATTATGATCCTCTAGTCTGACCTCCTGCACAATGCAGGCCACAGAATCTCACCTACCCACTCCTGTAACAAACCTCTAACCTATGTCTGAGTTATAGACTCATAGACTCTAGGACTGGAAGGGAACTCGAGAGGTCATCGAGTCCAGTCCCCTGCCCTCATGGCAGGACCAAATACTGTCTAGACCATCCCTAATAGACATTTATCTAACCTACTCTTAAATATCTCCAGAGATGGAGATTCCACAACTTCCCTAGGCAATCTATTCCAGTGTTTAACTACCCTGACAGTTAGGAACTTTTTCCTAATGTCCAACCTAAATCTCCCTTGCTGCAGTTTAAGCCCATTGCTTCTTGTTCTATCATTGGAGGCTAAGGTGAACAAGTTTCCTCCCTCCTCCTGATGACACCCTTTTAGATACCTGAAAACTGAAGTCCTCAAATCATGGTTTAAAGACCTCAAGGTGCAGAGAATCCTCCAGCAAGTGACCTGTGCCCCACGCTGCAGAGGAAGGTGAAAAACCTCCAGGGCCTCTGCCAATCTGCCCTGGAGGAAAAATTCCTTCCCAACCCCAAATATGGTGAGCAGCTAAACCCTGAGCATGTGGGCAAGACTCACCAGCCAGCACCCAGGAAAGAATTCTCTGTAGTAACTCAGATCCCACCCCATCTAACATCCCATCACAGACTATTGGGTATATTTACCTGCTAATAATCAAAGATCAGTTAATTGCCAAAGTTAGGCTATCCCATTATACCATCCTCTCCATAAACTTATCAAACTTAGTCTTGAAGCCAGATATGTCTTTTGCCCTCACTACTCCCCTTGGAAGGCTGTTCCAGAACTTCACTCCTCTAATGATTAGAAACCTTCATCTAATTTCAAGTCTAAACTTCCTAGTGTCCAGTTTATAGCCATTTGTTCTTGTGTCCACATTGGTACTAAGCTTAAATAATTCCTCTCCCTCCCTGATATTTATCCCTCTGATACATTTATAGAGAGCAATCATATCTCCCCTCAGCCTTCTTTTGGTTAGGCTAAACAAGCCAAGCTCTTTGAGTCTTCTTTCATAAGGCAGGTTTTCCATTCCTTGGATCATCCTAGTAGCCCTTCTCTGTACCTGTTCCAGTTTGAATTCATCTTTCTTAAACATGGGAGACCAGAACTGAACACAGTATTCCAGATGAGGTCTCACCAGTGCCTTGTATAACAGTACTAACACCACCTAATCTTTACTTGAAATACCTCGCCTAATGCATCCCAAAACCGCATTAGCATTTTTAATGGCGGTATCACATTGGCAGCTCATAGCCATCCTGTGATCAACCAATACTCCGAGGTCCTTCTCCTCCTCTGTTACTTCCAACTGATGCCTCCCCAGCTTATAACAATAGTTCTTGTTATTAATCCCTGAATGCATGACCTTGCACTTTTCATTATTAAATTTCATCCTATTACTATTATTCCAGTTTACAAGGTCATCCAGATCTTCCTGTATGATATCCCAGTCCTTCTCTGTCTTGGCAATACCTCCCAGCTTTGTGTCATCCGCAAACTTTATTAGTACATTCCCACTTTTTGTGCCAAGGTCAGTAATAAAAAGATTAAATAAAATTGATCCCAAAACCAGTCCCTGAGGAACTCCACTAGTAACCTCCTTCCAGTCTGACAATTCACCTTTCAGTGCAACCCATTGTAGTCTCCCTTTTAACCCATTCCTTGTCCACCTTTCAATTTTCATATTGATCCCCATCTTTTCCAATTTAACTAATAATTCCCCATGTGGAACAGTATCAAATGCCTTACTGAAATCAAGGTAAATTAGATCCACTGCATTTCCTTTGTCTAAAACACCTGTTACCTTCTCAAAGAAGATCTAGTTTTTGTAAAACCGTGTTGTATTTTGTCCCAATTACCATTGACTTCAATGTCCTTCACTACTTTCTCCTTCAAAATTTTTTCCCAGACCTTGCATACTACAGATGTCAAACTGACAGGCCTATAGTTACTTGGATCACTTTCCTCCCCCATATCTTGAAAGGTCATACCATAGAGGTCACCTGCAATGGTATGGGACCCATCTGTCACAAGAACCTCTTTCTGGTCAAGTGTGTCTGCAGTCTTAAGACAGTTCTGGCCCTGGTATCAGGCCATACCCCCAGGGCATCCTCCCTAGAGGCCATGGTTTCACCCTCTGGCTCTGTTCTGGCCCTAGCACTCCAGCTGGGCTTCTTGACAATTAAATCTCTTTCTGGGGGTTTACTGCTGTCCAATTGTAGACCCTTCCCTAGCAGCCTATGGGGGAGAAGAACCAAAGCCCACCCTCTATTCCAGGCTCCAGGCCAGGGACCCCAAGAACAGCAGCCATGTCCCCTTAACAAAACTGCCTTCAGTTCTCTGGGCTGCTTACCCAAAGCCCCAGCATTCATCAGTGTCTTATCCTTAGTTCAGGGCTCTTCTAAGCTCAGGCTCAGCAGCCAGCCAGGAGCTCTTCCTCACTCCCTTTGTCCCTACTAGCACTGAGCTGTTCATTGGGCTGCAGTTCCCTTTAGCCAGACTGGAGCAACTTCTGCCCTCCATTAGCTCCAGCAAGAAACTGCCTGTCTCTGTTACTGTTGCTGCAGCTCCTTTTTATAGGGCCCCCCTGGACCCTGATTGGCTGCTCCCTGCAGTCTCTCTCATTGGATGCTTCCCTGCAACCACTCTAGGATGGTCAGAGGACTTCTCTTCTGCTCCTCTCTGGGACGGGTGTGGCAGGATCCTGAGGCCTCCAGCAGGGGCCCTCTGGGCCTAGTCCACCCCATCACATCACCCAAGAGCAACCAGGTGGGCAGAATGTCTGATCATGACAACCACCAATCATTTCTACCCCTGGCACTGATCTGCGTAGAATAATGAGAGAAGATTCTGCAGAGATACTCCCACCTCTGCCAGTGCCTCATACTCCTGACCTGCACCCCCTGCTCTTCCAGTCCCAGGTGCCCCACACGCAGTTCTGCTGATGCCCCTCAATCCTGACATACAGCCCCCCCCCGCTATCCCACAGAGCCCCCCGGGACTTCCCCGCAGCTCTACTCAAAAGCAGCAGCTAGAGCTGAATACAAGCCGAGGACGAGCAGTGATGGCAGCATAGTTCAGACTGGCCCTACAGTGGGACATCTGATGTGAGAGCTGAGAACAAAGACACTCATTCCTGCCATGGCCAAGGCTGCAGTAGCACTTGGCTCCCACACCCGGTGCCCTTGGTGCCTGGGCCTAGGCTTGGCCTGACACAGCCAGCACTTTGAACGGATTCATTTTAATAGGATCTCCTGCTCCCATCCCGGTTACTATGACAACAGTAGCAGCAAAGCATTGGGAAGGAGCTGTGGTTTGCTTTCCCCAGGCTCTGTCTGTCCCGGTCCTTCCAGGACCTGCCTAGGCTCAGCCCATGGGTTGCGGGGCTGTATCCCACACCTAGGGAGGAGAGGGGACTGACCAGCTGGCTGGCTCGTCTGGGTCAGATACCTTGGGATGCCTGGGAATTTCCATCATGCTGACTGCAGCCTGGCCAGATAGGGCCTCCTCCCCCCTGTCTCAGGCTGTGGCCTCTGCCTAGGGGGCAATTTGGAGAGTCTTGGTCCTGCTCCTGGCCCAGTACCCAGTGACAGCAGGGTTGGATCCCAGGCTAAGAGGGTTTTTTAGCTTCTGACAATCCACCATCTCCAGCCACAGAGGTTGCCCCCTCCAGCACATACCAGGGCCCCCCTGTTTTCACATCCGGGGCCAAATCTGCTGCTCCCAAACTGATAATACAGCCCTACCATCCCCCTGCCTCCTGGCTCCCCCTACTCCATGTTTGGGTCTCAGTCCCTCTGCCAGGGAGGGGTTGTTCCCCACCTGTGCATAGCAGGGAGACACTGTGCAAGGATTAGTCAGACCTCTCCCACCCCCAACCATCCAGGATCACTTTGACAGAGTCCTGAGACACTGGCTCAGGAAGCATTATTTACCCTTTTTGATACGTTGGAGCATGTGAAGACATTAAGGAGGGATAGCTCAGTGGAATGAGCATTGCCTTACTAAACCCAGGGTTGTGAGCTCAGTCCTTGAGGGGGCCACTTAGGGATCTGGGGCAAAATCAGTAGTTGGCCCTGCTAGTGAAGGCAGCGGGCTGGACTCAGTGACCTTTTGGTGTCCCTTCCAGTTCTATAAGAAAGGTATAAGGAGGCCTAAGAAGGGGAAACTGAGGCAAGATGCTGCCAGGGTAGGCCAGGAAGAGGCACTCTGGAGGCAGCAACCAAGCACAATCTCCCCTTCTCAGGACTCCTTAAACTCCCCATAGCCCAAGGAATTGAAAACAAGATTCTTGGGAGGGGGGCTAGATTATTTAATTTGTCACATGGTTTCCAGCCAGCCCTGTAGGGCCAAACCTTTTCCTCTTGACTAATGGAAATTCACAGCTCTCCTTCCAGGGCTTGGGACTCACCCTCTGCTGGTTCCAACCAGGCTGGCAACAAAGTCTTTCAAAATTAGTGTCTGTGGTGTCTCTCCCCTGCTTGCCCCAGGCAGCCTTCACCTCAGTCTCATGAGCTTCCTCTGCCCCATCTGGCCAGGTGAGCTGTGTCACAGGTGGGGTTGGGCCCATCTCCCCTTAAAGGAGCCAGCCAGCCTGGGACATGGGACAATGGTCCCGTCAGGCTGGTGCTCACAGGAATCTAGGGTTTGGTGTATCTCTGGTGTAACTAGATCGTTCACAGGCTGCTCTGATCTGCAGATCTGGGGTCTGGAGCTGCTTAGAATCCCAGCCCCCAGCCTGCCCCCTGCACTGGGGCTTGCAAGGAGAATAGCGGGGTCAACAAGAATATGAGAGCACCAGTGGTGCTAATCAGCAGGGAGGATCTAGTTTGTGTGATAGCCACTAAATACATGGACACAGGGGATCTTGTGACCCCAGTCAAAGAAGGCATAATCTGGTGCCTAGGGATGTGGTGTCTAGGGAAAATTTAACCCATCACTGAAATGCAGCTGCTTCTGAAGTGAAACATGGCAGCTGTTTAACTGTGCACAGTAGCACAGAGGGTGGTTTAGGAGATGTGTGGGGACTCCTGTATTCAGGGGTGAATCTGGCTCAGCAGAATGCTGTGTTTCAGAGTAGAATGGGATAGGGCTCTAGGATTAACACTGCTGCTTTTGCACACACATGCAAAAAAAGTGCCCCGGGCTCTGTGCTGATCACAGGGGGTTGGGAGCTATGTCCCAGCTGAAGGATGTTACCACCAGCCCACAGTGGGATTTGGCACAGGGCCCAGAGGGAAAAGCACCACCTACTGCATCACCGATTCCATTGGTGTAGACATGCGCTACAGGACACAGCGGAAAGCAAGCGTCCCGGCCTGGGCAGACAGACTGTTATCTGCACAAAATTCTCTGTTAGTCACACACTCTAGGGACACCCTCCTTTACTCAGTTCTAGGGCTCCGGGCAAACTCTTTGCCGGTCTGCAGAACCTTTTACCAGTGAAAGAGCCTTACACAGTAATATCCTTATCCTTTATTTATTAACAATTACCAAGCAGAATACACATGCTAAGTGTACAGTGCTATGCTCACCAATCCTGATCAGGCAGGAACACTTTCCCTGTTGGCCAGACAGGGTCAGTCTCATCTGGGTTCTGGTTGTTGCGTGTCGAGGTCGTGCAGAGGATTCTTAGCAGCTCTGATCTTAGGCTGTGTTTTGCAGCTGAGTTTTTCTCCTTCCAGGTCTTTCCTTCTTCTCATTCTTCTGTTCCTTCTGCTGATCTCCTTCTTGGACCCCAGTTTACTTAGTGAAACTTGAGTCCTGCTTAGCTATACCGTAACCAATCATTTTACTAACGAATCCTAAAATATTGTAACAAAATTCTCTAACCAATCCTACCCCACCACCTTAATTGATTTATACCTAGCAAAATTAATTATGTAACAGACAGAAACAATCAAAGAACCAGACAGATCATACAGGCAAACAAGAGAGCAATGGGGACCACAAAGATAAAACAATAATGAAATGAGGATTTCACAGCCACAACTATCGATGTGATTTCTTGCCAGACAGATGCTATCAAACTAAGTTTTCTTTAACCATTTTAAGATCTGTTTCTTTAGCTGGTAATAGTGGGTGCTATTAGCACGGGGTCTCCTTCTTAACAGCTTGATATTACATTGGTTTAATTTAGATGGTATGTGCAGCTGTGACCTCCTGCTTCTTAGTTAATGGCTGCTGCTCTGTTAATATGGCTGCAGTCGAAAGCCTTAGGCCTTACTATATGGCTACAGGAAAAGCCTTGTCCCTACATCTCGTGCTAGCAGGGTTCCAGCTAGTGCGCCAGAAATAGCATGTGATTGTTGTGGCACCTGCCACCCGACTCCTGGGTGGGGCCACACAGCTATTTTTAGTGAGATCACATGAGCCCCACTAACACAAGTCTGTACCACCTATCCAGTGAGGCCATGAGCAGGCCCAAACCTGCCTAGTGTGGATGAGCTCCCAGCCCAAGGAGGAGTACCACAGGCTAGACAGGGGAGGGAGGAGCATTCAGCTCTTCCCACCTCCCATTTGTGGTTGATTTGCCTTACTGGTGATGTTAACATTGACATGAGACCCTGGGCTGAGAGCTGGATGCTCTGTATAATCAGGTGTCCCTAATTAGCCAGCACATTAGCACAGCCCATCGAGCGGCAGCTCACTGCGCATTGGAGGGCTTGGAGCAGCACTCAGTGCTTATGTCCTAATAAGGGCTGAGTGGGGCTTTGATGTGTCTGAAGGGCCAGAGCCCAGGTGCAGAGAACAGAGGGGGCAGTGTTTCCAAACCAAAGGATGGAGAAGCATGTGAAGTGCCCTGGTTTGAGTGAGGAAGTGGTTCCAATTAACCAGCAGCTAAGATGCAGGGGCAGCAGTGCGGGACTTGGGAATAGCTCTGGGGACTGGCTGGCACGGAGCCTGATTAGGAGCACACGCAAAAGCCAGGGAAAGAGAGAGGAGCTGAGCAGGTGGGGATGGCTCCCCGAGCTGAGACCTGAAGGGCTTTCCAAGGTGATCCAGGACTGGTGTAGTATTGAGGTGCATTGGTTTGCCCTCAGAGTGTCCAGTTCCCCCTGCTGGCCAGCCTGTGGCGCTGCCGAAGCAAATAATCCCAGCAGCCAAGAACCAGGTCTGAGGATCCTGACAGCATGCAGGTCCCACTGGTGCTGCCACATCTCTGGCGTGGTGGCACCATACACACCTGTGCTGCTCTGGCCATTCTCCTTCCCGGGGAAGTGGGGTTCCTGGTGCATGCTCAGCATGGCAGAACAGCGACTCCCCTGGCTGCTACACCTCTAGGGCCACATGGAGCTGGTCACAGACGCAAGGATTGGGGGATACTGCCCCCGTGGCCAGGGGTATCCCATGATTTGACTCTCCTCTGCCACATGAGGCAGTGGGCAGCAGATGCCTCCTGGTAGAGAAGCAGCAACTTTCTCCTGCCAGCACCACCTGCTGGACTCTTCCTGGAACAGCCTTTGGGGAGAGGAGTTCAGGGGGCGCCTGAGTGGAGGAAGGAAACAGCCTCCAGCCCCTGGCTGTGTGGTGGGGCCAGGCTGCAGAAAGGGACAGGAACCTGCAAGCAACATGCACGCATGGGAGCGAACAGGGGGGCAGAGGCCCCCTTCCTCCTGCCCCAGTAATGACATTGTGCAGTGTTCAATTCTGAACCCTCCCCTCTGCTTCCAGTGGGGCTTCTGCTGCCAGCGGCTGGAGACGGGAGAGGACTTGGAGCTCTTGTGTCCAGAAGCTGGACTGGGTTGGTGGCTCCGGTGGGGAGATGAACGTCTCCCTCTGTCCCTGAATCTGCCTGTGTGTGGGACTGGTACAAGCCAGGGGAGGGCAGAAGAAGGTGGCTGTGATCTGAGCAGGACTGGAGATCCCACCATACCTCTGCTTGCTGAGTCCTGAGTACAACACCATAGGGCTGCTGCCACTGTCACTGCCCATTGCCATCCGGCCTGGCTTATGCAAACAGACATCATCAAACTCTTCCCCTCACTTCCCCCTCACACCCCTCCTGCTGCGCCTCAGCGCTTGTCAGTCATGGCGCTGTCAGGGCCCATCAGCTCAGCGGCAGATGGATTGTCATGTTGGCATTGCCCTACTTTTCAGGGCTGATGCAAAGAGACAAGGTGAACAGAGCTTCATACGTTGCATTTCCACTCGCTCTGTGAATCACCCCAGAATGGGGATGCTGGCCTTCTCTGTGCCTACCCAGGGCATTAACCCACCATATTGAGATCCACCCTCCCCGCACACCCCCCATCAGTGCTGGCCCAGTCGTGGCAGCTATTAGACTGCACGGAGGTCATGCTGAGAACATAGGATCAGCCACAGCAGATCAGATCAGGTTTCTGGGCCATTTGGTCCAGCCTTTTTTCTCCCCAGGACCTTCGTCCCATGTGATTCCAGGCCTGCTGAGGTGATGACCCCAATGCTTACAGGCCATGTGCTAGGCTATGGGAGAAGGGTGCTGGTAGTGCCCAGGTGCTGTGCTGAGCGACTGCTCAGATGGCTGAACAAGAACAGCCTCTGTTGGCTGGGAACCCTAGCAAGGGGATGAGCCAGGTGGGCAGGTGCAGGGGCTCACTGCTGGGTGCACAGGGCCTGGTACCTGCGCTGTGGACCATGATCTCATGTTCTGTATCACTGGCTGTTCATGGTGCTGACATGCTGCCCTTCCCCAGCCAGGCTCACCTTGACATCGCTATGTCACCCATCCCTGCACTGGCATGGCTGATGGGGCATGCCCAGGCGGTGCATAGCATGCTGGGAGCCTGACAATAAGGCCTCTGAATTGGGCCCATAGCATTGCAGACGCAGGCAGCTACAGAGGCATTTCAGACAGTAGCCGGCATCCTGGGTCAATCTAGGTAGTGTGACATCTAGGTTGAGGCCTGAGAGCCCCCGTCATTATATCTCAGCTCCTGTCACTACAGAGATCCACACGCATACCAGATCCTTTCTTGAACCTCAGCTGTTCTGTACCTCAGTAATGCCATACAGCAGTGAATTCCACAGCTCAATTCCACATTACAGAAATGCCTTTCCTTTTAGTCACTGTAAGCTTGTTGCCTTTTACCAGTCACTATTCCACTTCTAACACTTGCGTCACCATCCCCAGCTCTGCCAAGCACCTTAATACAGATCTGCATGATCCCTTATTCCATTTCTATCCCCTGGTCTGCAGATCTGCCAGTGCTCCTCATTCCTGGCATGCAGCATCCCTGAGCAGGCATAGTCATGAACCAGGATGGGGCAGTCAGGCCTAGTGGTCAGAGCAGGGGCTGGAGCCAGGTCACACCTGCTCCTGCTGGGCTAAGATGAGGAGGATGGCGTCAGAAGGTTTTTATGAAGAGACATCAATCAAACCAACCAAGCAAAGTGTAAGGGGAGGAGCTTATTTTTCCCCGGGCCCCACCCATGCAGCTTCCCCGGCCATGTGCAGAGCCGTGACAAACTCCGCCAATGGGGCTGAATCCAGAAGCGCCGAATGATGCTGTGGTTGCTTCTTCACAGCCGATTAACCCTTTGTGCAGGGCCCTTCCACCCGCCATCTCAACAAATCTCCCCGCCACACAGACCTGACAGCAACTGGGTCTTTTGCCAGCTGTGCATTGCCCATAACCCATGCCACGTATTTCAGATAGCATTCAGCAGCCCATCCATCCACCAGGAACTGGCACGAATAGGCAGGGTGGGGGCACAGATCCTCCATTCCACCCTAGCCTCCTCCTCTTGCAGTCTCATGCCCTGAGCTCCCCTCCCAGCTTGTAAGACATGATTTGACTCTGGTTGTGCTCCCCAGCCATTCCCACCTGCCAAGCCAAGGCACTGATCCCGGTTTCAGTGCAGGGACAATTATTCATCTGAACTGGAGTTTTCAGCAGGAAGGCTGTGTCACATTGCAAATCCCATTAACGGCTTCCAGCAAAAAGCACCAGCTCCCAGAAGCAGGAGGGAGCTGGGGGAGGTTTCTTTCAGCTAATCCACTTTGCTCTCTTTGGGGTGGAATATCCAAGGCACGCTGGCAGATTGAAGCTGCCCAGGAAAGGCAGCAGAGCATCCGCTCTGCCACGTCCCCAAGGGCTTGTCTTTCTGACCTCCACTTTCCAAGCAGAGCTGGTTCCATTTGATCAGCTGTAAATGCAGCTTCGAGGGGACTCCTGGAGCCTGCGGCATGTTGTACCTGGGATTGAATCTCTCAAAGGAGGCCCCTGCTTGCTGCTGGCTCAGAGATACAGATGAAGAATTTTTCTCTTATCTCCATCGGGATGGAAGGGGAGGAGCAAAGCCTCCTCCCCTTTTCAGATGGCAAAAATCTGCCCCCCCTTCATATTGGCATTGATACCTCATCCATGATACCATGGCACATGTCAGGGCAGGCGGGATTTGGCCTGATGAGGGGCCACATTGGGAAGGCATAACATGGCACACATTGTGCCCATACCTTGGGCTCCATCTCGATCCCAGCAGCCAGCCTTGCTGCCCGGGGGTGTTTAGCCTGCACCTCTGTGTTCAGCCATGAGTTGCTTTTGGGAATGTAGAGGGCTGCATTTGCACCAGACGCTCCTATCCTGAACTACAGCACCCTCTGCAATTCTGGTCCTGAGGCCCAAATAGCTCTGCCAAGGCCCCTCAATCCCAACCCACAGTCCATCCTGCTGCTCCAGCCCCAGGGCCTCCCCCGACAGCTCTGCCAATGTCCTATAAGCCTGACCCACAGCCCCCTGCTAGTCCAGTGCTCAGCCTCTCCAAGACACCCTTCAGAACACCAGTGGCATGGACCTGCTCACTGGGGCTCGGGGAGGAGGTGGGGCAGGGGTGAGCTGCTTCACTTTGCCCGCCTCCCAGGCTTGCGGCGCCAATCAGCTTAGGCACCGCAAGCCTGGGAGGCGGGAGAAGGGAAGCAGCTACGGCGTGCTTGGGGTGGAGGCGGAGCAGGGGTGAGCTGGGGCGGGGGAGGTGCCTCAGGGTGGAGGATGGGGAGCTGCTGCAGTGGGGGCACCGCAGGGCAGAGGAGGCTTGGGGACAGGGGAGGGCGCAAGGTGGAAGTTTCACCTAGGGCGTGAAGCGTCCTTGCACCAGCCCTGCGCATAGCTATCCTGGCTATGAGCACAGCTTCCCTGCCCTAGCCCATTACACAGCCTGTCACTCACCTCTAGGGCTCCCCCCTCCCCCGCCACTCTGGGGATTAGCTCTTTCCAGGGCCAGCGCCCCCTTCCGCCTCTCACTGCATGTCCTGCTGCTTCTCTCTCACTCTCTGTGACTCCAGGTGCTCTCCCTTCGGGGCTTGGCCCTCTGGCCAGGTCACTGTAGTCTTTTCCCCCTTCCAGGGAACCAAAGTCTATCCTTGCAAATTGTCTCAGGCAGTCTTCTCATTCGCTGCCTGGCCAATGCCATTTCCCCAGTGGCTGGTAGGGGAACCCAGCCCTGCGCTCTACACTCAGTTCCAGAGCCTCTAATCAGCAGCAAGAGTTTGCACTATCTTAACCTGCTGCCATTCCCCTGAGCCTTTTCCTACACCCTCTCCCCTAGGTTTCCTTCCTTCCCTCGCTAATGTTCAAAGAGTAGCTACACGCTCCCTTCCTGCAGCCCCCTTCTGCGGCTGGCATCCTGATGCTATCTTAGCCCTGCCTCCCTGTTCCTTCTCAGCCGGGCTTCATCAGTCAGGGGTTTCTTAGGCCTGTGATAACATTTTTTCCCAGATCTGGACCTTAGCGTCCAAAATATGGGTGTTAGCATGAAAGCCTCCAAGCTTAGTTACCAGCTTGGACCTGGTAAAGCTGCCACCAGCCAGGAATTATACAGTGCTTAGCTCACTGTGGTCTCCCCAAAACCTTCCCTGGGGGACCCCCAGACTCAGATGCCTTGAGTCTTACAACAAAGGGAAATAACTCCCTCCCCTTGTTTCCTTGTTACTTCCTCCCAGGCTCCCCTCCCTGGACGACCCTAGGAGATTCCCTGCTTCCAGTCCTGGAAACACAAGTACCGAGAGATCTAATCTCTCCCCCTCACCCAGAGGGTATGCAAAGTCAGGCTTAGTAAATCTAACACAGAGATTTTCCCCTTGACTTTTTCCTTCCACCAATTCCCTGGTGAGCTGCAGACTCAATTCCCTGGAGTCCCCACTAAAGAAAAACTCCAACAGGTCTTAAAAAGAAAGCTTTATATAAAAAAAAGAAAGAGAAAGACATTAAAAATAGTCCCTGTAATAAGATGACAATATACAGGGTCAATTGCTTAAAGGAAAAAAATGAATAAACAGCCTTATTCAAAAGAATACAATTTAACACATTCCAGCAACTACACACATGTAAATACAAAAGAAAACAATATAAACCTATTGTCTTACTATCCTTGTACTTACAACTTGGAAACAGAAGATTAGAAAGGCAGGAGATAGAAAAATCACTCTCAGAGCCGAGAGGGTCAGACCCAAGACAAAGAACAAAGAACTCACACCCAAAACTTCCCTCCTCCCAGATTTGAAAAAGTATTGTTTCCTGATTGGTCCTCTGGTCAGGTGTGTTTTGTTACCCCTTTCCAGGTGAAAGAGACATTAACCCTTAGCTATCTGTTTATGACAAGGCCACTTTATTCCACTCAAGCTATGGTCTGTCTGGCTAATTGACCCTAATAATCCATTTTACTCTGTATAAAGCTTATACAGGGTAAACTTTTAAATTGTCCACCCTCTATAACAGATAAAGAGATATACATAGCTGTTTGCTCCCCCGGGTATTAATCACTTACTCTGGGTTTATTAATAAACAAAAAATATTTTATTAAGTGTAAAAAAGTAGGATTTAAGGTTTCAAGTAAAAACTGATAGAAGAAAGTACGTCATCAAGCAAAATAAAGCAAAACCATGCAAATCTAAGAAACTGATTACAGGTAAAAATCTCACTCTCACAGATGTTCCAATAAGCTTCTTTCATAGACTGGACTCCTTCCTAGTCTGGGCCCAATCCTTTCCCCTGGTACAGTCCTTGTTAGTTCCAGCAAACATCTCAGGAGGTAAGCAGGGGTTTTCTCATGACTGGCCCCTTTTTGTCCTGTTCCACCTCCTTTTATGGCATTGGCACAAGGCAGGAATCTTTTGTCTCTCTGGGTCCCCACCCCTCCTTCTAAATGGAGAAGTACCAGATTTAAGATGGATTCCAGTACCAGATGACATGGTTACATGTCACTGTAAGACCCCTAGTCTCCATTCCCCATGGGCTGGCTTACATGTACATAGGAAGACTTTCAAGTAACTAGGGCCATTTACAACTGATTGTTTCTGGAGCACCCTTAATGGCCCCCACATAATATGTTTACATCAGTAATACAAGTTTATATCTTATTCTCCTAACTCCAGACATAGATATAATACATGCAAACAAATAGGATGAACAGTCAGTAGATTATAAACTTTGTAACGATACCTTACAAGAGACCTTTTGCATGAAGCACATTCCAGTTACATCATATTCACATTCATAAGCATATTTTCATAAAGCATATGAAGTGCAACGTCACAGGGGCAACAGCCCTTCAGCAGCCAGCTGTGCCGTGAGGGCATCATCAAGGGGGAGGGGGATGGTCCCATAGCCACTGAAGACTTCTCCATACAGCAACCCCACAGTACCCCGCCCCCCACACACACACACTCTAAGCCACTCAGAAGGATGCTTCTGTAGTAAGTGAAGGCCCTGATAAAGGCCCAGTATGAGGCCTGAGGCCTGAACTAAAGTAATGGTCAAGACTTTGCTAACATAAAGCAGAGTGAAGCTGTGAGCCAGAGGCAGGTCCTGCTCGCAGAAGCTGGCAAGGAAAGGGCTGATGCTGCAAGAAGATATGTACCTAAAAGGTACTGAACACTAGAGATCAGAACATTCACATACTGGCACATTCCACACAGATAACAAGGAACAGGCCGACCCATCCCAATGACAGGGGCAAAAGGGTAATATGATGGATAGAGTTGTTTTGATCGAACCAACATGTACAAGGTGAGAGGCGGCACTTTGCTACGTAGAGGGGTTGTACCTTGCTGCGTGGAGGGGCTGCACATCAATACGTCAGGAGTGATGTGTAACTTGTTTGTACCTGTGTATAAAAATGTATCCCTGGGGCGGTGTCTTTGTCCGGCCTAGGGGGCAGTGGAAAGTCCCGCCACTAACTGAGCCGAGTCCATTGCCAAGAGGCACTTTCTCGTAGTATGCCCTGAGTTAGGCTCAGAAACCTACAGGGAACTGCAATTGTGTCCAAGCGCAATAAACCTGGCCGACGTGCCTTCGTACCTTACTAGACTCTGTGGTCATTGGGGGTTCTCTTCGGGTCTGCTGTGTCAGCTATCTGTGCAGAGCTGGGGCAGCACACAGAGGGAACACACGCACGCAGCCGAGTGATACCAACAAGGAGAGAGCAGAGCAGAGCACCACACCGGTAGTGCTTCTAACAACAACACCTCTGACAACAGCTTCCTTTCTGCTCCTACCAGGGCCTGTGGCTGGGCTGAGCCCCTTCTCCATCCCTGTACGTAACCGCCTGCCATTAAATGTCACCTGAAAGGTCACCTGCTAGAGGTGTATAAATAGAGTGTGCACCATGGTAATGGAGCAACTAGCCTTTAAAGAGCGGGCTGCGGGCCAAAGTCCCTTCAAAGCCATGTTACCCTGAGTGGTGTGGAGCTGTTTGGCCTGGCAGGCACCTGTTTCCCTTCTCTCCCACCTCCTCCCCCCGGTCACTCAGCTGGTGCTGATACGCTAGGCCGGTCGCTTTCACACCGAGGTTCCTGATCTAACACCATGCTGCTAGAGTTGGGTTCCTGCTGCACCAGGGGACGCTAGGCTCTGTGACTCCCCAACCTGTGGGCCAGAGCCCCTGCCCAGCCCGTTAGGACAGGGGCAGCTCTGGGAACAGGGAGAGGGGGGTGGGCAGGGACTGAGGGCTGGTCTACACTACGGGGGAAAATCGATCTTAGATATGCAACTTCAGCCACGTGAATAACGTAGCTGAAGTTGAAGTATCTAAGATCGAATTACTCACCATCCTCACGGCGCGGGATCGATGTCCGTGGCGCCCCCTGTCTATTCTGCAACTCTGTTCAGGTTGGTGGAGTTATGGAATCGATATAAGAACGTTCGGGGATCGATATATCACGTCTAGATGAGTAGTGGCGGGTAGTGAAGACGTACCCTGAGCTAGCAGAAGGAGCTGCTCTGTGGATCTGCCTGGCTAGCTGAGGTGCTGCTGAAGATCAGCTGCCTCACCACACTCTGGCCCCCAGCGCCCTTGCCTACAGCACGCCTGGGAGAGCTCCTGTACCCGCTGCCTGACTGGGGCTTGGGTGTACCTGCTTCCCACACTGGGCTCTGCAGCACGTCTGTGGCTGTGTGGCTGGTTGGGTGCCTGGTGGAGGAGCAGACCCCTGGAGAGACCAGGAGCAGGACCATACACCAAGCAGGAGCATTTGCTGGTGGGGCCAGCCCCTCTTTCCACTCTTTGGCCCACCAGCAACAGAGTGTGTGTGTGTATATACCAGGGTAGGGAGCAAGGGGATGCTAATTTCAGTCTGGAACCTGCCTCTTCGCAGGTTCTCTTTTTTTTATGGGGCTGGGCCAATGTCACACCCACTACTCAAACAGGGTCTCCAGCAGATGGTGTTTAGTGGGGAGAACACTGTGCAAAAGCATATCTGTCCCATCTGGATGATGTCCAGGGTGGCTAGTGCTGATTGAATTCAGGGCTTGTGCATTCCCACATGCAATCCCTGCATGTGTGAGCTTGGTGCATGTTGCTGGTGCAGGCCTCACAGGGCACAGTGGATGCTTCCAGGAAGAGCTTTGGGGCATCGTGGCAGTGAATTGCTCCACAAGTAGTATCGCCCTCTGCTGGCCATGGAGAGAACTGGGACAGACCAGAGATGGAGTGAGCCTGTGGCACATGGTGGCAGACAAGGAGAAAGAGAACCTCAGAGGATGGGGTGTGAGCGCCTCAGGAACTGTCAGCACAAGGCGAGGATAAAACTATGGGAAGCTGAGCCAAGAGCTCTCCCCATCCTGAGCAACAGGGCCCTTCCTCTGGGATGCCCATTACACATGGACTGGCCTGTGCCTCAGTTTCCCCCACAGTCCCTTGGGAAGGTGATTCTGACCTGCCTTCCGGGGATTGGGAGGATGAACCTATTGATGTATGGTGAAAGAGTGATTCATAAGCACAGAGGCAATTGCTTTGCCAGAATAGCAGGGCCCTGGCCAACTGAGAGGCTGGACAATAAGCCACATACATGTCTCGGAGCCCATTCTCCTGCACACTGAGCTCCCAGCACCACCTTGGGCTGAACTTGCCACCCCTCCTAGTGCATACAACAGCCAAGCTGAGGTGCTCCCCTGTCCCAACCTCTGTAGGCTCCGGGGGCTGACCTGGGCTGTGGCATGCAATTGTCCTGCCAGCAAGCCTCCCCCCATGCCTGGGGCACTGCTGGCAGGGCAGCTCAGCTTCCCTTCCCAGTACCCAGACTTGGGATACTTAGGGCTGTGCTGGCAGGTTGCCAGGGACCTGGGGGTGAAGTGAAGTGGCTGCCAACACCCAGCAGTGCAGTATTTGCTGGGAAAGGGCAGATGAGCAGCTCATCCTGGTAGTTCGATTGCACCTGCAGCTGCTTAACTTTGTCCTCCCCTTTGTTCCAGGGAGAAGGTGGCCGAGGTCTGTCAGCACTGTGGTCAGCTCCTTCTGGACAGTGGACACCTGATAACCCAATGAAGGCTTCAGTCCCTTGGGGGCAGCCAATCCAGCACCACTCCCTGCACTAGACCACCCACAAGAGGCAGACAGAGGAGGCTGCATCCGGCACATGCCACCTAGATATCGACGGCGCTCTGCTCCCTGATGCTGTGCAGAGTGTCAGCATCTAGGCTGCCCCATCTCCCCCAGTGCTGCAGCTGCAGCCACTGGTTGGGTGTGTGGCATCCCCTCTGCGCAGAGACGCCAGGAGCTAGCACCAATCAGGCCACTTCCCCACAGAATAGGGAAAATATTTTGATCCTCTATGATGTGACAAAAGGCACATCAGGGAGTGGCGGAATTAGCATAAGCTGTATTTACGTCACCCAGGGCTGGCATTAGCCTGCTGCAGCAGCAGGAAGTCACCCCAGGTGCTGACTTCTCCCCTAGCACCTCAGCCTTGATTGCAACAGTGCTGGCACCCTGCCACCTAAGACACCTAGGGCTCACCCACTCCTAGGATAGGGTGAGGTAGATCTGGTAGCAGGGAACTCCAATCCAAGCCCTTCCAAATATTGAGGGGCTCAGAGGCTAATTCGCTGCTCTGGCCCCACTCCAGTGATCCTGCATTTGGGTCAGATCCAATTCCAGAGAGGGCAGTTTGGCAGGCCCTGCTCAGATGTGGCCCAAGGCAATGTTGGCTGATCTGGGGAGGTTCCCCCATAGGGGGCAGAGGGGCGTTGGGCTGCATCAAGTCTTATCCTGAGCCTCAGCCTTCAATTTTAACCTAGCACTGATCTGGATCTGAACCCAGGGGGCCAGTCCTGCTCTTAGGCCTTGGCTTCAGTCGGCAGAATTCAGGCCCCGTCTCCCCCCTGCCCTCCTCAGCAATGCCAATATCAGCATTTGATTCACCCCACTGCTGAATTGGCCTGGAATTGGACTTTCCCCTTCAGTCCTAATGACCAAGGGAGAGAGACACTCCACTCCTGCCTCATTCCCCAGGGCTCTCACAGCCCCATTCAGTGGGGCATTGCAGCCCCTTCCCTGTGGGGTCATGCAAAGCCCTACCGTGGGGTCTCGCAGTGAGCAGGGCCTGTGGCTCCTGATCCTGCTGGTCCAGCACAGAGCAGTTAGCTGCCCCTTGGATCAGGGCAGCAGCAGGGGCCTCTGGCACTCAAAGGGGACGGCAAGCTCTGGCTTCCTCTCCCCAAGCCCACAGTGCCTGTGCAACTGTTTGCATGGAGGAGGCTAAGCTTTGCTTGTTTCCACCAGTGAGCAGGCCTGTAGCCTGGCCCTGATGCCCTTTCCAGCCAGGCAGCTCCTAGGTTTCAGCCCAGCCGACCACACTGGGAGGAGGCCATCTCACACGTAAGCTCAGAGCGCTCCAAGTCCCGATGGGCAGGGGGATCAAAAAGCACCCTGACCGCCTGCCTGCCCCAGCCCAATCCTTGGGTATTTGGATTCCACAGACAAAGCCTCTCTGAAGACCACAGAGGTCCAGGAAGGAAGATAGCACAGTGATGGGTGTAGATTATATATGAGGGAAGGAAGCAGAAATACAGGATGTCAGAGAAAACAGCCTGGACTGGCATCCTCTCAGTTTCTAATGGAGAGATATTGCACAGAGGTCCTGCATGCCAGTGACCTTCAATGACAAACTCCACTGGCCCCATGCTCTGCTGGAGCAGATGTGGGTATGGCAGTCCCCATACCACACAACTAAACAGCAGAGCAAACAAGACCCTTTTGCCAGATGGATGGATCAAAACCCAAGCTCCTCTGTCCAAAGGGAGAGTCCTTCCCAGCAGCAGAGAATGTCACTCATGGCAGCTGTCATCAACAGGTGCCCAGAGACATCACAGGGTTAGGGGCTGCCTATCTGCAATGCAAATCTGACAACAAAGAGGCAGCAAATGCATAGGCACCGACTTTGTGGGGGCTCCAGAGCTGGACATGCTTGACATGAATACGTGCATTGCAAGTTGGCAACTGAAGCAAGAACTTAATCTCAAGAACTATTTGTGCAAAATCAGTCATGTTATGTTCCACGAAAAATACGGAAAATGAGCAGAAAAGGAAACACCACCAGTTCAACTGATATAAAACTGTTTAAAAATTGGAGGAAATGGCACACCTTGGAACATGGCGGCCCACCCAGGATTGTCTCTTTGGAATTGTGTGGGTAGAAGGCCTAGTAAACAAAGGCAAAGAACCGATAATGCGACAGAATGGACTATAAATGGTTGCCTATGATTTCCGCAAATCAGAGTCGTTTATTGATCCAGAGGCCTGTGTGGATATAGATGTGGTTTTCACTGGCTCCCTGCATCTTATGATCATAAAGAATCTTGACAGGCCATCAGAACCATTCTGACTTTTGGACTCTGGTATATATGTTTAGGGTGTGAATGTGGAGTGAGTAGGGTTTGTTTTGTAGTCAATAAAGAGCATTTAGAGTATTATATACCAACATTGTGTCCGGTATCTGCCTGCTCCCCATCCCATAGAAAAACCTCTATTGCGGGTCTAACCATGCTGGGAGGGAGGGGGAGGAATGGGGCCAGGGACATGCTTGGGGGGAAGGGGCAGGATGAGCCAGGATGGGAAGAGACGGGGTGGAGGAAGCGGTGGAGAGGGGGGCAGGCCTGGGGTGGAGTGGGGAATCGAGCACTCCCTGAGTAGAGAGAAAGTCAGCGTCTATGAGCAAATGGCAATGCAAGAAACACTAGGCATGGGACAAATGGCAGCTGAAATCTGACAGCCCTGTGAGCTGGTGGCTGCTAGGGTTCACATAAAGCTCTGTTTACAACAGATGAGGACAAACTGTCCTATGCCATATGCAGCTCAGACATGGACCTTCGGCTATGATGATTCTGCCTCACTTTACTACTCACTGAAGGCACATGACTGGGCCTTGAGAGACCTGGGCTCTGCTACAGGTGCCATGTGTGAGGCTGTCAATGTGCCTTCATCTCTCCGGGCCTCGGTTCTCCATCTGAAAAGCTGGGATATTAACACTCCCTCTGTCTATTAGACTGCAGGATCTTCAGGATAGGGCCTGTTAGTATAGCTATGTCTACTCTACAAACTTTGGGTGTTAGCATAGTTAGTATATCACTTGTGCACATGCATACTCGGATCCTTGTGTGGGTGCTGCATGTAGTCACCAGGAGAACTTATATCAATGCCCAGTGCCATGCACCATGAGTAGGTATCCCAGTGTGCAACCTGTTACTGTCCAGTGCACTGTCTTTTGGGAAGTTTTGGTGATACACGGCGGGGGCAAAATAAGTCACACTGGGGTGACTGGGAGCAAGGGGTCAACTTTCCAGTGTGCAACTGTTTCCATCCCATAATGCCATCTGTATCCCATAATTTTCATGCCTTTTTTTCAAAATCCCACAAATTGGCACGGCCCACCTCACCATCTGCCATCTCTGACAGAAGCATGGAGCCTGCACAGCTCTGCACTATTGTCACAAATGTTGCAACGCAGGATGTCTGATGCTCAGTTATTTGGAGAGCCTCAAGAAAAACCGAATCAGCAGGGAACATGACCAGTTCTTGGAGGACAGACTGCGGTGGGACATAGCGAGAATCAATTCAAGGTTGTTGGTGGGATTCATGGAGCAGCCGCAGATTGTGGAGCGCTGCTTCTGAGCATCAGAGAAGAGCACTGATGGGTGGGATCCTGTTGTAATGCAAGTTTGGGATGGTGAACCGCAGCTGCAGAACTTTCAGATGCACAAGGCCACATTCCTGGATCTGTGTGTCGAGCTTGCCCCACCCATCCAGTGTAGGAGCAGCAAACTGAGAGCTGCACTGACAGTGGAGAAGCGAGTGGCAATCGCACTGTGGAAACTTGTAATGCCAGATTGCTACTGGTCAGTGGGAAATCATGTTGGAGCTGGAAAATCCACTGTGAGGGCTGTTGTCATGGAATTATGCAGGGCCATTTATTGCCCCAGTTATGCATGACTGTGATGCTTGGTGAGTTGGCAATGTACAGGACATAGTAGATGGATTTGCAGCAATGAGGTTCCTGAACTGTGGTGGAGCAATAGATGGCACATGTATCCCTATTTTGGCACCAGAGCACCTTACTACAGAGTACTTCAACAGAAAGGGCTACTTCTCTATGGTTATGCAAGCGCTGGTGGATCCCTGGGGATGCTTCACCAACATCAATGTGGGCTGGCCAGCAAAGGTGCATGAACCTCTCATCTTTAAGAATACAGAGCTGTTCAGAAAGCTACAAGCAGGGACTTTCTTTCCCAAGCAGCAGATTACCACTGGCAATGTTGAAAGACCAGCAGTGATCCTGGGAGATCCAGCCTACCTCTTGCTCAAGAAGCCAGACACTGACCCCCTTGACAGTATCAAGGAAAGATTCACCTACCTGCTCAGCAGTTGCAGAATAATAGTTGAATGTCCTTTTAGTAAACTGAAGGGACCGTGGCGCTGTTTACTCACAAGGTTGGATCTCAGTGAAAAAAAAAATCCCAGTGTTACAGCTGTCTGCTATGTTCTGCATACTATCTATGAAGCAAAGGGGGAAAAATTGATGCCAGGGTGAAGGGCAGAAGTGGAGCAGCTGTTTGTTGAATTTGAACAGTCAGATACACAAGTTATCAGCAGTGCTCAATGTGGAGCTACACAGCTCATGCAGGCTTTGAAAGAGCACTTTAACAGTGAGCTACAGTAATGCATTGTGGTGGACTGTACGGTACCTGGCCCTGCAGTTTGGGGCCTGCTAGGAACTGTGTGGTGCTTGCTGTACATTTATGAATATCACTGCAAATGTTCTGTGACAAAGTTCCAAGTCTGTATTGGAGGGTCCCATGCTTTCTGGCAGATTCAGTGGCCTCAGAGGCTCACTTAGGCCCTCAATATGACCTCCCTTTCCCAGTATAGCAGCAAAGGTTACAGTTTATTGAGCTATTTTCATCAGGCCGTTATGGGAGGTGGGAAGGTGGAATACCCACAGTCTCTGTTGGTCCTTAGAGCTCCATAGGCACCGTCTGGTCTCCTGCCTGGACCAAAGTCTGTTTCCCCTCTCAAAGGGATCTCTGTAGATCATGCAGGGAGAAACTGGGGGAACCCAGGCCCACCCTCTACTCCAGCTTCCAGCCCAGGGACCCTAATGATAGTAGCTGTTAGCAGCTTCCCTCCTCCACTGACACTGCTTTGATTCCCTGTGCTCCCCTTTTCCAAGCTTCACCTTTACCTCAGTAATACTTCCTCACCTCCAGCTCCTTTCACCTGGGCTCCTCTTGAGAAAGCTGGCAAGGAGAGCTTTTAAAGTAGTGTAAGTGGGACCTTAATTGTTTCCAGCTGTCTCCATTAGTCTAACAGCCTCAACTGACCCTTTGTCATAAGGGTCAGGTGCCAGCATTAACCTAAAGACCTTAACTGGTTAAATTGGCCTCAAGTGTCTTGATTGGCCTGGAGTAGCCCTAGTTTGGCTATCTAGGGAACAGGGACCTGCTCATTCTGAGGCTACCTGCCTCCACTATGCTCTTATATCCTTCTGGCCTGAGTCCATCACAGTACCTATTCATTTTGCAGTGCTTACTATACATTTATAATTATTACACTATTTGTCACCGATTTTAGGAGTTGTGTCACACTGTACAGTACAAAGTAACTGGCTGCTCTCAGAACTGGTAGGCCCTCTGAAGCTTCTGTTGTGAACTAACAAAGATGAATTTGTTCCAAATAATAGAATTGTCTTCTGTAATAAAATCAGTGGAAAGAAAAATCCTTGCAATTTAAGAGCAAATACATTAAAAATTTAATAAATTAATAGAACAGTACTCGTGAAGGGGAAAAACCTTTCTTGTCCATTTTAGCTACACATATGCCAATTGTGGCTTTTATGGGTCAGTGCCAGACATGCCAAACCCATGGAAAAAACACAGAAATTGGGCTTGTTTTTGGCTTAATTGGCTTGTGAGTTGCTTGTTGGCTAGTTTTTGGCTTGTAGCACATAGCTTGTTGCAGCTTGGTGCTTGGTTTTTTGATTGGCTCCTGGCAAGCAGGGGCAAGGTGGGGAGAGAGTCTGGGTGCACAGCGGGCCCACCACAGTCCCAGACTGCAGGCCAGGGGGATCTAGTCACATAGAGTGTTGGGGTTTTAGGGACTGGCTTCTTTTGGCCTTGTTTTGAAATGGGATTAGCTTGGTTTTTGGCTTATTGTGAGAGCCAGAGTGCATATTTACCGTGTGAAAGCTGGCAACTGTGGTCAGTGTATTTGAAGCTGTGATTGTCTTTAATGTCCCCTCCTATGGAATGGCATGGATAGGGATGTGGCCCCTGATGCTGTGTGGAATGTTGAGGAGGGTGTAGGAAGGTCCCACAATGGACTTCTCCATGGATTGTAGAGGGAGGTGAACCTGGAATTGTTGAATCTGCAGGTCCACAAGTGTCTGCAGCATTTGTGTTTACTGCCAGAGACGTCCCATTATGGTCTGGTGCATCTTCGTCTCCTTGTCCTGCTGGAACTCCTGGGCCATTCTACTCTCTGTTCTTTCCTTCTCCAGGCTGTCTGCAATATTCACCCTCCAGGCCCAGTGCACATGGTCTGATGCAGCACTGGCTTGCAGGATCTCATTTAATGTGTCACCTGGAATCCTCTTGTTTGTCCTCTTTATTTGTCTCAGGCATTCTGCAGGCGTGGAGGGGGAACCCCTCAACGGCAGTAGCTACAGATAAAACACACAGAGGTACTATTGTTGGTACAGTCACCTCAAAATGGAAAGTGACGCTTCAGATTCAGAACACACTCTGTGACATGCCAGGTACAATCCAGACTGATGAATGGCTGCGTCACCCCTGCCCTGAAACCTAGGGCGCTTTACAATGCCTTGCTGAAGTAGCTCCCACCAGAGTCGCTCACAAACAGCCTCCAGCAGGTAAGTCACACTCTGTGTGTCTTTGTGTAGCTACAGCCTGCCAGCCACACTTGGGTTACACTGTGGCTCTCACTAGCTTTGGCTAAACTGCTGGGTGACCCCAACATACACCAAGCCTTAGATAGCCCCCCAGAATGTATGTCCTGTACTGCCCAGCCCTCATCTGGACAATCCAAGTTACATGAAGTCCGTTATTTCTTTAATAGAAATAAAATGCACACTGTTTCAAATAGTTATTCAGACTCTTCAATTTAAGCACACTGGATTAGATAAAACAAGTTTATTAACTACACAGAGATTGATTTTAAGTGAGTGCAAGTTATACCTCATAACTATCAGAAATGGTTACAAGAAAAATAAGGATAAAGCACTGCTGGTGCCTAACTTCACAAACCATGTTCAATTCAAAGCAAAGTTTTCTCACCCCAGGCTCTCAGCAGTCTTACTGATCAAACTTCTTAGGTCAGGACTTCTTCCCTAGTCCAATGTCTGCCACCTTTGTCCCTTCAGATGCAGTTAATCAAAAAGGGGGGTGGATGGTCCCTGGGAGTGTTTGTTCCTCTTTTTATAGTTTCAATTCTCCTCTTGAAAAACATTTCCAGCTGGGCACCAGGAAACAAAAAGTCTATGTGGAAGGATGTTCCCTGCTGTTTTTCCTCACCTGTTGGGGCTTCCTTTGTTTCCCTTCCTGCTTGATGACTCTGTTTACTGCTTAAATGCAAATAAAGCAGAGCCCATATTCCTATTTGACAACTTCTGTCTGGAACATGTGTTAACACTACCACACAGGAGAATCTTATAACTTCACTGTCATAAACAGATAGCTAAGGGTTAATGTTCTTTTACCTGTAAAGGGTTAACACAGGGAACCAAACACCTGACCAGAGGACCAATCAGGAAACAAGACTTTTTCAAATCTGGATGGAGGGAAGTTTTGGGTGTGAGTCCTTTGTTCTTGGTCTTTCCATTTCTCGTCTCTGAGAGTGATTTTTCTATCTCCAGGCTTTCTAATCTTCTGTTTCCAAGTTGTAAGTACAAGGATAGTAAGACAATAGGTTTATATTGTTTTTTTGTATTTACACGTGTGTAGTTGCTGGAATGTGTTAAATTGTATTCTTTTGGAATACGGCTGTTTATTCACTTTTTTTCTTAAGCAATTGACCCTGTATATTGTCACCTTAATACAGAGACTATTTTTAATGTCTTTTTCTTTCTTTTTTATATAAAGCTTTCTTTTTAAGACCTGTTGGAGTTTTTCTTTAGTGGAGACTCCAGGGAATTGAGTCTGCAGCTCACCAGGGAATTGGTGGGAGGAAGAAGTCAGGGGGAAAATCTCTTTGTGTTAGATTTACTAAGCCTGACTTTGCATACCCTCTGGGTGAGGGGGAAGAGAGATTAGATCTCTCGGTACTTGTGTTTCAAGGACTGGAAGCAGGGAATCTTCTAGGGTCGTCCAGGGAGGGAAGCCTGGGAGGAAGTAACAAGGAAACAATGGGAGGGGGTTATTTCCCTTTGTTGTAAGATTCAAGGCATCTGAGTCTGGGGGTCCCCCAGGGAAGGTTTTGGGGAGACCACAGTGAGCTAGGCACTGTATAATTCCTAGCTGGTGGCAGAGATACCAGGTCCAAGCTGGTAACTAAGCTTGGAGGTTTTCATGCTAACACCCATATTTTGGACGCTAAGGTCCAGATCTAGGAAGAAATGTTATGACATTCACATACAATGTTGCCACTCATATTTTACCAGGACAATAATGACCAGCAAATTATGAGTTTTCAAATGATATCTTCCAAGGGATACTTTGTACAAAGGTTATTACAATAGATTATTTCTCCCCTAAAGTTTTAAAGAGACATGCTTCTTGACACATCTGGAGTGCTTGCACACGGTGCCAGTCACAGACCCAGTCATGGTGAGTGTGGCCTGCCAGGGTGAGGGAAATGAGGAGGGAATTGCTCAGTTGCATGATGAATGTGGGCCAATGGCACTGAACAGTGGCATTGTGCTCCACAGGTGGGGCAGCGGAGTTAGCTGATATCTCACTCCTGAGGGTAACAAAGGCAGAGAATACAGCTGCTGCTGGGGTCCCAAATCCACCTGGGCCTGTATGCTGCTAGCCTGGTTACTGCAATGGCACCTGCTGAAGTTATTGCTGACTGGTGTGGGAAAGCGTCCTACCATGGAGGAGGAAATAAGGCAGCCATCCCTAGAAACCTTCAGGAGAGAACTGCAGAGAACCTCCAGGAACGTTTCATTGAGATCTCTCAGGAGGATTCAAGGGACATCCTTGTGCACATAAACAAACTGCTCCAAATGGCCACCCCATCTAACTGTGCAATGAAAAGCAGATAACAGCTCTACCTCGCTTTGCTGTACCGCTACCTCTTCTAGTACGAGTACATGAATGAAACCTCAACAGCTGTGTCCTGCCAAGTTGGGGGTGCCATTACTGTATGGGAAATACATTTACACACTTACTCAAGGTTCCTTCCCCTGCTTGACCAGTGGGACTGACTGGACTGTGGTAGAATCTCGAACAGGTCCTGGCTTGCAGCCTCACTGGAGTCCCCTCTGGTCACATGTCCCCCATCCTCTTCCTCTTCCTCCTCAATGTCCTCCTCTTCCTTGCTGTTCCCTCCAGGGGCCTGTGACTTGGACTCCTCAGAGGTAACCATGGTGGTGTGTGGGGTCCTGGTGGGGTTTCAGCCAAGTACAGCACACTGTTCTTTGTAAAAGTGGCAGGTCTGCGACTTGGCACTGGATTCACTGAACTTCTGATATGTCTGCAGCAGTTCCTTGGCTTTCACCTGGCTCTGCTGCTGGTCCCTGTCGTCTTCCTTCTCCTGTATCCCCCATGAAATCTGCTCATAGATGTCCATGTTTCTACAGCTGATCTGTAGCTGTGCTTGCACAGCCTTTGCTCCCCACAGGCACAGGAGATCCAATAGCTCTTGTCTACTCCAGGCAAGAGCATCTGGAGCATATAGCTGGCGTATTCAGCTGCGCAGTTGCACACGACAATGGAAAGCTGCTAGGTGTGCTTGCCAAGATGGACAAGCAGGAAAAAGCATTTCAAACATTTGTGGGCCTTTAAAAGGGAGGGCAGGCCTTTTGGTCTCAGGGAGCAATGGGCAGTGGAATTCACAACTGTGACCAGAGTGGTCAGTGCGGGGCATTGTGGGACAACTGCTGGAGGATGGTTAGGGCTGACACAGTTTACAGTCAGGATGTGTCGACCTCAGTACCTCAATCATGGCTCAATGTCACTCAGGGCAGTGGTGTTGCTGCATTGACATAACAGGGCGCTTACATTGGTGGGAGACAAATTGAAGTGTAGACATGCATGAGGTCCACACAAGGTGGCTTATGTCACCCTAACTTTGTAGCATAGACCAGGCTTATGGGTCTGCACAGCTCCAAGCATGATGGGGCCCTGATCTCAGTTGTGCCCTTTATGTGCTACTGTCATAACTATAAAGGGAAGGGAACAGCCCTCCTGTGCACAAAACTATAAAATCCCTCCTGGCCAGAGCCACCAAAATCCCTTTACCTGTAAAGGGTTAAGAAGCTCAGGTAACTTGGCTGACACCTGACCCAAAGGACCAATAAGGGGACAAGATACTTTCACATCTTGGTGGGGGGAGGCTTTTCTTTGTGTGCTCTTTGTTTTCCGGTTGTTCGCTCTTGGAACTAAGAGGGACCAGACGTCCATCCAGGCTCTCCAAATCTTTCTGAACCAGTCTCTCATGTTTCAAACTTGTAAGTAACAGCCAGGCAAGGTATGTTAGTTTTATCTTTGTTTTCTCAACTTGTAAATATTCATTTTTGCTAAGAGTATTTACCTCTGTTTGCTGTAACTTTGAACCCAAGGCTAGAGGGGGTTCCTCTGAGCTCTATGAATCTGATTACCCTGTAAAGTTATTTTCCATCCTTGATTTTACAGAGATGATTTTTACCTTTCTTTCTTTAATTAAGCTTAGAGTTTCTCATGCAGGTCCCTACATCTGTACCCTAGAATTCAGAGTGGGGAAGGAACCTTGCCATGGTGGTAGTGGTGGGATTTTATAGTATTGTACACAGGAGGGCTGTTCCCTTCCCTTTATAGTTATGACAGCTACTGTACCATAAATGAGGCTATTAACCTTACTTCAGCAAACACAACACTTGCCTATATACTCATATAATGAAGCTACGCTGCAAGTCTCTTTGCATAGCTGATTGTAGTTAGATTGTAATGTGCTTTCAACTGGGACAAAACAATATAGTGCCACTTGCTATAAAATCATATATAATACTGCAGGACCCAAAGAAATAGGGCCTCTACCCATTGGTTCAGTTCCCAGCTCTCCCACTGGCTGGGCAACTGTGGGCAAGTTACTCCCTGTGCCTCAGTTTCCTTACCTGTAAGATGGGGCTAATGACACCTACCTCCATTGTGAAGCCCTTGGAGTTCTACAGATGGAAAGCACTAGGTCAGGGGTTCTCACAACAAATTGTTTGGTGGCCTCGGAGTGAGCCACCAACTGTTTCTGGTGGCCGCTCTCACACTTTTTTCTAAAATACGTAATTAACTTTAGGAAAACAATAAATATGCACATAGACGCATCCAAATCAGTGTCTTTTATTGATGTAGGGTTTTTTCGCAGACTCAGTAATAAAAATAAAGTACAGTTGTCTCTATTCTTTACTGGACCTAAACAGAATAGAAACAAATAAGGTACTTTGCATGGTCTTGTCTTTTTTTGTCTTGTTTTTTTCTTTTTTGCTGTAGTTTCTTTTGCTTTTTGGCTGCCTCTTTTTTTTTTCTTAGATTTGTTAGCTAGTAAGTCTGTTACTGTGAAAAGTGATATTTCAATGTTTATCACTTTCCACAGCAGCAGACTTATTAGCTAGCTGGGAGACAGTGAAAAGTGACATTAACATACAAATATCACTTTTCACAACAGACTTACTCAGCCCTGGCAAGCTCGCAGACAAATTAAGCCCTGGGTAGGGAGGTGGGGAAGAAGGCAGTAGGGGCTGGGGCAATGGGGAGTGGGGGCTGATCCCAAGGACTGGAGCCCTGCAGCAATGTAACAGGGACTGGAGGACATAGTGGGGGCCAGGAGTGATGTGGGGTGATCCCAGGGCTGGCACCTGCTGTTGCATGGCTGGGGCCCAAAGCCCCATGACTGGGGGCCGGAGCCCACTGCTGCACGGGTGGAGCCTGCAGCTTGCCACCCCAGGGCTAAGGCCCAAACCCCACTGCCCCCAGGAAGGTGGGAAACTCAAACTGGCTGCCTACTCCTCTGGCGTTTGTGACTGTAGAGGGGGACAGGTCCCAACCCCCGCTGGTGGCCCTAGGGGAGGGTCCACTGCTTTGCCCCCCACCCCCGCATCACTGCCCAGGAGGCTCTGGCTACACGAAGAGTTCCTGGTCGTGGCATGTGGCCGCATCTGAGAAATGCTGCACTAGATAAGAGCTAGGTGTTATCATTATTGTTAACTACTTTTCCCCATATATCTACTTCTCTTTGTATGTGTGTATTGGCCCAGGCACTTGCTGTGCCATCAGACACAGGAAAAGGCCACTTCAGCCTAAAACAACATTTATTGTAGACTAAAGGAAATCCCAAGGAAGATCAGCAGCATCAACCCCCAAAAATCATGAGACTGGCTTAAAAATCACTCTGGCTATGTTAAACATTGTGACTGTGTGCTGGCAGCTATGCCCACTCGCCAGCAGCCGTGCCCATGTGCAGGCCCTGCAAAGTGGGCCCTGACGCTACCCACTGATGACCCCCCCACTCCACCCTTCAGAGGTGATTCTCCCTTCTGCAAAGCTGGGGTAGTGGCTGACTTACTCCCGTGGGATAAACTCCAGCCTGCCGAGTTTACAGAGGCTCCATGCATGTTGCAGGGTGAGTTTGGCTGCTCCCTTCTCTTCCAGGCCATGTAGGCTCACAGCCTGAGTTCTGCTTCATGTCTAGGGTTTGAAAGAGCTCCAGACTGCAAAGCAAGTCTCATCCCAAATGCCCCGTTTCCAATGTTGAAACAAGGCCAAGCCATCACTTTGCAGCAATTTCAGCATGAAGGAAAAACCAGCCCAGCCTCACTCTGAAGGCTTCCGAACCTCAGCGGGGCTTTTGGTGAGCCAGGCACTAGTCTCCAGAAACCTGGGAGGTAGCAGGTGTTGCTCTGCGCTGCTGTGAATGTCCCTGCAGCCCCATAGCTGGGCCTCTGGCTTCTCATTAGTCTGTCCTCTGTGATGCAGGGAAGGAGTGGAGGTTAAGAAGGGGAGGCCAGCAGGGAACCCAGACACAGCTCCTAGAGCCATCTGTCCGGGCCAGTCTCTGATAGAGCTGAGAACTCCTGGGACAAAGGCACAAGCGAACCTTGTGGTGCCATGCAGGCAGGTTCTGCCTCTAGGGTATCTGAGGGTTCCTTCTCAGGCAAAGATCCACAGGAGCTGCTGATACCCAAAGATGACTCCATGGAGGTACTTTGTGAGGGTAAGGAGTCCTGACCACCTTGTCCTCCTTCCTGGTCACCCGGGAACCTCAGTGTCAGACAGAGACCAAGAACAAGGTGACTATGAACTTAGCCCTGGACAGATATCAGCGAAGCCAGTCCCTGACTAGCCCAACACAAACCTTGAAGTTGCAGGCGTGATGCTCCCCAGAGTTGTGAGGCCCCTCACTACTACCTGTCCTTAGTGTACATAAGAACGTGAGAATGGCCATACTGGATCAGACCAAAGGTCCATCTAGCCCAGTATCCTGTCTTCTGACAGTGGCCAATGCCAGGTGCTTCAGAGGGAATGAACAGAACAAGCAATCATTGAGTGGTCCATGTCCTGTCATCCAATCCCAGCTTCTGGCAGTCAGAGGCTTAGGGACTCTCAGAGCACAGGGTTGACTCCCTGACCAACTTAGCTAATAGCCGTTGATGGACCTCTCCTCCAGGAACAATCTCCATGAAACATCTTTGTTAACGCTGGCTGGAGTTCAGCTCTGCCTTCCTGGCCTCCAGAGACCTGGTGCTCTCTATGCAGGCTAGTGCTTGGCACACGCTAACCCCTGAGTCCCCTTAGTTCGTGTGTGGCATCCACAGACATGACCAGGCTAGCTGCCCACAAGGCAGTATACGCGCACAGCTTGATGGGTCCAACTCAGGATGAGGCCCTTTATAACATTACAGCGCTGAGATATATCTAGAGCAGGGGTAGGCAACCTATGGCACATGTGCCGAAGGCGGCATGCAAGCTGAATTTCAGTGGCAGTCACACTGCCTGGGTCCTGGCCACCGGTCCAGGGGGGCTCTGCATTTTAATTTAATTTTAAATGAAGCTTCTTAAACATTTTAAAAACCTTATTTACTTTAAATACAACAATAGCTTATTTATATATTATAGACTTATAGAAAGAGACGTTCTAAAAACGTTAACCTGTATGACTGACAAGCAAAACCTTAAATTAGGGTGAATAATTGAAGACTCGGCACAGCACTTCTGAAAGGTTGCCGACCCTGATCTAGAGTGAAACAATCATTCGTTTATCATGGAAGATTAAGATTTAATGCTGCCGAGTAAGGCTGATGGAAACCTAAATGGTTAGATATAAAACAGAAGGTTTAACATGCTTCTTAGAGTCTAAACTTAATTTTAACAGGCAAAAATATTTGTCTAAAGCAGTTTCTTACCTAAAGCAACTTCCCAGAGTCTCCACCAACATGGCTGGGATCCAACGTCCATGAATGAGAAAAGCGCTGCTCTTTTTGCTAACTCAGTGAAGGATCAACTAGCTGTTCTTTTGCCTGCCTCTTATCCCCAAAGGCCATTGCTTTTGTCCCAGCATCAGGATCACCCCCGTGACTCCGGCCCTGGGCTGCTGGTTCCAAGTTGTTTTCCAGTGCAGACGAGGCTTCCATCATGTTGGCTTACAAAGCGCAACCTACATATGAACCTAGGCAGACAGGTGAATCGCCGCCCTGTTGTCTAGCAAAGCCTGTTTGACAGCCCAGCCTGGGACACAGACACTCAGACGTATTTTCAGTACCTGCACATAGCTCCTTAAATACCTTCCAGACCTACATCTCTCAAGGATTGTGAGGATCAGGATGATGTAAGCTTTCTTTGGAGACATAGCATGAAGGTGATGTGTTAGGTACAGTGAGTTTGTCAGGCCTGAGAGGAGTTGCTGTTACAGAACAGTGAACCCTTTCCCAGTTCTTAGAGTGACTGAGGGGCCCACGTTTGCTTAGGTCATTGGAAAGAGAGTTGCTGGGGGACAGCTGGGCATGAGGGCTTTTATATCCATGGCTCTAGAACGGTGGGACAACAGAGGTGTGCTTAGTCCTTGCTGGCTTTGTAGTGGCAGGGCATGTGATCTGCCAGTGGGGCTCTGCAGAAGTAATGGCATGGAGGAGAACAGATAGCTTGTCTGATTCTCCTGCTATCCCTGTCTCCGGCTGTGTGATTAGTGCCATCAGTGGGTACCTACGACTCATACTTCTGAAATGACAACATGCTGCATATCGTCAACCCTGCCAGAGCACCCGCTGCTGGTGGGAAAATCAGAGCTCAATCCGTGAGTTACTGGCGTCAGTCAAATGCATCGGGCATCAGGTAAAGTGTTACAGAACTGATCAGGGAGCCGCTATCTTTGATCTGTCTAGAGCCCAGGTGGCTGGAGGTCAACACACTAAGGAGCTGAATTAAATCTGCAGGATGAAATGCCTAGGGGGTCAGCTGCTCAGTTCTTCTCCTGGGCTGCGAGTCTCTGGTGTTGACATTGAAGCCCGGATACTCAGCTGGCCTAAACTGATGTAGCTCCATTGACTTCCGCGTGGGCTGAGAATCAAGTTAACTCTGTGTGTGTGTATACGCCTCTGGTATGTCCATATGTGTGTGCATATAAGCATGTGTATGCACGTGCATATGCCCATAGATTTGTGTGCGCCTGCAGGTGTGTGTTTAAACTTAAATCCTACCAGCCCAGCATTCATTTCCACTCACACTCTAGAAGCTCTCTACAGATCTTACTTTTACTCACTTGTGCTGGGTCTGTTCTTTCTCCAGGCTGTTTGTATTAGTAAAAAAATCCTTCTAACTATCTATAAAAGCAAACTCAGACCCACCTTTTATGTGGCTGTCAGGCAGAATCAATGCAATCCTGTCTGAACAGGGCTAAAATCTCCTTCTTCATAAAGTACAGGATGTCTGCTGGGAAGGGGCCTGTTTTGTTGGCTTTCCAGCTGGCTTTCCACTGGGTTCTGTCCATTTCTGGATTCCCAGAACCCGGGCGATGGGAAATGGTGTCCCTCTGTGAGGCTGCACAGAGACTTTTGAACTCAGAGGCAGAGGTGGCAGTTCAAAACACTATGCTCTGCAAGGACTATACACAGTAGATGCCACTTAATAATAACCCTGATATTAACTAACTTCTGGTTAATAGCAACATTTTGCCCCAAACCATTCCTGTCCCACTGACTTCAACGTTAATGGGGTTTGGCTATTGGCCATAGTATGCTGCTAACTGAGGCCTTTTTTCTGGAAGAAAAGCCCGGCTGCAGGCAGGGAAGGAAGCCCAGGGATGAGCCTTCTCTAGCTGTAGCCCTGCAAATCTGCCTGCACCCAGGGATTGCACAGGAGCTGGGCAGGGCAGGGCAGGGCAGCAGTGGGGAGAGGCTGCAGCCCAGGTGCCAGGGCTTTTGACAGGGGGCTCTGGGGGCCCATGGAGCTGCATGGTACCTCTTGCCACAGCTGCCCTGCCCACCAGGAGAGGGGTTGTGCAACTCCACAGCCCCCCACTCCCCTGCCCAGAACCTCCCCTCCCCTCCCCTGGGCATCTGGGCTGCACTGCTTCCCTGCCCATAGCCAGCTTTGCAGGGCTGCAGCCAGGGGGAGGCATGTCCCAGAGTTCCCTCTCCCTGAGGCAGCCCTGCCCCACAAACCTGCCTTCTGCTCACTGGCAACTGCCAGTCAACGGCAAATTTTGCTGGCAACTGAGGGGCTGCTAATGAGCAGAATCTAGTGTATTGCCCGGAATAATGCATGGGGAAAAGGCTCATACCAGCCCTCCTTTGTGCTTCATCTGCAGCTCTCCAGGCCTCGTAAGGGCAGGCACTGGCCACCTGGCACTGCCCCACGAGGCAGGGAAGTATCATTACCCCATTTTACAGAACTGCACACCAAGGAGTTGTGATATCTTGCCAAAGACAGCGCCAGAGCTGAGACTAGAACCCAGGAGTCCTGGCTCCCAGCCCCCTGCTCTAACAGGACTGATGGTTATCCCTCAAATGCATCGCAAGCTCAAGAAAACTCCCAGCAGATGTTGCGTGAGGGGCAGTGGCGGAAGAAACTGTCGGTAATCATGCAGTTAAAGACTGTCCTGTGCTTTATGCGCCCATGGGGCTGTATTAAGGTAGCACAGGCAACCTTAACTCGAGCATTTCCTAACTTCGGCGTGCTTGACTTTGCAATTGTAATAATCTCTTCTTTTAACGTAGTTTTGTGTGTGTGTTTCTATATGAAGGACACACACAATGTTCACTGGTTTCTATTGGTGCAGGAACTGCATTTTATAAGGGGGAGTCATGGTAAAATTGTTTTCTGCATCTCCATTTTAATTATACAATGGGGCCAGTCTGATGGGAGTTAAACTCTCTTTTTTTCAAGTGTTCTCAGAGACATGTTAACAATGGATGGTTTCTCTATAGCTCAGCACGGTCCCAGCCTTTTGGCTTGCGGCTCCGCTCGATGTACTGCAGGGAATGCTGCTATCTCGCCGTCTGCGGCCTGGCTGGCTGTGGGGAGCAGTGGAAATATGATGAGGGAAGTTGCCCCTTTGGGATATCTCCAGATGGGGGATGTTTGGCTCTTTCAGCTCAGCCTTTCGTCTCCTGGGCATGTGGGATCTGGACTCCCGGCTCCTTGGGCATTTGCCAGGGGCTCACTCTAGCATGACAAGGACAGATGCTGAGGTGAGCCATTCCTTCCTGCAACAGATCAGCTGCAATCTCATCAGCGGGAGAGTCAACCCCTCTCCCAGGCAAGGGAAGCGTGTAACAGCATTGGGAGTGGGGGCTGGAGGGGGGAATGGCAAAGATTGATTCTCTCCATCACTCCCGAGCAGAGAAGGGGGATGGATGGATTTGGCTGGCTCCCAGAAGTCAATGGGGCAGAACTGTCTTACCTCATCCGAGCTGAGTGGCTCTGCTTCGCGGCTGCGACACTTTCCATCATCCCCAGCCATCACTTGGCCAGGACCAGCAGCTTTTCATCACTATGACAATTAGCGGCAGGCAGACAGTGGCAGTAAATCACTGCTGGGGTGCTCACTCTTCTCTGGCTTTCCCAGCACAGCCCAAGCGTTACAGGGGAAGGGATCATGGGGCAGCATTAGCCCTGGCAGAGCTATAAGAGGTTCCGTTTGTGCAGAGACAGATGTCGCTTTGTGGTTGGCTGGGGCAGGAGACAGCCTACCATGATGGCTCTCTTCAGCTGCCTTGCTGGAGGCAGGTGCCCATGCAGAGAGTTAGCTGGGCCAAAGGCATTCTGAGCTTGCTGGGGAATCGGGCGAGATGTCACTGGGCTAGGTCGAGGGAGTTCACAGAGCACTGGGTTCACAATGCGAGTTGCTTGTCAGTCAAGGATGACATTTATAGCACAAGAGACCCAGCCATGTTCTCTCTCTGGCACAACAGTCTGGAACAGGGAGTGGGGGAAGGGGTGTAGGAAAGGACAGTTACCCCCTTCTGTAACTGGCGTTCATCGAGATGTGTTTCTCAGGTGTATTCCACAGTAGGTGTGCGTGCTCGCCACGTGCACCAGTGCCAGATGTTTTTCCCTTAGCAGTACCTGTATGGGGGGAGCACCGCTGAGACCCCTGGAGTGGCAACTCCATGACGTGGTATAAGGGGAGCTGCGCACTCCTCCCACCCTCAGTTCCTTCTTGCCAGACAACTCCGACAGAGGGGAAGGAGGCGGGATGTGGAATACACCTGACCAACACATCTCAAAGAACGCCAGTTATGGAACAGGTAACTGTTCTTTCTTCTTCGAGTGATTGATCATGTGTATTCCACAGTAGGTGACTCCAAGCTATATCTGATGGAGGTGGGTAAGAGTTTAAGGGTTTTTGGAACGCAGTACCGCCCTACCAAACCCGGCGTCATCCCGTGCTTGGGAGACGATTGCATAGTGCGAGGAAAAGATGTGGACAGAGGACCACGTGGCAGCTCTAGATATGTCCTGGATAGGGACGTGAGCTATGTAGGTGACCAACGAGACCTGAGCTCTCATAGAATGTGCCTTAACAATAGGTTGTGGGGCAACCCCTGCCAGGTCTTAACACGTGCATATGCACAAGGTAATCCAGCGGGAAAGGCGTTGGGTGGAAATCGGTTGTCCCCTCATCCACTCGGCCGTCGCAATGAACAGCTGCGAGGATTTCCGAAACGGCCTGGTTCGGTCCAGGTAAAAAGCCAGCGTCCTACGCACATCTAGCGTGTGTAGGTGGCGCTCCTTGTTGGAGGAATGGGGATTAGGACAGAGTACCGGTAGGAAAATGTCCTGATCCATATGGAAGGCAGAGACCACCTTCGGGAGAAAAGTGGGATGTGGGCAAAGCTGGACCTTATCCTTGTGGAAGACTGTATACGGGGGATCCAAGGTCAAGGCCCTAAGCTCCGAGACACGTTGGGCTGATGTGATAGCAACAAGGAATGCCACCTTCCATGACAGGTGAGACCAGGAACACGTGTCCAAGGGCTCAAAGGGAGGACCTGTGAGATGGGATAACACTAGGTTTAGATCCAATTGCGGCACCAGGGGCCTAGCATATGGGAATGAATGATCCAGGCCCTTTAAAAAGCGGGAGGTCATATTGTGGGAAAAGACCAAGTGGCCCTGTACCGGCGAGTGGAAGGCTGATATGGCCGCCAAATGCACCCTGACGGAGGCGGAAGCTAGCCCTTGGGTCCTAAGGGACAGGAGGTAATTGAGAATAAGTTGGAGTGATGTGGACAATGGGGAGGTTCCCTGCTCCTTCACCCACCTAGAGAACCTGGACCATTTGGCCAGGTATGTCCGTCATGTGGACGGCTTTCTACTTTCCAACAGAACTTGTTTGACATTCTCCAAACACCTCCTCTCCTCCTCATCTAACCACAGAGCAACCACACTGTTAGGTGAAGTGTGGCTAAGTTGGGGTGGAGGAGGCATCCCACTTCCTGGGACAGGAGATCCGGGTGAAGCGGTGGGCTGCGCACGGGAGCTACTAGGAGCTGCAGGAGGGTCCCGTACCAGCATTGATGGGCCCAATCCGGGGCTATGAGGATGATCTGCGTCCTGTCTGTGTTTACTTTTTGCAGGACTTTGCCTATTAGGGGGAAAGGTGGGAAAGCATAGAAAAATTGGCCCGACCACTGAAGGAGGAAAGCCTCTGAGATTGCTTCCCTTTCCACGCCCCCTCCCCCCCCGGAACAGAACTAGGGGCAGCGTCGGTTCTGGTTGGTTGCAAAGAGGGCGACCTGGGGAACTCCCCACTCCTGGAAGAGCTGTAGGACGACTTCCCAGTGGAGTGACCACTCGTACTGGTGGGAAAAAACCCTGATGAGGTGATCCTCTCGCACGCTGCGGATGCCGGGTAGGTGGAAGGCTTGCAGGGAGATATCGTGGGCCATGCAGAACTCCCAAAGGCTCAGGGGTTCCAGGCATAGGGCCGAGGAGCACGTTCCTCCCTGTCTGTTGATGTAATACATTGCAGCCGTATTGTCCATGGGGACTCTGACCACCTTCCCACGAAGGTGCATGCTGAAAGCTACGCACGCCAACTGTATTGCCCTGAGCACCCTGACGTTTATGTGTAGGGATAATTCTGAGGCCAACCATCTGCCTTCTGTTTGAATGTTCGCTATATGGGCCCCCTAGTCCAGGTCCGAGGCATCCGACACCAGGTCTAGTGAGGGGGAGATTTCTCGGAAGGGGACCCCTTGCAGCATGTTGTGCGGGAAGGACCACCATTGAAGGGCAGCAACTACCTGGGACAGAATCGTGACAACCTTGTCCAGCCTGTCCCGGGCCTGGGAATACTGGGAGGCTAGCCAGAGCTGGAGGGGCCTCATTCTGAGTCTGGTGTGGTGAACCACGTATGTGCATGCCACCATGTACCCGAGGATCTGAAGGCACGCCCTCGCTGTCGTCATGGGGAAGGCCGTGACCGAGGCAATGAGACCTTTGAAGGTCTCAAACCTGTCTCGGGGAAGAGAGGCTGTGGCCTCTAATGAGTCCAGTAGCGCCCCTATGAATTCTATGTGCTGAACTGGAACTAATGTAGACTTGGTCTCATTCACCAGTAGGCCGAGATCTGTGCATGTGGACAGGAGAAGTCCCACCTAGGCCTGCACTTGGGACCGGGAGGCACCCTTGAGAAGCCAATTGTCCAGGTATGGGAAGATCTGCACCCCTCTCCTCTGGAGGTAGGCTGCCACCACCGCCATGCATTTGGTGAAAACCCTGGGGGCCATGGAAAGGCCAGGAACATGAACTGGTAATGGTCCCCCCTACCAGGAATCAGAGGAAGCGCCTGTGCACCTCGAATATATGAATAAGGAAATACGCATCCTGGAGGTCCAGAGCTGCGAACCAATCCCCCGGGTCCAGGGAGGGAACAATAGAGGCCAGGGATACCATCCAGAACCTGTAGTGGACCACAAAACTGTTGAGATCCTGTAGGTCTAGGATGGGCCTGAGCCCCCCTTTTGCCTTTGGGATCAGGAAATATTGGGAGTAGAAACCCTTGCCTTGGAATTCTACCGATACCCTTTCCACTGCCCCCAGGCGGAGGAGGCATGCCACCTCCTGGTCTAGGAGGCAGGCATGCTCCAGGTCTCCGAGGCTCACCTGAGGCTGGGAGTGGTGGGGTGTGTGTGAAGTGAACTGCAACATGGAGCCCTTGGAGATAGTGTTGAGGACCTACTGGTCCAACGTTATATGGGACCACTCCAACTGGAAGGCAGATAAACAGTTGCAGAACACAAACTTTATTAACTGGGGGGCTTCCCTGGCAACAGGCCCGGTGGCCCCTCGCAAAGAGTTAAAACCACCTCTTTCTCTGCCTTTTGCCCTTCGAGGGGGCTGGCCGTGGGGCCAAGCAGGACTGATATTGGGACTTACATCTCTGTTCCCTCGGTCTCTTGGGCAGGGGCTCATATCTACTCCTAGCAGGGGGAGCCGAAGCCTGCAGCCTGGGCTTGTCCTTCGCTGGAGGGATGTACAGGCCCAAAGTTTGCAGGGTGATCTGGGAGTCTTTCATCCCATGCAGGCAGACATCAGTTTGGTCTATGAACAGTGCTTTCCCATCAAAGGGAAGGTCCTGCATCAAGGACTGGGACTCTGCAGACACTTCGGACAGGAGAAGCCACGATGCCCTGTGCATGGATATGGCAGAGGCCATTGAGCAGGCTGCTGTATTGGCTGTGTCCAACGCCACCTGGAGGGCTGCTTTAGCCACTGCTGCTGCTTCTTCTACCAGAGCCCTGAACTCCTTTTTGTCCTGCTCCAGGAGGAGAGGTTCAAACTTTGGTGGGGACCCCTATAGGTTGAAGTCATACCGGCTCAGTAGGCCTTGATGGTTGGCCACCCTGAGGCGGAAACTCCCCGAGGAATAAACCTTCCTGCCAAATGGATCCAGTTTCCTGGGATCCTTGTCTTTGCAGGTGGGCTCAGGTTAACCATGACGTTCCCAGTGTTTCACTGATTCCACCACCAGGGAGTTAGGTGCCGGGTGGGAATACAGGTACTCATGGGCCTTAGCCGGCATGAAGTATTTCCTCTCTGCTTTCTTGGAGATGGGGGCCAAGGAAGCTGGGGTTTGCCACAGTGTAGCTGAGATATTGGCTACCCCGTGGTGGAGAGGCAGGGCCACCTGGCCCAGTGCCAAGGACGAGAGCACATTAAAAAGAGAGTTAGATGGCTCCTCCAACTCCTCAGCCCAGAGCTGGAGAGTGGACACCACCTGCTTAAGGAGCTCTTGGTGAGCCCTGAAGTCCTCCTGTGGGATGGGTGGCGGTGCCGTTATGGCTGGTGAGGGGACCGGCACGGTGCCTAGGGCATCGGGGTGTACCAGTGGGTCGATGCCCAGGTCACAGTCCAGGTGCAGTGCCGTTGGCTTGAGACCATTTGACTTTTCCCTCTGCTGAGGAGGGGACGCCGAAGGAGCCTGGGACGTTCCAGCCACCGAGCGAGATCTTGCCTGGGTGGGCGTCAGCGGCCATGGTGCTCATTGACACCACTGCCCCTGCCATGGTGTGCCGTACCACTGACCAACTTGGGGGCCGGGCAGCGCAGTTTGTTCTCACTGAGCCACATAACTTGGGTGGGTGCCGATGCTGAGGTCACCGTCGACCGTACGGAATTGTAGGAGCAGCAAGAGTGAGAAAAAACTATGCCGGAGGATCGGTACCTGTCTGAGGTACTGCTCTTGTACTCACCTCGGCGGCCAGAGCTATGACGTGCCGGTGCTGGTGGACCGTGAGAGGAGTCCCACGTGTGATGTCTGGTATAGTGGGAACTCGAGTTGGAGCGTTGGCGTCAGTAGTGTCGGGATTGGCTATGGTAGCTGTGACGCGAGGAAGAATGTCGACTGCGCCTGTCCTGGTGCCTGTATCCCTGATTGCCAGGTGTGGAGGAGCCCCGAGGTTCCCGTGCAGGCGGTGAGCCGGTCAGCCTGAGTGGAGTAGAGGGCTGGCGTGAGCTGCGGGATGACCGCGTCAAGTGAGGCAGCGAGCGGTCCTCGGAGCAGGGACTGTGCTGCGCCGGGGAGGTCTGTTGTGCTCCTAGTGGTGGCTTCCCTCGAGATCGGGGACCCATCTCTGGCGGCGACTCGGGTACTGGGAGGGTCAGGATGTCACGCACTGCCTGTGCAACCTCCGATGTTGATGGCATCCTCTCCGCAGGGGAGGCACGCGCGTATGGGACCTGGCTGCTCCGCTCAACGCGAGTCAGCAGGGCCGATCGGGTGGGATGGGAAGCCGGTACGAATTACAGGGGCCTGGCTGTCTGGAAGGGGGTCTGGGGCCCGGCTTTGTCAGCTCTGTTTAGCTGGTCCGCCCTTGCCGGGGGGCCTGAAAATTTTTTTCACCGGGGCCCGAACCCGGTCTCGGTAGCCCTGCAAGTTGGAGGCCTGGGTCCCGAGTGGGATCGCGGGCTGCCCAGCTTGGGTCCTGCCTCATCCCTTTCCTTCTCTCGGCACCGCTGAGTCTTCCCTTGCTTCTTGGAGCGGGAGCGGTGCTAGCTAGTGGAGGGGACTTTGCTCTGCATTGAGGACACTGTGCCGGGCGCTGAGTCCGTTCGGCATTCAGGTGCCGTGGCCAGTGCTGATTCCATTAGGAGAGTGCGAAGCCTAACGTCCCTGTCCTTGTTAGTCTACGGCTTGAATGATCTACAGATCCTGCAGCACTCACTTATGTGAGTTTTGCCCAAGCAGCAGAGACACTGAGTATGCGGGTCGCTCCTTGGCATAGAACTGGGACAGGAGTCACACGACTTGAAGCCTGGGGCACGGGACATGCCCCAAGCCCAGTCTACTAACTAGAGAAACTATTCAACTATTGGAACAACTGTACTACTAAGGCTAATTAGAGAAGCCGCAGCAAGGCTGGAGCATGAAGTTCCAACTACCTTCACTGGTGGCAAGGAACTGAGGGTGGGGGGAGTGCGCGGCTCCCCTTATAGCGTGATATAGAGTCGCCACTCCAGGGGCTGCAATGGTGCTCCCCCCATATGGGTACTGCTAAGGGAAAAACTTCTGGCACTGGTGCACATGGTGAGCACGCCCACCTACTGTGGAATACACCTGAGCAATCACTCAAAGAAGAATGGGGCAGTAGGGTGCCCCTGTCCTGGCTTGCCTAGGATGGTCCCTTCTCTTAGGTAGGTGTACTGGGAAACCCATATGTCTTCCTGGAACATTGAAAGTCCCAGGTTTTGCCAGTCACCCCCGCTGGCTTTAGCCCATAGTGGCTGTAGCGAGGGACCCGCAGGGCAGCAACACCTGTACCAGGAGGGCTCTGGCTCCAGTGTCAGGAAGCCACAGGGAAGGAGTGGCTCCAGAGCAGCAAGTGGCACAGGGGGGCAGCAGCGCCCAGTTAGCACCTGCAGGTACCAGCTGCAGGGGTCACTGCTTGGTGGGAGCAGGGTGTCCTGCTCGGCGAGGTCAGTGCCCGGGGCAGCCCTGAGAGCAGGAGCTCACTGGGGCTGGTGCCCTCTCCTGGGGGTGGGATGGGGAGGTGGATGGCCTGTTTTTTTTATACTTTAGAGCTGGCAACCCCAGAAGCCATCGGAAAAGCCAGAGTGGCAGCACCAGAATAACTGGGGGTGGGGGTGAATCAGGAGTGAGGGGCATGGGCAGGAATAGACCAGGAAAGACAGAGGGATAGCTCAGTGGTTTGAGCATTGGCCTGCTAAACCCAGGGTTGTGAGTTCAACCCTTGAAGGGGCCACTTAGGGATCTAGGGCAAAAATTGGTCCTGCTAGTAAAGGCAGGGGGCTGGACTTGATGACCTGTCAAGGTCCCTTCCAGTTCTAGGAGATTGGTATATCTCCAATTATATAAAAAGGATTGAGTGGGTCAGAGTTAAGTGAGGGTGCCTGGGTCAGGGCTGAGGGTTGGTGGGGACATGTGAGTCAGGGGTAGGGGGGGGTGGTCAACAGGGCTGTACAGGACATGTAGCCATGTTTCATTCTTCTGTCAGAGCATTACAATTCACAAGGGTTTGTAATGGTCTCCAGTAGTTGGGGCCTGGCTGGGATTGGCTCCCCTGGCACCTGGATTCAGGGGCTGCTTCTCTGCCTATGGCACTCCCAGCAGAGTAGAGAAGCAGACCTCAGACCAAAGGGCGCAGATGGAGCTTCAGCCAATGCAGGAATGTATGAGCTGGAACAGGTGCCCAGTGGAGAACAGGACCCTCTCCAAGCCGGAATCTGTTTCATTTCAGTGTATAAAATACTGGCCATTGCACAAAGCAGCTGCACCCCCAGATCAAACAGCTGCTGCAGGCCTAATACAATGAGGTTACCCAGCCCATTAGCTGGATTTGCCCTTTACAGAACTGGAGATAATTCTGTTAGTGGTGGAAACAGCTGCTGCTTCACGTTTTGGGAATGTACCAAATTAACCTGTGATAACTTTTCCGTCTCAGCTACTGGGATGGGGGCAAAGCTCCCAGAGCGGAAACGGAGGCTGGCTGCTCCCCTCCTCTCTGCCTCCATTCTTGATTTCTATTACCCATAGGTGCCATGCTGGCAGAAGTGCCAGCCTGACAGCTCTGGACTCAGCTGGCCATGCCCAGAGGAGGCACAGCATGGGCACCAGGCATAAAGGCTTCATCCCCACACCCCAAAGGCTAGACTGGTGGGAGAGCTCTGGCTCTAGGCTCTGTTTGGGACTAGGCTTTCCGATGAGAAGGATGCTGACAAGGATGCTCCTCCATGCCTCTTGTCCAGCAGGAACCGGACACAGACGCCCCAGCTCCAGTCACACAGGGCATTCTCACCTCCAAGGCAGCAGACTCTCTGGTATGGTCCAGGCTCAGAAGATTGGCCCAGCCCCTCACAGGCCACTCACATGTGAATAGATTCATAGACCAGACGGGATCATCTAGTCTGACCTCCTGCAGAATGCTGGGCTGCCCCCCCTCCCTGGCGCCAAAGCCCGTCTGCCTGAGAGGTCCCTCCAGTGAGCAGCAGCCATGGTGCAGGGGACCATCTGGCTGCTGTGCAGGACAGAATGAGTGATGGCATGCAACACGTGGGACTCTTAGTGCTCCCCTGGCAGCCATTACACCTCTCTGCCACCGAGTGCTCCCTGCAGCGCCGGCTCTCACTCCTGGCAGCGCCGAGTGGGAGGTGATTAGTCGTCACTATTGCTACGCAGCAGGGTTTGGAACACAGGGCAGATTGGGCCGGTGGCTATTCCAGGTCAACAGCTTCTGTCAGTTTTTCTCTACTGCCACTTTGTCAGCAGCAGAGGCTGGAAGTGCCGTGGGATCCATGCAATGGGGCAACTCCCTGATCACAGCCCAGGGCTGGAGAGTCCCAAGCTAGTTCAGGTTCCAGTCAGACCTTTGCTGCCTCCACACAGAAAGTGTCAGTCCTGGGGGTGGTTCCTGTGGTGTGGGCACCTGCCCTGAAGCCAAACTTCACACATCCAGCTAGGCTGGCTTAGCACTGCTGGCCTGGACACGAAAGGCTCCCTGGCTCCCCATTGGGGCGGGGCTGGGAGCTGCCGGTGGGTGTAGAGCACCCACTAATTTTTCTCCATGGGTGCTCCAGCCCTAGAACTTATGCACACATGGACTCACATACCCCTTAGGAGAGGCTGTGGGGAAAGGAACTGAGGGGGAGGAGAATTCAAGTGAAAAACAAAGAGTCTCTACACTCAGCCCCACCTCCCTTGGCTACGACAGAGTGTGTTTGGGCAGGTCTCTTCTGCCTCTGACACAGAACATAAACCTCCACTCAGCATGTGCCCATACACCTGGGAACAAAGTACGCAGGCTGTACTTACAGGTGGGGGACTCTCCCCTAGGGTCATAGCGGATAGTCAGCTGAACATGAGCTCCCAGTGCTACACTGTGGCCAAAAGGGCTAATGCCATCCTTGGGTGCATTAACAGGGGAATCTCAAGGAGGAGCAGAGAGGTTATTTCACTTCTGTATTTGGCCCTGGTGCGACCACTGCTGGAATCCTGTGTTCAGTCCTGGAGCCCACAGTTCAAGAAGGATGTTGATAAATTAGAGAGGGGTCAGAGAAGAGCCACAAGAATGATTAAAAGATTAGAAAACCTGCCTCATAGTGATAAACTCCAGGAACTGAGTCTAGTTAACTTACCAAAGAGAAGTTAAGGGGTCACTATAACAGTCTACAAGTACCTGCAAGGGGAACAAATATTTAATAATGGGCTCTTCAGTCTACCAGAGGAAGGTCTAACCTGATCCAGTGGCTGGAAGCTGAAGCCAGACAAACTCAGACTGCAAATAAGGAGTAAGTTTTTAGCAGTGAGCGTTAACTGACCATTGGAACAATTTACCAAGGGTCTTGGTTGATTTTCCATCACTGGCAATTTTGAAACCCAGATTGGATTTTTTTTTTTTTAACAGACGTGCTCTAGGAATGATTTAGGGGCAGTTCTCTGGCCTGTATTACACAGGAGATCAGACTATATGATCACAACGGTCCCTTCCTCCCTTGGAATCTATGAAAAAGCAAGTCAAATGGTTCTGAGAAGCCCAAATGCAGTCAGCTCCCCAGCTGGTGTGTATCAGCGTCACCTCACTTGAGTCAGCAGGCCAGATTGGGCTGGTGTAATAATAGTGCTTTTCATCCATAGATCTCCAAGCACCTTGCAAAAGAAGTCAGGATTGTTACTCCCAATTTACAGATGAGGAAACTGAGGCATAGATGCACAGCAACGATGCGATTTGCCCAGAGTCACGCAGTAGGCCAGTGAGTGAGCCAGGAACAGGACCCAGAACTCCCAAATCCCACTCCAGTTCTCTGTCCACTAGGCAACACTTCCTCCCTGCCAATTCACACCAGCTGAGGATCTGTCCCATCATTTGGAAAGACTTGCACATATTTAAAGCCCATGAGTTTTGCCCACCCACAGTGAAAAGCTAACATGGCAAGGACCCTCTCCTGGCCCAGTTTCACCCAGAGTGACGTACACTTCATTTAACAGGGCCAGTCCCAGAAAAGGCCTTCTTACCATGCCATGGCCCAGCAAGAAGGCTCCGTACTTCCAGACGGGCATGCTCATCACAGGAGCCTTGTCTCCATCAATTCCTACGTGTTGCCACCAGCTCTCTGGCTGCGCCAGAGTTACCGTGAGCCAGCTTGAGATGCTGCTAGCAACAGGCTCCTGTCTGATCTAGTTACAGTCCTTCAAAGAGCTTCCAGCACATAGCGCTGTTACTTCTGACCTGAACAAGTATAATTACCCACCTCTGAGTCATCACAGCCCTGTTTGATCAATGCTCGCAGATGCTCATAATCTCCCTTTGCAGTTTCCTAGCTCCTTTCAGCTAAGGACTGCTGAGTACTGATTAGCCTCACAACCCCCTGTGACAGAGAGCTGCGTTAAGAGCTCCATTTTCCAAAGGAAACTGAGGCACAGAGAGGGGCCATCACTTGCTCCAGGGGTCACAGTGAGTCGGTAGCAGAGCTGGGAGTAGAACCAAGGAATCCTGATTCCCAGACACCCAACTTCCAAGAGCAGCAACAACCTCTAGGCTGAGCAATACAGCCCAAGAGCAGAGGTGAAAGCAAGCCAGTACGGTCCAATATGGCGTACTGGCAAGAGCTGGTATGCCATGCCAGACTCGATCAGCTTCCCCAGGCTGGCGATTTAAAGGCCGGAGCCCCGGGCCCTTTAAATTTCCACCGCGATTTAAAGAGCCTGGTTGGGGCTCCTGGCAGGGGCCAGAGCCCCGGACCCTTGAAATTGCCACCAGAGCCCTGCTGCCAGCGCCCCTGGGTGGCGGAGGCAGCTCAGATAGCGATTTAAGGGGCCTTTTATATCACCACCGGAGCCCCCAGCTGCCGCTGCTATGCCAGGGGCTCTGGCAGTGGGGCTCAGGCGGTGATTTAAAGGGTCCAGGGCTCTAAAGGCCCCGTCTCTTCCAGTTGAGGCCACACCTCTTCCAGTTGAGACCATGGCCCCTGCTCAGGACTCTGGCATACCGGTAAGTCCTTTAAGTTACTTTCACCCCTGCCCAAGAGTGAGTTGTGTTTGCTTCCACTGTAGCATACCAAGGGTTAGTTCTGAGGTTGCTGCTGCCCTGGCCCCTGTCTGGGCAGGGTATAGTTGGGTTCTGTAAGCAGAAGTAGAACATTCATTCTCCCATCACACCATGCCCCCAATTGTATTGCAGGGATGCCCCAGAGCAAGCCAAATGTTGGCACCGTACAGCTGGCCAGCTCTGTTGCAATCAGTAGGCCAGATCCTCTGCAGGTGTCAATGGGCTCTGGCCGTCCATCTCTCATTAGCATGAGCTTGGCAGTGCCCTGAGAGACACAACCTCCTTTTTGCAAGGGTGCCAGCCCCATGAGGGTGTTGCTTTCTCAGCCCTGCTAGTGGCAGAATGAGGACTCGAATATCCAGGGCTGGTCTACGTCAGACATAGCCCTGCATAACCTCCCTGATCACAGACTCCTCCTCTCGCCTCCTGCCCCAGCCAAGACTATTAGCAGCTTTGCAAGCTGCAGGCAAAAATAATCCACCCTCGTGCTTCAGGACCAAACCTGCTGGCTAATGGCCAGCAGGAGCAGAGACAAGCCGCTGCAGCTGCACCACAGAGGGCAGGGGAAGTGGGACCCAGCCAGGGTTACTTTCATGCCCCAGACCCAAGTGAGGCGGGCACTACGCAGCTTCCTCCCAGCCAGAGGAGCTCGGAAACTGCAGGGAGAATCCACTCACAGACTTAGCCTGGGATGTCCTCCTCCTCCTTCCTTCCCAGCCCAAGCTTCTGTCTGCAGGGTGGTTAGATTGTAAGCACTCGCTCTGTATGTTCGGTGTCACGCACAACAGGGCCCCTAATAATGGCAATGCTGGACCTAGGGAGGGTCCTCCATTCGCCTGTATTGCCCTATGTGCCAGTTTAGTTTCCACATGCCTCAGAAGCACCAGGCAGTGACCAGCCTGGTTTAGAAAGCCCCCTGTTCCTACTGCATGAGCCTAGCTCAGGCTGTCCCTTCCCTCATGGCTGCTTTCATGCTGCTCACTCACTGGGAACAGGCTGTTCAGAGCCAGGGGCAAAGGCAGCTGCAGGAAGCTGAATGAATGGGACAGAAATGCAGCTGCCACATGCTCAGCACTCAGTAAAACTGAGCTTCAGCAGTCTCCTATCTGAGTCTCAGGCACCACAGCACAAAGCTTCTGCCCAGATTGTCCAGCCTGGGCCTGGCAGCGCTTCGGACATTCCCTCTGCACAGCGCTGCATCTGAGAGACCTTCGGTACCACGGCGCCTAGTGCTGGGAACACAGAATTCACCTGCTGGCACAACGAAGCTGAGGCTGGGGAATACACACGAGAACCTGTGAACCCGTGCATGTGCCATCCCCATGTACCCACTTGTGGCCAGGTGTGGTACTGTAGGTGGGCTCCACCTTAATTTCCCTCAGTGGGGCATCCATAAACTCACTTTAAAGAATATGGGCAAGGGGAAGCCAAGCACAAACTAACAAAATTAGCATGGGCCCTGGAGGAAGGTCTCTGAGAATAAGCAGCTGTAACAGCAGCTCATAAAGCCCTTACCCCAGAGCTCCCTAATTTAAAGTCTGCAGAACAAAGGGTGTGAGACTGGTCAGGCTGCTCTCCTGGAGCCGGAGGAAATAAAGCAATGCCCAAGCTACCCACTGCAGCCTATGTGGCTCCTAATTCCCCTCTTCCTTGCTCCGCTTCCTGTGCCTGTTTAAACAGCCCAGCTCAGAGCGGGAGGGGGGCTCCTTTATTACACCCAGAGTGGCTGACTTGGCCGTAGACGCCAGCCTTTCCTCTAGCAGATGGTATTCTCCTTTACGAACACTCCTCCTCAGGGTCTCACCAACCCACCAGATGTAGCACTGTCTTTGGCTGGGGATCATTGCATTGCATATCATAAAGATTCCCACCCGGCTTCTAACCAAGGACCATCTACCGGGTGCTCTTCCCCCAGTTCCCTCATTAATCCCCATAACATCTCGCCTTTGTAATGCTTTCGATGTAATACCTTGATGCTCCAGATGCCTTAGTGCAGTGGTCTCCAATGTGGTGCCCGCGGGTGCCATGGCACCCACAGGGGCATTTATGTGCGCCCGCCTAGCGCCCAGCAGGGGAGCGAAGCCGTGGCCCCGTGCCTGCAGGGGACAGAGAACTCCAGGGCTGCAGGCTGCAGGCACCAGTGTTCCCAGTCCCTGGCAGGCGCGGGGGCTTGGCTTAAGCCAGAGAGAAGCCGCAGCCCCGCGCCTGCTGGGGACAGAGAACTCTGGAGCCGCAGGCTGCGGGCACCAGTGTTCTCTCTCCCTGGCAGGCACGGGGCTGCTGCTTCTCTCCGGCTTTTCTGGGGCTGCAGGTCGCGGCCCTTCCCCTGCTGCGGACAGAGAACTCCGGGGCTGCAGGTGCTGGTCTCTGGCAGGCACGGGACCGTGGCTTAAGCCAGAGAGAAGCCGCGGCCCTGAGTCTGCCAGGGACAGAGAACTCTGGGGCTGCAGGTGTCGGTGTTCTCAGTCCCTGGCAGGCGCAGGGCCGTGGCTTAAGCTGGAGAGAAACCGCAGCCCTGCGTCTGCTGGGGACAGAAAAACTCCGGGGCTGCAGGCTTCATTCTATGTTAAAGTAAGAATAATAAATATATTTGGATCAGCAGTTCAACAATGTTTTACTTTTTTAAAATAAATAAGATGAAAACTGCTTATAATATTTATTTTGTAAAAACTCCTTAATTTTTCTTACAGGTAGATAAAAAAGAGCAAATTCACATGGTAAGGTGAAAGAGTAATTGCCAAATAATTGAATTAATACCTTTTACTTGTAAAATTACCCTTTTTGTCTTATGGATTCATATATTATGTAATATTAAATATGATGTTTTTCGCATTATTTAATGTACAAATACAAAATAAGCCTTGAAAAATTGTTGGCGCCCGCCACACTCTTCTGAAAACATGAATGTGCTACTGGCGACACAAAGGTTGGGGACCACTGCCTTAGTGGATACAACTATCCCCGGAGATCCAGCAGCAATACCAGTTTGTGAACAGGAAGATGAATGTGTTACCAAGCCCTGGTGGGGAAGAAAATTGCAGTCTGAGATCCTAGGAGCTTTGCGGCAGGGAAAGACCAACTGGTTAAAACAACGATGACCTTTGAAATTACATCCTAGCCCTGCCTGTCTTCTACCCCATGTCTCTCGATCCCTGGCTTCTCCAGAAATAACTCTACGTATCTTGAGCTAAAGACCCAGGACTCGATTCTCAGGACCAGACTCTGGCAGCCAGCACCACCTCAAGGGAGGGAGGAAAGGCTACAAAGGAGACTGAAGTCCCATTTTAAGCTCCCTGGTCCTTGGGCTGTTGGATCCAAGGAGTAATTCAGAGCAGCCTCAGGGCTGAATTGGATTTATTCATCTGCCCGAGCAGGGCAGAACCACCAAAGGGCACCGCCATCACAGCTGGGAAAATTGGCAGGTGAGCTGAGCGCTGGTCAGGCCTGGTGCCTTGTTGTGCATTTGAGGAGAGGCTTGGTTGTCAGTCTGCCACCTTTCCTAACCAATTGCTTCATTAAAAACTGAATGAACAGGATTGGTCTGAATTAAAGGACCCAGGACCTGCGTGCAGCCCCTTCTGTCAGTTATCGTACATGAAGCATCAGTGGTGTGGTACAAGATCCAGAGATATTTCCTACCCCAAGGAATTTATAGATGATGATCAGACCAGACCATACTCAGCGTTCGATGTGCTACGTGTTCGATAAACAGGGCCCTAAGGAGTTAACACAAAAGACCAGAGTATTTTTACCCTTTCCTTTCCATTGAAACAGGCTCTAAATACAAAGAGTAAAATAATCCTAAATTCTGTTTAGCTCTGTATTTCCCAGAAAGGGAGGAGGCAAAAGAGGATGAGAATTTAATATCATTTGGCATAATTTTTAATCTAAATTCCATTTCTTTTCTTTCTGTAGGAAGCAAACAATCTAGGGGGTTTTTGTGCTCAATTTCTTGCTTTCATAATCTAAATGAATTGTTTGCAAGTAGAAGCCAGCTGCAAAACTGACAATCCCTGATCAAATCTGCCTCCTCCCTAGTTCTCACAATCATTAATTGGCTCCTTGGCTCTGGCTAGCTAATCCCGACTGCCTCATGGCAGTTTGCAAGGATAAGATGGCGTAAATTGTAGCTCAGTTACAACAGAGATCTGACAGAGGGGCAATGGGAAGGTATTTGTAGGTTTTTATAACTGAACAGAATAAAATGGTGTTCCTTTTTGCTAGCTTTCCAACAGGACGTCCGCTGTGCAGGCGATAAACGGCTGGGAGTTGTTATTTATGGAATCCTGGCATTTTGTAAATATCAGAGGGTGACTTCCTTCCCCTGCTCCATGCAGGGTGTGCTACTTTTCTCTGCAGTTAGAAATTAATAGGCAAGATTCTTTTTTGATCTAAGATATTTATATGGATATGGTCCCATTCCCCTAGTATATGAGCGCCTCACAATCTTTAGTGTATTTATCCTCAACCTCCAGTGAGGTAGGAAAGTGCTGTTATCATTATTGTGCAAAGAGGAAACTGAGGCACAAAGACCGAGCCCCAGAAAGGTATTTAGGCTCCTAACTTCCACTGAAATACTGGGCGACCTGAAATCAATGGGAGTCAGGGGCATAAATACCGTTGAGGATCTGAGCCCAAATGAGGCTGCGTCACCTTACACAGCTGACCAGGGTGCCTTTGATTTGTCACAGTGGAGCTGTGCCCCGTCTGCCCCTGTCCCTCCCCTCCCCTCTCCTTCCCACCCACTGTGATTGCAGTCAAAGTCGGCTGGAGAGTCTCACCCCACCCCACCCCTGGCTCTTGCTCTGTTTGCCACTGTTTAGCATGGAGGCGGGAGGCCTGCAGTGTGGGGCATGCATCTGCTATGCCCATTCCCACCATGACCCCAATCTCTGCGAGACCCGTGAGCAGCACAGACACGCCAGCAGGCAGCCATGAAGCATGCTCACTGAGAACAGCAATATTAAAACAATGGGCTGGCAATGCAAACACAATGGGCCACGGCTGGTACCCAGGGCCGGTGCTCTGGAGTGAATCCCTAATTGGATCTCTAAATAATGCTTGGGCTGGGGGATTACACGACTCGTAGCCAGGCAGAAAGACACTGAGGGGCTCTGTGCTGACCGCTTGGGATGAGCTCTGCAGTGGGAGGGCTGCCTAGGAGTCTGCCTGCCGCAGCGGCTGCTTTAGCTGCTATGTCTTATTCATAAGATTCAGTCTGTCATAGGAGACACACCTCTGGTTTCTTTTTGTAATACCAAGTTAAATGGCAGCCACTGCAGGGAACCAGCACAGCAGCTTGCAGCGGGAGAAGCAGGAGAGTCCAGAGAGAGGGGGCCACACTGCAAAGCAAGAGCAGGAAAGATAGTCCAGCGAGGGTGGGAGAGCTGGAAACACAAACAGGAGCTGCCATGGCACATGATTCATCAAGTGTTTCCTTCCAACCAGGCACAGACATTCCGGCATGTTCTCTGCCCCTCCACCCAGGCCCAGACGTTCCAGAGTGTTCTCTGCCCCTCCACCCAGGCCCAGACGTTCCAGAGTGTTCTCTGCCACTCTACCCAGGTCCAACTGTTCCAGAGTGTTCTCTGCCCTTCCACCCAGGCACAGACATTCCAGAGTGTTCTCTGCCCCTCCACCCAGGCACAGACGTTCCAGAGTGTTCTCTGCCCCTCCCCTCAGGCACAGACGTTCCAGAGTGTTCTCTGCCCCTCCCCTCAGGCACAGATGTTCCAGAGTGTTCTCTGCCCTTCCACCCAGGCACAGACATTCCAGAGTGTTCTCTGCCCCTCCACCCAGGCACAGACGTTCCAGAGTGTTCTCTGCCCCTCCCCTCAGGCACAGACGTTCCAGAGTGTTCTCTGCCCCTCCACCCAGGCACAGATGTTCCAGAGTGTTCTCTGCCCCTCCACCCAGGCACAGACGTTCCAGAGTGTTCTCTACCCTTCCACCCAGGCACAGACATTCCGGCATGTTCTCTGCCCCTCCACCCAGGCACAGATGTTCTAGAGCATTCCCCACCTCCTGTCTAGGTCCTGACCTTCCAGAGCCTTCCTTGTTCTTCTGTGCAGGTTCAGTTGTTTCAGGACATTCTCTGTCCCTCCACAGATGTTCCTGAGTGTTCTCTGCCAAATCGCAGACATTCCCAGAGAGTTCTCTGCCCTTTCTCCCTAGGTGCTGTCTGCAGGCCTCTCTGGCCCCCTGGCCAGATGCAGACCTCCTGGAGTGATCTTTGCCCCTCTCTTTGGAATAATTACTTAACTGGTTGGAAGACTTCAATTTCCAGATAGCTCCCTCATGTATTTTCACCAGCAGCTTCCTCCATAACGGTGCTCATTGTCCCTGGTGAATCCATATTGCAATCATTAGGGCTCAGCCTCATCAGACAGCCCGGTGGCTGCTTCACATCTCTTACCCTTGGGGGCATCCTGGTATTGAGGGGGATATTGTTGAGTGTTTGTCTCTCTCTCTCACACACACACACACCCATACCCCACCCTTCAGGCCCTTGCTTTATTGTGAGCTGCTTTTTAGCCCACATCTGTCCTTTTTTCAATCACATTCTCCTACTGCCCTGGGTACATCCCCTTAATTGCCATTTGTTTCAAAGCTGTACGTGGCTTAGGAGCATGTCAGAGATGGGCCTGTAGCACAGGAAGCCTATTTATCAGTTGCAGGGACAAGGCTTTCCAAGGGAACTGGCAGTCCAGATTCTACCTCCTTGCCATGGCATATAGCTCAAGTACACTGTACCCTCCAGTCAATACATGCTCTGCTACAGGCCTCTTGGACCTTACCCGTAAGCTCCATTCCACATCATTATAAAAATCCAAATACCTTCCTGCTCAGGACAGCAGCTTTGTCTAGTGGTTAGAATAGACGCTGGAAAGCTGGTATGGGGGGTCTAGTCCTAGTTCTGACACTGAATTGCTGGGTGACTTCCCTTTTCCATGCCTCAGCTTTCCTAGCTGGAAAATGAGAATAATAATTATGGTCAGTGCTTGAAGGTGACATGCAGAGGGGGGAAAATTGGGGCCGTGTCATTTTTTTGGTTTCTTTATGGTTTATAAAGAAGGCTTGAGAGAGTTTGAAGTTTAAAACATATGTAAGAAAGAGGGGGATTTTGCCAGTGTTTCTCCTTAGAAATATCAAGAATATCCAGTCATCTTCCCTTTGGTTTTGTTGGGAGACTTCCTGGATGATTCAGAGATGGGGTCTGGGAGGTTGACGTAGCTGAAACTGTGTTGAATCCTTAACAAGGAGCACTAGCGTTTGAGGTCAGTGGGAGTGAAAAAGGCCCAAAGAGCTTTCAGCGGAAAAGTACAAACTGCTTCACCTTCTCAGCAAATCAGCTTTCATTTCCTTGGTTTCATGATGTCACAAACCTACCCATTCCCTAGTCACCCACAGAGTGTCCAGGGGACAGAAGATCTGAATTTCTAATGTAAAACAAAAATCAAGAGAATAATTGGTCAGCCTTTCTGTAAACACAGTAAAGAACCAATGAAGGCCACAAGCCTGGTTGTTTTGCCTTTTGCAGGTCACCACAACAAATAACACACCAAGTAATGAAAAGACTACCTCGCCTCTCAGAGGGTTATGGGGGCACTGCTCCGAGATTTCCAAAAGAGAGTTGTTATCAACATGCAATGTGTTATTCAGATACTTACTGTAGACACTTGGTTCCCCAGGAGAGGACCAGAAGGAGGGCAAAGTGTACGTTAATTTCAGATGCCAGCAGTCTACTTTGGGAGAAACAGCGAGATGAACAGTGTGTATTGATCTGTGAACTAGATGAGTGACCCAGCCAGGGGGCAGATAATACACACCGACCCACCCCATTCTCCACAGCTGGAGACTAGGATTCACTCATTCTTCCTTTTATACACTACCACTGTCAAGGCTCCATGACCTAGGTGCCAACCCTCTAGCTATGCAGAAGTAGAAGAGAGTCTTCCATGCCACTTGTTAAACAGTCATAGATTTCAAGGCCAGGGAAGTCCATCATGGTCACTTTAGCCTGACCTGCAAAACAGGGGCTGGAGAATTTCTCCTAGTCGTTCCTGCATCTAGCCAGTGACTTCGCGCAGAGGTAATGCTGCTGAGTGGGTATTGCATTTACCCCCGTAACTCATGGAAACATGACTGAATATGGCACTCTGACGGCTTGCTTCCTGTGACTGCTACGTGGTATTTATGCGTCATTTTTATAACGTTAGGTAAATACTTTGAGGTAATAAAGAAACAAAGATGTATTCCACATTCTACTGGCTAACTGAAGCCAATTGTATGGAGGGAGAGGTGATCCTAAGGACACATCTTCCAACAAAGATGCACAAGGTCTTAAGGGCAGAACAATCTGCCATTGCACATGGTTGTTAAAATAGTCTACACAGCACACTGAGCCCAGACTCAAACTCAGGTTCAAGCCCAAGCCCCCATTCCACTCACATAGAAATTAGTCTGATGCAGGCCAACTTCTCTTGACTCAGGCCCATTGATGCTGCTAGTGGGTAGGTCAGAGCCCAAGCACTTTGTAGTGTGGACTCGGCTCAAGTCTGAGTCTCGGGGTTGGAGAATCTGACACTATTCCACAATCCCCTGGGGCTGGGCTTCCTAGCCCTTCAGTTCCAAAACTTGCCACTCAGTACCCAGGGAACCGGAAGCATCTTAGGCAAATAACACAGGAATGCAGAGGCAAGATTAGAAAGGCAAAGGCACAAAATGAACTCATACTCGCTATGGGAATAAAGGGAAACAAGAAGACTTTTTATCAATACATTAGAAGCAAGAGGAAGACCAAGGACAGGGTAGGCCCACTGCTCAGTGAGGAGGGGGAAACAGTAACGGGAGACTTGGAAATGGCAGAGATGCTTAATGACTTCTTTGTTTCGGTCTTCACTGAGAAGTCTGAAGGAATGTCTAATATAGTGAATGCTTACGGGAAGAGGGTAGGTTTAGAAGATAAAATAAAAAAAGAGCAAGTAAAAAATCACTTAGAAAAGTTAGATGCCTGCAAGTCACCAGGGCCTGATGAAATGCATCCTAGAATACTCAAGGAGTTAATAGAGGAGGTATCTGAGCCTCTAGCTATTATCTTTGGGAAATCATGGGAGACGGGGGAAATTCCAGAAGACTGGAAGGGGGCAAATATAGTGCCCATCTATAAAAAGGGAAATAAAAACAACCCAGGAAACTACAGACCAGTTAGTTTAACTTCTGTGCCAGGGAAGATAATGGAGCAGGTAATTAAAGAAATCATCTGCAAACACTTGGAAGGTGGTAAGGTGATAGGGAATAGTCAGCATGGATTTGTAAAGAACAAATCGTGTCAAACTAATCTGATAGCGTTCTTTGATAGGATAACGAGCCTTGCGGATAAGGGAGAAGCGGTGGATGTGATATACCTAGACTTTAGTAAGGCATTTAATACGGTCTCGCATGATATTCTTATAGATAAACTAGGAAAGTACAATTTAGATGGGGCTACTATAAGGTGGGTGCATAACTGGCTGGATAACCGTACTCAGAGAGTAGTTGTTAATGGTTCCCAATCCTGCTGGAAAGGTATAACAAGTGGGGTTCTGCAGGGGTCTGTTTTGGGACCGGTTCTGTTCAATATCTTCATCAACGATTTAGATGTTGGCATAGAAAGTACGCTTATTAAGTTTGCGGACGATACCAAACTGGGAGGGATTGCAACTGCTTTGGAGGACAGGGTCAAAATTCAAAATGATCTGGACAAATTGGAGAAATGGTCTGAGGTAAACAGGATGAAGTTCAATAAAGATAAATGCAAAGTGCTCCACTTAGGAAGGAACAATCAGTTTCACACATACAGAATGGGAAGAGACTGTCTAGGAAGGAGTATGGCAGAAAGAGATCTAGGGGTCATAGTAGACCACAAGCTTAATATGAGTCAACAGTGTGATACTGTTGCAAAAAAAGCAAACGTGATTCTGGGATGCATTAACAGGTGTGTTGTAAACAAGACATGAGAAGTCATTCTTCCGCTTTACTCTGCACTGGTCAGACCTCAGTTGGAGTATTGTGTCCAGTTCTGGGCACCGCATTTCAAGAAAGATGTGGAGAAATTGGAGAGGGTCCAGAGAAGAGCAACAAGAATGATTAAAGGTCTTGAGAACATGACCTATGAAGGAAGGCTGAAGGAATTGGGTTTGTTTAGTTTGGAAAAGAGAAGACTGAGAGGGGACATGATAGCAGTTTTCAGGTATCTAAAAGGGTGTCATCAGGAGGAGGGAGAAAACTTGTTCACCTTAGCCTCCAATGATAGAACAAGAAGCAATGGGCTTAAACTGCAGCAAGGGAGATTTAGGTTGGACATTAGGAAAAAGTTCCTAACTGTCAGGGTAGTTAAACACTGGAATAGATTGCCTAGGGAAGTTGTGGAATCTCCATCTCTGGAGATATTTAAGAGTAGGTTAGATAAATGTCTATTAGGGATGGTCTAGACAGTATTTGGTCCTGCCATGAGGGCAGGGGACTGGACTCGATGACCTCTCGAGGTCCCTTCCAGTCCTATGAGTCTATGAGTCTATCTTCCTCATACAAAAACAGCTACTCGGCATTTAACTCTTCATTTCCACATGGAGTACTCAACTGGAATAGCAAACACAGTCAACGCTAATGTGTATTAGCTATGACCAGCAGTAAGATGCATAAGTACGTAAGCATCAAGCACACTGCTAGATGGCACAGGAATACAGCTGGATTCTGGTTAATCTCTGGGGAAGGGTGAGCAAGACATTAGACTTCAGCAAGAGCACAAGGAATGATCATGTGTATGGAATAATCTCTGAATGGCTGGCAGTGTTGAGGGTTGACCGGACAGCAGATCAATGCAGAGAGCAGATTACGCAGCTGAAGACAGACTACTGCAAAGTCAAGGATGCTAATGGCACCTCTGGGAACTCCCATCTTCCCACCTCTTTTGTGAGGAATTTGACTGGATAATGGGAACTTCACCAAGCACTGAGTCCCCTGTGGTGTGTGATCCTTTGCTGAGCAACCATGGGGACCTTATAACCCTCCATCACAGGCATCACCAGAGGAGAGAGCCAGCTGCCAGATGAAGGACAAGAAGTGACCCTAGAGCTGAGGCTGGTAACTGAAGAGGCTATGCCACCAGAGCAGCCACAGGACATCCTGGGTCCACACTCAGAGGACCTTTTGGGGGATGGCTCTGGGGAGTATCCCACTGCAGAACCAGCATCAGCACAAATGTTGGAGCTGGGAAGTTTCTCTCGCCATGCGTCTTTTTATTAATATATGGATGGGAGGGTGTAACAAGTCCTCTGCCCGCCCCTCTTCCTGGGGCCCACTGGCTGCCCCAACAAAACTCAGAGAGGCCTCTAGTTCTTCAGCATCCATGAATTTATTTACACCAAGTTCTCCCACCACCAGTGATATACTATATACAACTTGCATGCCTTACAATCTCCTCTTCCACACAGAGTCTGCCCTCAGCCTGGAGACTGACTTTCCCCTGGCCATTCCCCTGTCTTCTGGCTGCCAGCCAGCCTTTATAGCCCTTGAACCCTCAGGCCTGCAGGTACTGCCAGTTCTAAAGGCCAGGCACCAGATTTCTCCCCAGCCTCAATCTATTTCCCCTGACTGAGGCTGGCTGAGCAGGGGCTAATTAGGTGCCTTTGCACCAGCATCCTGCTACAGAGGGATTTCTAGCTTACGGGCCTATGAAGTTATTAATACACCCTGGGATTTTTGCGTGCTTCTGTTCAGAGTGGACCCGCTGCCAGTAGATCAACAGCGCAAGCCAACAGGTATGATCAAAGGGCACTGCCAGTCACTATGAGCCAGATCATGCACCAGTGAATTCAATGGGAGTTTTACCATGGACTTCAGTGGGAGCAGGAGTAGAGCCTATGTACCTTGCTTTGCTTGCAGACCAATTGTCCACATATAGCCAGAATCTGGTGTCCCTGCTAGATAGCTGCAGGGAGTGCAGTAAAACCAGGCCCTCAGAAATAAAACTTGCACTAAATACCAGCAAATAACTGTCCTCCTTTTATGTGCCATGATGCTGTGAGTTAGCACACCGGAATTGTCCTTGCTGTGTCTGCAACAGGAGATTTAATCAGGTGTGTTTGTGTGCATGTGTATAAATCTCAGGCTGACAAAGGAACATGAGGTCTCTTCGGCTGAGAAGGGAACATCTGGCAAGATTCTTCCCAAGAGGGGCTTGGGCTTGGCCAGCTGGCCCCCAGGAGACTGAGGGCCTTTGCAGAGGATGCAGGTGATAATGCAAAGGACTCACTGAAAGGACTAAGATAGTAAATGGCGAAGGAAGAGGAAACATGCTTTAGATCACAGGCTATTGGTAAAGTAGAATGAATGGCAGGCGACTGTGTATTGGGAACTGGAACAGAGAGAGATGTTAGTGTGAGGGCTGGAACAGAGGCAAGCGGACTTTGAGCTATAAGACTTTTAATCCTGCTTAATCAATAGCTTTATCCTGGCTAGCGGGGTTTTGTAGAGCACTCAGCCTGCTCCTGTTTTATTCAGCTTCCCTTTTATTTACTGTGGGTCTCTCTCCATTCTCTAGCTCCTGTGTCAAATAAACAGACTGTGATTTATCCTCATTGCAATCGGTGAACATTGTTGAGGATAATCAATGGCAGGGCGTTCCTGAGAGAAGGGAAACAGAGCCCAGGTGAGTGGGGCTGGAAGTACTTGCCTGAGCTCTTAGTTAAAGACAGCTGAGGATAGCAGTTGATCATACTCCTCTTGGTCTAATTCTCATTGCTTCAATGGGAGCAGGAATGCATCGTAACCCTTACCCCAAGTGACTAAAATAGCCCTATGGGAATCTTCAGACATTCAGAGTAATTATGAGAGGGCCTCAAATGTTTAATTTTGCTGCAGTATAAGGCTGATTCCTCCCTATTCTTGCCATAGCCCATCTCCCCTGCCTGCAGCTGACCTTCGACCCAGACAAGAAAGCAGCAGGCCCTTCCACAAGGGACAAGCTGGTGATTAGCAAAAACAGAGTCTTCTCCCAGTTTCCTTTGGGGAGAATAAGATGGGTCCCATGTACCCATTCAAATGGCTCCCGGGGAATAGACAGAATAACAAGCACAGAGAAAGTTCTACTCTTTGCATGTGCTCTGCCTCCAAAGTGTTCTCCAGATGGAGGAATGCTCTGTAATTTTCTTTGTGCTGCACAGACAAGTTCCCTTTCAAATCAAAGCCCTCGAAACCACAGCTCCTGTGTTGACTGATTATTTCTCTGATCACCCCCTACTTCAATTTAGTGATGCAAATACCACACTCTGGGCTTGACATTTTAATAACAAATGGTTACAAGGCTGTTCTACCAGTGGAGTCCTGAGGGCGTGCACCTGTGCTGATACCCGTGATGGGATTTGCATTTGGGCTGGTCAGGAGAACAGAAAATCCTGGCTAGGAATCCTGGGTTTCGATGCGGTAGAAGCTGTCAGTTGTTAAGGAGTCAAAAAGGCAACAAAGGAGCTCTTCAGCCTGAGGAGAAAAGAAAGCAGGGTGAGGGCAGGCCAGCTTTAACTGTCCGTGTACTGGGTAATAAGTGTATCTGGGGCTGAATCCATCCTGATGCAGAGGTGCAGATTAGCCCAGCAGAAGGGAAACACCCTCCAGTTAATCAATAGCTTTCAATGAAAGAGGAACAGAAATGACACCTACAAGGTGCTGAATGGGAACTCATCTAAATACATCCCCTAGGCTCCTCCTCCTCCCATCCCTTCCTTCCAACCCCAACCTGGCTCTCCTGGTCTGGCTGGCTGCCGTGTGGGTTTGTTCCTGATGTTTCCCAAAGGAATGAAGAGGGACAAGTTGGTGGCAAACAATGCAGTCAGGTCACCTGTATGGGGAGTGGGACAGAGGGAGCGCCTGTCTCATGGACTCCCATCCAAGTCAGTGAGGGCATGATGGGGCCTGAAGAAGAGCTAGGAGTCAAAAGGTGACATTCTGGGCTGTGCCTTTCAGAGGGGCATCACAGAGCTCATGGCCCAGGGGTTGGTGGGGGCAGCTAAACTGGCTTTAAGACACCTTAGTGCTTTCCCCATCCTGGCTCCCCTACAGCCCCCAGAGTTACAGAAAGACCTCAGGGTTTGTCTACATCAGGGCTTGGCAGCCTTTCAGAAGTGCTGTGTCGAGTCTTCATTTATTCACTCTAATTTAAGGTTTTGCGTGCCAGTAATACATTTTAATGTTTTTAGACGGTCTCTTTCTATAAGTCTATAATATATAACTAAACTATTGTTGTATGTAAATTAAATACAGTTTTTAAAATGTTTAAGAAGCTTAATTTAAAATTCAATTAAAATGCAGCGCCAGGACCCGGGCAGTGTGAGTGCCACTGAAAATCAGCTCGCGTGCTGCCTTTGTCACGCGTGCCATAGGTTGCCTACCCCAGTCTACATTATGGCAGCCTCTTGGGGCTGCCCTATGGACCACAGCGCTGCCCAGCATCCCTGCAGTGCTACATGCTGAGGCTCCCCACAACATGCCCCCAACCCTGCCCTTGACATGTCCATATGCCAGGTATTGTGAGGAGGTCCTTGGAAGATAGCACTGTGACTCTCTTCCCTAGGGCCTGCACTAGGGGAATCCTTCTCCTGGAAGATATGGGGTTTTTAGAGCCCCTTTACAGCAGTCTGACCCTTTCACCTGGCACAAAGAGGCTGGAGTGGGTGTGAGGATCTCCCCACAGGGCTTTGGAAACAGTCCCCCTCTCCCCCCCGCTGCTCTCACAACCCCAGTCTCTTTACTTGCTAGTACTTTTTCCCTTCTATTCCATGTCTGTTATAGAGTTTTTCTGATGCAGCTGAAGGGAGGGAGAAGCTAGACAGTCATCTTGGCTGCCGGTTAGCAGCAGGAAAACTCCCAGGGGGATTGGGAGCCAGGCAGAGCTGGGGGATTAGAACTGCCAGTCAGAAGAGGCAGGTTTGCACATTCTCTGTAAGTTACTGACATCTGTATAGTGCCCAAGCAAAGCTTCGCACTCTGACTGGCTAACAGCAGCTAGATCAGGGTGCAACGGGGCACCTACCTGGCATACAGCTAGTAAGAAATAACTGTCCGTGGTTATGCAAATCAGATGGCCAACATCAATCACAGTGCACAGAAGTGCATAACCAAGGTTTAGGTCATCCTAGCCCGACAATTCAATTTCAGTGTGATATATACATACACGTAACCATGTGCTTTGTTAAACAGAAAAGGCAGCAGAATCCTATAGAGAAATAGCAGGAAGCTGGGCATGCTCTCCCCACATATTTGAGTGAGTCTCATAAAACAATGCAGCCGCCACTCTCTTTTTGGAGCAGTGCAGTACAGCTGCCTGGTTTTGGTATACAATCTTAAAGGGTAACCTAATGATTCATAGTTAGGACAGCTCCATAGGTAGGATATCTCCATTAATCATAATCATAATGCCTTACACAGAAGGCCCATCCATGATACTAGAGAGAATTCTTTTCCAGGTGTCTGGCTGGTGGTTCTTGCCTGCATGCTCAGGGTCTAACTGATCGCCCTAGGTGGGGTTTGGAAGGACATCGCCAGATCAGACTGGCAGAGACCCTGGGGTTTTTTCGCCTTCCCCTGCAGTGTGGGACACTGGTCACTTGCTGGTTTGAACTAGAGTAAATGGTGAATTCTCTGTAACTTGAAGTCCTGAGGACTTCAGTAACTCAGCCAAAGGTTATGGGCATATTACAAGAGTGAGTGGGCAAGGTTCTGTGGCCTGCAGTATGTGGGAGGACAGACTGAATGATCATGATGGTCCCTTCTGGCAGTGCTGGGTTTACAATGGCACCAGTGGCGCCTTGGACCAGGGTCCACGCTCAGAAGGGGCCTGGCGTGCTCTGCTTGTACTGCACCCTGTGACCCTGGCAGCCTGCTGGCCCCCCACACTCATCACTTGCTTCTCTCTTTCCCCTGGCCGGACCCCAGTGCACCTCCAGCTCCGGACAGTCTCTGCTTCCCACCACCTGTGGGGCCCTGCCTGTCTCCCTGGAGCTGAGCCACATGGGACTGGTGCAGAAGCCTGACCAATCTCGGCCAATTGGGGGGGGCAGTGTGGGGGGTTTGGCTAGGCCCTTCCAGGCAAGTGGGTCCCGAGGGAGCCCAGACAGTGCCACTCCCGAGGGGCTGGAGTGATTCCCTGCCCTGGGACCAGCCCTGGCTGTGCTGCCAGCTCAGCCTGGCAGACACAGTCACCTCCCAGCAGGGCTGATGAGCGCGGCCGGAAGGCAGGGTGCGAGGGAGTGGGTTTCTGGGAGGTCTGGGGGAGGTCCTGGGCTGTGAAGGGGCAGAGAAGATCTGTGTGTGTTGGGGCACTAGGCAGTGGGAGTTCTGTGTGGGGTGCTGGGCAGTTGTGGTGGGGCTGTGGGCAGGGGGGTGCTGGGCAGGGGTGGTGTTGTGCAGGACGCTGTGCATTTGTGGAGGGGAACTGGTGTGTGTGCGCGCTGGGCACAGTGGGTCTGGGGAAGGCTCTGGCCATAGAGATTCGGGGGGGGGGGGAGTGTTGCAAAGGGGCTGACTTTCTGATTTCCCCACGGTGCTTGACCCTGCTCTGCTCCATGCCCTGCCCCAACTCCACCGTTTCCCCGATGGTTCCATCCCGCCCCACCTCTTCCCGCCCCCGCTCCACCCCTGTGCCACCTCTTCCTGCTCCATTCCAGCCTTCCCTTGAGCACCCCCCCACCTTTGCTCCGCTTCTTCCTGCCCCTGCTCCTCTCCCTCCCCAGCCAGCACCTCCTGCCCGCTGCTGAATAGCTCATCAGCGGCAGGTGGGATGCGCTGAGAGGAGAGGGAGGAGCTGATTGGTGGGGCTGATTGTGGGTGCTCAGCACACACTATTTTTTTTCTGGGGGTGGTCTGTGGGGTGTCAGCGCCTATGGGGTGTTGGGCATGGGGGCTGCATGGTATGGGTCCACCCCCAAGGGGAAGGGGCATGCTGGCAGCATGTAAATAGAGCCCTCGCACTGGGCTGGGCAGAGCTGGGCCGCCCCTGCCATGCCATGCCATGCTCCATTGCCCCTGGCTGGTCCCTCGCTCTAGGCACCGGTCTTCCTGCACCACGCTCCATTGCCTCCATGGGGGCCCACAAATATGTTTGACACCGGGCCCACAAAAGGTTAATCTGGACCTGCCTCCTGGCTTTTAAGTCTATGAGACATGAGCCAAACAGGCAATCCCTTTTCAGAACTGTACATGGCTTAGCACCACTATCGAAGGCTGCAGCTCTGCTCACGTGATCTGCTGCAAATCTTATCTCCTCTTATTTAGCCTTCTGCCTGACATCATATTGTTTCTCATTAGATTTGGCCTGGGAGGCCTGGTTGGCACTTCGTAAATTCATAAGCAAGGGACTAGAAGGTCAAACATGGTTCCCAGGGACATCCTTTGAGGCAGTTTACACTAATTTTTTCTAGGAGTTTGCTCCTCAGGTTTTGCTCGGTCATTTCTCAGGGCAAAGCTGAAGGCCTCATCGGTAAATTCCAGCGGGCCTGCTTCTGCTCCCACTGGAATCAATGGAGTTTTGTCCTTGCCTTCAGTGGAAATGAGATTGGGCCCAATATGCTGAATGGTGGAGAGGCTGAGTTGGTCACATGTATAGCAATGGAACTTGTCCCGGCACAGAAAGCATCTCAAGCCTCTTCATCATAGGCTGAGTGCCCATTTATTGGCACAAGACAGACGAGATTTTATGTCAGACAGTGACAACCAACATCGTTTCCCAAGCAAATCAGAGGGCATCCCAAAAACCAGTGGGCATCCCAGAACTGTTGTCCTGGCACATTACATGGCAACAGTCAAGCACTATTGGCAGCAGCAGGTACTATGGTGTCAAACACTCGTAGCCAGCTTCTAACGATGGGCTACCTAAGAACTGGAGTTTGCAGACCTTCCCAGGCTTTGTAGCACACTCTCAGTGCAGCATCAAGGGACCTGCACTGCCTGTCAGCGGCAACACGGAGCCCCTGGTGCTGGACACTACAGCTTTACAGTGCTGATTGTGGGAGCTCCCACCTTGGCAAGAACACTGACCCAGGGGCACCATCCCAGCTATATCTTCTGAGGCTTAACCCTTAGGCTGCTGGTGCTGAATGTTGATTTTGGGGAAAATCTGCCATCTGTTGTCAGCTCCAATGAGAGCTATGCCGTGTGCCAACACATCTGACACTCTCCCTTGCTTTTCCAGATGGGCTGATTTGCTGGCTACCATTTCTCATGAGGTCCCAGCTCTTTATACCCCTAAACCTCCTTGTTCAGCCAGCACTCTGCCTCCAAAGCTCTTGTCTAGTTTGGAGCTGCTTGACACAATCTCTCCCTGCTTGCAATGTGCTGTTGAGAAAACAGTGAGCCAGCCCATCCTTTCAATGGTTAATGAGCTCACTTCCCTTCCCCCGCCTGTATCAGAGGGAGGGCTTCTAGAATTGTAATGCCGAGTGGACAATTTTCTATCAAAACTATTTTTTGATGGAAAATTAGGCTTTCAACCAAATGAAACTTTTCATGAAAAGTATTCAATTTATGTACAAAAATGTGCTGTTTTGCCAAAAGGACAAAATATTTCTATTCCAAATGGCAGCGCGGTGCCTCATGGAAATTGTAGTTTGAGAGCCTTATGCTCCCATTCTCTTCCATGGGCTGAGATCTCTGGCCAGACTACATCTCCCTTGATGCACCACTGCCAGGGACTCCCATGATGCACCACTCCTTCCCTCATCAAGAGAAAGTTTAATTTTTGTTAAATTTTCCACGAAAAATAAAAACTGTTTTCTGACCCGCCCTACTTAATCTATAGCCAGCAGAACAAAATGGAAAGAAAAATGGCTATTTACGTGGACCAGGGCCTCCTCCACTTGCCTGTTTCTCCGTTTGGGGATACAGAAGATGCTGCATGCAGTTCAGCACAGCCTGCTTCTGCCAGCGGCCACTGGGGAGAGAGAAAAAACAGCAAGGGAGAAGCAAGTGTTACTCTGCTGTCTAAGCTCTCAGAGCCTGCAAATGACCTAGCTGAGGGGAGGAGTATGTTCTTTGCCAGCAGCTCAGGCCATGTGCATCTGTTGCTGAACTTTTTTACACAGATAAATCCAGGGTTTTACAAAGCTTTGTATAAATGGATTGGGGCTCTTAAAATATAATCCTTCAGACAAACAGTAATGTCCAGTGATGTAACAGAGTCTCTGGGGCAGTGGGGTATTTATCTCTGGTGGAAAGCAAAGATCTCACACAGGGAAATTCTAAAGGTCTTAGTTTTAGCTTTTTCCCAAATACCCAGGCCTTCTGGAGCCACTCTCAGAACCAAGAGGCCTCCACTAGTCCTTGCTCCTCCCACCCTCAAGCCCATCAAAGCCCGAATCAGCCAGAGGACAAGGACTAGAGGTGCTGGGTGAGAGTTTCCAAAGCACCTTGATTTAGGAGACTGTCCCCAGTGGAAATCAGTGAGGCTCTTTAAGTCACTTGGCTGATTCCCAGCTCCCACAACTAGGTACTGAGTGTGGGTGACAACCTCAGGCCCCCTTCATAGTTGGCCAATGTCTGCAAATGGCCTACCGATGTATTTTGAAAGATCTGATCATTTTCCAGCATTCTTGTGAGCAGTATTCTGATGGTGTTATCCAAGCGGATGCTACACACAGGGGCGGCTCTATGTATTTTGCCACCCTAAGCACGGCAGTCAGGCAGCTTTCGGCGGCATGCCTGCGGGAGGTCCACCGGTCCTGCACCTTTGGCGTACCCACCGCCAAATTGCCGCTGAAACTGCGGGACCAGTGGACCTCCCGCAGGCATGCCACTGAAGGCAGCCTGACCGCCGCTCTCACGGAGACTGGCAGGCCGCGCCCGCAGCTTGCCACCCCAGGCACGCGCTCTGTGCGCTAGTGCCTGGAGCCGCCCCTGGATGCACAGCAGTGAGTTGGCCTGTTGTGCTGCATGATGATCCTCATGCATGGGCTCTGCCAAGTTCTTGGCACTGCAGAGCCATCAGAAGAAGCCAGGTACATGTAACTGCACATCACGTTGCAAAATATCAGCCTATAGTGTTGAGAATTTCTGCCTCCTGGCTCCAATGGGTTAATTGGTCTGATGATAATTCTGTTCCACTAATCAGTCCCCATGGGGGGGTTCTGTTTGTTTTAGCACATTTATTCCTCTACCAGGCATTTGTGGTGATTTATTGAACAGGTTGATTTTTTATTTTGCTCTCTGGTGTTTGTTTGAAATTGGTTTTCCGTGGTAAATGCAGAATCTACACAGATTTTCTCCTAGGAAGTTTATTGATTCAGTAGGTTTATTCTCTAAGCGAGACTTTATTTTGGAGAACTCCCTGTGCCTTTGCAAAATAAAATCTCAAAGCCACCCTTACTGCGTCCTTGAAAGACCCCATCACCTGGGTGGGATATTTAGGATGTGTGACTTCAGAAATTAAAATACAACCCTCCCCCCACATATAAATAATGACAAATGCATGGCTTTTGCAAGGTACCTACCCTTAGAGGCTAAACTGGAAATGAATTACAGGGAAGACAACCCAGCCCCATGATCATCTCAAGAGCTCTCTGGCATATGGCTGATGTGGTATTGTCCTTGCTTACCTGTCCAGCAGGGAGTCAAAGCAAATAACGGCATTGTCTCGCTGTGCTGCGACCACCAGACATGCCCCGTCCAATAGGGAATGCTGCAAGGGAGGGAAGAACACCAGGCTGGTCCTGAGCCCCACTTAAGTAACTTTGCAATTGGCTGCTGACAGCATAAGGAACAGCTTGCGCGCTGCGTGGGTGATGAAAGAGATGGGGCAGCACGCTCTCTGAAACGCCTGCTCCACCAGAGTTCAGCTGTTATTCATTCTCCTTGGGCTTTACATTTTTCCTGGTCATTTCCCTCTGGGCGAGGGGAAAACTGAGGTATTGAAAAGAAAGTGTGCCCTCAGGTGTGTTACTCAGACTGCACTGGCAGGGGGAGAGTGACTGCTGTAATGACTCCCTTTGGCTCAGCACAGTCAGACCTGTATGGAAATACACCAGCCCTGTCTAACTCTGTTTGAAAACATTCCTCTCTGATTGGGGAAAACGATTTCTGGGCTACACTTACTGGTGCTGCTTGGCTTCCATCATACTACCCACCCTTTTGTCCTTCCTATAATAGCTGGAGATCTTGCCTGGCACATGAGAGACTGGTATCCTTGGGATAACCAAAGGGGAATTGCTTTTCTATACAGATGTACTTTCAAGGAATAGTGTCAGTTTAAAAATCACGGTTTGAAAAATCTTACCTGCTCTTGCTACAGTAATAACTAAGACCCCTTAAGCTTAAAGGTCAGAGGCAAAAATATCTGTCTGTGTTTTCTCAGTTGGGTGACTGTGTGCATTTGACAGTCCTTTGTTTATAGCCACTTCCAGGAAAATCATTTCCCCCCACTGTTTGCTTTGTACATCTGACAGCACTTTCTTGTATAGTTGCTTCTCTGCTTCACCCTAGCCAGCTCCCTCTATGGGTGTGTCTTTCACGCAGCAGCGAGGGAGGGGGTCAGTTCCTCAGCTGGCATAAATGGGCATAGCTCCACGGACTTCAACAGCAAGCCTCACATGCTTAAGTTAAGCACGTGCTTAAGTGCTTTATTAGAGAAGGGCTTCAGTTCTCAGCCCTTTGCAGTATCGAGCTCCAAATAGCTGTGTGTGAACACACTGGACTATCCTGGAGATTACTACTGGGTGCCTCAGCACCAGAAAGCTCACAGTAAAACCTATGGAACAGTTAAATATGCTTAGATTGGCTATGCGAGAACTAGGCAGTGGGGGATAAAATCCCTCCCAATAAGTCAAGAGTGTAATCACTAAGAAGAGAGAGGGCTTCGTTAGCATAGCAAACGGGGGAATAGGGATTAATGGGGTGAAACTAACAACAGGGAAATAGAGGCTGTATATATCAGGGAAAACGTCCTCCCTGAACCTGTGGCATAGATTCCCAAGAGAAATTGGGGATGCCCCTGTATTTATAACTAGCCTGGAATCAAGACTAGCAAGTGTAATAAAGAACTATTATGCATTGACAGGGGGATGTACCTGAAAGCCTAACAGGGATTTGCCATCTCAAGAGTCACAACTAAGTGAAACTAAGAACTGTATAGACTGGCAAATGGCTCTTCTTGTTTGGGGGGCAGAGGGAAGAGTAGCTCCACTGGTCCATACCATTGTTGAAATGTTGCACCCCTCAGTGCTCAGAGTCTCAGAGATGAGGCGAGCCTGTGATTTGTCCAGCACGGTGAGCCGTAGCCCTGTCACTCTGAAATCTCTGCCAACCAGCTGGTCTAGCAGTCCAAGGTAAGGCGGGTGCTCTGAACCCTGAAGGATTATCCCGGGAAGTATCAGGCAAGTGGTTTGGCAGAGTGTATCAAGCAATGGCAGGTCTGATGGGAAAAGATCAAAACACAACAGATGGTTGTTTAATATTTTTTGTTAAAAAAAACAAACCCTCTAAACACCCTCTCCTCCCCCAAACAAAATAAATAACACAAGGATCAGAGATTCATGAGATGTTATGCTGTTTAGTTGCTTGCAGATGTGATTGCTCATCCCAAGCTGCTGAACTGGTGTGTATGTGTGGTGTGTAGACAGACAGTAGTAATGACCCCATTTTCAGAGACATCAGACCAGGACAGAGCTTGATTTACTACATGAGATACTATTCCATTTAATTTCTTTCAGGCAAAGAAATCTGTTAATCCATCTGCTTTTATAATCCAAACATGTAATTCTGATCAGCAGCTGTAAAGTTTGGTGTGTTTTATATTTTCCCTATGATAAATCCGTTTGTTTGTATAGGCAAAAGCTTTGTGGATTTGATGACTAGGAGCCAAAGGGACAGGTTTCTGTGTGTGCAATAGAGCCCTCTAGTGTCCAAGATGATCTATAAAGTACTCCTGTTCTTTTTGTGGATACTGAACGTCTACACTAAGGGATTATTCCGATTTTACATAAACCGGTTTTGTAAAACAGATTTTATAAAGTGCACGCGGCCACACTAAGCACATTAATTTGGTGGTGTGCGTTCATGGTCTGAGGCTAGCGTCGATTTCCAGAGCGTTGCACTGTGGGTAGCTATTCCGTAGCTATCCCATAGTTCCCGCAGTCTCCCCCGCCCCTTGAAATTCTGGATCTGCCCAGTGCCTGATGGGGCAAAAATCATTGTCGCGGGTGGTTCTGGGTAAGTGTTGTCACTCATTCCTTCCTCCGGGAAAGCAACGGCAGACAATCATTTCGCGCCCTTTTCCCCTGGATTGGTCTGGCAGACGTCATAGCATGGCAACCATGGAGCCCATTCAGCTTTTTTTTTACTATCACCGTATGTGTACTGGAGGCCGCTGACAGAGGCGATACTGCAGCGCTACACAGCAGCATTCATTTGCTTTTGCATGACAGCAGAGATGGTTATCAGTTGTTCTGTACTGTCTGCTGTGCCATTGTAAATTGGCAATGAGATGACAGTTATCTGTCGTTCTGTACTGTCTGCTGCTATCATGGGTGCCCCTGGCTGAGGTCGCCTGGGGGCGCAAAGGCAAAAATAGGAATGACTCCCCGAGTCAATCCTTCCTTTATGGTATCTAAAAATAGAGTCAGTCCTGCCTAGAATATGGGGCAAGTGTACTAGAGAACCAGTGTACCATAGAACCAGAGAGCACAGCCGCTCCGTGTCAGATCCCGCAGAAATGATGAGCTGCATGCCATTCACGGGGGGTGCCCCTGCAACAACCCCACCCGTTGCTTCCCTCCTCCCCAACCTTCCTGGGATACCATGGCAGTGTCCCCCCATTTGTGTCATGAAGTTATAAAGAATGCAGGAATAAGAAACAGTGACTTGTTAATGAGATAAAATAAGGGGGAGGCAGCCTCCAGCTGCTATGATAGTCCAGGCAGGACATTAAACAGTGGCAGGGGAGAGGAGCCCAGCCTCCTGCTGCTATGATAGTCCAGGCAGTACAGAATCTTTTCTTTACACATGAAAGGAAGGGGGCTGATTGAAGCTCAGCCCCCAGTTGCTATGATGAGGACGGTTACCAGCAGTTCTGTACCATCTACTGGGAATGACCAGGAGTCATTCCTATTTTTACCCAGGCGCCCCCCCTGGCCGGCCTCACCTGAGGCCCGCCAGGAGCACTCACGGGCAGATGATGGTACTGCAGCAATCAAGCATATTGTGCCGTCTGCCAACGGGGAGGGAAGAGGAGCAGATACTGCTCTTTACTGCCGCAGCATCGTGTCTACCAGCAGCATTCAGTACACATAGGGTAACATTAAAAAAAGTCAAGAAACGATTTTTTTCCCCCTTTTCTTTCACGTGGAGGGGAGGAGGGAGTAAATTGACGAGCTATACCCTGAACCACACCGGACAATGCGTTTGAACCTACAGGCATTGGGAGCTCAGCCAAAAATGCAAATACTTTTCGGAGACTGCTGTGGACTGTGGGATAGCTGGAGTCCTCAGTACCCCCTCCCTCCATGAGTGTCCATTTGATTCTTTGGCTTTCCGTTATGCTTGTCACACAGCACTGTGCAGCCTGGAGATTTTTTTCAAACGCTTTGGCATTTCGTCTTCTGTAACGGAGCTCTGATAGAACAGATTTGTCTCCCCATACAGCGATCAGATCCAGTATCTCCTGTATGGTCCATGCTGGAGCTCTTTTTGGATTTGGGACTGCATTGCCACCCATGCTGATCAGCGCTCCACGCTGGGCAAACAGGAAATGCAATTCAAAAGTTCACGGGGCTTTTCCTGTTTACCTGGCCAGTGCATCCGAGTTCGGATTGCGGTTCAGAGTGGTCACAGTGGTGCACTGTGGGATACCACCCGGAGGCCAATACCGTCGATTTGCGGCCACACTAACCCTAATCTGATCTGGTAATACCAATTTTAGCACTACTCCTCTCATTGGGGAGGAGTACAGAAATCGATTTAAAGAGCCCTTTATATCGATATAAACGGCCTCGTACTGTGGACGGGTGCGGCGTTAAATAGTTTTAATGCTGCTAAAATTGGTTTAAACGCGTAGTGTAGACCAGGCCTGAGGGTATATCTACACTATGGGATTATTCCGATTTTACATAAACCGATATTGTAAAACAGATTGTATAAAGTCGAGTGCACGCAGCCACACTAAGCACATTAATTCGGTGGTGTGTTTCCATGTACCAAGGCTAGGGTTGATTTCTGGAGCGTTGCACTGTGGGTAGCTATCCCGTAGCTATCCCATAGTTCCCACAGTCTCCCCCGCCCATTGGAATTCTGGGTTGAGATCCCAACGCATGATGGTGCAAAAACAGTGTCGCGGGTGATTCTGGGTAAATGTCGTCACTCATTCCTTCCTCCATGTCTGCCGTTGCTTTCAATCATTTCGCACCCTTTTTCCCTGGATTGCCCTGGCAGATGCCATAGCATGGGAACCATGGAGCCCGTTTTGCCTTTTGTCACTGTCACCGTATGTGTACTGGATGCCGCTGACAGAGATGGTACTGCAGCGCTACACAGCAGCATTCATTTGCCTTTGCAAGATAGCAGAGATGGTTATCAGTCGTTCTGTACCGTCTGCTGTGCCATTGTAAACTGGCGATGAGATGATAATTATCAGTCATTCTGTACCATCTGCTGCTATCATGGGTGCTCCTGGCTGACCTTCGCTGAGGTCGGCCGGAGGCACAAAGACAAAAATGGGAATGACTCCCCAGGCCATTCCCTCCTTTATGTTGTATCTAAAAATAGAGTCAGTCCTGCCTAGAATATGGGGCAAGTGTACTAGAGAACCAGTGTACCAGAGAGCACAGCCACTCCGTGTCAGATCCCGCAAATATGATGAGCTGCATGCCATTCACGGGGGTGCCCCTGCAACAACCCCATCCGTTGCTTCCCTCCTCCCCCAACCCTCCTGGCCTACCATTGCAGCGTCCCCCGCATTTGTGTGATGAAGTAATAAAGAATGCAGGAATAAGAAACACTGACTTTTTAGTGAGATAAAATGAGGGGGAGGCAGCCTCCAGCTGCTATGATAGCCCAGGCAGGACATTAAACAGTGAGAGGGAGAGGAGCCCAGCATCCCGCTGCCATGATAGTCCAGGCAGTATAGAATCTTTTCTTTAGACATGAAAGACGGGGGGCTGATGGAGCTCAGCCCCCAGTTGTTATGATGAGGATGGTTACCAGCCGTTCTGTACCATCTGCCGTGAATGACTGGGAGTCATTCCTATTTTTACCCAGATGCCCCTGGCCGACCTCACCTGAGGCCAGCCAGGAGCACTCACGGGGATGACGACGAGGACGGCTACCAGTCCTTCTGCACTGTACTGTCTGCACCGGGGAAGGGAGGGGAGAGGATGCTGCTGTTCAGTGCTGCAGCACCGCGTCTACCAGCAGCATGCAGTAGACATAGGGTGACATTGAAAAAAGTCAAGAAACGATTTTTTCCCCTTTTCTTTCAAGGGAAGGGGAGTGGTGGTAAATTGACGAGATATATCCTGAACCACCCTGGACGCCCCGGACAATGTGTTTGACCGTACAGGCATTGGGAGCTCAGCCAAGAATGCAAATACTTTTCGGAGACTGCGGGGACTGTGGGATAGCTGGAGTCCTCAGTCCTCCCTCCCTCCCTCCCTCCATGAGCGTCCTTTTGATTCTTTGGCTTTCCGTTACGCTCGTCACACAGCACTGTGCTGTGGACTCTGTATCATAGCCTGGAGATTTTTTTCAAATTCTTTGGCATTTCGTCTTCTGTAACGGAGCTCTGATAGAACAGATTTGTCTCCCCATACAGTGATCAGATCCAGTATCTCCTGTACGGTCCATGCTGGAGCTCTTTTTGGATTTGGGACTGCATCGCTACCCGTGCTGATCAGAGCTCCACGCTGGGCAAACAGGAAATGCAATTCAAAAGTTCGCGGGGCTTTTCCTGTCTACCTGGCCAGTGCATCCGAGTTCAGATTGCTGTCCAGAGCAGTCACAATGGTGCACTGTGGGATACCGCCTGGAGGCCAATACCATCGATTTGCGGCCACACTAAACCTAATCCGACATGGCAATACCGATTTCAGCGCTACTCCTCTCGTCGGGGAAGAGTACATAAACCAGTTTAAAGAGCCCTTTATATCGATATAAAGGGCCTCGTTATGTGGACGGGTGCAGGGTTAAATCGGTTTAATGCTGCTAAATTTGGTTTAAACGCGTAGTGTAGACCAGGCCAGACTAACATGGCTGCTGCTCTGAAACCTATAAAGTGGATACGGCATCTAACTTACTAGAAGCACTTACTGTAAGTGCCTGATGGTTTAGTGGCCACATGTCCTTGCCTTCTCAAGACAGTCCCACTCTGGAGACTGTCTAGAAGCTGATGTATGGGTATACTGTGTCAGACCAGTATATTTCACTACTCTTCACTCTGCTGAGACACCCTCAAAGTAAAGGTGTGACATTTACAAAACAGCACCCAGGAGCTACCAGGAGAGATTCCAGGATTTGCTGCCAAGATTAGGAAACAAAGTGCTGCATGCAGCTTGCAAAGTATCCCTCAGTCTCCTCAGGGAGGTGTTTTACTTTCAATAACTCTTTTAAATCAAGAAACAGATAAACAGTCTGGGACCTGTGCTATAAACCTGGTCCTTTCCTACTGTGCAACTACTTGGGAAAAGGTTCTGCATGATGGGAAAGGACTGGGAACTACTGTCGGGAAAGACCTGGACTGGAGAGATACTGATGGCCTCCTCTCACGCAGCCTTGTCTGATACGCCTTCACATTTCCCTTTTGCCTGAGCTGAAATGTTAGATGGAAAATAGTCATTGAACTATCCCCAGGTGGGAAGGTCAGCAAGCAGCCAACAGACAGCGGTGCATGGGGCCATCAGTTCACCTAGTATGCTCCCCCTTACGCACAGATTTACCAATACCTTATTCTTGCAGTTCCTCGAGAACAATCTGGCACCAGCGGAAGTGACCTGTGGCAGTGAGTAAGGTTAAGGGCTAGGTCTAATCCTCCACACTGAGAGACAGTTAAAACTCATGCCTCTGTGCAGCCTGTCCCTTACTTATTAATGTGCAAGGCAATAAAAGGGACATGGATGAGAAGATGTGGCCTTAAGTATGCTCATCATGCTAATGAGGCACATGGGCCCTGATCCAAAGCCCATTGAAGACCATGGAAAAGGCCTGGCATTCAATGGGTTAACAGGCCTGAACTACTTTTGAGTAGTTCTTTCCAGCTCTGAACTGTCTCTGCTTTGTGAAAGGACATGAATACCGATGTTGGCTGCCACCAGATGGTTTGGTTTGCTGGTCAACTAATCAATAGCAGTTTGAGGCCTATAATGAGTGAGTTCTGCATTTCCTTACCTAGACTACGCTGCTGCTCGGAGCCCAGGAAATTGAGTTGCCTTCTTGTTTCATGTTTTACAATCCTGCGCCGCTTGCTGATTTCCGTTCTGACTATCGGGTCACATTTCATGTTACAAATCTGCAGGAGGGAAGGGGGAAAGACATGTCATGTGACTGGATTCCACAGTATTCTTGCCAGCAAGTTAAAAAAGTATGGATTAGATGAATGGACTATAAGATGGATAGGAAGCCGGCTAGATTGCTGGGTTCAACGGGTAGTGATGAACGGCTCGATGTCTAGTTGGCAGCCAATATCAAGAGCAGTGCCCCAGGGGTCTGTCCTGGGGCTGGTTTTGTTCAACATCTTCACTAATGATCTGGATGATGAGATGGATTGCACCCTCAGCAAGTTTGTGGATGACACTAAGCTGGGGGGAGAGGTAGGGATAGGGTCCAGAGTGACCTAAACAAATTGGAGGATTGGGCCAAAAGAAAGCTGATGAGTTTCAACAAGGACAAGTGCAAAGTCCTGCACTTAAGATGGAAGAATCCCATGTACTGCTACAGGCTGGGGACTGACTGTCTAAGCAGCAGTTCTGCAGAAAAGGCCCTGGGGATTACCGTGGATGAGAAGCTGGATATGAGTCAACAGTGTGTGCTTGCTGCCAAGAAGGCTAATGGCATATAGGGCTGCATTAGTAGGAGCACTGCCAGCAGATCGAGGGAAGTGATTATTCCCCTCTATTTGGCACTTGTGAGCCCACATCTGGAGTACTGTGTCCAGTTATGGGCCCCCCACTACAGAAAGGATGTGGACAAATTGAAGAGAGTCCAGCAGAGGGCAACAAAAATGATCAGGGGGCTGGGGCACATGACTTATGAGGTGAGGCTGAGGGAACTGGGCTTGTTTAGTCTGCAGAAGAGAAGAGTGAGGGGGGATTTGATAGCTGCTTTCAACTACGTGAAGGGAGGTTCCAAAGAGGATGGAGCTCGGCTGTTCTCAGTGGTGGCAGATGACAGAACAAGGAGCAATGGTCTCAAGTTGCAGTGGGGTAGGTCTAGGTTGGATATTAGGAAACACTATTTCACTAGGAGCGTGGTGAAGCACTGGAATGGATTACCTAGGGAGATGGTGGAATCTCCATCCTTAGAGGTTTTTAAGGCTCGGCTTGAAAAAGCCCTGGCTGGGATGATTAGTTGGGGTTGGTCCTGCTTTGAGCAGGGGGTTGGACTAGATGACCAATCCTAATCTTCTGTGATTCTGTAATCAGGAGGGGTGAAGCTTTGTAAATAGTGATTCAGGCAAGCTGTGAAGTGTTTTGTCAGGATGTTGCATACACCTGTAATTGCCAGCCTAGGAAAGGCCCTGTCATGTAGTCAGGAGCTGAAGGAACGCTCTGCATGCATTACCCCTTCTTTGTGGTTAATTCAGGATAGCGCCCTATCATTTTTTGAAAGATGCTACAGCTAAAGTCCCTGCCAAGGCCAGACTCTCTAATCTCTAAGAATCAACCCACATATTCATGTCAAAGGCTCCTCTTCCTCTGGCATAAGTGCAGCATTTCTAGCTCCCCAACTCTTTGGATGAGAGGATCATACTGGAAAATAAAATCAGCATAGCTACCAGGAAAGTAAAGGCTTCTCATTTCATTTTAGCTACAGGCAGCCTACGTAGTTTTTCACTGGTGGATTAAGTTCCTGTCAGCCTAAACCATTTAACCCTTGCATTGCTGGTACATATGACAAGTACAAGGCCCCACTGTTTAAGATGGTGCCTTTATAGGAATAGCTTACCTGGAGGTATGTTGTATGTCCTAGGGATTGGTGCCATCCTTTTGCAGCTACAAGCAAAGAAAGGGTCCATCTAACACAGTAATTAAGCACTGGATTCACCCTTCCTCCCACTTGCCTTTTCCTGCCTCTTAACCTTATGACACTGGCTAATTCCCAGGTGTGCATCACTTACAGGACTGATCTGGGGTTTGTGTGGGGCCCCCAGGATGGGGATGAGGAGGGTTTGTGATCATTGAGAGACAGGTCATGTCAGGACTTTCATGAGGAACTAATCTGGACTTTCCTAACCAACCCACTCTCTTGATGTGACCTACCTGCCCCTGAGGCTGTGTCTGTGTGGCTCTTTCCGTCAGGCTGGGAAAGGGCAGGGCACAGGCAGGAAGTGGGAAGAGCCAGCACGGAGGCATAATGGGGATTTGGGGACAGTGAGGAAGCAGCAGGACGGGAGGGAAGAAGAGGGGTTGCTGATAAGTCTTTTTGTTCCCCATCACAGATTCATAGATTCCAAGGCCAGAAGGAACCATTGTGATCATCTAGTCTGGCCTCCTTGTCTAGCCTATCCCTCAGTAGCGGACACTAGCAATGAGCTGTCTGTAATGTTTTCAGGACAGATGCGTTTGGGAGGAAGTGGTTTTTATGAAAGTGAAGGCCTAGCAGCTAGTCCCAGACATAATCCAGCCAATTGCTGTATAGTCTTCCACAGCACAAGTCTATCATTACACCTCCTCCTGGCCAGCAGCCCTTTGTGATCCTCTACTTCTCAGCCCAAGCCCCCTCACAGCTCTGCCAGCACACCTCACTCCTGACCTGCAGCCCCCTGGCTATTGCAGCCCTAAGATCTCACACAGCTGTGCCCGTGCACCTCAGTTTGGGCCCCAGCGTGCAGTGCTATTCCAGTGCAGGGCTTCCCACAGAGCTAGTTCAGAGACTGAAACTCTTCCGAACAGAGACTGCAGATGATTGCAGACCACATGGTGGATCTGGATAAATGCCCACGCTGGACAGAACCAGCATACAGATTTTAATTTATTTCCTAAATCCCTTGGCTCTTGAGGTGGATGGTTAGTGCAACAATTCATTGTAAAACCTAACCCTTTGCTGCCTTGTGTTCCCATCTCCAAGCACTCCCCAAATAGGAAGTGTTCAAGCTAATCTCAGGGTAGGGGAGTCTCTGTCTGGGCATGGAGCTCTTGCTCCTCTATATTCCCCAAGGTACTTCTATGTCTTTCTTGAAGGTTTAGTGTCCCTCATTTCCCACTGCTTTCTGTCCTTCACCCTTGAGGCCTTACATCATAGCTAACATCTTCCCAGCCAGGGAGGACTGGACAGGACTCCTTTTACAGCCCATCAGTTACACTCCTTAGTTGGCAGGCAAGGTTGCTCGAGTGGCATGGTTCACTCCTTTCCCTTAGACCTGAATATAGCCTCTGGCCAGGAGCTGGCAAGGATTTCTGAGGCACCTACGATCTTTGTATATAAGAGCAAACTAAGTGCATTGCCTCTGCAACAGTCCCAGCTCCTCCCAGTCTCACCAGCAAGAGGCTGGGAGCAGAAAAATAGTTCACACAGGTGTTTTATTCTACATATTCCATAGATGGAAAGGGAAGAAGGCTCTCATGTCATGTACTGCATGAAATTTGAAGAAGCAGGGTTTCACCTGACCTTCCGTTGCTCCTTTCCCAGTGTAAGCCTGTTTCTCCACCCATGTATTCAACACTGAATCTACTATGAAATGGAATGGGATGGAGATGACTGGGTTGCTGGTCTAGGATGAGGCTCCTTATCCCCCAGGTGTTATATATTCTAACAGGGGTCCTCCAGCACAGTATTTCTTGCAAGACAACCCCCAGAGAAGTCTTTCTTATCAAGTAAATTTTTACCAAGTATTTTTCTTCCCATCTGTTTTGCAAATGGGATTCTCTTGAAATTAATGTGACTCAGGGAAAGCCCTGGGAAAAATCCCTTCTTCCACATCATTCCCTGCAGCTTTCTGTGGCTCTGTGCAATTGTATGGTGCAGGGGCAGGAGGACTGGGAGAATGCCAGACCTGTTTGATTAGGTTCCTCAGTACTGTGCCTCAAGAAAAGCCCTGGGGCATGATTTTCAGAAGTGCTGCACACCTCCATGTCTAACTCATGTTGTTGGGAGCTGCAGATGCTCAGTGGCTTGGCAAATCAGACTCTTGTTTTCTACCCCCTGAATGTCAGAAAGGCTAGATTGCTTCTGTCTGTAACTCTCGTTGTCAGTGAGCCACTTCAGAAACACCCCTGTTGACTCAGTTGGGGAATCCTGGTTCTAAAGCTTCAGGCCAAATCACACTTGGAGTTGCAGCTAGCAAGAGATGTTAAGAGTAACAGGAAGGGTTTCTTCAGGTATGTTAGCAACAGGAAGAAAGTCAAGGAAAGTGTGGGCTCCTTACTGAATGAGGGAGGCAACCTAGTGACAGAGGATGTGGAAAAAGCTAGTGTACTCAATGCTTTTTTTGCCTCTGTCTTCACGAACAAAGTCAGCTCCCAGACTGCTGCACTGGGCAGCACAGCATGGGGAGGAGGTGACCAGCCCTCTGTGGAGAAAGAAGTGGTTCAGGGCTATTAAGAAAAGCTGGACAAGCACAAATCCTTGGGGCTGGATGCGCTGCATCCGAGGGTGCTAAAGGAGTTGGCGGATGTGATTGCAGAACCATTGGCCTTTATTTTTGAAAACTCATGGTGATCGGGGGAGGTCCTGGATGACTGGAAAAAGGTCCCGGATGACTGAAACAAGGGAAGGAGGAGGATCTGGGGAACTACAGGCCAGTCAACCTCACCTCAGTCTCTGAAAAAATCATGGAGCATGGCCTCAAGGAATCAATTCTGAAATACTAAGAGGAGAGGAAAGTGATCAGGAACAGTCAGCATGGATTCACCAAGGGCAAGTCATGCCTGACTAACCTAATTACCTTCTATGATGAGATAACTGGCTCTGTGGATGAGGGGAAAGCAGTGGACATGTTATTCCTTGACTTTAGCAAAGCTTTTGATATGGTCTCCCACAGTATTCTTCCCAGCAAATTAAAGAAATATGGGCTGGATGAACGGACTATAAGATGGATAGAAAGCTGACTAGATTGTCTGGCTCAACAGGTAGTGATCAATGGCTCCATGTCTAGATGGCAGCCGGTATCAAGCAGAGTGCCCCAGGGGTCGGTCCTGGGGCAGGTTTTGTTCAATATCTTTATTAATGATCTGGAGGATGGTGTGGACTGCACCCTCAGCAAGTTTGCAGATGACACTAAACTGGGAGAAGTGATAGATATGCTGCAGGGTAGGGACAGGATACAGAGAGACCTAGAAAAATGAGAGGATTGGGCCAAAAGAAATCTGATGAGGTTCAACAAGGACAAGTGCAGAGTCCTGCACTTAGTATGGAAGAATCCCATGAACTTTTACAGACTAGAGACTGAATGGCTAGGAAGTGGTTCTGCAGAAAAGGACATAGACGTTACAGTAGACGAGAAGCTGGATATGAGTCAACAGTGTGCCCTTGTTGTCAAGAAGACTAATGGCATTTTGGGCTGTATAAGTAGGGGCATTGCCAGCAGATCGAGGGACGTGATCATTCCCCTCTATTTGACATTGGTGAGGCCTCATCTGGAGTACTGGGTCCAGTTTTGGGCCCCATATTAAAGGAAGGATGTGGAAAAATTGGAAAGAGTCCAGCAGAGGGCAACACAAATGATTACGGGGCTGGAGCACATGGCTTATGAGGAGAGGCTGAGGGAACTGGGATTGTTTAGTCTGCAGAAGAGAAGAATGAAGGGGGATTTGATAGCTGCTTTCAACTACCTGAAAGGGGGTTCCAAAGAGGATGGATCTAGACTGTTCTCAGTGGTAGCAAGGAGTAATGGTCTCAAGTTGCAGTGGGGGAGATTTAGGCTGCATATTAGGAAAATCTTTTTCACTAGGAGGGTAGTGAAGCACTGAAAACAGTTACCTAGGGAGGTGGTGGAATCTCCCTCCTTAGAGGTTTTATGTATTTGAAAACTGGTATTATGTCCCCCTTCAGTCTTCTCTTCTCCAGACTAAACATACCTAGTTCTTTAAATCTTTCCTCATAGGTCATGTTTTCTAGACATTTAATCATTTTTGTTGCTTTCCTCTGGGCTTTCTCCAATTTGGCCACATCTTTCCTGAAATGTGGTGCCCAGAACTGGACAAAATACTCATTGAGGTCTAACCAGTGCAAAGTAGAGCAGAAGAATTATTTCTTGTGTCTTGCTTACTGTTAATACATCCCAGAATGATGTTTGCTTTTTTTGCAACAGTAACAGTAAATTGACTCATATTTAGCTTGTGATCCAGTGTGACCCTGTAAACGGGCAGACTCACCCCCACGGCGCCTCCTGCTGGTTGTCCTGGGAATTAGCTCAAATTCCAGCTCAGAGCACCCTCTGCAGATCGGTGATCTGCCTTTCGGCTACTGGCCCCGTGTCCCTCCCTGGACTCCGATGCCCCTTTTATGTGCGGTTCTGCCCCTTGGCAGTAACCCCTCTTCCTTAGGGGTTTTCCCACCCTGGGAACCCCCCACCCTCTAGCCCCACTTTGCTTCAGTGTAGGCTACTGCCAGTCATTGTCTAGCCCCACGCCCTGGGGCAGACTGCAGTATCAGCCACTCATCATCAGCAAAAGGGTTTGGACCTGCTGTCTTGGCCTACCCCTGGGTTGCACCCTACAACCCCAGTACCTCCTGGCCTAATTCTAGGCCGCAGCTTGGGGCTTTCCAGGCAGGAGCTCCCCATTTCCACTGCCTTTCCCCAGCCCCGCTTTACTCTAGATACCTTGTTTGGTTCCCTGCAGCCAGGCCCTTCTCTCTCTGAACACAGAGAAAGACTATCTGCCCTTGGCTTCCCTGGCCTTCTTATTAGGCCCTGGTGCTCAGTTTGGGGCATGGCCCCCAGCTGTAGCCACTCCTGCCATCAGCCCAGGCTTCTGGCTCCAGCTACGGCCCCTTCCCAGGGCTGCTTTTAACCCCTTCAGGGCAGGAGCAGGGATCCACCCTGCTACAGACCCCCAGATCCCTTTCTGCAGTACTCATTTCCCAGGCAGTCATTTCCCATTTTGTATGTGTGCAACTGATTGTTCCTTCCTAAATGGAGTCCTTTGCATTTATCCTTATTGAATTTCATCCTATTTACTTCAGACCAGTTCTCCAGTTTGTCCAAATCATTTTGAATTTTAATCCTATCCTCCACAGCACTTGCAACCCCTCCCAGTTTGGTATCGTCCACAAACTTTATAAGTGTACTCTCTGTGTCATTATCTAAATCTTTGATGAAGATATTGAACCGAACCGGACCCAGGACTGAACCCTGCAGGACTCCACTTGTCTGTGGGGAGGGATAGCTCAGTGTTTGAGCATTGGCCTGCTAAACCCAGGGTTGTGAGTTCAATCCTTGAGGGGGGTCACTTAGGGATCTAGGCCAAAAGTCAGTACTTGGTCCTGCTAGTGAAGGCAGGGGGCTAGACGCAAGGTCTGTTCTAGGAGATAGGTATATCTCCAATTATAATTTATTATTTTATCTATGCCCTTCCAGCTTCACTGTGAACCACTGATAACTCCTCTCTGGGAATGGTTTTCCAACAGGTTATGCATCCACCTTATAGCAACTCCATCTAGGTTGTATTTCCCTAGTTTGTTTTTGAGAAGGTCATGTGAGACAGTATCAAAGACCTTACTCAAGTCAATGTTTAGGGTAGATGGAAAATAAACCCTTAGGTACGGGCACCAAAACAGGGGGAGCCAGGAGACCATGGTTCCCCCCACTTTTTACTGGCCATAAGGATGAGCATCGGGAGAAGGGGCAGAGAGGAGCAAGCAGGGGGTGGGGTCTTGGGGGGAAGGGGCAGCATGAGGTTGGAGCCTCAGGGGGAATGGGTGGCACGAGGGCGGGAGCTCAAAGGGAACAGGCGGCCCAAGGGCAGGAGCGAGGGCTCAGGGAGGAAGGAGCAGTGTGAGGGTGGGAGCTCCAGGGAAGGGGCAGTGCAAGGGTGGGAGTGAGGGCTCAGGAGGAAGGGGCAGCATGAGGGCGGGAGCTTGGGGGGAATGGGCAATGCAAGGGCAAGAGCGAGAGATCGGGGGGGAAGGGGCAGCACAAGGGTGGGAGCTCAAGGAGAAGGGGCAATGCAAGGGTAGGAGTGACGGCTCAGGGAGGAAGGAGCAGTGTGAGGGTGGGAGCTCAAGGGGAAGAGGCAGCGCAAGGGTGGGAGTGAGGGCTCAGGGAGGAAGGAGAGGTGTCAGGACAGTTCCTTGGGGGGAAGAGGCAGCACAAGGGCAGGAGCTCAAGGGTGGGAGTGAGGGTTCAGGGAGGAAGGAGCGGTGTGAGGGTGGGAGCTCAAGGGGAAAGGATGGCCCAAGGGTAGGAGTGACGGCTCAGGGAGGAAGGAGCAGTGTGAGGGTGGGAGCTCAAGGGGAAGAGGCAGCGCAAGGGTGGGAGTGAGGGCTCAGGGAGGAAGGAGAGGTGTCAGGACGGTTCCTTGGGGGGAAGAGGCAGCACAAGGGCAGGAGCTCAAGGGTGGGAGTGAGGGTTCAGGGAGGAAGGAGTGGTGCGAGGGCGGGAGCTCCAGGGGAAGGGGCAACGCAAGGGTGGGAGTGGGGCCTCAGGGAGGAAGGAGCAATGTGAGGACGGTTCCTTGGGGGGAAGGGGCAGCACAAGGGAGGGAGCTCAAGGAGAAGGGGCAGTGCAAGGGCAAGAGCGAGGGCTTGGGGGAAGGGCAGCATGAGGGAGGGAGCTTGGGGGGAATGGGCAGCGCAAGGGCAGGAGCTGAGGGGAAAGGAGCAGTGCAAGGGTGAGGGAGGGAGGGGCACAGGAGGAAGGGGCAGCGCAGGGGGGCAGGAACATGGTTCAGGTGCCTATAGCCACCCCACTCTTAGTGCACTTCCACTGCTCCTGCCCATAGGGAACATAAAGAGGAAGTGGATCAGAGTTCTGGGGTAATAGGGCCACAATTATTGCTCTGATATTCTTCAGGCCAGGACAGGACATTCTTCAGGCCAGGGCAGAATCCTACCTCTTCTTCCTTTAGCACCTGCCAATCGGCACAGCACAGCCCTTCTGGAAAAAACAACTTTGTATCTCGGACAGCAGCGTGATAGGATCTGGAGCCTGACAGACAGACACAAGGAGAGGATTCTATTAGGCCAGGAATTAAACGTTCTTTAGGCTCACACTCATCTACCTGCAAGATTGATGGTGTGCAACTTACTGAAGGAATTGCTTTAAAGGGAAGTTGTTATATACAGTCACAGCAAACATTTAAAGCCATTATATTTACATTTGCTTCATTGTCTTCTTGGTATTTTGATTTTGCTCTATTATTTCTCAGCTTGTTCTTCATACAAAACAAGACTCCTTTCATTTCCTAGCAGGGTAATAATGGGAATCATTGGCAGTAGTCAGTGAAACAGTTCACAGTGCAGTGACAATCCACTACCATGGCTCCCATGCTGTCTCGATCACATCAGTCAGGTGTTATTGGATGGGAGGGAGCTACTAATGGTCTCAGTAACACTGGTGGTGATAGTTTACAGTAGCATAACTGAGAACAGAATTTGGACCTTTCTTTTCCTTTAAATATCAGCCACTCCCAGAAGGAATGAGTGTCATAAGTGTCGCCATCACAAGCACCACTACAACAGTTAGTTACTGGGAACATAGCTGAGATATCAGAGGGTTAGCTGTGTTAGTCTGGATCTGCAGAAGCACCAAAGGTCCTGTGGCACCTTTTAGGCTAACAAACGTATTGGAGCATGAGCTTTCGTGGGTGAATACCCACTTTGTGATAGTTATTTGTGGATTGTCAGTCTGTTATTACTTTAGTGGCTCAGAATTTTCATCAGTAGGCACAGCTCAAACATGAGGCAAAATGTGTTGTTTAATCATGCTCCACTATACACCTCTGATGATATCAGGATTTTGGAGAGTGGGACAATATGTGGCGGGGACACAAGAGGAGGAGGATGGACTTTTGGTTAAAGCACAAGACTGGGAGGCAGAAGGTCTGGGTCCCAATCCTAGACGTGACACTAACTGACTTGTGATGTGCTGGGAAAGTCATTTAACCACCACATGCCTTAGTTTCCCCTTCTGCAAAATAGGGATAATGAGATTTTTGTACAGCACAGGAGTGCTGTGAGGCTGTATTTACACTGCTTGGAAGACACTAGAGAAAGAAACATTATTCCCTTGGACTGGAATTCAAGCACACTTTTGATGTGTCAGGGCAGACCCATGCTCCTGGGATGCAACAGTTCACTGCACCAAAGCCTGCTACCCTCTGGAGAGTGCTCACCATTACAGGCTGCATAGATGCAAAATATGAATATTAATTTGTGGTACAATAGCTCCCAGAGACTTCAGTCAGTACAGACATAACGTGAGAGACAACCCTGGCCCCAGCAGTTTATAATATAATGATCATTGGTGTATAAATCATGCTGCCAGCTCCAGAGCCCTTAGGCCAGATTTGCCATTGCCCTATACCTTGTGAAAGTCATTTAAACCTCTGCAGAGTGGGTGTAAAATGCTCCCAAACCAGAACAGGAGACTTTTACAGCCCCTTTGCACAAGTGTAAATGATCACACAAGATGCAGGGCCACAGGGTATCAGACACCCTGGACCTTGGTGTGGAAAAAGAAGGTCCAGAAAAGAAGGTAAGTGGTACAGGCTGGTCAACTGCTGGTATTAAAAACTGCATGGCTCAGTTTGGTGCTATCAGCAGAATTCTAGCCATGTTTTGCCTGATTTTCTTCACCACGCTAGGGACTGCTGCTATGGGAGGAAACCCACACAATTAGTGTCTGCTCCAGTTCAGTAAGAAGACATCTGGCAGGGAGACAGAAATTTGCCTTTGTCTGGAGCAAACATAAGGGTACTTCGTGTTTTTTCACATGGCAAAGAAATCTTCTTGGGTAATCCCCTCTTGATCACTGATCGGTCCATGCTGAATGTTGCTCTTCCTGCTCAGTGTATCTTCAAGTGCTTTTTCCTTGCTTGGAGTAGGGGCGTGATGAACTGATGAATGCCCCATTTCCAAAGATGAACTGCTTCTTGGCACAGCAGGCTGGACCCTGCCCTGCCTTGACAAATTACAGAGTACACTGTTACCAGTTGTATTGTCTTCCATGCAATGTGTGGAAGGAAGCTGTTGAGTGCCAGCCAAATTACTCTCCGCTCCAGTACACTGATGTGTAATCTGGTTTCAGCATGCAGGGGTACACCGATTGTGGGTGTCAGCTAGCCCAGCTATGTGATGGAGGCAATGGATGGGACTAGTGACTCTAAGGGAACCCTTCTGCAGACATTGTGTGGGCTGTGTAACCTTTTGAGGAACAAGTATCAGAAGGGTATTCATCCACGAAAGCTCATGCTCCAATAAGTCTGTTAGTCTAAAAGGTGCCACAGGACTCTTCGCTGCTTTTGAGGAACAGGCACTCTGGGGCCAAATCATCAGCTGATGTAAGTCAACATGAACTCCAGACTTCATAAGCGATACACTGATTCACAATGGTCCCATCATGTCAACTCTTATTTTCTGAAATACTTTGACCTCTTTCAATCATGCCTGGGGAGATCTCATTCACAGAGTTTTCAGGATATGCAAATCTATCAACCTGTTAGGAACATGAGAAGTGGAGTTTTCAGGATGGGTTTGTGCCAATTAAAGAGTTCTGAGTATTTCTTCAAATCTTTCAGGCAGGTAAACCCTAATCTTCAATTACTCCCATGGATGGGATCATCTGAGTGGACGTGGAGACAAGATTTCTCTTGGTTTATCCATAAACCTAAGCACTGGAATAGAGAACAACTCTTGAAGGGAGAACTGCATTCCTTGAGGCATCCACACCTTCACTGACTGTTTGCTGATGTAGGGGAAGATGTGGATTCTCTTTCTTTGCAAGGGAGCTGTTGTCGGACTGAGGCAGTTGGTAAATACTGTGTATGTAACAGAAAGGCCAAACAATAGAACTTTGTACTGGCACAGATCCTGTTGGATGCCGAAAAGATACTTCCCATCTGTAAGCTGGCCAGATGGATGGATGGAAGTATGAGTCTTTGAGGCAGAGAGCACCAAGCCACCCTTATGAATTTACAAAAGCTCTGAAGGAGACTGTCATCCTGACCTTGAACATGCATCTCAATCTGTTGAGTGCCCTCAAGTCCAGCACAGAGAGGGATGGGGAAGGAGGGTGATTTGGTGACATGGAGTGGAACTAAATAGAAAAACCTAACTAACCTAATGAGGCTAGAGAATGGTACCTATGGAACCAAAATCCATGTGCCTTCTAAAGCTTACTGATTTATTTTAAAAACTACTAATTTGTCTAATAGCTGGTTCAGCTATTTGCATGACAACCAACTCGACACAAGGGAGAAAGATGAGAAGACCACCGAGTTGAAAGTCAAGGAATCAAAGGAAATTCTGACTTACCACTTTGGTGGCTTTGGCCAGAACCAAGGCTGCAATGGAGCCATGCCTGTTTATACATCTCTACCGAGAATTCTGCACAGCCACTGCACAACAGCTAAAGCTTTCCACAGGCTTCTGGGCTTTGGCGCAGTGTGGAGAAGCCTCCCAAGGGTCTCTCTAGACTGGCAACACTTGAAGTAGTAATAGCAGTGCATATTTGTTTCCCTTGGCATATGTGAGTCCCTCAAACAAATTTTTCATAACTTGGAGACCCACCGTAAAATCCATTTTGTATTGAGCTGGCACCATACTGAGCCCTCCAAAGGCATGGGTCTAGTGTTTGAGCCAGCACAGGGTCCTCTGGGCCCAATAAATCTACCAGTTTCTTTACAGCATTCTCTCTCTGCAGGCACAATACAAGGGAGGAACCAGAGGTGAGGTAGCTGCAGTGAGCTTCTAAAATTGAAGGCTCCTGAAAAGAAAAGCAGGGAGAGAAACAAATTACACTGATTCATGTTGAGTATTAGATACACCTGGCAAACTTCCAATGGCTAACAACATCCATACCGTAAGCAAACTTATTGGTCAATCTTCCCTGCTTCCTGTCCTCTGTACACTATAAATGGCCATGATCTCTGCAGACAGAGCTGCCACAATATCCCCCCAAGATCACCAAACCAGCACATGTGCACATGCAGCCCACTAGAGAGTGTATGTTACAGGGCCCACTCTGCACCCAATCCTCAAAGAATATGATTCTGTTACAGCACCAGCTAGGGACTTGTGTCTGTTTAGCTCAAGCTGTAGCAGCTTTTGCTTTTAGCTCTGGAAGCCGCTGGTTCAATCCCAACATGGCAGCTTTCACAAACATATACATACATAGATAGGTCTAGTGGTGTTTTAAGATAAATCCTTTGGAAGAACCAAAACCAAAACCCGGTTTCCCTGAGGACACTATAATATTCCACTGTGGCATATGTGGTGCATGGCCGCACACATCCGCACAGAGTGACAGCCTTGTGTAGCTGATTGAAATGTAGTAAACAATTGTGTTGAGGCATGAGAAAGATCAGAATCCAGGTGTGTGTTGGCTCTGCAGGCCTGGCAGGACTAAAAAGCAGCAAAACCTTTCCTCCCATCCCCCAAAGTCTGAATAGAGGATTCTGAATCTACACAAGGAATAGATCTAATGTGTGAAGAGGTACAATTTGTGCATACTGTAATCATTTGAGTGCAGAGCCACACCCATTGGGTTGGGGCTAAAATCTGAGGGAGAACTTCAGCTCTGTTGATTTGGCCTTCATGTTCTTTTTAGATTAACATTACTATTGATCCTGAATCTATAGCTAAAAGGTACTATTGTAACTAATGTGATTAGAAAACCACAGCAAACATTTGTATCATGTGCCATGGGGCAACAGCTACTAACAATGAAAGATTACTCACCTCTCCAGTAACTGGAGTTCCTCGAGATGGAGGCTGCATGAGAGAACGTGCACACTCTTTTAGTCAGCAGTGCTCACGGGTCTGTGCCTGCACCCTTACAGCCCTTCGTGCTTCAGTACAAGGGCCTGCCACTGCTACATTTCCTTTTCAACCTCAAAGCCCAACAGGACTCCGAAGCTGAGGGGAAAGGAGAGCAGGTGGTGGAGTGGACAATACATCCTGAAGAACTCCAGTCACTGTAGAAGGTAAGTAACCTCTCTTCTTTGAGTTACTGTCCCTGTGGGTGCTCCACATCAGGGAATTTATGAGTAGTACCTCAGCACACAGGAGGGTGCTGAGCAAGTGATTCAATACAGGCTGGAAAACAGCTTCACTAAAGCCTTTCATTAGGTCTTGAAAAGCCTTGAAATAATCTGTGTAGGGGGGCAGAGCTGCCTTGTCTGGACAGGAGGAGGAGGGTGGTGTCTTGTCCTTCACCCTTAAGTCCTGTTTCTCCAGACTCTTCTTGAGGAAGAGAGTCCTGAAGTTCCGATGGCTTTTCATCTTTGCAGATCATTTTGCATGAGGGCATCCTGTAGAGCTGGTTATCATAAGGGGTTCAAGGGTTACAAAAGGCCCACTGAGGGGAGGCATAAAGGAAAGGAGTGGGACCCAGGGATTCTCCTATCAAAGGTGATGGGTCATATGTTGACTGGTTAAAGGGGTCTCAAAGGAGGAGTCTGGAATTGGAAAGGGATGGAATCCTAAATGGGGGCTGAGTCCAAGGAAGTGCCCTCTTCTGTTTCCAGTGGAGAAGCTAAAGGCACCACTACTCATGCTCGGATGGGTACAGGGGACTGAGGAGAGACTGGCAGCCATGCTGGAACCGACAGATTAATCTTTATATAAGTATGGGACAGCTGGAAGGTATGCTGGTTCTAGTGGGTACTGGTGGGAAATCCCCCACATACTCTTCAACAGAGGAGATTAGGGCTCATCCATAACCCAGAGATCCCCATGAGAGAGGAACCTGTATGATACCAGATATGGTACAGATGGTTGGTCTGTATGCTTTTGATAGCTATGGATAGAAGGAAATGGTACCAGGTGCGGTGAAGACAACTTTTTTTTTTGAAGAGTCCTTGCCCTTTCAGGAGTCCTTCAATTTGGAGGAATCTGATCTGATGAAGCTTCCACATGGGGTTGCTTGCTGGAAGGCTTCATGGCAAGCAGCTTAGTAGTAGACAACTTTCTTGGTGGTGCCAGCGTCTTGGTACCATGACAGCCTTGGCAGTACTCGCACTGGGACATGAAGTCTCCTTGCTCCTTGGTCTTAGTGGTGACTTTTCCCTCCTCTTGTTCTCTCTTAGGGGAGTGGGGTCTCTTACACTTAGAAGACTTCTGTGCACTTTGGATCAGATCCCAAATGAGAAGGAGACGGGAGACCACGGACAGAACTTTTAGAAGGGTTCAGCACTTGCAGTTAGGACCAGGTTTACAAGTACTCAGCTCCCATTTAGTCACCAAAATTTATGGCCAGATTTTCAAAAGAGCTCAGCACATTGGCTGCACATGCTTCCCTAGGAGCTGTGGGGTGCTCGGCAATTGGAACATTTGGTCCTTTATTGGGGCCAGACTTACAAAGGTGCCCAGCTCCCATGCAGGCATTTAAAGAGGGCCAGAGCTGCAAAATAGCTCCGCAGCCAGCAGCTCCCATTGTGACACTTAGCCAGATTTTCAGAAGAGTCCAGCTCCCAAAATGTGCTTTTGAAAATCTACCCCTTTAATTGGGTGCCTAACTGGGAGCTGAGCTCTTGTGAAAGTCTGGCCCCAACAGTAGGTGCTATGCCCTTGGAGATCTGACCCTGGGATCTTGTGAAAAGCTGACCTCATGGCTGAAAGACTCTCCGACATTCTCTATGAATGGGAATCAGAACCCTGAACAGTATAAGTACTTCCAGCACCCCACTGCTACAGTCAGTCTATTATCTCCACTTTCTAACCTGACAAAATAATAAAACCCGCTTTTTCCTCATGAACAAACAAACAATACTCTGTAATTTTTAAACTCGTTAGTCATCGGCTCTTTAAGGGAACTAAATCAATGCTCAGCAGCTGCTCTGGAGAGCTGGAAAAATACAAGAATAAGTCAAGAAGTTTAGATGAAACAGCAGCTCTCTAAATCTTCCCACCCCCTCCACCTCTGAGAGACACTGGATCTTTTTAAATAGCTGTCCAAATACGTGTATGTTTCTGGTGGTCAAAGAAAAATCACCCCCTCTTTATTTTTTTAATCTTATGATACACTCAAATTGTGTACAGCTCTTACCACCCACTCCCAAGAACCCCAGATCTCCCATAATGGTGACCTGCAAGGAGTTTTTTGTAAAAGATGGGTTTGTGTCTTTTTTGCGATGCAGAAATAGAGGCTAAAAGTGTTCTTTATTTTCTTTAAAGAAAAGTCATCCCTCCCCCAACTTGTTTGTTACTTTAGAACAGGGGTAGTCAATATGCAGACCATGGGCCAGACACTTTTGAACAATCAGCAAAATCTTTTAATTTACTTATTATTATCATGATTGTTACTATTTTTGTATTATTTTCTCCGGAGTCTGGACCTTGACTGTACCTTGACAAAAAAATAATTGAATACAGCGACAGGGCAATTTGCTGCAATGTCTCGGACAAACCTTACTGAATTAAGTTCAATCTTCCTGAATTAAGTTTAAGTATTTTAGGAGATCATTGTATTAAAAATGAAAATGGTACTGTGTTATTGTGGGATCGGACACAACACCTGTGTGGGGAGACATGGCGGATTTAAACCCTGGAGGGGGTAATGAGTCCCAAAGCAAATGATTTTCCAGACAAGAATGAACTTTTAAAGTTATGTGGATTTCTCAAAATCTCTAGGGGGAGGTGTATGCAAATGTACCCTCTTTGGTTATGTAAGAACTCAACCTTTTGAAGCTTTGCCCTGAGGGTGGGACCTTTGTCTGCTGATCATCTGTTACCCAGGGACAAGATCAGAGGCCCAAACTGTATAAAGGAGGGACCCATAGATGCAAGGGTGTGCTTGATCTGAGCCATGGTGGTTATGAACACATAGCCACAGAAAAATCTATGGTGGGGTTTGAAGGACTGACTCCTGCCAGAGCTGTTGGAGTTGAAGTGATCTCTGGTAAGCTTATTAGCATATGTGGAGGTTGTTTTATGGTTTTTAATATGTTTTCTCTATAATGCTTTCACCTTGAGACTAAATGTGCTTGCTTAGAAAGAGCTGTGTGGTACCTTATAACTGTGGCCAAGTACATTGTTTATAGCCTCCGAGGGGAAAGCAAAGCAGGCCTGCTTAGGCAGTCTGACTTGCTGGGGAATTCACAGGGTAGGCAGGGAACTGTGCAGCATGGAAACACCCCAATCAGGAGGGAGTGAGACACATGTCTCCATCCAAGAGAAGGGTCAGCTGAGGAGCTGGAAGCATGAATGTGGGTGTCCTGGGTGCACCACAGAGGGGAAATACAGGTGCAGTTGCCCTGAACAGTAACAAATCTCACTTCCACATTTTTCTGGTTTTTTTGGAGGAAGTCTCTCTTGGAAGTCTCAGAGGACAAGTACTGTGAGCTCTCTCACCTTAATGGAAGGGGCAAACGTGTTGGATCTTTAAGAAAGACTTCATCTATCCAAAATGTTATTAGACGGTGATGTTAAATAGCTGTTAATGAAACCAATAAAATCCAAATATTTTTAAAATAAAAATCCCTTCAGGTCTCAGTTGCTCAACTTTTACTCTCTTGGCTCTTGTCATGTCATCATTTCACTAGCTCTCCAGTCAGCACAGAGTCTTCCAGGCTAGAGAGAATCTGAAATTCTAATGTTAAAAAAAAAAAAAAAAAAAAGGCAAAAAAATAAATTCTCTCAACTGAAAAAACAGTTCAGGCCTCTTTATCAAGCAAAAAAGGACATAAGTCCAATTTTGTTTTACTTGCAGGTCATTTTTAAAGACTCTAGAACCTCAGCAGTTGAGCTTTGATTGAAAATGTAATAGGACTCATTATGAATTAGGAAGTTTACTTAATAACTGATTCAGTTCACGGGAGGTTTCCTCCTAAATGGCATATGCATGTCGCCCAAATGCTCAGAATTTTTCTTTCAGAGAAACCTGCTCTGTTTTTTTGTGCCACGTGATATAGCTCTCTTTCTATCTGACTGACATCCAGTGCAGATTTAATTATTTTGTGGAGTCCACCTGTGACAACTGCAAAGTAATCTTGGATGAGAGTTTTTGCTTTAGCAGGAATGGATTCTATCAGCACAGCCTACAGCTGGACCGTTTTAAGTGCTAGTGCAGTGGTAGATCTGTCTGTTTTTTAACAAACCTGTTTAGCTTCAGATGAGAGGAATCCTAAGACAATGTCTGGTTTCAGGCTTATGTGTTTCATCCCAACAAGGCTGAATTTTTCTAGGTCTAGTTTTCGGAGGATTCTAGCAAGGCTACGAGCCCAGACACCAGGTTTGATCAGCAAGACAGTACATAGAAGCTGGGCTCCTGTAACAAAAAAGCATTACAGTGAAACCAAACATGTTTAAAGCACTGAGCATTGGTACTCACTCTCAGTAATTTTAAAGGCAAACAATGTAACCGTTTGTCAGCTAGGACAGGCATCTAAAGAACAAGGACTTTTAACAGCAGCTGGCATATAGTCCACAGAACTCTACTGACAGAGCCAAACAAGTACAGAATAAGGATGTGGGTTTGGTTTAATATTTTAGTTTTAAAATATATACAGACCAGCCAAGGCCAGAAGGGTGATTTTATCCAATACCTGAATATCAGTGAGCACTACCTACAGTTCCAAATATTTTATATCACACGTTTGTAGATCCAGAATCAATTCATATAAGATCTTCATGTGGGATGCTGTTTTTGCTTATGTTAAACATGATAAATCGAATCCCCTTTTCCATGTAATATAAGATCAGAACTAAGTTACCACAGAGTATATGATGCAATCCTTATGGCAACCATTCAATCCTTATCATTCTTTATTTAGATCCCATATGTTTCTGTTTTCCTACTGGGACTATGTTATTTAGAAGGGCACTGTCAAATAGCTTAGGTCTAAAGGCTCAGATTCTTAAGGGTACTTAGGCACACAACTGCCACTGATTTTGGTGGAAATTAGATATCTAAATATCACTGAGGATCTGAGCCAAAAATCACTTTGTGTGTGACCCAACTTCCCTCTGCAGAGCTGAGAACTGAGCTCAGCATCACTGTGCATATGCCTGGGAGCCACAAAATGAAACTGACTAGAAATGGAGAGTGAAACTGATCAGGCTAGCTTCACTGTCCTCACTGGGTGAAATGCATAAAGCAAACAAACTGTGCAAATGTTGACAATTAAATAACAGCCATTTAAAATTCTATCAGTCTTGGTAATTGAAAGCACCATATTATTAGAAACACAATTATGATTTTTATCCTGATAACATCTTTTTAAGACTTGTTGGCAAAATGTAATGTCAGAAACAGTGAACTGGGACCCATCAGCTCCTGGTGCCTAACCATGTCAGCTAGCATAAAGCATGTAATAATAAGTATTGCAGGCTGCTAATACTGTTACCATTATTATCTGTTTATATATATCAGATGTCACTTAATGTTTTCTATGCACCATGTTACTGATTATACAGATGTCAATGCAATGAAGCATCAGTGATACTACATATAATTTGATGCATGGAGTTATTTTCAAATGGTAAGAGACATGTTATTGATTCATGACACAGAGCAATTTGGAGCCAGATAAAAAATAACAACATGTCCTCCATTCTGTATATGTCTCAGTGAGACAATATTAACCCATTTTCTTCTGGGAGCTCTTTCATTATAGAATCTCATATTTTCTATACAAAATCCTTGAACAGAAAGGTAAATGCCATAGCAACAGCTTGCTATGCAGAGGCAAACCTCCCTGCTACCCACAACTACTGGTGTCTAGAATGGCAATCTAAATTACATATTGTTACATAAGTAGTCATTGTCCACAAGATGTTTTACTCACCATCTGCTGTGTTTCCGGGCAAATATTCCTATTCTTTCTGGTATGTGGTTAACTATATGCGCTGCATATTTATACATATGTATATAAATTATCCACACCTGAAGGTATGCACATGTTCTTACCGTCAGATGAGCCTGAGAAACTGACATCTTCAGATTCCCCTAAGAGCCGTATACTGTCCCAGATTCAATCAGTTAACTGCCCTCATATCAATGGGAACTCGCCATACTGATCATGTGTTACTATAGCCCTTAATTTGTAGGCCTCTGGTCTCCCCAAAGGTCCTGGCTGATGTCCCCCATCACTTCTGACTGTTCTCTGGCCTTCCCAGGTTTTGCTAACGCTTTGCTAGCCTTTGTTACCTTTTCTGCTGTTCTGTGATACTCTCAGCTCCCATCCTGGTGGCCAACGTTTGGCCAAGTGTCTAAGTTGCTCTTGCTTTAAAGGGGGGTGAAGCCAAACTGCTGCACTGGCTTCATGTACACTCTGAAACTGGAGAGGTGTGTTTCTTTCCTTTGGGTGTGTGGGTGTTTTTAAATCAATACAGGCTCAAGAGAAGCAAATGTCAGGTTCCTGGGATGTTTAGACAAGGGTGTGTATGTCACTGTCTGTGTTCAAGCTGAGGGAAACATCTCATGCAATTCCAACCGTCATCCTTTTTCTTGGTCCCTGTTGGTATCTATCCAAGCTGGCTCCACAAAGGCTTTGTGAAACCCACTTTCCCCCAGGGAATATTTGCGATGTGTAAGAGAGTGAGACAGAGAGAGAGAACCCTGCCCTCCTCACCTGCTTGCATGTAGGTGAACAATGACTCTGCGTGGCCTCTCCGAGTCTCTCCCCCTATAGAAAGGCAGAGAATTTACTTTAATAAGTGAGCATTGCTTTGGGACAGCAGTGGGAGTATTGTCATCTCTGTTGTACTGTGACATACGGCAGTTACACAGAGGCTCTTCATGATGTATGCTTTGTTTTGAAATATCACATCAGGACGTACATGGTTTGATTTCAGAAGTGCTGAACACCAATGAATCCCGTCAAAGTCCATGTACTCTGCTTATTGAATAGGGAGTATTCTCAGAGACAATTCCAACCCGCTTTAGGGCCCCTTTACACTACCAGAGCAGTGTCAAAGGCCTTAGTATAACAGAGTCAGGCCCTCGATGAGATCTTATGTACAAATGGTTTTCTTGTTTGACAGGGTACCTGTGATGGCCTACATGGGCAGCTATGGGAAGCTTAAAACCAGCTCAAGGTAGATGTGAACTAGGAGCAGCGGAAGTTCCCTAAAATTGTAGGGGGCCATCAGCACCCAAAGCGTGGCCCCACCTCCCTGCACAGATCCTTCCCTCTGAGGCCTCGCCCTTGCACTGCCCATTCCCCCAAAGCCCCACCCCTGCACTGCCCCTTCTTCCCAAGGCCTCACCCTCGCACTGCCCCTTTCCCTGAGGCTCTGCCCCCATGCAGCCCCTTCTTCCTAAGCCCCCACCCTTGCACTTCCACTTCCCCCAAGGCCCCGCTCCTGCGCTGCCTCTTCCCCCCTCCAAGACCCTGCTGCGTTTGCTCCTCTCTGCCCCTCCACCCTGTGGCTCACCCTTACAGTCGGTAAAAAGTGATGAGGCCATGGCCCTCTGACTCTCCCATCCCCTATTCTGAAGCACCTGATGTGAACCGAGTAGTTCCCTGGGGCCCTGCTTTCCAGTCCCCAGCTCCAGAAGAAAAGTGACAGATGAATTACTTTGATGTCCTGCTCATGTCTTTAGTGACAATTGTATAAACCAGACCATTCAGTCACATGGCCAGCACTCTGAGTCACCATGCAGCTTGACAACTGGTAACAGAATGAAAAATGCCAAGGGTTGGAAGCCCATGGAAAACCTCATGTAGAAACGAGCAGCTACATTGTTCACAACCCCTAACGTACACTGTGCCTTCAGTTGCCTTAGTTCAAGCGCTGGGACGTTTATGACCCCATCAACAACTAGGAAATAATGGGCAAAGGAGACTGAACTCCCTTCAGGCCCCTATGGAGCATCCCTAACCGTCATTGTTGGGATACGTTGTTGGGGAAGCTTGTGCTGCTTCTGCCTGTTTAGTAAAGTATAACTTTATACTTTTGTATAAATAAAGGCCTTCAGTCTCCCGAGCTTTCAATCTGGCTGCTTTAACAAGCATTACGTTTGATTTAAAAAGCAAAATCAGGAAATCCTGTTTGTTAGCAACAGACTAAGTCATTACACTCCTTTTGAATTACAGCATGGTTTCCATTCCCACAGCCCTTTATCCGGGAGCTGCCTACCCACTGGATCACTTTCCATGGCTATTTTTCATTCTGGTAGAATAAGACGCAGGACTAAGCAGAAGATCTGACCCTGAAGCTCTCTTGTAATCTCTCAGGGTATATCTACACTGCAGCTGGGAGCTGTGATTCCCAGCATGGACAGACAGTCTGGCACTAGCTCAGCTTGAGCTAGTGTGCTATAAACAACAGTGTGGACATCAGAGTATGTGGGGCGGTTCTAGCTAGGTCTGAGCTAGGTGGCTAGCCCACACTGCTGGCTATGCTGCAATGTCCACACTGCTACTTTTCATGTGCTAGCTCAAGCTCTCTACCCATGCTGACAATCACATCTCCTAGCTGCAATGCAGACACATCCTTAGTGATCACATCCCCATAGGATCTATTTTCTTCTTGAGTATTTAGGGAGCCTGATTGTTCTTCTTGGAACTGTGAGTTTTAAGCTCTACATTCCTCGACAGCCCTCGATGGGACTGCCCCTCTGTCCAGGAGGAAGGATGTAAAGAGAAAGTATTATCTAGCAATTAGGACACTAGCCTAGGACTCGGGAGATCTGGGTTTAAATCCCTGCTCTGACATAGATTTCCTATGTGATCCTGGGCAAGTCACTTAGTTCCCCATCTGTGCAATGAGGATAGCAGCACTGCCCTGCCTCACTTGGGGGGATGGGGATGTGAGGATAAACATATTACAGATGGTCAGGTGCTTAGATACTATGGTCTTGGGGACCGCACAATTATCAGAGCTGGACAGAGAGGAGGGCTGGATGAGCTCCCACTAGAGACTGCTAGGGACCCTTCTGAACTGGCTGGAGGTACTCCTGGAGTGCAAGGTGTCCCCACCCTGTGGTCAGTGAGCAAAGGACAGAGTCTGGACCTTGTGATCACCCAAGCTGGCCACTTTCAGCACCATTTCATGGATTAGCCTGAACTTGTGCACAAGTTGTCTTCTATGTTCTACTCCATTTGCAGAACCGTCAGCTTATTTCCACTCCTGAAGCTGGTCTATCAAAATGATATTGTAACAGAAATGAAGAGCAAGGATGCAAGTCACTGCCTGGCCCCCCAGTGAAAGTTAATGTGACCCAAGCCATAGGCCCCTCATGCTGGCACCACCCAGTGAAGGGGCTGCAGTAATCAAATCAGCCACAACCCACTCTGGGCCAGCAGCCTGAAGCCCAGTAGCCCACAAAAGGGGAAGGAAAGGGGTCATGGTCAAGGAGAGGATGTCACCAGGGCACTGATTCAGCATACTCTCTGGCTGCCTCCACAGTAGGACTCCTATGGACCCTGACCTGTTAATTAAAGCTGCTCCCATCATGGTACAACACCTTGCAGTGAATGACTAAGATGCTACCACCTGCTCCTACTCCTTCCTAAGCACAGGGGATTGCAAACTGCAGCCTGGCTCTATTAATGCAGTGGTGATGGATATGACAAAATGCTCCAGAATTATAATTTTTTCCATATTTATTTTAAGAATAGGGAATAATTTGAAAGCAAACTGAGCCCATGTTTCGGGTCTTACCTTCAGCCCTGGAACTTCTGCCATATGGTGGCAGGTACTTCATAGCAGGGCGACGTTTGCAATCTGCAAAGGGAAAGAGATGTGCTTTTTATGACTAATCCTAATGTGACGGTCACGACTGCTTGTTGAGATCAGGATTGTAACTATAAGTACCATGGCAATAGGAGTGGGCTTTAAACAGCTGCAAACCACCTAAGGGAAGAATTGTTCTTCAGAATAAAGACCCCCGATGGAGAAAACAACAGGAGGAAAGAATTCAGAGTGACCCTGTAAAAGAGTTCCTGCTGGCTGCTGGAGTCATGGTTAATAGCAGTGTGTGCGCTGCCTTTTTACCACTGACAATGGCCTATCTGGGCAAACTGGCATTGTAACCACCACCTTCCTGTGCAAGCTGATCTCACAGCCCTGCCTGAACCTTTCTTGCACCAGGACTTTAAGGCAGATCAATGCCACATCAACTCATGGCAGCGTTTATACACTGTTTTGGGGAGATCTACCTTTGAGATGCTGGCTTCCATTCCTTTCCTGAAGACCCCCTTTTCATGCTCCTCCACTCTGAACACAGAACACCTGAACAGTTCATTTGGAGATCACCACAGCAGCATGTGCCTATACTTTCTGATACCAACACAGCTCACGTCTGCTATTCTGTTAGGCTGCACTATTGTTCTGCACTACATAAGCACTCTGCATCTGACAGGAGCATATAAACTTGAGTTGGCAGCAACGCAGATGTGCAGAAACAGAAAGAAATAGAGGGTTATTATAATTCATAAGGAATTTATAATGAGTTTATGGAACTCTGACACCTTCTCCTCATTCAGTACACACAGTTATCATGTGCCCATCTCTGGGTACCCAGAAGGTGGCATGTGATGTTACAGCATATGTGCATTATGGATTATTTACCCTTTGGTGCTGGGAGTCAGGATTTCTTAAGTGACGTGCTGATAGATTTCATATTAGAGGTAACAGAGTGAGCTCCAGGTTTTGCTACTCCAAGGCATCAAATCTGAATAACACCACAGTTTGCAGAGTGATTTGGCTTAAGCAGGTCTGGCTGAACATTCCTTTCAATGGAAGGAAACCAGCAGGCTTACTGCACAGATGTGTTAGTGCCAGCATGTATCATTCATGTTTGGGGAGCCTTTGGCAACAGTACCATTCATTTTCCATTAGCTGCTTTTCCTTTTCAGAAAGAAATCCTAAACAAAGGATTCAGTGCATGACTGAGTTAGTCCCTAAGGAGTCTGTCTGTGTAGGGACACCAGGCACTGGATTGTATGTCTGTTACTTGACATGTTGTCAAACCATATAGCGGGAGTTATGGAATTGATGGCTACCACGTGTTCTATCATGTGTCTCAACGTGATCAGTTATGCAGCATTTTATGAGATCACATGGATCCTTACAACTGTAGGGTGTGGAAGCTTGTCTAAGGGGTGTGGGAGTGGTCAGAACAAATGACTGGTTGTCATGATTCCTAGATTCTATTCCTGGCTTTGTTACTGTAAGCCCTACAGCATGCCATTTAGGCTCTCTGCATCTCCATATATAAACATGAAAAATGGCTATAATACTATTTACCGTGCTCACGGGGTGCTGTAAGGACTATTTAATGCTTTGAGACCCTCAGATGAAAGGGGTAATGGGGGGTACAAAGTTGTGTTAGACTATTAGGGCCAAAACCTACTTCCATGTTCACCATATGGCTCCTAGTGACTTTACTGGAGCCCCACACATGCACCCAAGTGCAGAATTTGACCGTGAATTCATTTCATTTAATGTGTTTTTTATCCTGTTTGACTGGAACCCACACCAAAAAGGCTCTTTTGTCAGTGATCAGTAAGCTGCCCATGGCCTGCCTAACTGCAAAGCCTGTTCACAGTAAGAACAACTCCTACCAGATATGAACTCTTTCTCGGTGAAGAAGAGGACTGCCTGCCTGAAGGCCATCTCTGGGGTCAAGGCCATCACTCTCTGAAGGTCACTAGTGTTAGTGCTTGGCTTGTCTCCCAGCAGCGTCAGCTTCTTCAGCATCTCAGCAAGAACCCCAAAGGCATTGACCCTCCGCAGAGCACAGATGAGGGCTGGGCTGGACATCAGCATATTGATGCTTCTTTGCCAGGAGGTATCTCCCACCTCGAAAGGGGTTACTTCTTTGGCCTGACTCCGAGTGAGCTGGGGCAACCACTTGAGGCTCAGAAGCTCAAACCCTGGGTCAAGTCCTTCTGCAGGAAAAGAGAAAGCTGTTCATTACTAATTGGTAGCTTGTGTTTTCTAGAGGCTGTTCTCTGCTAGTGTCTTACATTCACACTGCTCTTATGATCTTCTTAGCAGACATGAACTTCCAAACTTGTTTCGTCTCCACTCTCCCTCCCATCCACCAGCAAGTGCAATGCAAGGTTTGGAATCACACTGGGCTAAAACTTAGTATATTCAAATGACAACTTCTCAGAAGTTAAATGGCTAACAATTAGAGGCAGGAATGGGATACCTAGGAAATAAAGAACCCTGTGCAACTTCAATAGAGACGCATGGAGATCAAGTGCCGCAGTCTGGTTAAAGAAAGGTGTTAATGTGGAGCAGGTGAAAGGGATATGTTGGGAATACAATGATATTTAAGTGCTTTGACACAGCATAGTATATAATTATAGATACTGTAACCGCTCTGATAATGCTTCATTTTAAGGGATATTAATTATAGTAATAAACTCCATTGTAACATTGACTTGTCACTAGAATAACTTAACCATTGTTATGTTTGCAAACTAGGCTTGTTTCCTGTGTAGCAAGATGTTTGGAGGTTCAATACATAATTGTATGTCGCTGAGGTTACTATGGGCTAGATTCAGGAACCCTTGCATACAGTGAGTAGTATCATATTCTGCGAGTACTCCCGTGGTTTCAAGTCTACTCTCGGAGCAGGGTGTGACTCAGTGGTACTATGTTAAGGAGTACTCTGTTTTCTATTTCATAACAATTTTGGTGCAATTAGTGCCAGTTAATACAATAAAATAATCATACTATTTTGCTGTTATATAGCACTTTTCAGGCATACATTTGAAAGCACTTTAAAAAGGAGGTCAGTGTCATTATCTCCATTGTACCAATGGGGAAACTGAGGCACGAAGCTGTGCAATAATATGCCCATGGTCACATAGGAGGCCAGTGGCAGAGCTAGAGTAGAACTCAGATTTCCTGATTCCCTTGTTCTATACCCTATTCACAGAACCATCCTGCCTCCTAAATATGAGGGCTGGGCAAACTGGTTCAGATTACATATATGAGCTAGCCTGAACCTTAGCACATCCTTGAACTGATTCAAAACCCACTGCAGTCAAATGATGCCCATGTGGGGCAAGATCACTCACTAACATTCATAGACTCTTTAGGGAGATAAATAAACACATCTATCTACCTGACAAGGCCTGGGACAGAGTGTTAGGAGCTAGCAGGTGAGGCAGCACTCTGATCACTTATGCCTCAATCAGCTCCCCTGGAAAAGGCTGACTGGGAAGGTGTAAGCTAATTTAGCTGCTCAGGCTAGAAGAGTTAATTAGTGCAGCAGTGGAGGCTATAAGGAGGACACAGGAAGGATGTACTGGGGGAGAGAGGGAGTAACCAGGGCTAGCTGAGCCCAGTGTGTGCACAGCTTTCAAGGAAGGGAGACTCCTGTTCCTCCCTGGCCCTCTGGGAAAGGGCTAAAGGGAGAGAAGTGCTGCATATAATATCGTCGTATTAGTGTCAGTGATGGGAATGTAAATAAATCACTCAGCAGAGAGACTCTGAGAGGTCCTTGGGGCATCTAAGGATGGGGAGGAGCGGGCCCCATTAGAGGGCCCCTTTCACCACTTTTCCTAAATGAACCTGCTGAGTTAAGAATAGGTGGATATAACTTAGCTGGCCAAGGTCTACAAACCTTCCCCCAAAGCAGGAGTCACCTGGGTTTTGAGCTTGCTTCAGGAAGCCAGGGTGAAGGATTTGGCAAAGAAGATGACCAGCACTCTTCATGGCTTCCTTTCCAATCAGTGTCAGGATGACAACTTGTTCCATTTCAGGATCCAAGGCGTAGGTTCGGTGGCATAAAAGATCCAGAGGAACATTACATGAGTCTGGCACTGCACTGAGATTGCCTCCTGCTCAGGGAGAAGATCAAAACAACAAACTTAGTTATCCAGGGTAACAAACTTCCCCTTTCTTTTAATGTGGAGGGACTGACTCATCCTCCAGAGAATAACAGAGCATGGGTTCTAAGAGTAGCTTCCTCCCAGATACAAAAGTAAGATGCAGACAAGTATCTGGTGACTGAGTCTCAGCCTGGTCTAAAGTGAGGGCTTATCTGCAAAACATGAGCGGGTTTTGTTTCCAACAGTGAATCATTCTCCAGCCCTAAAATCATCAGAGCTTGAAAGTCTGGATTGTGTTTTTAACTGATGTCTAGATATTTATATTTGGTTAGATCAGTGTCTCTTCTCTTCTAAAAATATCAATGTCTATATATTTATTTTAACTATGAGCAGAAATTCGCTGGTTCATCAGATCACAAGGAAGACAAAATTCAATTCAGAGCAATGATGCAGGCTGCAGTAAACCGACTTCTGGTTACTCAGTAGCTCTGCAGCACGGAACACGTTTCCCATGCTTCAGCTAGGCATGACCAGGACGTGGATGACAGTTGGAAATCCCTTGAAAGGAACTTTGCCGCATTCCACTCCTACCACTATTCAGTTCTTAAACCCAGTTGTTAAACAATCAGGACCAGTGTTGGTTTATCAGATCCTGCTGACACCAAGAGGCCAATTGCAGCAATTAGGGATTTCAGCCTTTGAGTTCAATGGGAGACAGGGGCCTAACTACCTTTGAGGATCTGGCCCTTCATGTCTGCAAATTGGACTCAGAATCCCCCTTCAGAATTCTCCTGAGTGCACAATGGGTCAGTCCTGAAGCCCTTGTACTCCGGCAAAACACTTACTGAGTTCAACTGGAAGGACCAAGCAAAGATTCCAGGATGTGGCTTAAGATTTGATTTTGATCATCATACCCTTCACTTTCATACCAAAATCTATTATCCTCACTAGTCTAATGCTGTTTAGAAATGGAATCCCCAGGAAAAATGTCCATTTCCTTCTCTCCTTTATGCTACTTATTAAGATTTTACAGCATAAATTCTGATTGATAACACACACCTATTTTTTACTAGGAGAGCTTTTTGACTCCCTAAAACCAATGTATATGGCCTAATTTCTGATGCCCAGTACAAGTAAGGGTAACACTTTACTCCACTAGTTGTCCCATTGGAGTCACTAATCAGCATTAGGAAAAGGTCTCAGAGTACAGTGCCAAATATGTTATTATTGACAATAAACAAAATCTTGAGGTTCTTGTTCTGGAAAAATCCCAGTAAAGACTCCAGGATATGGCCCTATAATAGGCAAATCCTGGGGTATGGCCCTATAATAGGCAGACCTCAGGATCTTGCTCTGTAATCAGCAGAATCTTAGATTTTCCATCACTCTGACATACCCAGTGTCTGCAACAAGCTGTCAGTATAGGGAGCCACGTGAATACACAATGCAGGTTCCAGTTCAGCACTGGGAGGCAAGTTGCTTCGTACCTCCCCAAGGAGGCCTCGTTCTGCCATTTCTTTCATCAGCCCTAGGAAGAGAACAATAGATCATATACAAAACATTGTGCACAGCTATTTACTGTGCATTCTGTCAGAGCAAGACTCAGCGGGAATGCGCGCCATCCTGCCATCTACCCTTGGGTCGTATGTCCAAACTCCTATTATGGAGATATTAATATGGGTCATGGCAAGTTCACCCAAGGAATATAAAACACAGTCTTGCAGCCTTGCCAGCATGGTAAGGCACATTCATTTACAGCAGGATTAAGTAGCTGCTGGAAAAGGCTGGCTTGGCAATTACTTTTCTTAGAAAGACTCTTAGCATTGTGGCCAACATCCTAGCATTTTCAATTGACACCAACCCCACATTATGAAAAGAAACCAATCCAAAGAGAAAGAACCCAGAGACTTGTCCTGTTTCAGCCCTGACTGTCATTTGCTGTCTTAAATTAACTAGGATATATCATCAGGCATGGATGGGTTCTAGGAGTAGGACCCTAGTTGGCATGCCTTGGAAAGGGGAATAGTATTGGAGAAGGAAATGATTAGTCCTTAGCAACACTGGACTTCTTCGTGGGGTCCTTGTAGCCAGCTTGGCATTTCCTGGTGGCCAAATGAAAGCTTATTTGATAAAAGTGTCAGCTTTTCCACAGGTGGCTCAGCAATAAGCCACCAGTCCGTTAGGTTCTGCGGAAGATGGAAGGTAGGTCCACGAGGAGGTTGACACCTCTGCACAGCTACCTGGCAGCTGTGATAGACCCTATGGAGACAAACACCACAGGAAGCACCGCCTCAGAAGGCCAGACTGACAGTTTCCCTCATGGCTCCTGATTGGTCCAGGCACTCTATTTAAGTCCAAGAGAAGTTCCAAGAAGTAACGTACAACTAAATGGACTCCGCAGCCAGCTGTAGTTTTGGACCTACCTCTTGTCTTACTCCCAGACTCTGACCCTGACTCGGATCCCGGGCTTTTGCCCTTGAACACCAAGTCCAATCCCAACCCCTGGCTTTGGTACTTGAACTCTGCCTCCCACTTGGACCCCTGGCTTTGGTATTTAGACTCTGAAATGGGTTTTTGACCCCTGGCTTTAGCATCTGACCCTCAACCCAGGCTCTCGGAGTCAGACACCAGCCCTGCCATAGGCCTGATCCTCCAAGCCTCAGTTGTGACAGCAGGGAAGAGATGTTTGCAAAGTTGGTCTAAGGATGAAAAGGATCCATTGTGATCAAGTCTGGATGTTTTTCTAAAAGATCTGCTCTAGTTCAAACAGGAATTGTTTCAGAGAAGTTCTCTGGCCTGGGTTATGCAGGAGGTCAGGTGAGAAAATCAGCCTTGATAGCAGCATTCAACTACCTGAAGGAGGATTCCAAAGAGGATGGAGCTCAGCTGTTCTCAGTGGTGGCAGATGACACAACAAGGAGTAATGGTCTCAAGTTGCAGTGGGGGAGGTCTAGGTTGGATATTAGGAAAAACTATTTCACTAGAAGGGTGGTGAAGCATTGGAATGGGTTACCTAAGGTGGTGGTGGAATCTCCATCCTTAGAGGTTTTTAAGGCCCAGCTTGACAAAACCCTGGCAGGATGATTTAGTTGGGGTTGGTCCTACTTTGAGCAGAGGGTTGGACTAGATGACCTCCTGAGGTCTCTTCCAACTCTAATCTTCTATGATTCTATGATCAAAATGGTCCCTTCTGAATTTAGAATCTATGAATTTTTGAGTGGCAATCTTTTACCTTTCCAAAGTTTTCCTTTTGCCAGTTTCTGCTTTGATATATTAAAGCACTGTAAACACTGTACATATTCTCAGTGACCTTCTCAAAGAGAACTATTTGCTCAGATTCCCTTAGGAAGACCAGGAACCCCATTTCTTCAATGAGTAACTTTTCTAAGTAATTTAGATAGAAAACAATTCAATGCTGTAAATTAGTCCGCCATGATTAATCAGTCATGCCTAGGCATGTTTTCAGGGAGTATGTGTGATACTCACTGGAGAAAAGGGAAAGAACCTTCTGCATTATCAAATCATTCTGAACCTCTACATGTCTTTCCCGTTGTAACATTTGTGATTTATGATTTTCCATTTTGAAGCATTTTACTGTGCACTATAGAAAAGCAAGGCACTAATGATAGAAAGAAGAATAATTCTCAAACTGGGATAGTTAGTGAGAGGACACTGTAAAGCACCTAAACTCCAAAGAATATACATACAGGGTCCAATCCTGCAGCTAAAAGGGAGTTCTGCCCAAGTGTGGGCTGGATGACTAGAGGATCACTATAGTGGACTAAAGAAGCAGTGAAGAGTGGATGATGTGATTGAAACACAGGACTGAGTCTGGAGAACTGGGTTTTATTTCCAGATTTATTGTATGATTGTGCCCAAGACAGTTAGCTGCTCTCTGCCTCAGTTTTGCCATTTGTTAAATAGGGATAGTAATGCTTTCCCTGAGGTTTAATTTGTGGTTGTAAAATACTTTGATATCCTTGAGTGGATAACGCTGGAGAAGAGCTCAGAGAGAAGTTATTATTTGCCACATGGAACCTCAATTAACTGGCTTCCAGGGTCCCTGTCTGAAAAGAAATTGAAAAGCTAATAAGGAAAGAGATAAGTAAAGAACTTGCTGTGCACTAGACAAAGAGTCAGTCTTGATAGCCTGGCCACTCAAAAACGAAGCACCAGCTCCTCAGCTAGTATAAATTAGCATAGCCGCAATGGAGCTATACTGATTGACATCAGCTGAGGATCTGCCCCAAAGCATATGCCTACCACTGCATACGTACACAAAGAAATGCCTATGTGCTAAGAGACATGATTTTTTAAAAATAGGTGCCTAGAGTTAGGCTATGTCTGCACTTAAACCACCATAGTGGCACCGCTGCACTGCTCTATGCTTCAGTGTAGACACACTCACTACAGAGACGGGAGGGGTTCTCTGTAGTCAGTTTTCCCCGACAGGCAGTAGCTAGAAGAATTTGGCCAAGGATTTTCTCCTGCTCTTTGGTCATGGGGCATATATCCCTTCTGTCTTTCTAGCTACTTATATGGCCCCATCACTATTCTATTCTATGTAAATTCTTATACCACGCTCATCACCATACTACCTGAGCACCTTCAGCCATGCATTAAGCAACATGACTAACCTCTATCATGTCCCCTCAGCCTCTCCCCAGGGGAAGAAGCCTTGGCTGAGGCAGGAGCACTGGGTTTGGATTTTTTTTTTTTTAAAAACAGCAGATAGATGTTGCTCTGTGGTTATATTGGAGAAGGCAAAGTCAAAGAAATGCACTTGGAGCAGAAGGTCTGTGATGGTCCTTAGTTCTGGGGGGGGGGAGTTCATTCCACAGTCTGGGACTGGCCCCCGAGAATGCTCTGTCAGCAGAGTAACTGATCCCCTCCCAAGAATTTAAAACTAGAAAAGCCAATAACAATCTCCCTCTTTCTTCTCAGCCTATAGAAGGAGCACTGGGCATTGATTTTTGCAGGTGACCATGTGTGTGATGAGTGGGGACATGCACCTGTGCGAAGACCTTGCTGAAGGAAAGCCAAGTCAAAGAGACAAGTTTTCCATTTAGTTCCTCAGCCTCACCCCTTGCAGAAACAAGAGCTGTTGTCCAGGCCTAGATCAAGTGCAAGTTCTAGCTCCTATTCTCCTAATTTGTCAAAAGTTTAATTGTTCCATAGCTAGATAGATGTGGAACAACCCGGTCACAGGAGGAGGGGTCTCTCATGGAGCTAAGGCCAATCCCTTGGAGGCCTTTAAATATCATTATAGAGACTCTGTGTGCCACTGCAGAGAAAGCCAGAGCTGTACATTCACCTGTGCTCAAGCTGTGCTGCTAAACAGAAGGGCTCCTGCATATGCAGCAGTTGGAGCTTTTTAGGGCATTTGGCTTCATGTATTCACAGCTGCTTCATACGAAGACAGAGAACCTAGAGTACCAAGCACAAAAGCAATGACTCAGATGGATTTAGGGGGCAAAGTGGACAAACAGCTGAACATGAGCTTGCAGTGCAACACAGCGGCAAAAATGGCCAATGTCATCCTTGGACATATAGACAGTTGAGTAGGAGTACAGAAGTTATTTTTCCTCTGTATGTGGCATTGGTGAGGCCAATAGAGGAATACTGCATGCAGTATTTTAGAAAGGATGTTGGAAAATTGGGGTGGGTGCAGAGAAGAGCCACAGAACTGAGTCAAGGGTTGCAAAAGAAACCTTGCAGTGAAGGACTTAAGAAGCTCAATCTGTTTAGCTTATCAGAAAGAAAACTGAGAGGTGACTTGGTTACGCTGTATCAGTACCTTCAAAGGAAGAAAATGCCATGTACTAATGGGCTCTGAAACTTAGAGCAGAAGGCCGTAACAAGAACCAATGGCTGGAAGTTAGACAAATTCAAATTAGAAATAAGGTACATATATTTAACAGTGAGGTGATTAACCACTAGAACAGACAGACAAGGGAAATGGTGGATTTTCCAGCTCTTGCAGTCTTCAGCTAAAGATTGGATGCCTTCCTGGAAGAGATGCTTTACTCAAACACCAGTTATAAGGCGTAAAAACTGGGTGAAATCTTCTGCCCTGTGTTACACAGACTAGATGATTTAATAGTCTCTCCTGTCCCTAAAATATGAATTCCTAGGTATAGAGTACGTTGAAATAAACAAGCCTGGGTGTCACAAATAGGTAGATCACAAGGAGGAGCAACTGTCTTCTGGCACAGTCGCAGATGGATACTTTTGGCCACCATGATTACCTGGGCAATGAGGAGTCTAAAGACTGAAGGCTAAAGACCAAATTACTGCATAGCCTGATTACCTGCTACACAGAATGTGGATCTAATGGTGGTGGCTGATTCATACACGAGCCTGGTGATGCATGGTACTTAGTGAAAGCTAAGGTCAGGCCCGGATATTTTGAAAGAGTTTGACTGCAACATGGTGCTGTTAAATGAAGCTTTCCGGTCTGCGTGGTGCATACCCACATACCAACATTCTTCATTGAAGGACCTGGGAAAGACTGGCATTACCTTTCACCAATGCAGGAACATGATGGCCAGCATTCTCCTTTCTCAGTAGTAAAATCAGACAGTGCAAGCGTGGCTCAGCAGGAAGTTCTTCTCTTGAGGATCTCCCATCAGGGAGACTTGAAGTCTTGTTAGGGCAAAATACAGCCATCTGCAATTACACAGGCCAACACTTTCACACCTAGGAACCTAAAGCTAGACTCCTAAGTCCATATTTAGGTACCTATTTAAAAGTGATTTGATTTGCAGGGAAGCTGAGCATCCACAGATCCCATGAAGTCAAGGGGAGCTGCTGGTGCTCATCACCTCTGCAAATCAGGCCATTTGTATTTCAGTGCCGCCATGTGGACTTAGGAGCGTTACTTCACAAGCATTTTGGACACAGTGTTATTTTTTTATTTGGTAAAGTGTTATGAAGAAGGAAGATGGTTCTTCTTCAGATCTGAAGAAAATCAGGTGGTAAACAAGAGCCTTGTGCAGAGTTTTCTAGGTGAACCAGGAAGTGCCCCACTCTGCAGTCTCAGCCCCTCCCCCACCCTGTGCAACACATGATTTACAAAGGGCTGTCTCCCTATGCAAGGAAAAGTCTCACTCACTTCACTGGCTGTTGTGAGGAGTGCAGACCTGGGCTCATTCTTGTCTATCTCGGTTTGATTGGAAGCCCTGTTTTAATGATTATCTCGGTTTCCTTGGACTGAGATGTGGAAGAAAACAAGTCCTCGCTCTGTGTTTGTTAATAAACTGTCTCTGACTTATTGCTAAGAGCAATTGCAAGGGAAGACTGTGGTCGGAGAGGTGGTCCCCTGACCGTAGGCAGATCTTCCCCCTACAAGCAATATAAGTCAACTATTTATACTTTCCCGTTACATACATCAATGGCTAACGGTTATCCTTTGTTTATACAAAATTCCCTCCAGATGCTAGCTTATCTCAAGGTTTCTGCTTAAGTCAGCATTCCATCCTTGTCATCTAAAAGCAAGGTGAGAACAACATCTCCTACAATTCTCGCGTTGTTAGGGTTAGGGTTTCCTTTCGCTCAATCCTTAAATGGTCTAAAGACATCTACCCCCAGATCCTCCTTTTTCTCTTACTTTTCTGCTTCCACAGAGATTTGACAATACGAAATGCATACTCATTCAACTGTGTTGTTCATGTCCATTCCAGTCAGGTGTGTGCGCGTGTGTGTGCATGGCAGCTGGAAAACTTTTCCCCTAGCAGCATCCATTTGGTTGGCCTGGGCATCCCCTGGAACCACACCTTCATGACACTCAATATAGAGCCCTGCCCACCCACCACCCTCTCAGTTCCTTCTTGCCAGCTACTCCGACAGATGGGTAGTAGGATGGGTACTGGAATGGACATGAACACCACATCTCAGTTTTTGGAAAGTGTAGGGGACAATTTCCTGGTGCAGGTGCTGGTGGAACCAACCAGGAGCAGAGCTCTTCTTGACCTGCTGCTCACAAACAGGGAAGAATTAGTAGGGAATGAAAAAGTGGATGGGAACCTGGGAGGCAGTGACCATGAGATGGTCGAGTTCAGGATCCTGACACAAGGAAGAAAGCATGGCAGCAGAATATGGACCCTGGACTTCAGAAAAGCAGACTTTGACTCCCTCAGGGAACTGATGGGCAGGATCCCCTGGGAGAATATCATGAGGGGGAGAGGAGTCCAGGAGAGCTGGCTGTATTTTAAAGAATCCTTATTGAGGTTGCAGGAACAAACCATCCCAATGTGTAGAAAGAATAGTAAATATGGCAGGCAACCAGTTTGGCTTAACAGTGAAATCCTTGCTGATCTTAAACACAAGAAAGGAAGTGGAAGAGTGGACAAATGACCAGGGAAGAGTATAAAAATATTGCTCAGGCATGCACGAGTGAAATCAGGAAGGCCAAATCACACTTGGAGTTGCAGCTAGCAAGAGATGTTAAGAGTAACAAGAAGGGTTTCTTCAGGCATGTTAGCAACAAGAAGAAAGTCAAGGAAAGTGTGGGCCCCTTACTGAATGAGGGAGGCAACCTGGTGACAGAGGATTTGGAAAAAGCTAATGTACTCAATGCTTTTTTTGTCTCTGTCTTCATGAACAAGGTCAGCTCTCAGATTGCTGCACTGGTGAGCACAGCGTGGGGAGGAGGTGACCAGCCCTCTGTGGAGAAAGATGTGGTTCAGGCCACTTATTTAGAAAAGCTGGATGAGCACAAGTCCATGGGGCCGGATGCGCTGCATCTGAGGGTGCTAAAGAAGTTGGTGGATGTGATTGCAGAGCCATTGGCTATTATCTTTGAAAACTCATGGCAATCGGGGGTGGGGGGGATGACTGGAAAAAGGTTAATGTAGTGTCCATCTTTAAAAAAGGGAAGAAGGTGGATCCGGGGAACTATAGGCCAGTCAGCCTCACCTCAGTCCCTGGAAAAATCATGGAGCAGGTCCTCAAGGAATCAATTCTGAAGCACTTAGAGCAGAGGAAGGTGACCAGGAACAGTCAGCATGGATTCACCAAAGACAAGTCATGCCTGACTAACCTAATTTCCTTCTATGATGAGATAACTGGCTCTGTGGATGAGAGGAAAGCAGTGGATGTGTTATTCCTTGACTTTAGCAAAGCCTTTGATATGATCTCTCAAAGTATTCTTGCCGGCAAGTTAAAGACGTATGGGCTGGATGAATGGACTATAATGTGGATAAAAAGCTGGCTAGATCATCGGGCTCAACGGGTAGAGATCAATGGCTCCATGTCTAGTTGGCAGCCGGTATCAAGTGGAGTGCCAGCCCCAAGGGTTGGTCCTGATGCCGTTTTTGTTCAATATCTTCATTAATGATCTGGAGGATGATGTGGACTGCACCCTCAGCCACGACTGAAGAGGTCGAAGTCTGAGTCCGGCATACTGTACTACATAGATACATGTGTCCCAGGAGTTTCAGGAAATTCCTTGCTGTAGTGGTGGGGAACTGCCTGAGACTTCATATGATGTCACTGAGGGACCGAAACCTTGCTTCTGGTAGGTATGCCCTGGCTTGTTTTGAGTCCAGTACTGCCCCTATAAACTTTATCCTCTAAACAGGGGACAGAGTTGATTTCCCCTTGTTCAGAAGAAGGCCCAGTTCATCAAACATCATTCTTATGAAGTCAACTTGTGCCTCCACTTGAGAACTGGAGCAGCCCTTGATCAGCCAGTTGTCGAGGTATAGGAACACCTGTACCTGTCGCTTGCGCAGGAACACGGCCACGACTGCCATACACTTGGTGAACACTCGAGGTGCGACTGACAGGCCAAACGGGAGGATTGTGAACTGATAGTGGTTGTTTCTCACCACAAATCTGACGTATTTTCTGTGAGGCAGAGTTATTGCTATGTGAAATTATGCGTTTTTCAAGTCAAGGGTGGCATATCAGTCTCCTGGATCTAATGAAGGGATGATGGAAGCCGAAGAGACCATGCGGAACTTGAGCTTCTTCACAAACTTATTGAGTTCTCACAGGTCTAGGATAGGTCTGAGCCTGTCTTTGGCTTTTGGTATTAGGAAATACCAGGAATAAAAACCCTTGCCCTTTTGCTCCTGAGGAATCTCTTCCACTGCCTGTAGCGAAAGGAGTGAGTGCACCTCCTGTATAAGGAGTTGCTCATGAGAGAGGTCCCTGCAGAGGGGAGCTGGAGCTCTCCGCCATGTTGGTCCCGAGAGCAGTGAGGGTTTGGACTCAACTGGACCCCAGAGGGGGCGGGGGTTAACGAGACTCTGGGAGCCAGAAGGGCTGAGATGACATGGCCTGGTTTGGGTCTCCCTGAAGCAGGCTCCTTGGGCTTGGAAGTGGGAAAGCGACCCCTCTCTGGCCTTTTCTTTTTCTGGGGCACCAGGGACTGAGACCGGTGCCTCACAGAAGATTGTCTATAGGCAGAGCTGTGGCAGTGCTGTGACTCCTTGTGGTCCTTTCTTGGTACCGACTCTTGCATCGTTGGTGCTGGAGCACTGCACACTGATGAGGAGGTGCTGGGCATGGGTTCTGCCAACCCCGGGTTGCATTGTGGCTGGAGTGCTGCCTCCATGAGAAGGATCTTGAGTCTTTGCTCCTGGTCTTTTAAGGTCCTAGAGGAAAACCCTTTGCAAATTCTGCTTCTCTCCTTCTGGTGGCTCTCCCTGAGACACCACAGACAGGAAGAGTGCAGGTCGCTCTTAGGCATAAATTTTCCATGGTCCTCGCAGAGTTTGAACCCTGGGGACCGGGGCATACCCCGGTGCCGGGGGAGTGTTGGTTGGGGGGGGAACCCCAAAAGGAAACTTATGACCTAACTACTAATACTAAACTAACACTAGTAACTACTGAGAACTAACTATAAACACTAAGAGTGGACACTGCCCAAACGTGCTTTCATAGCAAGAACAACAGGTTGTTCCAGCTAGCTGTCACTGGTGGCAAGAAGGAACTGAGGGGGTGGTGGGTCGGCAAGGCTCTATATTGAGCACCTCCAGGGGGTGCCCAGGCCGACCCAATGGCTGCTGCTAAGGGAAAAGTTTTCTGGCTGCCAGGTTGGAATGGACATGAACAAGCACCAGAAGAAGAACTATGAAGTTACGCAGTCACATATGGCAAATGAGGAGTATCTCCCGATGACAAAATTAATTGACTAAAGATCATCTTACAGTGATTTTTACAGTTAGGGCCCGATCCAGTTCCCATTGAAATCAATGGCAAAATTCATATTTGACTTTCACAATGGCACAATCTGGCCATTAGTATTCTCTGCTGCCAGGAAGGATGGGGCTTTAATGGGATTTTCCAGCACAAAAGAAACTCAGCTCTGAAAGCAACTGGAGGTGCCATTCATAGCAAAAGAAGATGATGTCAGAAGATGGGGAAGCCTGGGTGCAGGCTGGCTGGCAAAACGGTAACAAGCATGAGAAAACCACAAAGCAAAATTCACCCAAGGGTGAAGCAAGGGTGAAGCATGCTCATCGCTATAAAAAACATGACTTCCCTTACCGAGTGCAAGCTAATCCGAGGCCCATTTGGCTTTGTGTGGACTAATAAAATGGCACAGCACATGTCTCTGTTCTACCAGCCTCATCCACCTCACAGAGGTGGATTCACCAGTGGCTGATTTGACTACTCTGCTGAGAAAGTCAGCATTGCTGACCATCTCTGGGATTCAAATAGTGCCAGGACAACATGTTAGAATATTTGTCCCCTTTTTGGAGGAGATGCTGTTATTAATGTAAAAGTAGACCCAGTTCTAAACTGGGATTCCCAATGCAATTATTTCACATTGGGACCAGCTGTTGCAACAGGCACATAAAGTAACACTGCCTCTTCATTATGAGTCTTTCATTATTAACCTGGGGCCTGTGGGAGTGTGTCTTTAAAAATGTTGTCATCTGGGATGAAAACAGGGTGACCAGACAGCAAGTGCGAAAAATCAAGACGGGGGTTGGGGGTAGGGGGTAAAGGAGCCTAGATAAGACAGTCCCTAATATCAGGACTCTCCCTATAAAATTGGGACATATGGTCACCTTAGATGAAAATGAGCTGACTGTAACATTTCCATCATGATATTCTGACCTTATCTCACCATGTGGCAGCATCATGACACAACATGTAAACATCACAACATAATCATATTGCACCAGCCACACAGATATTTTGAGGTGCTTTCAATATCCTGAGAGCCCAGCCTGCAAGATGTTGGACAGTCATGTCAAAATCAAAACCACTGGGGTTGGAATCAGCCTAGCCCATTGCAGCTACATTGTAGGTTTTAGCAGGAGCACTAATGGATATGCCATCCAGGATCTGGGAAAGCATTATTCTACTGACCCTCAGTCCCATACCTGACTTGTTGTCATGCTAAGCATGATGGCTCGCTTGGGAGAAAGTCGCAGCTGCTTGATTCCCTGCAGAGTAAAGCCTCTCTGAGTACAGGTTGAAATCACATCCCCATATGCATGAGGAGGCACAGCAGGTGACACGACCAAAATGACATCCCCTGGATCAAAGTAAAGATGAGAAGGGTATCAGGTTATTTTTGTGGAAGCTGTTCCATCTCTGCAGGAAGCCTCATGAAAGTGGCCAGCCCCAATTTCCAGACCAGCCCAGATGGTGACACTACATTCTGCAGTCAACTTTAATTCTTATTTGGCCCATCACACCTACAAATACCTGTCACTACAGGCCAAGCCAGGAGGGCAGGATTCACACCATCAAAGATCTTCTTCAAAAGACAATTATTCTAGAAAGTTTGGCTCAGATCTATCTGATGATCTGTGAATTCCTTCTCCATTTGCTGTACAGCTGGGTTTACTGAGGCATAGTTAGAGTGAGTCAGTGGTTCACCTCAGATTAGAATCCCAGACCTCTGTCATCCTAGCCCTTTGCTGTAATCATGAAACAACCTGGCCTCTGTAACAGGCCAGGAGGAGGCCCCATACAACGTGTCAGCTCTTGACAGGTTTTCTCTATACCGACTTGCTAATGAGCCCTGACTGTGGAGGAATCATAGGTGAGAACGTAGTTGTGTCTTCATATCCCAGTTACTGCCTAGCTTTTCTGCTGAGATTGGCAACAAGAAATGGCAATTGTGAGTCTAGATTTTGTGACATGAACATTTTTCTCCCAGGAGCTGAGACCCAGCATGTGTTAGCCTTTGAACAGTCATCTGCTGGTATTTTAGTTCACCACTAGAGTCCACCAGATTTGCACCAGTACCTTGGAAGCAGAAGGCTCTGTATCCCATTGCGAGTCCCTTTGGTTTTCCAATAACCTTACCAACACTGTGAATCTAAGTGTTCCAAAACAAATCAACACCAAGAGAGAAAGAAACAATAAGCTTGAAATGACAGCTGGAAGAAATGGGGTGGTTTGCACTTTGCAAAGTCTCAGTAAGGGTTAAAGTTTGTGGGATCAAAGCCAGTTTGGAGCTACTGTTGGGCCTGTTGTATCTGAACTGCCAAATTTCAGGGACGTGGGCAGTCCAGATAAGCTTCTGGCCGATGTCTAGTTAAAACAGTACCCTTTTTCATAAGTAACTCCTATTTTGGAGTGAATATAGGACTGAAATGAACAAGCATATCTGCTATGGTTCAATATAGGTTGGACCTGAAAAAGTGATCTGTGTAACTTGAAAGCTTGTCTCTCTCACCAATAAAAGATATTATTTCACCCACCTTGTCTATCTCTGTTAGTGTGACTGGCAGCTGCAGTTGATGGGTGCTATAATGCAGCTGCACTGTCCATTCTGTATGGGGGTGTGACAGGGTTATCTTCCCCTTAAAGGTGGTAATACCTAGTGGTCAGCCCACCCCACCACCTGGAATGGCCCTTTAAGGGTTTGAAAGGTCCAGTATAAGGATCTAAAGGGGATATGGAGAGAGAAGAAAAAGAATGAATGGTGCGAAGGCTCTGTAGCTGGCTAAATTACAAGAAGGAGGGCTGGGCTTCTGCTAGGAGGAGAGGGGGAGTGATTGTTTGAAGCACAACCCTGGCTCCAGGAAGGAGGCTGGGGTGTCTTTTGAATGAGAACAAAGAACTGACCAGGACTCTGCTAGGCCCGAGAGAAGGTGACCTGGGGCAACTAACAAGTATGTCACCCACTGTAGAAACTGTAATAAATTACGAAGGGGGAGCATGTTCCTGAGCAGGGATTTTTCTACCTTTCCTCCACTCCAAACTCGCTCCTCTCCCTAGTGGTCAGCTAGTTACAGAAATGTTGCCAATTTAGTCATGTTCCAACTAGATCTAGATGTTTTAAAATATTTCTAATTGGAAAACAATTCCATTTAGTTGTTGGTTGGAAATCTGAATTGAAATGGAAACATGGAAACAAGCAGATATATGATCAAATACGTGTACCTAAAAAACATAATAGGTTTGAAAAGTCTGAGCAAAGATGAGCTTCCTCACACAGCTGTGTTTGTTCTGACAATATTGGCGCGTTCATTTCGGCGATGTTAGCCAACCTAATCATTTCAAATGATGATTTATAAACAACAATAAATCATCAGAAATTCAAATGCTGGTGGTTTATTGGTATTTTCTGATGTTAAAATGTGGGGCCGAGAGGTAGCACCGAATCACCTTGCCAATGAAAATGTATAAAAACTTACAGCTGCCCACCTTTGCCCTCACAGTCTCACCCCTCGGCCTTCAACCCCCTATAAATTCGAACACTCCCTCTAATTTCAGCTCCTGGGGAAAGCACTGTTCCTGAGCCAGCCTCAGGCTAGCAGTGGATTGAAAGAACCAGAGGGAAGGTGCGGAGTCCAGTGGCTGAGCCCACAAGGGATGTGCTGGAGAGGATAACCCCTTGACAGGGTGTGACTAGCTTTTTCCAAGGCAGGCTTCCAGAGAGCTCAATGAGGGAGCACAGTGGCTCTTCTCGCCAATACTCCTGCATGCTGTCCCCTCCCAGAGAAGATCTTCAAAGGTTGGGTGGAACTTCCTGAGCCCAACAACCACAGATGGAACCACAGCAGGGGGGCAGCTCAGCAGCTCACATCGCACGTGAATCATCAGTGGCCATAAAAAGACAGGGAAACAGGAAATCTGGCTCAGTCCATCAGCAACAACCACCACCTGCCATCATCCCCTCCCCCGAATGTACAGAGCAGAGGAGTGTCTGCCAGAGGAACTTGCTCAGATGCTAGCATTAACATACATATTTACATTGAATGCATTTAAAAGGTAGGCCTCATCTTTTCTTGACTTTTATCTTCCTTCCTCCCATTCTCTCCCTCACTTTCCTCTCCTCTCTCATCTTTCTGGCTACTGTTTCCATTCTCCCCTCCAATCCAGTTTTCTTTGGCAAATTAATTTCCTCTTTTCTATGCCAGAGCATCTTCCTCCTCCCCTGTCCTTACTGCCTTCTCACTGTTGGTTGGAGGGCTTCTATACCCCTCAGTTCCTCCCTGCAGGGCCACCCTTAGACCAGGGAGCAGAGGTAGGTCAACAGTGCTCTGGTAGCACAATCTCAAAACCACTCCTCCTTTGGAGAGGGCAGAAAGATTTGCCGTCCCTGACCCCACTAGAGGAGGCCACGAGGCCAATGGCTCATCTATCTCACACACTCTCCTCCTGAGCACAAATTTCCCAGGAAGACGGACTCTCTCTGTTCACACTTCCTAGCTGGCTGTCACTCCTGTATAGGGCTGCTGGAGCAAGTTCTCAGCCAACTCTTTAGGGGGAATACAGAAACTAGGAGCCCACACCTGCAGGGAGGAGAGGGGAACCTGGGAAGGGAAAGGAGCAATGTCAGAGCCAGTTAATAGTAGCTGCTCTCTGTGCATCTTTCCAGATGACTGGTTGACCACCTAGTCCCTGGCCCTAGAAAGGCCAGGAACATGCATGTGGGGTTGTTTGAACCATTTAACTGCACTACCCATATGTGATCATACCCCAGGCTGTGAAGAGGACAGGCAGATAGTCTGTAGCTAGGTAGACATGCAATTCAAGGACACTATTAACCCCCATAGAACTGTTCCTTCACTAAGTAGGCCCCAAGAATAAAGGATTTCCTGTTTTAGAGTCCCTCAGGCATGGTCTAGGAGGCCTTTTGTGACAACTGGACCTACAAAGTGTATCCCTATGAGCTCAAATGTAAAAAGTATGTCCAAGTTCATAAGATGTAACTATAACCATGAAAAATAGATCAAGTTGTTTACAATCCTGAATGTTGTAACAAGTGCAAGAGAACCAGACAAAGAAGCTGGATTAGACTAAACCAAAAAGTGCATGTTGACATAATCCAAGGACTGTTGAAATTATGTTTGTAAAAATAGAAGATGTGGAACCAGAAGTTAATAGACCAAAATTAGTGTAACAGATATTAGGTTTAATGAGTGGATAAAATAATGAGGGGGATGAACTATGATGCCTACTTTCCCTCTTTCTGGGTTTTTTAAAAAGAGATTTTGAAAGAAGACATGTTCAGATCAGTTCAGTTCAGCTCTCCCTCTCATATCCCATCCCATTTTGCATCCCAACTCATCCCCAAAAATGCCAGCACTTCAATTCATCTTGGCTAATCTAAAGGATTTTCTTCCTGAGAGGAAGGCTGGCTGGCCATAATTCTGTTCAAGGAACTTTGTTTTCAAGCACGTAAGATCCTGCATTGTTTCCCCTTCCCTTGTGCTATTTTCTGCTCCCCTCCCCTTTTCTTTCCTTCTATCCTATCTCTCGCTCTCCTGACTTTTAATCAAATCCTGAAGTCAACTATGCTGTATTTATCCAAGCCTGTCTTGTCTAAGAAGAAGAGATCTGATTAGATGATGTCACTGACCACATCGTAAACCAGGATCCAAGCATCAGGTGTTGTGGTCGACTTTTCAGCCAAAACCATCCCCTCGTAACTAACCAGCAGTCCAGTGTTCCAAAAACACCAACAGGAGCTATATCTCACCCATCTTTTCTATTCTGTCTCTCCTCCACCATGGGTCTGTCTGCTAGTTAAGAACAGGAAAAGTAAATGATCTGGACACATCAGGACTGAGAGTAAAAAGCCCCTCGTTTTCACCAAAGAAAGGCTGTTCTGAAAATAAGAGACACTGATATTTTGCCTCCAGAAGGAGAAAGAATTTAAAGGTTTTGACTAAGTTTGTTTTGCATAATCATTCAACCAAAGTTCCAATCTAAATGCCTGTTTTGATATCTTGTTCTTTCTAATCAATCAATACATTTTTAATTTGAATGAATGCTTTTGGGTGTTTGCCAAGTAACCAAGTAAAACCAAGGCCTCTGTTTAAAATAACCCAAATCTTCCTATCATTGTTCAATGTTGGACAGTGAAAGAGTTTATAAACACTTTAACTCTCTAGGCCTTGAGATCAATATCCGTACAACAGCGTCTAATAGCTACTCACATGGAGCAGACAGGGAAGGCCATGACATTCTACTGTTGCGTCACATTGGGCAAGAAGCACTACATGTTTCACGAACTAATTCCTGACTCTTGTCCCCCTGGCCAGGACCCAGCATTGAGGGGTGTAAAGGGAGCAGGACAACAGGAACATGTGGGGCAGGAGTAAGATAACCAATAACACCCTCTGCTATGGCGAAGGAGCCTGAAACACACGTGAAACCTCAAGGTTTGCTCCTTAGAAATGACCTTTGGTGGTCGAGACCAGTGTTGCCGGAGGTCTGGACAGTGCCATGTCCTGCAGATCAGCCCTCTCTTGGTCAGCATTTGCTCTGTTAAATGAAGGACTCTGAGGTCTAAGGAAAAAACAACAGAAAGAGTGAAAGCTGTTAAGATTAGACCCAGACGTTGGCACTTATCAGCTTTACCCACTAACCCCAAGGAGATGGAGGCTGCTTTTGTAAAACTGCTTTACTGCCACTTCAATCCCCTGTCTGTGACATCTGAGCATGGGCCACCTTAAGGGGTCTTGGGTTTGTACATAGACTGGATGTTTTTCTACATTGTAGCTTCTCTCTCCAGCTCTCGCTGTTCAATTAAAAGTGGCTAATGCAATGCGGTCAGCTTGGCACGAAAAATTAAGAACTGAGAAATGTTGGGCCATATCTCAAATGTTCTTCCCATCCCATGATATTTCAAACCTGCTACTCACTGGTGAATATTTAGTCAGACTATAACTGGGGAGATGCACTTTGAAAGCTATTATAAACTGGGCCTGGCAGTGATGCCCAAGGACAGTGAAACATCCAATATTCCTTCATTCCAGAAGGGAACAAATTATAGCAGGGTGAACCCAAACTGTGGTTTCAAAAGCCAAGGGACTGACCAAAAAGCAAACTGTAGTGTGGGAATCACATAGACAGGCCTGCTAAGCATAGACTGCTAATGCAAGCCTGCCTGCCTACCCCGATGCCTTGAATCCACAGGAGGATGACAGTAAGAGCTGTTGATTTTCCTGAGGAACTGAGCTTGGAGATGGAGTTTATACTCTTGCCAGCTAAGCCATCCTATTGGACCAAACTCTTAGCACTGTTTCTTAGAATCATAGAATATTAGGGTTGGAAGGGACATCAGGAGGTCATCTAGTCCAACCCCCTGCTCAAAGCAGGACCAATTCCCAGACAGATTTTTACCTCAGTTCCCTAAATGGCCCCCTCAAGGATTGAACTCACAATCTTGGGTTTAAGCAGGCCAATGCTCAAACCACTGAGCTATCCCTTCCCCCTTATAAATACTGATTTTCTCCCAGATCCCTAAGCGGCCCCCTCAAGAATTGAACTCTCAACCTCACAAAGTAACAGGGTTCCCTATTGGTAAAGGGGCAAAAGACCCCAATAAAAAAAACAACCTTTGTCAAAAGGAATTTTTTTAAGTCTTAAAGCCAGGCAACATTAATTCAATTCAGTGTTAAAGATCGTGCAGAGATAAACTCTGCCAAATAAAATTAGGGGAGAAATCAACCCTCAAGGAGCAAGGGAATTAACTCAGAGTGGCTGCAATTTGCCTCAATGCAGAGAGGTAGCACTAGGCCCATGTGCTGTCTAATCTCCATCCTGGTGCCACAGCGATAGCTCTACTTTCACAGCTTCAAAAGGGATCTTTCAGGGCTTACATGGGACTTCTGGAATCAGGTGAATCTCAGCGGATGTAGCTCAGCAGGGTAACATTAAAAGGAGCCAGCTCATCCCTTGTATGGAGAAACCCAGGAAAGTGGCTGAAGGATGGGTGAGTTTCACATCCTAGCTGCTTGCTCTGTTGGTGGCTGCTCTGTGTCCCGCTCCCCAAGGGACAATCAGAGGGATGTAGCTTCAAGAGGCCATTGCAGAGATAGAGGACGTGCTCTGCTTCCCACCCCAGGACTGACTCATGGTCATGATGTACCTAGCATGTCCTGCCATTTAAACACACAGGACTGAAACTGCTTCCTCACCTCGGGCTGTTTGTGTCTGAGACTTTGCCAGGGAATCTGCAGGACAGGGAGGGAAGTAGACATTTCAGGTTGGGAAACTGTATCCATCCTCATCAAGAGCAAAGCTGCAGAGATCACTGCGTGCTCAGGGAGGGTGCAACGGTTGCAATCTCAACATTTTCTCCTCCCCCCTGCAGCAGCAGCAATTATTTTGTGGAGGGCCAGAGAGTAGGTTCCTCAGGGAGCAGAGCAGGACCCATTATCCATTTTCTGTTCCAAGCTACCCTGCCAAATTGCCTTCCCTTTCAGCAACTCTATTCTGCTACGTAACAGATTGCAAACTAACATCAGTGTTATATACAAACTGAGCAGGAGAGGGTGTTTAAAGAACACCCTCATGCTCATGCAAACACCTGATCTGAACTGGCCAAGGAACTTGGAGTCCTGAGATCTCTACTGAGCTTGTGTAGTCCCAGTGCCACGTGGCACACTATTGCTACACCATCAGGATAGGTACATTGAATCTAAGGTTGAATCCCTTTTGGAGTGGCCCTGTTCTCCAGGGTAGAGTTTCCAGTGGGCCTCCTCTCACAATGTTTCCATCATCTCAAATAAGTCCCAGTCCCACTATCATGCACCTCCTCACTCTAACCACCAAGGCTAAAGGCCTTCTCAGCCCCTCCGTTTTCATACACTCTTGTCAGTTGCAGAGAACGCAGCATGGTGAGAGAAGGAATACACCAGTTTTGCAAACACTAATAGTAACACATTTTAAAATGCAGAAATAGACTAGTGCTCCCAACGAGCACTGCCTCTAGCTGGGCCCCTCTGCTGAGGACTGCACTGAGAAGACTGACAAAACTAGCTAATCCCCTGGGGATCCTTCAGTGGTGCAAGTCTTGTACCCCGCCCCCGAATCCTACCCCCACTAGAATCACAGGATCTCAGAAATGGGCAGTATAGGATTGTCACCTTGATTTGTTATATTTGCAGGCAGGATTCTGGACACCAACATGAAGCACTTCATCACAGCATGCTCTCCCTCCGAACAAGAGGCACAGCTCCCTGTGCACACGGCTGTCTGTATGGGGCAGGTATGCGAGGGGCTCGGCTTGGCTCCTGCAGTAGATGGCATTGATGGAGCCGCAGTCTGTCATGCTGGCCAGCTGTGGATCCGAGGGCCCTATGATATCTTGTAAGGCACTACCTGCTTTCGGCCCTCTCAAGCCTAAAGCCAGCACAGGTGGAGCCTTGCCAGCCTCTGGATCATAAGTAGAAGGCAGCTTGTCTGTGAAAGATAAACACATGTGACTAATGCATGGAATCACCCTTTCCAGGCTCATTCATTCCACTCAAGGTCTCTTCTCAGTTCATTACTCAGCCTAGATGACTGACAGTTTATCAGTACTGCCTTTAGCTCCCCTTCCACATTTGCCAGGCTAACAGCTGTTTCTCACTGGGTCTCCGCTCACCTCTGGAGGCTCTTGCTTTGGCACTGCTGGTTATACTGGGAGATCAGAACTGTGATCTCTTCCCCTTCACAGGCAGGGTCTGGGTGCCTTGTAAATAACACACGAAAACCCAGGTTCTCCCACTGGTCTGCAGCTCAGGGAGGGAGGGAGAGAGGCGAGGAATGACCTTGAAGCACCAGAAGGAGATGGGGTCCCTCTGTGGCCTGGTCCCCACTCCTGCTGAGCCCTTCACACAAACATGCCTAATTAGGGCTGGCTCCATGTGGTTTGCAGAGCTGGGGGCATTGCTGCAGCAGCAGGCTCCTCTCAAATCCGGAGGGCCAGATCCTCAGCTAGTGCAAATTGGAACAGCTCCATTTAAGTCACTGATAATTTTCCCAATGGAAACCATCATAGTAGTTAATGCTACTAAGTCTGCATGACCACACACTGGAGATTCTGCACAGATATGCAAAGCTGAGTGAGTGGCTCTCACTGAAAATCATTGAGCCCAAAAGTTCACACTTCATTCAGAGAGGGTTGCTGGGGTGGATGGTGGGAAAGCATTTGGGCCAGGGGACCAGGTTGTTTCCTGCTCCTTTCTTTAGCAATAGAAGAACTGACGAGGGGACCCCAACTGGGAAACGTGAAAGTTTTGCCAAAACTCCATGCAAACTGTTTAGTCCCCTGGTCAGGATCTGTGCTGTGTGGGGAAGGAATGACAAGGAATGACATTTAAAAAAAATATGTGACCATCACTTCTTTCTTTCCCTACTCTGGGTTCCCTTATTTCTTGCCAGGAAGAGGAAGACCCACAGGAGAGATGTGGCAAATCTCTCTCCAAGCTCACAGTCTCACAGATGGCTGGAAATCACTAGGCCTGGGCAGGAATGGAATCAACTTTGCTTCTCCACTGAACCCACTGCTGCCATTGGGCAAGGAGGGACTGGATACCACCTCCTCAGAACTGGGGTTTAGATGCATCTAGAGTCAATGTGTAAGGCCAGAAGGGAGCACCAGATCACATAGTCTGACTTCCTGCATGTCACCAGCCACTAAATCTCACCAAGTTACCCAGTTTTGAATCCAATGAACTGGATTAGATTAAAGTATTATAGCTCTCTGGAGACTAAACTATTAGACTCACAGAACCAGAGGGTTAGAAGGGACTACAAGGGTCATCTAGTCTAACTCCCTACCAAGATGCAGGATTTATTGTGTGCCACATGCAGAGAATAGGAGGGATTGAGGTGCACCAGTGTCCAATGGCCCTGTAATGGCAGGGAATTGAGTTGGTGAGATATACCCAGATGAACCTAGCAAGCAACTTGTGCCCCAGGCTACAGAGGAAGGCAAAAAACTCCAAGGTCATTGCCAATATGACCTGGGGAAAAATTCCTTCCCAACCTGAAATTCAGGATCACTTTAACCCTGAGCATGTGAACAGGACCCACCAGCCAGGCATCTAAGAAAGAGAATTCTCGGTACCCTCTCAGGGCACTGGCCACTCTGTCCAGTGTCCCGTCTCCAGCCATGGCCATCACTGATGCTGCTTATCATAACCTTAGTCCCAGATTTGGACCTTAGCGTCCAAAATATGGGGGTTAGCATGAAAACCTCCAAGCTTAGTTACCAGCTTGGACCTGGTACCTGCTGCCACCACCCAAAAAATTAGAGTGGTTTGGGGCACTCTGGTCCCCCTGAAAAACCTTCCCTGGGACCCCAAGACCCAAATCCCTTGAGTCTCACAACAAAGGGAAATAACCCTTTTTCCCTTCCCCCCTCCAGGTGCTCCTGGAGAGATACACAGACACAAGCTCTGTGAAACTACACAGAGAGACTCCCCCTCTCTGTTCCCAATCCTGGAAACAAATAGTACTTTCCTATTCCCCCAGAGGGAATGCAAAATCAGGCTAGCAAATCCAACACACAGATCTCCCCGATTTCTTCCTCCCACCAATTCCCTGGTGAGTACAGACTCAATTTCCCTGAAGTAAAGAAAAACTCCAACAGGTCTTAAAAGAAAGCTTTATATAAAAAAGAAAGAAAAATACATACAAATGGTCTCTCTGTATTAAGATGATATAATACAGGGTCAATTGCTTAAAAGAATATTGAATAAACAGCCTTATTCAAAAAGAATACAAATCAAAGCACTCCAGCACTTATATTCATGCAAATACCAAAGAAAAGAAACCATATAACTTACTATCTGATCTCTTTGTCCTTACACTTAGAAGATTAGAAAATAGAACTACTTCTCCAAAGCTCAGAGAAAGCAGGCAGACAGAAAACAAAGACTCCGACACAAACTTCCCTCCACCCAGAGTTGAAAAAATCCGGTTTCCTGATTGGTCCTCTGGTCAGGTGCTTCAGGTGGAAGAGACATTAACCCTTAGCTATCTGTTTATGACACGCCCCCCAAATTGCAGACAGTGGGGAAGCTCACTGGCGGCGATTTGCTTCTAGAACTTGAAAATAAACAGATTAATACAACACATACACCTTTACATATACTCCTAAGTATATAACTAACAGACTTCTACATTTTAAGAACACTTTTTAACTACTGAATTCTGGGAAACTCTCATGGGAGAGTGCATCAGCTACTTTGTTAGAAGCTGCTGTGATGTGTTGAATTTCAAAATCAAAATCTTGGAGAGCTAAACTCCAACGAAGAAGTTTCTTGTTGTTCCCCTTGGCAGTGCACCCCAACACAAGAAAACAGGAACCATGACTTCTAAGGCAAAAATTAAGGCCGAAGAGGCTGGAGAGGGGCCTTGACCTGGTCTTGAGGCTTTCCCACTCTTTGGCATACCTCACAAGACTGGACATACTTGGCAACGTCCTTGCCCATCCCCTCCCAGTGGAAGGACTTCCCCAACCGGTCCTTGGTTCTGTTCACCCCAGCATGGCCACTGGGATGATCATGGGCTAAGCTTAAGAGCTTCCCCCGGTACTTAGTTGGAACCACCAACTGTTTTTGCGGCTGCCATTCTTCCCAGTGTCCATCAGAAAGAATTTTCTTGTATAAAAGTCCTTGGTCTATAACAAACCGGGATCGATGAGAAGAGCTGAGAGGCGGTGGGGTGCTCCGTGCCGCTGCCCATGCTTTCTGAAGGCTGTCATCTGCTTCCTGCTCAGTCTGGAACTGTTCCCTTGAGGCTGGGGTTACCAGTTCTTCCTTAGACTGTGGACTTGGGCTTGGTCCCTCTGGAAGCAATGTAGGTGATGGGGTTGTTTCCGTTGCTGGTGAACCGCTCTCCGCTGGTGCACCTGAGGGTATTTCAGGCTCTGGCTGAGCCTTTTGGGTATGGCTGTCTGTTGCTTCTGCCAGTTGTGGCTCGCTGGCGCCCTCTGGCGTTGAGTTTGAAGATGGGGTTGCACTTGCTGGTGCTGGTTGCTGTTCCAGTTCCGGGCCTGGGACTGGAGGTGCTGTGGCTGTTTCAGTGGTTGGCGGGGAATCTGGGTCCACTACCTTTGTCTGGGTCTCTGGTAACCCAGACGGGGCGTCTGTGGACGGTTCAGGAACAGGAATGGGTTTGGAAGCTTGCCTGGTTTGGCTACGTGTAACCATTCCCACTCTCTTGGCCCGCCTCACCTGGTTGGCCAAGTCTTCCCCCAGTAGCATGGGGATAGGATAATTGTCATAGACTGCAAAAGTCCACATTTCTGACCAGCCTTTGTACTGGACAGGCAGTTGAGCTGTAGGCAAGTCTACAGCTTGTGACATGAAGGGGTAAATTGTAACTTTGGCCTTTGGGTTGATGAATTTTGGGTCAACGAAGGATTGGTGGATAGCTGACACTTGTGCCCCCGTGTCTCTCCACGCAGTAACCTTCTTTCCGCCCACTCTTAAATTTTCCCTTCGCTCCAAGGGTATTTGAGAGGCATCCGGGCCTGGGGATCTTTGGTGTGATGGTGGTGTAATGAATTGCACTCGCATGGTGTTCTTTGGACAGTTGGCCTTGATATGTCCCAGTTCATTACACTTAAAGCATCTTCCATCTGATGGGTCACTGGGCCGAGGTGAGTTACTGGAGACTGGTGAGGTTGAAGGGTAGGGTATCTGTGGCTTTACTTGGGTGGTATGTGGGGTCTTTGGCTGTCCTCGGTTGTAGGGTTTATGGTCTGTGTGCCCCCTGGGGTAATCGTTCCCCTTGACAGTAGCTTTTTTGCTTTCTGCCAGTTTCATCCATTTGGCTTCAATCTCCCCCGCCTCAGCGATATCTTTGGGATTTCCATTTTGTATGTACCGTGTGATGTCTTCAGGAACACCATCCAAGAACTGCTTCATTTGTATGAGGAGGTGCAGTTCTTCCAAGGTTTGAACGTTGTTTCCTGTTATCCAGGCCTCATAGTTTTTTGCAATGTAGTAGGCGTGTTTGGGAAATGACACCTCTGGTTTCCACTTTTGGGTTCTGAAGTGCCGACGGGCATGATCTGGGGTTATCCCCATTCTGTATCTGGCCTTGGTTTGAAAAAGTTTATAGTCATTCATTTGCTGCTTAGGCATTTCAGCTGCCACCTCTGCTAAAGGTCCACTGAGCTGTGACCTCAATTCTACCATGTACTGGTCTTCGGGAATGCTGTACCCAAGACAGGCTCTTTTAAAATTTTCCAAGAAGGCCTTGGTGTCATCACCTGCCTTGTAGGTGGGAAATTTCCTGTGCTGTGGAGCAATAATTGGCGCCGGGTTGTTAGGGTTGGCTGGCACATGCAGCCCAGCTTTTGCCAAGTCCAGTTCATGTTTTCTCTGTTTTTCCTTCTCTTCATTCTCTTTTTGTTGTTTTTCCATTTCTTTTTGTTGCTTTTCCATTTCTTTTTGGTGCTTTTCCATTTCTCGGCGGTGGGCCAACTCTTCTTCTGCTTGTTTCCTTCGGTAGGCCACCTCTTCTTCTTCTAGTTTTCTTTTGTGTGCTGCCTCTTGGGCTGCCTGTTCTCTTTGGAAGGCTGCCAGTTTGATGCTTTCTTCCTTTTCTTTCATCTCCATCTGTCGCCTGTGTTCAGCTTCTTTGTATTGCTCTTCGGCCTCAACTTTTGCCTTAGAAGTCATGATTCCTGTTTTCTTGTGTTGGGGTGCCCTCCGGTGTTTCTCTTCTGAACTGCAGGCTCTGTTGCCTCCTGAAGTCTGCCTAGCAACAGTGCCTTTAGCTAATCTTCAATGTTAAGTAAACCTGAAAAACCACTTTATTTGCATATATATAGTGCTGGTAATGACTCTCAATGGGAGTGCTATTGTGTGACAAAAGACCCTTAACAGTCTGGTAATGGCTTCTTGCTTAACATGCAAGCCACAGACTGCCAGAGAGAGCAGAAAAAAAAATTCTCTTTGGTTCCCTTTTAAAACCAAACTGTTTCTCTCTGCTAAAAAGCCCTTAGCAGAGAAAAGAAAAATATAATATTCCTACTGGCTTCTGGATTCTGTCTATATCCCACCCGCTGCACACCATATCATAACCTTAGTCCCAGATTTGGACCTTAGCGTCCAAAATATGGGGGTTAGCATGAAAACCTCCAAGCTTAGTTACCAGCTTGGACCTGGTACCTGCTGCCACCACCCAAAAAATTAGAGTGGTTTGGGGCACTCTGGTCCCCCTGAAAAACCTTCCCTGGGACCCCAAGACCCAAATCCCTTGAGTCTCACAACAAAGGGAAATAACCCTTTTTCCCTTCCCCCCTCCAGGTGCTCCTGGAGAGATACACAGACACAAGCTCTGTGAAACTACACAGAGAGACTCCCCCTCTCTGTTCCCAATCCTGGAAACAAATAGTACTTTCCTATTCCCCCAGAGGGAATGCAAAATCAGGCTAGCAAATCCAACACACAGATCTCCCCGATTTCTTCCTCCCACCAATTCCCTGGTGAGTACAGACTCAATTTCCCTGAAGTAAAGAAAAACTCCAACAGGTCTTAAAAGAAAGCTTTATATAAAAAGAAAGAAAAATACATACAAATGGTCTCTCTGTATTAAGATGATATAATACAGGGTCAATTGCTTAAAAGAATATTGAATAAACAGCCTTATTCAAAAAGAATACAAATCAAAGCACTCCAGCACTTATATTCATGCAAATACCAAAGAAAAGAAACCATATAACTTACTATCTGATCTCTTTGTCCTTACACTTAGAAGATTAGAAAATAGAACTACTTCTCCAAAGCTCAGAGAAAGCAGGCAGACAGAAAACAAAGACTCCGACACAAACTTCCCTCCACCCAGAGTTGAAAAAATCCGGTTTCCTGATTGGTCCTCTGGTCAGGTGCTTCAGGTGGAAGAGACATTAACCCTTAGCTATCTGTTTATGACACTGCTGAAGAAGGAAAAAAATAAAAACAAACCCAGAACACATTTTGAGGAAAAAATTCCTTCCTGACCCTTGCAGGAGACTGGCTGAAATCCTGAAGCATGAGATTTAGGAACTGATTACATGAATTCATGCAGATGAAATGGAATTATGACCTCAGGCACTGTAGAGCATGTAAATAAAGGAGGAAGTGGCTGAAAATACTTTAAACAAGAAATATATTTGTATTTTTTTCAAAGTTCAAGCAAAGTTCAGTTTTCAGACCTGTGTTGTGGATCTCAACTGAAATATGTTCTCCCTCTATACACAAGCACCTCCATAACATGTGCAGAGAGCAAAGCATTGGGGGCAGATCTGCTGTATGGATCAGAAAGCAGAACTCTGCTCATCTTCTGTTACTGATTGATGATTTTATGGCTTTCTGATTCACTTACAAAGCTCTCCATTTGCTTGTACCAACATATTACATACCTACTGCTGAGACAACTGAAACAACAATCACAATTATGAGCCAGTCCGGACCCACTGTTTTCAAATGTGACAAGGCAGCAAGGAGACTGCGGAATTTTTCTCAGTGATTGAGCAGGTCTAGCCTGAATTTCCACCGACCTGAAAAGAACACATGTTTCTCTCCCTCTCAGTCTGCCAATATCCCAGCCCAAGAGAAACAGAGTATGAGTATGTGATCTGATGTTACACACAGGACTTCTAGGAGAGCTAGCCTGTACAGAGGCAATCCCAGAACTTTGCAGTTATGTGATGGCTTCCATTCTAGGATCTTGAAGAGCTTAATATATAATTAAGACTCGCATGCTCCCTGGCAGCTGAGTTTTATTATGCCTGATTTACTAATGGGGAAACTGAGGCACTGAGCAGCCAAGGCTGATATTTACAAACATGGGTGCCTAATGCTATGGAGTTAGGGCCAGATCCTCAAAAGTATTTATGCCCCAACATCCCATTGAATTCAGTCAGAATTAGGCACCTAAATACCTTTCAGGATCTGAGCCCAAGTGTCTAACTGCAGGCATCCATGTTTGGCTTTACCGTTAGTGCCTCATTTTCTCCTCAGTGCCCTCCAAAGTTAAAAGATGTGGCCGAAGCCACTTGGCAAAGCATGGCATTCTGGATGGTGGGTCACCCTACAGAGCAGTTGGAGAAAGGCCAGGTCAGCAGCCCCAGATTTTGCAGTTTCCTGCCTCAGAGAGAAAACTTGGGGCTGCTATCTACAGAGAAATAACGGCCAGAGAGAACTGCAGTGTGGTGACATGAAGAGTATCAGGGAGTAAAAAATAGAGGAAATGGCAAAAACTTGCCAAAACTTAACACCGGAGACAGATAGAAGGAGACAGGGTATAATCTGACTCCAAAGGAGAAGAGAAAGGCTTGATTGTGGTCATGCTCATATCCCCCTCGAAGTCCTCTTCCTTTTGATCAGGGATGTGCAGGTCTGTGAGCCGCTACAGTTAAGTGGGTGAAACTTTTGTATGTAGATGAGGCCTTACCTGTGCTAGCGAGCAGCATGCTGTGCTGGGGATAGAGCAGGCGGAGCCCACAGATATCCAAACCAGAGCTCAGGATCAGCTGTAACATGTGATGGACAGCCAAAGGAGTTCGGAGTAGGGTTTCAAAGAGCAACGTCACAGCAACCTGAACAGTCAGGTAAAGAGTGCAATGGAGGAATGGGTCAAATAGCTTCAAACGCTCTTAGTAACAATGGTGAGATTTCTCTCTAGAGCAGTGATACTCAGACCTCAGTGGTTCAGGAGGCAAATTAGCAATCAACGTGACCCAAAAGAGCCACAGTACTATGAATTCACTGTTTAATTTACTATAGTACTATACATTCATATTTAAACAGTATGATGGGAAATATTTAGGGTTTTTATATACACCTTTACCCCGATATAATGTGACCCAATATAACACAAATTTGGATATAATGTGGTAAAGCAGTGCTCCTGGGGGCGGGGGCCTGCGCACTCTGCGGATCAAAGCAAGTTCAATATAAAGCGGTTTCACCTATAACACGGTAAGATTTTTTGGCTCCCAAGGACAGCATTATATCCGGGTAGAGGTGTATAGATAATTCTTATAAACCTCAGTTGGTTAATGACATTGTAAAAGCATCCTGACTAACCAATCTAAGTTATTAACCAATAATGAAATCACACAGTGTTTTAATATCATGTGCTGCAAAGAGCTGCAGGAGACACATCAAAGAGCCACTTGCAGCTTGTGAGCTTCAGTCCGAGTATCACTGCTCTAGGGAGAACCAGACATTCACATCAATTGTACAGTGATATCTCTTCTCTTCTTCTCCTCTTCAGTGATCCTCATGCCTTAGGTTATGTCCACATACTTATGGTGGAGCACAGAGTACAGGAACCTATGTGTGTAGCTACACACAGCAGTGAAAGGCTCTGGCAATGGGGAAAGGCTCTGGTAGCAAGGAGCTGCTGAAGTCTTTCCCTGCTGCCTTCCCCTACCAGACCCTCTTCTTGCTGCCAGAGCTTTTCACTGCAGCAAGGAAAGTCTCTGGCAGGGGGGAGGCAGTGGAGAAAGGCTTTGGCAGGGGGGAGGCAGCACTGCCCCCACTGCCTCTCCCCTGCCAGAGCCTTTCACTGCAGTGGGGAAAGGCTCCAGCAGCCAGGAAGAGGTGGGACACTAGACAGCTCAAAATACCAGCGTAGATGTTGGAGGCATGTAGAGAGCCATGTAGAGTACAGACCCTGGGGGTTCAGGTGGGTAAGACCTTGCTTCTACTCTACTTGCCTAAGCCATGCTATTTATACCCACGTTAGCAGTGTCTATACTCTACATGCTGCCGTAAGTGTAGATGGACCTTTACTTACATGGTAAAATCTTTGGGGCAGAGACTGTCTCTTTGTTCTGTATTTCTCCAGCACCTAGCACAATAGGTCCCTTCGGCACTGACGTAATCAGAAATATTAATAACTAATTAATAACATAATGCTTTCTGTGATCTGAACTACTGTACTTTGTTTTGTATTATGTAGCAGGGTGATCACCCTGCTTCTGCCCTGGAAGGGTAAAAGCAGCCCTAGAGAGGGCTGCAGCAGGGTAAGAGGGATTAAGAATGGCTGGGGAAGCTGAGTGGGTAGCTGATGAGAGCTGTGGCTGGCTTAATGAGGGCCCAGCTGGCCCTTATGAGAGGGCTGTGGGCCAGAAGCCAAGAGATTCTCTCTCTGTAGATGATGAGAGGGACTGGCCTTGCTGCTAGGAGCTGAGCAGGGTACCTAAAGTGGAGCAGGGCTGGGGAAAGGCCAGAAGCGCTGGGGAGCTCTGACCTGGAAAAGCCCCAGGCTGCAGGCCTTGTTAAAGGCCAAGAAGGTACTGGGGTTGCAACGGGGCAGCCCAAGGGTAGGCAGAGGCAGCAGGTCCAAACCCTCCTTGCTAATGATGAGTGGCAATTATACTGCAGTCTTCCCTAGTGAGTGGAAGCTAGATGGTGACTAGCAGTAGCCCAAAACTGAGGCGAGGTGGGTATAGGGGTTGGGGTTCCCCGAGGAGGGGAGATCCAGCAAGACTAAAGGGTATTGCAGGGGGCAGAACCCTGAGAGAAGGGGCACCGGGGCCTGGGAGGGACACTGGGGCCTGCAGAGGGCACTCCTGAGTGAACAGAGCTAATTCCCAGGACGACCAGCGGGAGGCGCCACCAGTGAGTCATCGCCCTGTTACAGTTAGGTTGTAGATTCTTTGGGGGCAATGAATGAAATTTATCTAACGCACTGTTTACCTTTCCAGTATTAAAGAAATATTTTCAAATAATATTAGACTAGATGGCTGACTTCCTATATTTTTAGAAATTATAAAATCAACACTAGAAGAGCATTCAAAAACAGGTACACCAGGTATCCTGTAATATATCTATATTTTAAAATCCTGTTTTCTAGATTAATCCCATTCAGCCCATCTTTAGTTGAAGAATACCGAAAAACACCCAGCCTTGTACTGAATATACACACCTGGGTTTCTGAACAGGAAAGAAAATCATTCTGAATCCTCGTCCTTCTTTTTGTTCCAGTTCTGTATTTCACTCTCCCATAAGGGGAAATTTCTTGTTTCAAGGAGCACATACCTTAAAGGTAAGAATCTGGGTTTTTCCTGAAATTCAGGGACACTGAAAGGTCTGGCTTGCAGCTGCATAACATGGCTACACCAGCCTAGAGTTTGTTCATGGTTCCCCCTTCTGTACGGAGGAGCTTTATTGCTCCCGTGAATGCCAATTTCATTGATCGTTACCAGACACTTTAAATAAAGTGTTACCAAATGCTGTTCCTTCATAAACACATGACAAATCTTACAACATTATGATAAATGAAGTTATAAATCTACCTCAGTAATAAAAAAGTAGATAATTAGACAAAAAAGTTCTGTTTTCCCTACTGATTTCATTATAATTCCCCTGATATTAACCCATTGCTCAGACTGGCTAATGAGTTTTCCTATGGCCTCCTGCCCTATAAAACCTCTAGCAAAGACCTTCTAAGCAAGGAAGTAAGTTACTCCTTAGATTGGGTGGAAATGTGACTAACTGAACAACTTTGTGTAAAGCAGGGGAAGCTTCAAGAGTCATCCCATTTTGTCCTTTTCCCCTCTCAAGGTGCATCCTATTCACAGTCTCATACCATGAAGACCTCTTTCCAGCACAAAAGCTGCTCCCTCTAGAAGCTCAACAGGGTTATTCCTGAACCAGCCACAAGAGTTGTTCTAGAGAGAGTTTAGTCAATCCCTGATCCTAAGTGCCCTTTGGTGGACATCAAGCACCTTGCAGGATCAAGCCAGACATGTGGAATCAAAATCATTCTAAGCAGCTTGTCCATCCAGCTGGAAGAAAGTCAAAACAGCAGCATTTTTAGATCAAGTTCAGGATGAAGCTTTAAAGCCTCCCCAAATGAATTAGACTTATTCAACTTTTTATTGTACAAGTTCTAAAAGCCAGGCAAGGTCTATGGCAGATCAGTTTGCAGTCAAGCTAGTTTGGGTTTTCAAAATGCGTCTGCCACTGCAGATATGCACCTGGCTAGCAGCAATTTCTCTAGCCCAGACATTTCAGAGTTTAATCTTTTCAGGCTCGGAGCAACAGGCACAGGAAAAATGATGACACCAAAGGCTAGGCTGACACATTTAGATCTGAGTAAGAAATGTTTAAAGTTTGATTATTCGTACCAATCACATGAATTCAAACATTTCATGCCAGTTTTGACCATCCCTCAGATACCCACTTCATTCTGCAAGTCACAAAGGAGCTCTTACCTCAGTGTCTATATCTGTACTGGCCCCAATGTCACTACTGTCAGGGAAGTATTTTTCATCAGTCTCTACTGTCTGCCAGTAGAACCCAGCTGGCATTGCAAATGCTTTCTCCACTGCCTGAAATGCACAAAAGACAGCTCTTATTTGTGAATTATCTTGATCCTTCAAAGTCAGGAACTGAAAAAGACAGCATGGTTAATGCTAAGGCTAGAGATCAGAAAAAGTGATAAAGGATTATACTCATTAGTCCAATATCATGGCATTTTTTGTTCTATCTGCCCATTAGGTGCAATAAAGACTACTTGAAATGCCATCCAAGCGCACAGATCTGTTACAATTGGTATCTTGGGAGAATGAACATAATTAGGGACCAACCCAGCTACAATTCCATTTGCAGACCACCCACTGAGTTCAATGGGTGTTACGAGCAATGAGGGATGGCAGGATCAGGCCTATATATAAGCCTGCAAGATGCTGAGCACTTCTGTGTCTTGCCTGTCAGTGAGGGTTCTGAACATCTCACTGGAAAGGGCTATATGATGAGAGGAATTTGATTAGCCGCTGAACATTGCAACCAGGTTAGGAATCAGCCAATTGTTACAAGAATGAAACCAGAATCAGTTCATCAAAGCAAATCAAACACACCACACTTCCGGAGGTCCTGTTATTTCAGATACAGTCACTACTCAAGCAGATGAGGCTGACCTTTAGCCCCACATCGCAGCACCCTGGAGGCATTTGATTACCCAGCATAAACTACACATCTGACTTTGTATTATTATGTATGCATTTTCTGTGCAGCAAACCAAGCAAATTGCAAGAGTGCAGTTTGAGCCTTATGTTTAAGGACGTGCCAGTTACTTCCCAGTCATAACAATTTGTTCTGGCTTGAAGATTAGCATGCAAGGATACAGCCCAAGAATTAATGTATCTACAGAACATGAGGGGAACTCTTATTGGCCAAGTTTTGGTTAATGGGACAAATTCTGCTCTCAGTTATACCAGTGTAAATCTGGAGTCACTCCAGGAATATGAGTGGAATTACTTGGGATTTACACAGAGCAGAATTTAGCCCTCTGACTGGAAAAAAAAATCAATTCTAAGCCAGATCTTCAGCTGGTGTAAATCAGTGTGGCTCCATTGACTTTTCTTGAACAACTCAAGTTTACACCAGCCGTGAATTTGACCCTAGAGATTAAGAGGTTTTTGTAGCTCAGATGCCACCAGAATGTACTGTGGCAAAGTACCTGCTTCTCCTTAGCTGGCTCAGTCACATTTTGCCTTGGAGACACAGGCTTGGGGAAAGCAAAGTCCTTCCAGGTCGTGCAGGGTCTGGCTGATCCTTCCCTCAGTCAGTCCCTTGTCTTGGTTTTCTCCCCTTCTGGGGACAGAGTGCAGTCTTCCTTGCTGGAAGGGTTCAGAGTCCTGCTCCATCTACTTGCTGGCAGCTACTCTCACTCTCACTCTCCCCCCTGCTTCCATACCAGGGAGGGTTTAAAAAGGTCTCCAGCAATTGGGGCCAGCTGAACCTAATTAGTTCCCTGGTAACCCCTGTTCCAGCTGAACCTTATTTCCCCACAGCTATCTCTCCTCAATGGATAGAGAGAGGCCTTTTAACCCCTCTGGGACTAATTACTACCCCTCCCTTTGTAGCCATTTGTCCTGGGTTTGCCACATATTCCCCCGCCCTTAACATTACGGGGTTGAGCTACTTGGGTCGGAAAGCAGTGCACCCTCGACAGGCCATCCGCATTGCCATGTTGGGTTCCAGACCTATGTCGCACTGTGAAGTGGAAGGGTTGAAGCATTTTGTCCTTGTTTTGGTGCATCCACTGCAAAGGGGCATGGTCCGTGATCAGGGTAAACCTCCATTCAAGTAGATAGTAGCAGAGGCTTTCTATGGCCCATTTTACTGCCAGGTACTCCTTCTGCACTACGGCGTATTTCCATTCCCTAGGTAGGAGCTTCCTACTGAGGAAGAGGACGGGGTGTTCATCATCTCCGACCATTTGTGAAAGCACCACCTCCAGCCCTACTTCAGAGGCATCCGTTTGTAGGATAAACTCCTTCCCCCAGTCTGGGGCTACTAGTACGGGATCTGTGCAGAGGGCCGTCCTCAGATCCAAAAAAGCGGTTTCGGCTGCAGCAGATCATTTTACTATGTCTGGGCCCCGAACTTTGGTTAGGTCCGTTAATGGGCATGCCCTGGTGGCGAAGTGGGGAATGAATCATCTATAATACCCCACTAGTCCCAGGAATGCTCTGACCTGTTTTTTCTGGAGTGGTCGGGGCCACTTCTGTATAGCTTCTAACGTGTTGAGCTGGGGCTTCACCACGCCCCTCCCCACTATATACACAAGGTACTTGGCCTCAGCTAACCCAATCAAACATTTGGAGGGATTTGCAGTCAGTTGTTCCTTCCTCAGGGTGTCCAGGACTGCTTCTACCTTCTCCATGTGCGTCTCCCAGTCGGGGCTATATATGATGATGTCATCGAGATAGGCTGCCGCGTACTTTCCATGGGGTCGTAACAGTTTGTCAATTAGCCGTTGGAAAGTAGCGGGGGCCCCATGCAACCCAAAGGGGAGAACAGTGTACTGATATAGTCCTTCTGGAGTTGCAAAGGCCGTCTTCTCCTTGTCGGCCTTGGCTAGAGGGATCTGCCAATAGCCCTCGGTAAGGTCAAGGATAGACATAAACCATGCCTTTCCCAATCAGTCAATCAGTTCATCTATCCTGGGTATAGGGTATGCATCAAATCGGGACACCTCATTCAGCTTGCGGAAGTCATTGCAGAACCTCATACTGTCGTCCGGCTTAGGCACTAAAACCACGGGACTGGAGCATTGACTATGAGATTCTTCAATGACTCCTAAGGCCAGCATCTTCCTGACCTCTTTCCTAATCTCTTCTCTCTTGGCCTCCGGGATCCGGTATGGCTTGACATTCACCTTCACTCCAGGCTCTGTGAAGATGTGATGGTGAATCTCAGTCGTCCTGCCTGGCTTTTCTGAGACATCCTGGTTGCATTTGATCAGGCTGATCACTTCTGATCGTTGTTCCGGAGTCAGCTCCGGGGATATTCCCACCAGGTTGGACTGGTTGCTTTTAGGGGATGGTGCCCCCAGCGCAACCACCGGAGCTTCTCTCTCCTGCCAAGGTTTCCACAGATTTATATGGTAGATCTGCTCCAGCTTCCGGTGACCTGGCTGTCGGACCTTATAGTCATATTCAAGACCCAAGTCCGATGTAGCAAAGCAGGGACTGTGTACTGCAGGGACTTCAGATTTACATGGCAAGGACCCCATAATTAGGCTGCAAAGACCTCTGATTTGGGGCATTGCTGCTAAATGCTCTCCCTTCTCTGCCACCATGTGGTCCAATCCCTTGTGTTATTTATTGTGATACTAAATTCCATTTGTTTTACAAAACTCCCAGAATTTCAATGTGGGGGAGATTGTAGTATTGAAAATGCATGAATGCATTGTGCAATCAGCCTGGGGCAGGTGGAGGTTTGGATTGCTAGGGAGAGGGCAATTAGAGTGTCTGTCACCCAGGATGGTGGGGAGGGGAGCAGTTCTGGATACTGGCATACACGAGGTGGTTGAGGATTTCATGGAATGGGGATGTACCTTGGTTTCTCTTCTCCTCACTTAAGGGCAGGGACAGAGGTGCTTTTAAGTGTAGGAGGAGTTAGGATTGAATTCCAGATTCCTGTCCTCCAGCAAAAGTTGACAGCAACTAGATACCTCACTGCACCCTCCTCCCTTAGTATGTACCACTACATCCAGCTATGATGGATAAGAATGTTAGCTGGATGGTTCTGCTAACAAATCATCTGTGGAACAGTTAACTATGTTCACAGTTAATTTGCAGTCATTAGGCTCCAGAGTGAACAAACCACTGTGATGAACTGGAGCAATTCACAGCTCTCCAGGCTTGTTTCACGCAAACATCATTGTGTTAGTTTACATTTGGATCATATTCTGAAGGTCGGCTTTTCAACCATGAGTTTGCTAATGGCAAAACTCCCATTGACTTCAGCGGGGTCAGGATTTCATCATGTTTTTTCACTGTAAACTGGGATTCTGGAGTGTGGTAAGGCAGCAACCCATTAAGTCTGCAATTAGGCATCCATTTGTACAGCCACATCGCTGTATAGATGGGGTCCAGGGCATCTGATCACTGACAGGGTGGATGAGTCAGCCCCAAGTGGACTCAACACTGGGTGAGTGGTCTGACCAATCAGGTGAGATGTGAGGCATATATAAGCACTGCAGCCAAGGCAATGTAATGAGTTCATCAGGCTGTACAATAGGTGCAGGAATGCCTGATAGCTGGCCTCTCAGTATCAGCTGTCAAAGTTAGAATCAGGACTCACAATTTGTCAGACCACTCTGTTTTATTAGCACAGCGCTCCGCCAATAACACCCAGATAATGTGAGTGGCCATGCAAGACCCAAACAGTCTTATTTATACAGATAAAAGAGCGGGAATTAGACTAAGGGACAAAGAAAGCAAAACAGTAAAATTCACCTGGCGCACAGCATGCATATCCTATGTCCTTACTAATTCTTATCCATCTGAGGCTAATACTTCACCAATTGCCCTTTAACAGTGCAATTGTTCTATGTTAATGTCTGTATTCCTGACACCTGGATTGCAGCATTCCAACAATTTTGCTTAAAGGTACAGACAGCATTTCTTTAATCCTTTCTATTTTCACAATATAATTCATTCTACTTTTACACAGCTCAAGAAGGGATGGAATAGCAAGAGGCCTTGACTAATCAAGGACTGGTGAGGTGTTACTGATGCAGGTGAGTAGCACTCCGTGATTAGAATTTTGATCTATGCTTTGAGAGAGGTGGTGCCTTGGCCTTGCAGTCCAGCACCATCAAGGGCAGGCATCATGCATGCCAATCTCTCAGCATTCTCCAGTAACTCCAACTGGGACAGGCTGGTCACTCTGAAGATGCCAAAGCACTGTTGTGGAGGGTCGATCCTGTCAGACATGCATTAAGGCAGAGTCCCAATGTCCAGCTGAGATGCTTGATAATGAAGCTCTTGAAGATTTGGCATCAGGCTTAACAGAAGATTCAGAGGAGGCCAGAACAGCCCTGAGGCACACACTGGGATTTGAGAGCTCCCAGATCCCACAGCCAGCCAAGTCATGGTTCACCCAAGGTATCTCAGGTAACTGTCATACCCACACATGAAGGACATGATATGTCCACACCTGGGGCGCAGCTTGAAGCCAGTAGACTGTTTCTCAGACTGTGTGAAAAGAAGAGAGAAAGAGATAGCACAGGCAGCAGTAAAAGAATAATAAAACATCTGAAGATCTGTGAGGTGCTGAGCCCAGACCACATTACTAAATGCAATTTTTGTTTTATTTGTTTGACAGACAACAGTTAGAGGTAGCAGCTCTGCAGCCAAGAACCTAAAGAGAATCAGGTGAAGATGTCAGTGAAGATGATGAAATGCTGATGTGACAGTAGCAGCAGTTGTGCAAGGGAACTCCTCCATCAGCGGTGATGGTAAAAGAGCGGCTAGTAAGAGGCAGGTGCTGTTCCCCCTTATCAGAGGTAAGTGCATGGTGCTTGTTGGTAAGACAATGTAAGGCATTAAAATTCTACAGCTAGGGGATTTGTCAGTCACGTGCTAAGAGCAGAGATTCAGGAGTGGGGAGATATTATAACACATATATTTGGGAGAAGAGAATAAATATCACATCTATAAGGCATTGCAAAACTCTCATGGTTCTTGTCAACTGTGTCATACAAATGCTGTTATTCAAATATCCCATTAATATATTCTCTGGGAAAGAGCTTCTTAAATTTTAATCAGAGAACAGCCCCAGGAGGTCATTCCGCTGATGCAAGATAGTTCCCCATCATACATTTTCTTGTGCTTTCTCTAATCTAGTTTTAAATGTCCCAAGGGATGGGGGCTTTTAACCTCTTCCCTTGGGAGACTAAAGCCTAATTGATCGAATTCAGAATATTCAGACTGAGAAATTCCCAAATGGCCCCCAATTCTTCATGATCTTTAGAGACTATGTTCCCATAACATGAAGCACACTCTGGTATCATTCGTATTGGACTGATGTATTTTGTTGCAACTAGAAGTTTATAGCTATCATTAAACTAAAATGATCACATCTTTGAAAACTCAGACTCCACTTTGATCTTCTGTATATATGGGAGTAGATCTCTTATGAGGCATGCTGTTAACCAAAAATTCTGGAGGCAGGTTGTTTTCGAGGGGGCTGTATCCATATATTAACAGAGTGTGGAAATACTACAGCAGTGAATTTTGTATGCCTTTGGTGATTTGTCTTTAGTCTTCATATAGCCACCAAGTGCTCTTGTTACCCCATATTGTGCTGTGTTGTTATTTTTTGGACAGCACTCATCCTCAGCTTCAATGGAGTTACACTCAGGAGAATTTAGACTGGGCCCAAAACTCCAATCATGGTCAATGGGAGTCTTACCTGAGTAAAAAGTAAGGAACTTAGGATGGGCCCATTATTAAGCATAATTATCATATGAAAAAGGAAAACAACCCTTCACTTGTTGGTGGAAGTCAGCTGGGAACTAGCTAATTTCCAGGGCTATGGTGGAGCCACTGGAGGGATTCCACGATGGGCGAGTGAGGCAGAGCCAGTGCTTCACAGCTGAGCAAGTCCTGATCTACCTCCCGTCAGCAGGAGCTCCCTTCCTCTCTTGGCATTTGCTCCAGATATAATCCACCTCCCTAATTACCACAGCAGGCTGGGAACTAGCACAGACTGGGAGCCCAGGGTGGCTCTGTGCAGAGTGGCCAAGAAAAAGCAGGCAGGGAGCATGAGACTGCTTGCCCACTAGTACTCAGAGCACTGCTGGAGGTACTAAGAAGGTAGGTCCTGTTCACTTGGAACTAAGGAACAGGAGAGGGGAAGGAGGTTATCAGGACAAATACACAGCATCCCAAGGGTTAATATAAAGACGCAGTTAGTTGTATTTTATATTAAAATGAAGCAATCCCATTTTTGCTGACATGGAACACTAATTGCTAACCTCCACAAGGATTATGTTACTCCTAACCTAACTTGGAGTTTTAATGATCCCCTTGTGAAATTGCTCTGGATATCCAAAATGAAATACCACAGATCGATATAAAGTATGTATAGCATTAATAACGGAGACTTTCAAAGTAAGGCACCAAGGGCAAAGTGATCTATTTTGGGACTCAAAATCTGCTGAGAAACTACTAGATCAACTGATTGAAAACTAAATGTTCTCTCTTTCTCTGACAAAGAATCTGTATAAAGATTAATGCTGCTGACCAATTACCCGCTGTGCACACAGCAAGGCTGGACTAAGATATCCTATTACATTTTTTTACCCCATTTTCCTCTCTCCACTCCTGTCCACTTGATTGTTTCATCAATCTTCCTGTGACTTGTCTTTTAGACTGTAAGATCTATGGGGCAGAGCTCTGTATTTATTAACCATGGGTCCAAAGCTCTGCACTATGGGGTGCCAATCTAGTTAGGACTCTGGGCCCCACTGTGATATCAGTGATAAATAATAATGATCACTGGTGCTACACCAGAGTTTTCAAGCTGACAGGCCTGATTAAAGCTAACACTGAATTTCACATGTAAAACCGATACGGTGCAGGCTTTTAGTAACTCTGGGACAGATTGTGCCCTGGTGTCAATCAGCATGACTCCAGTATAGTCAATAGTACCAGTCCCCATTAGCTGAAAATCTGGCCAATTCTAGCTTGCTTAGAGAGATCAGAATTTTAACTGAAAGCTTCAAGTTTTAAAAGTAGGTTGGTCTGGTTAAAGGGCCATGATGTAATGTGGCCTTCATGTAATTAAGGGAGTGATCCCCAGGAGGTGCTGAGCACCTGAAATTGAGGGGGAAATCTGGCCTTTTATCTGATTTAATTTCTTCTAAGCAGGCGAGGCTGAGCTAGATCCCTCACGCAAAATGGGTTTGCTGCCTGGCTGTTCAATTTCTAATGATTTAAAATTCCCCCAATAAGGGACAGACATAAAAGCTCTGCCTGATTTAAATGAGGCCTTATTCTATGCCTTACAAATAGGCACCAGATTTATCTTGTATAAATATATTGGGTAACTTTTCAGTGCTTGAAGCTATGTCGGCTGCACATCAATGACAGAGAAGCTGTCTTTTCAGTTAAGGAGGTGGAACATCATATAGGCAAAACTGTTAGTGCCTACATCTTCATTGTATTGACTGGTGTTGGGTAACTATTAACCCCTGAATCTGATTAGAATTATATAACAGGTATTGTACTGCATGGGTTTCAAAGGAATCGGCTCAGTCATGAAACAACACTGCAGTATCCACTGATTCCTGGGATTGTGTATCTGTGCTTGTATTGACCTGGGAATTATGGGGAAACAACACGACTGACAGATGCTGCCGATGCTACGAGAAGGCAATGAGTGGGACATACTCAATAGATAGGGAGTCCTTGTGGCACCTTAGAGACTAACAAATTTATTTGGGCATAAGCTTTCGTGGGCTAAAACCCCTTCATCAGATGCATCACTCCATGCAAACCCATGCTCTGAAGTATCCCTAGCCTCTGTTTGCCAGATGCTGGGAATAGGTGTGTAATGAGTTCAGTCACAGAGACTCCCTTGGGACTGTCACTTGATGTGCGGAAATTTCCTCTGAGCCATTTTCCCTGCCAGCTTGGGGCTCCAGAACCCTGCCTTGTTGAGCCAGACACACTAGCCTGCTGCAACACCGACTCAGGGTCTCAGCCATGCCCCTAAAGCTGCAGACTTTAACGAAAAACAGCTCAGCAGGTTACCTCTCCAGCACCCAGACACCCAGTCCCCAGTGGGATCCAAACCCCAAATAAATCCGTTTTACTCTGTATAAAGCTTATAGAGGGTAAGTTTTTTAATTGTCCGCCCTCTATAACACTGATAGAGAGATATGCACAGCTGTTTGCTCCCCCTGGTATTAATCACTTATACTTTGGGTTTATTAATAAAAGTGATTGTATTAAGTATAAAAAGTAAGATTTAAGTGGTTTCAAGTAATAATAGAGAGAACAAAGTAAGTCACCAAGCAAAATAAAACAAAACATGCAAGTCTAAGCCTAATACATTAAGAAACTGATTACAGGTAAATATCTCACCCTCAAAGATGTTCCAATAAGATTCTTTCACAGACTGGACTCCTTCCTAGTCTGGGCCCAATCTTTTCCCCTGGTACAGTCCTTGTTAGTTCCAGCAAACATCTCAGGTGGTAAGCAGGGGTTTTCCCATGACTGGCCTCCTTTTGTCCTGCTCCACCCCCGTTATAGCTTTGGCACAAGGCGGGAATCTTTTGTCTCTCTGGGTCCCCACCCCTCCTTCTAAATGGAAAAGTACCAGATTTAAGATGGATTTCATTATCAGGTGACATGGTTACATGCCACTGTAAGAAACCCTAGTCTGCATTCTTTCTGGGCTGGCCCACATGTACACAGTAAGGTTTCAAGTATCAGAGGGGTAGCCGTGTTAGTCTGGATCTGTAAAAGCAGCAAAGAATCCTGTGGCACCTTATAGACTAACACACGTTTTGGAGCATGAGCTTTCGTGGGTGAATACCCACTTCGTCAGATGCATGTAGTGGAAATTTCCAGGGGCAGGTATATATATGCAGGCAAGCTAGAGAGTAAGGTTTGCAAGTAAACAGAGCCATTTACAGTTCACTGATTCTGAAGCACTCTTAATGGCTTCCACTTAATATGTTTACATCAGTAATACAAGTTTATATCTTATTCTCCTAACTCCAGACATAGATATAATACATGCGAACAAATAAGATGAACACAGTCAGTAGATTTTAAGCTTTGTAATGATACCTTACAAGAGACCTTTTGCATAAAGCATATTCCAGTTACATCATATTCACATTCATAAGCATATTTTCATAAAGCATATGAAGTCCAATGTCACAAGGTGACGGGATGGATCACCTGATGATTATCTGTTCTGTTCATTCCCTCTGAAGCAGCTGGCATTGGTCACTGTCAGAAGATAGGATACTGTGCTAGATGAACCATTGGTCTGACCCAGTATGGCTGTTCTTACTGCAACGGGAGTTATGAGTACTAAGTAGGACTTAGGATCAGGCCCTTAACTCTTACCTAGACCATACGAAAAGATTCCTAATGGATGAAGGCCAACAGCTGTTATGGCCCTAGTCATGGTAGAACACAGAAACACACAGTTCACAGACAGTACCTTAGGGTCAGGGTTAATAGTGGTGATGCAGTTGAGCCGTACAGCGGGAATCTCTGGAAGGAGTGGGTATAGCTGGTTCTGGAGGCGACTGGTCAGTTCTCTGCTCCACCAGATAACATTTGGAAGCCATGTATGGGAGAGGTACGCAGACATCTGCTGGTAAAAAATGGTTGTTCCTCGAAGAGCTTCCTTAGCCTACAAACAAAGACATTTGATTAAAGGCCCAGCCTTCAAGTTAACAGCGCACTGCAAGAAAGAGGCACATATTCTTTATAAGAAGCTTTTTATACACGTGTTGCATGACTGGAGGTAAATAGGAGATGGAGGAGAGACTTGACCACAGTTCCCAACGCGGACCTGCAGTTATACATCCAGCTTTGCTCCTGATACTTGGCTGGCTATCTTCCCCTCCCATTTCAAACCCACGAGCAGCACAACCCCTTCCCTATTTTAATGATTAAACACTTGCCCAGCGTTCTCTTCAATCCAGCTTTCTACATCCTACCCAGCCTTGCATATAAGTACAGTACGACTAAACAGGAGGCAGGCAGGCTGGGGACTAGCATGGAGGTGAGACCCTAAATTCATCATTAAGGTAGAGAGGAGGTTACTAGCTCCAGTTGAAGGGGATGAAAAGGGCACAGGCAGGCACAGACAAGTTCTTCATTTGCTGAAGTGGTGTAGATGCCCAAAAGTCTGGGAGTCCTGTGTGATGGATAGCAGGCCTCACTCATTTTATACCTGGACTTTACAGCAAATTGAAGTTGTTAACACCAATGCTGCTCTCCATAATAAAGCTTTATAGCTAAGACAGCTAATAATTTCAGTAGTTCTGGCCAAGGGGCAATGCTACGAATCTCATCAGTGTTCTACAACCAAGGGTGACCAGTAACTTTCTTTTGGCCAGGGGGCATTCCACTTGTTCTGCAGCCCAGGAGATGACTGTATTATATAAATCTTTGTGAAGGTGCACTGCTTTTAATTATAACCAGATTCTGCCTTTCTGAAGTTTGGGGTGGAGCGGGGGAGGGGAACTATTTCATTAAGGGGATCTTAAATCAGTCTAATGCTGTATAATATTCACTCAAGAAACCTTTCACGGGGCTATTTTGCAGGTCTAAACAGTGGTATTCATTTGATTTTTTAATAAGATTGTTATTAAAAACACTGAAACCCAATCTTCATTCTACACTGTTGAGAAGTTACAGATCTCTTTAGTTTCCTCTCTAAACTTGTCCCTCCAAATTGGTTCTCAACAACTTGGGCTGCCAGGGAGAAGACTATTCCCAAACGGGGTCCAGCCAACAGGGTCCAGTTTGTAAATGATCAGGATTAATGGTTATGCAAAATATCTTCTCTCTAGCATCTGTTCAGGTACCTTCAAACAAAAGCACAAACTGTAAAGATCTCAGACTCCTACCTGCTTCATGGGGCCACAACCATGGTACCCCCAACCCACCCAGCAATATCGTCAATCTATCCAACTACACACTCAACCCAGAAGAAAAGTCTGTCCTATCCCGGGGACTCTCTTTCTGCCCTGTCACCCTCTCCAACATGATACAGTTCTGCGGCGATCTGGAAGCCTACTTTCGCCATCTCCGACTCAAAGAATACTTTCAGGACAACATTGAACAGCGCACTGATACACAGGTACCTTCCCACCAACAGCACAAGAAGAAGAACTCCACATGGACTCCTCCTGAGGGTCGAAATGAAAGTCTGGGCCTATACATTGAATGCTTCCGCCGACGTGCACAGGCAGAAATTGTGGAAAAACAACATCGCTTGCCTCATAACCTAAGTCGTGCAGAACGCAATGCCATCCACAGCCTCAGAAACCACCCTGACATTATCATCAAAGAGGCTGATAAAGGAGGTGCTGTTGTCATCATGAACAGGTCTGACTACGAAAAGGAGGCCGCCAGACAACCCTCCAACACCAAATTCTACAGGCCACTTCCCTCAGATCCCACTGAGGAATACAATAAGAAACTGCAACATCTACTCAGGACACTCCCTACACTAACACCGGAACAAATCAACATACCCTTAGAGTCCCGACCAGGGTTATTCTAACTATTACCCAAGATCCACAAACCCGGAAATCCTGGACGCCCCATCATCTCGGGCATTGGCACTCTCACTGAAGGACTGTCTGGATATGTGGACTCTCTGCTCAGACCCTATGCCATCAGCACTCCCAGCTATCTCCGTGACACCACTGATTTCCTGAGGAAACTACAATGCATTGGTGACCTTCCAGAAAACACCATCCTAGCCACCATGGACGTAGAGGCTCTCTACATGAACATCTCACACACAGATGGAATACACGCTGTCAGGAACAGTATCCCTGATGATGCCACAGCACAACTGGCTGCTGAGCTCTGTGCCTTTATCCTCACACATAACTATTTCAAATTTGATGACAATATATATCTCCAGATCAGTGGCACCGCTATGGGCACCCGCATGGCCCCACAATATGCCAATATTTTTATGGCCGACCTGGAACAACGCTTCCTCGGCTCTCGTCCACTCACGCCCCTTCTCTACCTACGCTACATTGATGACATCTTCATCATCTGGACCCATGGGAAGGAGACTCTGGAAAAATTCCACCACGATTTCAACAGCTTCCACCCCACCATCAACCTCAACCTGGACCAATCTACATGGGAGGTCCACTCCCTGGACACCACGGTGCAAATAAGTGATGGTCACATTAACACCACCCTATACCGAAAATCTACCAACCGCTATGCCTACCTTCATGCCTCCAGCTTCCATCCCGGGCACATCACACGATCCACTGTCTATAGCCAAGCACTGAGGTACAATCGAATCTGCTCTAACCCCTCAGACAGGGACCAACACCTACAAAATCTCCACCAAGCATTCTCAAAACTACAATACCCGCACGAGGAAATAAGGAAACAGATCAACAGAGCCAGACGTGTACCCAGAAGCCTCCTACTGCAAGACAAACCCAAGAAAGAAACCAACAGGACTCCACTGACCATCACATACAGTCCCCAGCTAGAACCCCTCCAATGCATCATCAGGGATCTACAACCCATCCTGGACAACGATCCCACACTTTCACAGGCCGTGGGTGGCAGGCCAGTCCTCGCTCACAGGCAACCTGCCAACCTGAAACATATTCTCACCAGTAACTGCACACCGCACCATAGTAACTCTAGCTCAGGAACCAATCCATGCAACAAACCTCGATGCCAACTCTGCCCACATATCTACACCAGCGACACCATCACAGGATCTAACCAGATCAGCCATACCATCACCGGTTCATTCACCTGCACGTCCACCAATGTAATATATGCCATCATATGCCAGCAATGCCCCTCTGCTATGTACATCGGCCAAACTGGACAGTCGCTACGGAAAAGGATAAATGGACACAAATCAGATATTAGGAATGGCAATATACAAAAACCTGTAGGAGAACACTTCAACCTCCCTGGCCACACTATAGCAGACCTTAAGGTCGCCATCCTGCAGCAAAAAAACTTCAGGACCAGACTCCAAAGAGAAACTGCTGAGCTTCAGTTCATCTACAAATTTGATACCATCAGCTCAGGATTAAACAAAGACTGTGAATGGCTTGCCAACTACAAAACCAGTTTCTCCTCCCTTGGTTTTCACACCTCAACTGCTAGAACAGGGCTTCATCCTCCCTGATTGAACTAACCTCATTATCTCTAGCTTGCCTGCATATATATACCTGCCCCTGGAAATTTCCACTACATGCATCTGACGAAGTGGGTATTCACCCACGAAAGCTCATGCTCCAAAACGTGTGTTAGTCTATAAGGTGCCAAAGGATTCTTTGCTGTTTTTACAGATCCAGACTAACACGGCTACCCTTCTGATACTTGATCTCGGACTCAATCCTCAGCTCATTCAATGACAGAAACTCCATGGAAGTTATTTTCATGCACCACAAAATTGCTTAGTGTTTGAAGTGTATAGAAAACAACCAGGTTGCTTTGTTTACTGATAGCCTTCCTAACTGGAAACACCCTTTAAATTCTTAAGGAGCATGTGTCATAAAAATCTGATTCCCATCAGACATGCCTCTAAATGCATCTTGTTTATCAGGATGCAAAGGTTACAAGAGATAAATGTAAAATCATTTGTTCTGACAACTCCAGGACCCTGATCCGTATAGGGAATGGGTAAACTTGTCTCGTTTCAATCACTTGTTTGGAAGGGGGACAGGAACTGGCATTCCAAAAGCTATCAAAACTGATGACAGAGGGGGATAAATTTAGAAGATTTGCTTGATTTAGAGAAATAGATTTAAAAACAAAAGATGCTGTCATGGTTGAACAATCGAAAGGTTGACTTGTCCAAGACAGCAGTTCCTTCCTTGAGGAGCCTGTTGTTATATTTTTATTCAGAAACCATTAGACCTTGGGCTAGAGAAATAAAATCTGACAACAACAAAAGACATGCAGCTGCCAATGAAATGCCCAGTAAACAGAAAGCAGAAGACTCGGGGGATTGGAATGGAGAGTGTGTCCTTTCTAGGTTGGCAGTGCCTGAAAAAAAAATTAGCATCCAATGGCCTATGTGAAATGCATAGGACAGGTCAGTCCAGTTCACAGTGGCCAAATGTCCACCTCTGCAGTCTGAGCTAACTACTATTATTATTACAAGCGTGGCAGGGCACCATCCTCAAGCACACCCCCTTGTGGTATGTTGTGGTCTTGCAGGTCCTCTGCCTGCTTGGACTCTCTCTCTTGCAGTCTTGCAAGTGCAATGATTTACTCTCAGTCCGGACAACTTAAATCAAGATTCCCCTCCTGGGGGGCTGATTTATTAGTTTTCACGGTACAAACTCTTTAGCCCCTCAAGTCTACCCTTCCTCTGGGAGCTGGCTGCTAAGACCAATAAGCCTCCCCACGTAAGTTCGGGAGTCCCACAGGCCTCCTCCCAGTGCCTGTTAATAATTTCTTTCTTCCAGCCCAGCACTGAGAAAGTTCAGCAGCAGTGATCAACCTCATTGACCTGCGTCTCTGGGAGCACCTCTACTTCTGAGCCTCTTCTCTTTAGGAACAACCCTCTCAACTGAGCTATGGCAGCCTATTATCAGGCCAGGTGCTCATTACTCAGTTAGCTGCCAACCAGCCATCTAGGCAGTCAGTTACTACAGATTGGCCAAGATGGGCTTGCTCTCCTTAAAGAAGGCCTCCATAGTTAGAATGAGCCCTGACTCCCCTTAAAGGAGTAGCCAACTGGTGACTCAAAGACTACCGTCACCACCGTAGCTGGCCTCCTTGTTGGCAGTCAAGCCAAGGCGAAAAGAAATGCAAGGCCCAATGGGACTGAATGTCCTGCTCAACCTAAGAGTGGTCCCACCATGTCCTGGGTGGGGAATATTAGTGGACAGGCTGAGGGAAGTTAACACTTGCTCTGTGGACTGAAATAGGTCCTCAGCTTCTGGGACCAGCAAGCTACTGCCTTTCAACACTACATTTATGAAACAATATTAAAAGAAAAAAACATCACAGTCCATTAAGGCTAACTTGATGTGAATCAGATACTACTGCTATGGGCTCAACAGACCAATATCTAGAGAGACAGACATTTTCTCTTTGGTAACATGGGGGCACTAAGTGTATCCAATAGTTTGCACAGCCAGTCATATGTCTATTCGCCATACTAATAAAAGAACTATGGATTATTTAAGCTAAGAACATTAAAATGTCAAGCTGTCCAGGCACTAGACTTTAATTTTGACCATGACCTTGTGCATTCTTTTGTAGATGATCTAAAAAATTGAACAGCTCATATTGTCCTTGAATCTCACAACCAACAAAAAGAACAGGAGTACTTGTAAACAGAACAGGAGTACTTGTGGCACCTTAGAGACTAACAAATTTATTTCAGCATGAGCTTTCGTGAGCTACAGCTCACTTCTTCGGATGCATAGAATGGAACAAACAGACAGGAGATATTTATACATACAGAGAACATGAAAAGGTGGAAGTATGCATACCAACAGGAAGAGTCTAATCAATTAGAGACTAACAAATTTATTTGAGTGTAAACTTTCGTGGGCTATAGCTCCACTTCATCGGATGCATGTAGTGGAAAATACAGTAGGAAGATATATATATACACAGAGAACATGAAACAATGGGTGTTACCATACATCCTTATAGTGTATGGTATGTCAAACAGACAAAAGGTCATTGATGTAGTATGTATGGTAACACCCATTGTTTGATGTTCTCTGTGTATATATATATCTTCCTACTGTATTTTCCACTACATGCATCTGATGCAGTGGGCTGTAGCCCAGGAAAGCTTACGCTCAAATAAATTTGTTAGTTTCTAAGGTGCCACAAGGACTCCTTTTTGTGGATACAGACTAACACAGCTGCTACTCTGAAACAACCAACAAAGTTATTTTCCTGGACAACAGAGTGACCATAAGATTTTGCACACCAAATTAAGCTAAGCCCCTGTGACTGATTGCCATTGTTTCCATAAGAAACAACTAGAATGAGGAATGTTAACTGCTGCAAGAGAGGAATATTGTTATTTCATGTTGCCAGGTAAGATACTACACATTAGCACTGCAGCAAGAGACTAGAGCTGACAGTCTGAACAGTGAAATCTGCCAGCTTTCTCTCCAGCAATAGCTGAGGCTGATAAGGAGAACAATAAGAGAGGCAGCAGTGAGTTGCTTTTGTTTTCATTGTCTCAGCTGAGGCTGACATTTTAAAAAGATTTTAGTGGGTCCCATCAGCTTACATTGCTGACAAGGGAACCAAGAGCCGCTGTACAAGTGTCTGAAGAAAGCAGGAATGACAAAGGCGGTGTTATAGGGAAGGCATATGCTGGAGCCTCGGTAACAAGAGGAAACCTCTAATGAGAGGAAACATCAGTTGCGCACAGGTCCAGTTTAAGGAACACCGTCCAGCTGCCTCATGTGTTCACCGCTGGGTCTATTAGCTGAACTGGGTTCCAATGGCAGTGCATGCATGCAGGGCGGTAGGATTGCTCCATGATTTATTTCTGTGACTGGAAGCTCTATGCAGCACATTCAGGCAATGGGAGATAAAATCAACCCCCTCCTCTGACCTCACCAAATGTTCGGAGCAGCCTAGGTCTGTAGCCTGCAAAATACATTCAATTATATGACACCAGATGGGACTTTTGAGTTTGCTCAGTATTAACTAATTTCGACACTCTGATCAGCTCCGTGGCTGGGGTGAACAGATAGTATCAAGGCAAGGGGATGTGGATGGGAGGGAGTAAGTCTCTTTACCACCCATTTGTTTGTGTTTCAAAGCATTTATCTTTGCTTCAGTGGACCTAAGGTGGAAATCATTGTGATACCCTTAGGGAGTTTAGCAGGCCGCATCTCCTCACCCCACAATGCCCAGGCATCACTAGGAGGGTTGCTTATTGTCTCTTGTGCAGCGTTTTAGTCATGATATTAGTTGTCAGTGTCAATTACATACTTGTGAAGCTTTGCCGCCACAGCTGTCACATTCCAGGCTAACTTTATGATACTTCATGGGGAATTTAGTCTTCCCTGCTCACATGCAGCCAGTTCCTCAGCTGTGGATGAGGAGCACTCACTCCATCTGAGCAGCGGAATGGCCACATTTGCACCCCCTCTCCTTTGATCTAGACATTGTGATGTGCCAGGCTGGATCTCCAGTGCAAGTTAGAACAGCGTGAGGGCTGCTCATGGTCATTCTGGCATCCACGGATTTCCAGAATCTAGCCATGGCCCCTTTTCCCTGGCTGCATCAGCAACCACTAAGTGAGGTTGCACAGAAGCTATGACTGGCTCTGTGCCACTCAAGCACCCCTGTGACTGAGGAATCTGCCACTGGCTAGCTACACCATCTTTATTGCTGCTTTGTGCCACCAGAGAGCCACTAATCCTCCCCAACTGAGCAAAGGGCTAGGATCAGTGCCTCAGCAGTGATAGTGTACAGAATGTTCCTTCAAACATGTGGCCTTCAGGAGATAGGTGCACTGGGACACCATGGAAAAGTGTGTTTCCCAAATGTTCCTGGTACATCATTCAGTAAGAAAATGGTTAAGAGGACTAGATTACCACCTAAAATTGAACAAACTAGGAACAGAAGCCAGAATTTAAACAGCAAGACAATATGCCCCCTTAAGGAACATTTTCACATAGTAAAAATACGACGACAAAACCACCCTGCAGGTCAAACAAGCTTTCCCTCTTTGACTGCTGGATAAAGATTTCTACACTGGGTATTGACAGCCACTGAAGATATATTGGCCAGCTAATGTGCAGCAAACAGACAAAAGGTCATTGATGTATGGGGATGGATTCTGAGCTGCAGATTTCAAACTCAGCACAGATGAAAAGAGCAGAGTGAGAAGTAGAGTCTGCTCTACTTTTCTGCTCCCACAATCCTGAGCTGGCAGCCCCTGGTGTGATTTAAAGCAGCTTATGGTCTGTTCTAAACTACGCTGGCTCCCAGGGGTCTCAGCTGGAGTCCAAATATTCAATTCTGGTTCTTAATAAATACTAGGGCACTTCTGGGAAATGGACATGTCAAAGTGTTGTCACTCACTTTATGCTTCCGGATCTTGGTGCTGTTCTGTGCCAGAGATTCCTCTGTTGGAATTAGGCAAGCGTAGAGTGCCAGCCCATCCTCTCGCCAGACCTGCTGCAGACCCAACACCTGAAACGGGGCTTTGAGCCCACCTTTCACTTTTGAGGGAGGTACCTGTAAATTCATTTGAACAGATGCTTTCATGTTACACACAGCTGCATGATGGCCTTTTCAGAAAGAGAGTGACAACAGCACTTCAACTCACTTGGCTGCTTTTGAGTGGAGACAGCTTGTACCTAGCTTGACTAATGGAATAGCTAAGGTTTAGCCAGCAGTAACTTTACGAAGGCCAAATTAAATAGGAATAGTAGGTGGTGGTAGATCATGGGATTTATCTTTCCAGGAAGGACCCTCGTAACCTGCAAGCTCTGCACTCAGTCAGCTATGGAAGAGCAAGAGAGACGTGCTGCTTGTATTAACTCCCTAGCCTAGCAAGAAATGAGAACAGAGAGTTCCTTTCAACACTGTGCTGCAGGCTCTTAGCCCACAGCAGCACTGTACGCTGCCTTTATTAATGATAATGAGATCAATACAATCTCTGCTCAAAATCAATGCTAAGTGATTATGCCATTATAAGGAGCTAGCACAAGGTTCTTTAATAAGCCTTCATATTCCCCAGTAATGATCAGTAATAGCCACAAATGCATCAGTCACTTTCCTGTTTTACTTAGACCAAGGCTGGGTTTTTTGTTTTTTTGTTTTAAAAAAATAGATTATATTTTTTGTTGCAGAGGGAAATATTCTATTTTTTTAACGTACAGATTTAATCTAAAATGAGAAGGACATAAAACCAGCCTGATAATGAACACCGAGTATCAAGAATATCAGTTTATTTCCAGAGACAGAGCTCTGAATTCATAAACCCCTTATTGGCCAAGGCAAGAGCTGTAAGGCTCATAAAATCCTGATGAAGTATGATGAATTTCAGCACACGGATTGCAGTGAGAGACCTTGCTATTCACAGTAGGAAGGAGACAAAAAGGAGCCCTGACAGGGACATAAGAACAGCCATACTGGGTGAGACGAATGGTCCATCTAGCCCAGTGTCCTGTCCTCTGACAATAGCCAAAGCCAGGTGCTTCAGTGCATGAACAGAACAGGGGCAACTATCAAGAGATCTATCCTCTTTCATCCAGCCCCAGCTTCTGGCAGGCAGAGGTTTAGGAACACCCAAAATATGGGGTTCCATCCCTGACCATCTTGGTTAATAGCCATTGATGGACCTGTCCTCCTTGAACTTATCTAATTAGATTTTGAACCCAGTTATGCTTTTGGTCTTCACAACATCACCTGGCAACGAGTTCCACAGGCTGACTGGGCATTGTGTGAAGAAATACTTCCTTTTGTTTTAAACCTTCTGCCTATTGATTTCATTGGGTGACCTCTAGTTCTTGTGTTATGTGAAGGGGTAAATAACACTTCCTTATTCACTTTCTCCACAGCAGTCACGATTTTATACACCTCTATCACATCCCCCCTTATTTGTCTCTTTTCCAAGCTGAACAGTCCCAGTCTTTTTAATATCTCCTTGTATGGAAGCTGGTCCTTACCCTTAATCATCTTTGTTGCCCTTCTCTGTACTTCTTTTGAGACGGGGCGATCAGAACTGGATGCAGTACTCAAAGTGTGGGAGTACCATGTATTTATATAGTGGCATTATATTTACTGTCTTATTGTCTATCCCCTTCCTAATGGTTACTAACATTCTGGAAAATGGAAAACACCAGGAAAGAGAGACGGCAGAAAGAGGAGGAAGCAGCAGCAGGAGACCTGAGAGCTTGGGCGTGGGGGAGAAGGGAGACACAACGGAAAAGACAGGGAGAGCAGCCACAGAAGGGAGTGGCAGCCTGGCCAAGGCCGGAGTCACTGACTTGGATCATGTACCATGTGAGATGAAAAAAACAGGCAAACTTTTGAATGATGAGGCTCTAATTCCATCTCTGGGCCCTGGTGACTACACAAGCCGCTTACTTTATGTTCCCAGGGTTTATGCCATTGCTGGGATCTCTAGATGGATTTATAGACCCTGCTGCTTATTCCATGTGTAACATAAAGCTATTCTAAGTGAGAGAAATGCCTTTAAAAATACACTCTCAATACAGAGCTTGGGCATACTCCCAGCCCCCTGCGTGGAGCAGTTGCATCAGTGGGAATAGCCCTGCCCCGCCTCCACCAAGGGAATTTCTGTAGCAGTTGGCAACTGTGGATTTTTTAAATGTAGAGGGCCAACATTTCAGTGTTCCTCCGATTTTCATTTTTGTTCCTGTTACATGCTCCTTGCAAACTCAGGTACTGCTCCAGCTCCCACTGACCTCAATGGGAGTCTCTCCAATCACTTCAAGCTGAGCTGGATCGGGGCATGATTTTACCTTGTTTGGGTCAGTCGTTGTCTGTGGTGTTAGCGGAAGGAGAAGTGTTAAGTGGATGATACATTTTTGCCCCCACCTTGATATTTTTCTGCTGGATAAAATGTGGGGAGCCCGATTCTGTAGCATTTCACACTGTGTAACTCACCAGGGAGAGAAGCCAGGTAACAAGAGCCTGGTAGATGCTGGCTGCTGTCAAGACAGTGTCTGGGAAGCGTCCACTGTGCTGACCACACATGGCTACCTGTCCACAACTGGCGAGCCAAATCGTCATGAGAAGCTTCTCACCGTTAGCGCTGTCTGCACTAGGCAACGTGTTAATAGCTGGCAAATAAGACGCTTCCTGTTGAAGGAGAGTGGGAACATTAAACTAATTTGTATTATAAGGCCTGAAACAGAAAATTATATTGATTTTGATCAGTACAACTGGCTGAATGCTACCATCACAGGTGGCGGTAATAAATCTATAGGGACATGAATGTTTACAGCTCCACTTTTACATTTTATCCAAGAGACAGCATCTCTAGCAACCTAATGCCTCCTAGCTCCATGCTGGGGCATTGATTCTATACTGACTCAGAGTCCCCAGCGCCACTTCCTGTAGCATGCTGGGCTTTCCTTAGAGCTCTCTCATCCATGTCTGGAGCAGGCCTAACACTGTTTAGCCAGTGGAAGCTAATGAGATCAGCCAGAGGTAGTATGACTGGAGTCATTCAGTATTCATCATCAACCTTAAGTGTTAATTACTTATCAGGGCAGTGCCCTTGAATCAAGCCTGATAAGAGCGATAGAGCTTGTATTACTGTCCGCTCTGCCTAACAAATCTCGCTGATCTACCATGTACATTTAAGTGAACTCTCATCTCATTGCCTTGATTGTAACTGAGCACTGGTATTTTGTCAATTAGGGGAAGAATCCCTCTCCCACCTTTTTTTTTTTTTCAAATGCAATTCTCACACTTTTGCATTGGCCATTACCAGTTTTCCGGTAACATGCATTCAGTGTGCTCTGAAACACTGCATCACTTAATTCCTTGCAACCTAACTAAAACACACAGGTAACTTTTAATCTGTCTGCACTGCAGCATGTGGTGAACTTTACAGTGCAAGCTGAGCACACAATAGCAATGGCACTGTGCATTTTCATCCCCAGCTCTCTGGGCTTTGTGTCAGAGCTGGTTATCAATCCCATCGGGCTGAAGCTTAGTGGATACAAGTTTGTTGGCCAAGATGAACAATGCGTTTCCAAGAAAATGGCTCTAACTGGTAAATGATGCTGTTTGTAGATAGTTCTAGGAAAGGAGAGTCGGCCTTTTTGTAAATTTCCTTTCAACAAGTCCATATATTGGATTGGCCAAACAGCTCTTATTGCTCTAACATTGGCAGGTCCTATTGAGATCTTTAGATGGTTGGATGTCATTTTGGGGTGGGGTGTGGGGGCAGAATGGTTCACTGGTATACAGATGTGAGACCTTTTACCCCTAAGTAGATGGCTGGACTCCACTCTGGATTAGTAACAAATGAAAGTTGATACCAACTAATGGCTATTAGGTAAATCCAGTGTATCCATGGGTATAACACCATGGTCACAGCTGGTACTCTCAACGCAAAGCAAACTCACCTTTTGGTCCTTCTGGGGGCCTCTCCCAGTCAGGAGTGAGGCCCATTAGAGGAGGACCTTGTATAGCTGTATCTTTTATGTGGCTAAACACAAGCTTTTGGACTCAAGGGCTCTCAATCCAGCATTAAATTCACACTAAGGTTACGTAAAAATGAGGCTAAATGCCAGATACTGTTGTGATACAGTCTTTGCAGTGTTAAACAGAGTTCATAGTGGTGAGGACTAAATTAGGGTGTACTTCACATTTAAGAGGAGTAAGACGAAGAAGGTGGCTTCCTGATTAAAGAAATGAAGATGTATCCTTTATTTGTAGGGGTTGTGGATGGAAGAGGTCTTATTCCATACTGGCTGGAGGATTCATAAAACAGTTGTTTGCAGCCAAGTCTAAATTTATCTTTATATGTCATCCTCCCTGCAGCCTGGATCATGGGGATTTAACAGGCAATCCCTGATGAGTGGCAAATTACCGACTGCAGAAATCGTCTGCCAAATGACACATCAGCTGTACATTTGTAAATGTGAACTGATTTCTAGGTACTTTAGCAGCCTTGGCTAATTCCTCTAATGAAGTCTCTATTCTCTCCATGTTGAAATGGCTCCAGCCTTGCATGACCCCTTACAGTATGCAGTATTCGTGCGCAGAAAAAGGCAAGTGTGCAGAAGGCATCGCCATGGTCTGTTTTCATAAGCCTGGAAACTGGATAGAGCTGTGCTTTAACCAGACAGGAAATGCAGTTGTTCCCTTAGCAATCATGTTCATCTCTCCAATGAAATGCAGCTAACATTCTTTCACGGCTTCCTAAATTCTAGTGGTGGATGAAGACATATCGGAAATGTCAAGTGTTTGTTCTTTCCCATTCTTTGGGGAAAGGAAAAAATGATGACAATATCATCTGTTAGTCAATTTCAAACTCCACACTAAATTGTGGAATAAATCCTGCAGCCAGCCAGAGAACTGCTTTATCACTGCAGAATGGAAGCAATGGATAAGAATGAGAAATTGTCCGAATTTCCTGTATTAAACTGGCAGAACATACTGTAATTAGGATGGCAACATTTAATAATGAAAAGCATAGTAAGATTGACATTAATGGTCTGAATGGTTTTTCTGTTAATGCACTTTAGCATTAGACTCATACTCGATAACAGGAGTGGTTTTCTGAATATTAACCATGCTGAGGTTACTGAGCTGAGAAATATGACTGTGTCAAGATGGTACGGAAATTTTCTGACCCGAACCATGCTTTAGATTGTTGAAATGGATGAGGTATAAACCTCCAAAGTAGATAATTCTAAAGCATTGCCAAAATAAGACTGCGGGAATGCAAGGATCTGAGAAACAGAAGCTTTATTTTCTCCTATCACCCCTTTTACACAGCTCTCCAATTTGGTCCAGGCATTGCATACTGTGTTAGGGTGTTTAAATTGAAAGCCGACATTTCCTTGCTAGGAATAGCTTCATTTCTCTACTATTATTCTCAGGCTCTAGCTTGAAAGAGATCATCTCTCCTGACTGGGAATTATGATAAGATTTGGAATCTGTGGGCTGTGGGAGCCTGAGAGGGCTAATGCTTGCCAGTATCTATACAGGTGCAGAAGAAGGGGAGTCAGCTCATTGTCAGCAATTATCGCACTGTGAAGGTGCAGGTGGGATCTTGCTGTTGCACACAGCCATGCTCAGCACAGGACCCAGAGCAGGGGGGAATGGTTTTATACGAGCTTCATGTTCCCCTAGTTGTGGGGCCACGAGGGGCTGGGTCAACCCCAGGTGCAATATACAGCAGCCTCCTCAGGGCTGCTATAACCCAAAGGGCTGATACAGAAGCTGGGAATAGTTGGAGCATAGCAATGCTCCATTCACATCCCTCTCCCGCTGGCCACTTCCTGATATCCCCCCATGCTGGGGCTATGAAGGGGTGTGGTGTAGAGCCAGCTACACCGGCTCTATCCCACTTGAGGACTCACTCACCCCAGGGGAATCCTCAACTGCCCAGGCAGAGAAGTTTAATGTCTTCTTTGTGTCACCAAAGCAATGCAAAGAGACTATGTCAGAGCCAAGGATCTGGCCCAAAGTGCGCACTGGCACATATACACTCTGCTTGTGCCATTGGCTGTATACTCTGGCAACAGGAGTCTGGCTACAGGGTAAATGGATGTTGTTGGCCCCGAATTCAGCACACACTTCCTCTGCTATCTGCAGTAAACAAGATAGCTCCATTGCACAAAGCAATTGTTCCTGAAGACAGCAACCACATGCAGAGCCCCACCATGTGTTACCTGACCTGACCAGTGGTATCCTGTGCTGTCAGAAACCCTCCTTGCTGGATGCTGTTGATATGTGCCACTGCCCTTGCTGTGCTGTCTTTCTGATGTGTTGCCAGGATCTGGCTCAGCATGGGCTCTTGACACCATTTCTGGAAGCAAGGGTCCTGTTGGCCACTCCTGAGCTACTAGTTATGAGAGACCTCTCACTCTCTGCCAGTATATTTCTAGTTGGACTCTGAGATGTTATGAATGGGTCAGAAGGACCAGCAGGGACTAGTGATCAGCGAACCTCAAACAACATCTCCCAAATGTTCTGAAGCTCTTCAGAATGATTTCCAAACCACAAGGATACAAAACCAGCCTGGAAATCTCACTGTATTTCCTGCTTTCAGCTGCTCTGAGAGTCCTCACTCTGACTGTTCTTCCATGCCAGCTGATCTGATGCAAAAGGGCCTCACTTAGCACATCTTATCTTGAACATCTTTAGGTGAGAATTCCCATTTTCCAGGATCTTGCGCCCAACTAACACATAACGGGGCCTGATTTTTGTCTCCCTTACATGGGAGTAAATCAGGAGGAACTCTATCAAAGTCAATGCCGTCATGTTGCTATAAACCAATAGAAGTGGGAACAGAAGCAGGCCGTTTGATTTTGTTTGCTTTCTAGAATACAAGATGGAGAGCTCCTTTCCTGGGATAGTTATTTATTCTTCATATTACATTAGCACTGGAGAGGCCGAGCAGGGATCACAGCCTATTGTGCTGTGTGTTACACAAATGTGAAGCAAAAAGAGAGTCCATGACCAATTAGCTTACAATCTTGGTTAGTGACAAGACACTCCAATCCCTCAGACAGAGACAAACACCTACAAGATCTCTATCAAGTATTCTTAAAACTACAACACCCACCTGCTGAAGTGAAAAAACAGATTGACAGAGCCAGAAGAATACCCAGAAGTCACCTACTACAGGACAGGCCCAACAAAGAAAATAACAGAACGCCACTAGCCATCACCTACAGCCCCTAACTAAAAGCTCTCCAGCGCATCATCAAGGATCTACAACCTATCCTGAAAGATGATTCCTCACTCTCACAGATCTTGGGAGACAGACTAGTCCTCTCTTACAGACAGCCTCCCAACCTGAAGCAAATACTTAGCAGCAACAGCACACCATACAACATAAACACTAACCCAGGAACCTATCCTTGCAACAAGGCCAACTCTGTCCACATATCTATTCAAGTGACACCATCATTGGACCTAATCACATCAGCCACGCCATCAGGGGCTCATTCACCTGCACATCTACCAATGTGATATATGCCATCATGTGCCAGCAATGCCTCTCTGCCATATACATTGGCCAAACTGGACAGTCTCAAGAATAAATGCAAAAGAATAAATGGACACAAATCTGACATCAGGAATCACAACATTCAAAAACCAGTGGGAGAACACTTCAACCTCTCTAGCCACTCAATGACAGACTTGAAGGTGGCAATTCTACAACAAAAAAAACTTCAAAAACAGACTCCAAAGAGAGACTGCTGAAATCGAATTAATATGCAAATTAGATACAATTAACTGAGGTTTAAACAGAGACTGGGAATGGTTGATCCATTACACTAATTGAATCTATTTCCCCATGTTAAGTAGCCTCACACCTTCTATAGGTCATCTCGATTATCACTTCAAAAGTTTTTTTTCTCTTGCTGATGATAGCTCATCTCAATTGATTGACCTCTTCCAGTTGGTATGGGTACTTCCACCTTTTCATGTTCTCTGTATGTATAAATATCTTCTTGCTGTATGTTCCAATCTATGCATCTGATGAAGTGGGCTGTAGCCCATGAAAGCTTATGCTCAAATAAATTTGTTAGTCTCTAAGGTGCCACACGTACTCCTGTTCTTTTTTTGAAGACACAATAAATGGCTGAAACAAACAAACAGGTCAAATGACTTTGCCAACCATAAAGACCAGCCTCACCTCTTCCTTCCCTAAGACTGACACAACTTAATGATCTTTATCTCTTTGAAAATAAACAAACATGTATGGAAGAGATTTCTCTGCCCAACACACATTCTAGTGGGTGCACCAGAGGACTGGGAACCAGGTACTCGGGTCCTAATCCTGGCTCTAAGACTGATTCCTTCTGTATACCACTTAATCTCTCTCCCACCATCTCTCCACCTTTAAAATGGAGATAACACTCCTGACTTAGCTACCTGACAGGCAGAGGCGGTTCTAGGTATTTTGCCGCCCCAAGCACGGCAGGCAGGCTGCCTTCAGCGGCACGCCTGCGAGAGGTCCGCCAAAGCTGCGGGAGCAACAGACCCTCCGCAGGCATGCCGCCGAAGGCATCCTGCCTGCCGCCCTCGCAGCGACCGGCAGAGCGCCCCAGGCATGTGCTTGGCGTGCTGGTGCCTGGAGTCACCCCTGCTGACAGTAGGATTAAATAGCTAATGTCTATAAAGCACTCTGAAGATGGACAGCACAATATTAAGGAAAAACACTGACATTTCATCTCTTTCCTTCCTTTATATATTCCAGAAACAGAACTATTTCAAATCCACTATCGGCTGAGCAGCCCAATTAACACCTGGCTCCTTATAGTGCTTTGCATCTGGAGTTCTCCATGCACTATTCAAGCATGGTCAGTAGTATCATCATTCCTATTTTACAGATGGGGAGACTGAGGCACAGGCTGGGGAAATGACGTGCCTAAGGTCACCCAGCAGGCCAGTGGCAGAGCTGGGAATAAAACCCGTCTCCTGAGACCCAGTCGAGTGCCCTATTCACTAGGCCCCACTGCCTTCTGAAGCATATACTGTCTTTAAATACTTCTCTTCTTCCATTTCTAACATGGCATCAGGTCAACACTATATGCAACTTGAAATACACCCTCAACCCTGAGTATATTCTAATATTTGAAGCTTTCACAATCACATTTTCCTTTTGAGTATATATATACATATAGATCCTTCCCTTGTTGCTCTGTGAGAGACTCACACAAACGAAGGGGGAGAGTGACTCCCAAAACTGGATACCTGAGCAGCTCACAGACTTTAATGTCTTTATCCTCGCAAAACACCTGTGAGGAAGGGAAGGGCTATCCTCCCCATTGGATAGATGGGGAATTGAGGCTTGCCCAAAGTCACTCAGGGATTCTGTGGTGGAGCAGGATGAACCTGGCTCTGTAGAGAGGGAAACAGGGAAACTAAAGGGCTGTCAAATGCACAAAATAAACACAGGTGAAAAAATAGAAAGGACATTTCCCCTTTGATCTCTGTAGTCATAAGACCAGCTTCTCTCATGCAGTAAGGGCATGAAGCAGGGGCACCTGCCTTTGGGAGGATCATCCTTGTGCAAGAGTCTGAGGCTCCCACAGCACCTCCCATCCCGCTGCAGAAAGAGGGCATGGTCAAGATCCCCTGCGCTGCACTGTTTTGACCGTTTGGGCTGTTAGCAGCAATGCTATAACTTATGCTGAAGTCCCACCTTGCACACAGCCAGTTCCAGGATTGGGAAGAGCAAAGGGGAGCTGGCCCATTACCTAGTTATGTGACACTTGTAGTGATGGCAAGTAAAACATCTGCACAGAGGGGTCTGATTTTTAAACTGCCAGTGTCCTTGCAAGAAAGGCCAAGCCTGCTGTGAAGGGCAGGGCATTAAAAATGGAATGAGACGGTGTGGCCATTGTACACACAGCCCTCCCTGTACCAATCACAGAGGGCTAGCTGGGTAAATGGACCACCTTTAAAATTATGCTCCTCCAAGACAATATGGGCTCAATCTGGAACAGTGTGGAACACTGTGGTGTGGTGCCAAGTGCCCTCAACTCCCACTAGTTTCACTGGCAGCTGAGGGCACTCAGCACTTTGCCAGATCAAGCCTTCTCTTGTTTTCATCTGCAAGGGCCAATTTGTTGTTGTATTGATTTTTCCAATGTGTCTTGTCTTACTTAGGCTGTAAGCTCTTCAGGGCGAGGGACATGACTTATCTCTGCACCTAATCCCCAGAGATACTGAGCACCTGTAATCACTAGTGACTTCCGAGGGAGTTGCTGGTGCTCACCGTGCAGCCTTACACAGCTATACTTTTTTAATAATCTTAATTGCAGGATTTTTCCACTTTGAAACCTCAACTAGACGGTTTGAAATTCTTACAAACAGTGCTGCTGTTGCGTATAGGGCTTCTCTAGTTGACATGATAATTTGTAGTATGGTAGCACCTAGCGGTCCCAATCAAGATCACCACTGTACAAAAACCATAGCCCAGACTGCTTCCCAGTATCAAAAAAGAAGTCACCGGCAAAAGAACTTGACTCTTTGGACTCCCAGTTATGTGCTCTAACCACTAATCCCTACTGATTCCATAATAGTGGGGTGACTACACTCAGGCACAAAAACACAGGGGCAGGTTCAGCCTCCCTTTGTCGGAAAGTAGTTCCACAGCTCCCAGTTCTGAGCAGAGAATCAGGAGATCTGAGTTCTATTCTGATCTCAGGGTACATCTACACTACGGGATTATTCCGATTTTACATAAACCAGTTTTGTAAAACAGATTGTATAAAGTTGAGTACACGCGGCCACACTAAGCACATTAATTTGGCGGTGTGCGTCCATGGTCTGAGGCTAGCGTCGATTTCTGGAGCGTCGCACTGTAGCTATCCCATAGCTATCCCATAGTTCCCGCAGTCTCCCCCGCCCCTTGGAATTCTGGGTTGAGATCCCAGTGCCTGATGGGACAAAAATCATTGTCGCAGGTGGTTCTGGGTACAGCCTCACCCCTCCCTCCCTGAAAGCAGCAGACAACCGTTTCACGCACTTTTTTCCTGGGTGAACTGTGCAGATGCCATAGCACAGCAAGCATGGACCCTGCTCAGATCAATACCGCAATCGTGGACGTTGTAAACACCACGCGCATTCTCGTGCAGTCTATGCTGAACCGGGACCTGCAAAGCAAGGCGAGGAGGAGGAGGCGGCTACGGCAGCGCAGCGATGAGAGTGATGAGGACATGGACACAGAATTCTCTCAAACTGCCGGCCCCTGCGCTTTGGAGATCCTGCTGGTAATGGGGCAGGTTCTAGCCATTGAACACCAATTTTGGGCCTGGGAAACAAGCACAGACTCGTGGGACCGCATAGTTTTGCAGGTGTGGGATGATTCTCAGTGGCTGCGAAACTTTCGCATGCATAAGAGCACTTCCATGGAATTTTGTGACTTGCTTTCCCCTGCCCTAAAACGCCATAATACCAAGATGAGAGCAGCCCTCACAGTTGAGAAGCGAGTGGCAATAGCCCTCTGGAAGCTTGCAACACCAGACAGCTACCAGTCAGTCGGGAATCAATTTGGAGTGGGAAAATCTACTGTGGGGGCTGCTGTGATGCAAGTAGCCAAAGCAATCATTAAGCTGCTGCTGCGAAAGGTTGTGACTCTGGGAAACGTGCAGGTCATAGTGGATGGCTTTGCAGCAATGGGATTCCCTAACTGTAGGGGTGCGATAGATGGAACCCATATCCCTATCTTGGCACCGGAGCACCAGGGCACCCAGTCGGTAAACCACAAGGGGTACTTTTCAGTAGTGCTGCAATCACTGGTGGATCACAAGGGACATTTCACCAACATCCACGTGGGATGGCCAGGAAGGGTTCATGACGCTCGCGTCTTCAGGAACACTAGTCTGTTTAAACTGCAGCAAGAGAATTACTTCCCAGACCAGAAAATAACAGTTGGGGATGTTGAAATGCCTGTAGTTATCCTGGGGGACCCAGCCTACCCCTTGATGCCATGGCTCATGAAGCCATACACAGGCAGCCTGGACAGTGGTCAGGAGCTGTTCAACTACAGGCTGAGCAAGTGCAGAATGGTGGTAGAATGTGCATTTGGTCGTTTAAGGGCACGCTGGTGCACATTACTGATTCGCTCAGACCTCAGCCAAACCAATGTCCCCTTTGTTATTGCTGCTTGCTGTGTGCTCCACAATCTCTGGGAGACCTTTATGGCGGGGTGGGAGGCTGAGGCAAATCACCTGGCTGCTGATTACACGCAGCCAGACACCAGGGCAATTAAGAGAGCACACCAGGAAGCAGTGCGCATCAGAGAAGCTTTGAAAACGAGTTTCATCACGGGCCAGGGTACGGTGTAACTGTTGTGTTTGTTTCCCCTTGATGAACCACCCCACTTGACTGACTCATTCCCTGTAAGCAACCCACCCTCCCCCTTCGATTACAGCTTGCTTAAGGAAATAATGTCGCTATCGTTTTAAAAGTCATGTATTATTTATTAAAAAGTCATTATAAAAAGAGGGAGAGAAATGACAAGGTACGCCGGGTGTGGTTTGGGAGGAGGATAGGAGGGAAAGAAAAGGCTACTAAAAACATTTCAATGTAATGACAGCCTTTTGGTTGGGCTGTTCATGGGGATGGAGTGGGCGGGTGCACGAAGCCTTCCCCCATGCGTTCTTACACATCTGGGTGAGGAAGACATGGAACATGGTGAGTGGTGAGGGTGGTTACACAGGGGCTGTAGCAGCACTCTGTGACCCCGCTGCTCTTCCTGAAGCTCCACCAGACGTTGGAAGATATCAGTTTGATCGCGCAGCAGCCCCAGCGTTGCATCCCGCCGCCGCTGATCTTCCTGCCTACACCTCTGATCTTCCTGCTGCCACCTCTCATCTCGAGCATCTCTCCTATCCTCACGTTCGTCCCTCCTATCCTCATGTTGGTCCCTCCTGTCCTCACGTTCACTGGCATCTTTCCTGTAATTTGATACCTCGTCCTTCCACTGATTCAGATGAGCTCTTTCATTGCGGGTTACTTCCATGATTTCAGAGAACATTTTGTCTCGCGTCTTCTTTTTCCTCCACCTTATCTGAGCTAGCCTTCGGGATGGAGTAGGGAGACTTGAAGAATGTGCAGCTGCATGAGGGAGGGAAAAAAGGGAGAGAAGTATTAAAAAGGATACATTTTACAGAACAATGATTATACTCTTTCACAGTGAACAACACTATTCACCTTACATAGCACATGTGTTTTCACTACAAGGTCGCATTTTGCATCTTAATATTGAGTGCCTGAGGCTCTGGTATTACAGATCTCACAGATGCAGGCCCGGGCATCAGAATTCAGCTTGCATCCGGCCATGGTAAGCCATTGTCTTTCAGCTTCTGCAGCCTTCATATACACAGTGCCCTCCTTTCCCAAATACCAAGCAAATCCGTCCAGTGATGCTTCTTTCCTGTTAACATGCAGCAGCAGAAGCCACCTGCCCCCCTCAATTCTGTGGGATGATCGCTTTACTTCTCCCCCCACCCCATGGCTGGTATCATGGAAGAACACTGCTAATCACCCCTCTTCCCCTCGCCCCACCGCGTGGCTGGTAGCAGGGAAGATCCCTGATAGCCAAACGCGAAAAAGCTCAGCGCTATTCCCCTCCCCCTGCTTGGCTACATGCAAGGAAGGATTTCTTTTAAGCAACAGGCAAAGAGGCCAGTAGGAATGGCAATCTCTGTCCCCTTACTTAAATTCCTGAATTTCAACAAGGTTACCATGAACGATATCACTCTCCTGAGGATAACACAGTGAGATAAAGAACGGATGTTTCTTGAATGCCAGCAATCCCCAGGACCATATGCAGCTATGCTTTGTCATGCAATGATACCCGATTACATGCTACATGCATGGTGTGGTAAAGTGTCCTACCATGGTGGACAGAATAAGGCTGCCTTGCCCAGAAACCTTCTACAAAGGCTTTTGGAGTACCTCCAGGAGTGCTTCATGGAGATGTCCCTGGAGGATTTCTGCTCCATCCCCAGACATGTTAACAAACTTTTCCAATAACTGTACTGGCCGCGAATGCATCCCAAGCCCTCACGGCCAATTCAATCATTAAAAAACACTTGCTTTTAAACCATGTTTTATATTTACAAAGGTACACTCACCAGAGGTCGCTTCCATGGCTTCACTGTCTGGGCTAGTGGCTTGGGAGGGCTGGGAGGGTAATTCCGTCTGGGTCACAAAAAGCTCCTGGCTGTTGGGGCTAACGGAGTGCTGTGTGCTCTCTGCAAGCTCGTCCTCCTCTTCCTCATCTTCCCCGTCTACAGAATCCTCAGCCATGGCTAAGATTACCAACCCCACCTCGGAATCCACGGACAGGGGTGGGGTAGTGGTGGCAGACCCCCTAGAATTGCATGCAGCTCAGCGGAGAAACGACATGTTTTCGGTCCTGCCCCGGACCTTCCGTTTGCTTTGGTCTTCTGGTAGGCTTGTCTGAGCTCCTTAACTTTCACTCTGCACTGCACTGAGTCCCAGTGTGGCCTTTCTCCATCATAGCCTTGGAAATTTTTTCAAATATTTTTTCATTTAGTCTTTTGGAACGGAGTTCTGTTAGCACTGAATCCTCTCCCCATATAGCGATCAGATCCAGTACCTCCCGTGCGGTCCATGCTGGAGCTCTTTTTCTATTCTCAGGAGATTGCATTGTTACTTGTGCTGATGAGCTCTGCGTGGTCACCTGTGCTGACCAGAGCTCCAAGCTGGCCAAACAGGAAATGAAATTCAAAAGTTCATGGGGCTTTTCCTGTCTACCTGGCCAGTGAATCAGAGTTGAGATTGCTGTCCAGAGCGGTCACAGTGGCGCACTGTGGGATACCGCCCAGAGGCCAATACCGTTGATTTGTGGCCACACACCAACCCTACTCCGATATGGTAATACCGATTTTAGTGCTACTCCACTCGTCGAGGAGGAGTACAGAAACCGATTTAAAGAGCCCTTTATATTGATATAAAGGGCCCTGTAGTGTGGACGGGTACAGCATTACATCGGCTTAACGCTGCTAAAATCGGTTTAAACGCGTAGTGTAGACCAGGCCACAGTGCAGCAAGAGGTCCTTCTCAGTAGAAGGTGATAGATTCTGGTCCAAAGGTAACACAGACTTCTGCTAGCTTATCAAAGAGCAACTGCCTTATGCAGATATAATTTCCTCCTCATCTGTCCCCTTATAGATGGGAGATGGAGGTTATCTAATTAACATTTTGCTTTATTGCCTGCTCTTCAAATCTATCTTGACAATTCTGCTAAAGTGAATGGAAAAGTATTTAGGGACCTCTACTGGCAGCAAGCTCTGTGTGTATACAATTCTGGAAACTATATTCATTTCACTTATACTAACCTTTCCCTTAAGCAAAAGCAACAAATGTTTCCATCTGTCAGGATCTGCCATAAGTATATTCAATAATGGACCAAAACTCATTTTAATCACTCCCAAGATGGGCCAAGGAATATAAAGGGCTAAATATTTCATATCTTTCTAGGGCCATTTCAAATTCCAATTAGAGAAAATGGGACTGAAAACAACCACAGTCCTGGAAAGACATCAGATTTCACTCACTTCATCTCATGGCTGGAAAGTGGTATAGACAAAGCCAGGGGCTCCTGCAAAGGCATTCAGACGGGCAAGGCTCAAGATTCAGAAGGCAACCTTCCTCTCTAAACCTACTGGCCTCGGTTCTACCATGGTACAAGAGGGTGAGCTGAGCCCCACAGTGTGGGGGCCAATGGAGGATGTGTCCAGAATGGGTGGGAAGCGTTATCGCCAAATAGATCTGAATCAGCTCAGAGCAGCTTGTACCCCAAACCAAGTGGCATGGATGTATACGCAATATACATGTCACTCTCATTTCAACCTGTTCTTGGTGGGATGGGGACCCCAGAACATGCCCTGGAGGCCGTGCCGCTGCAGCATTGTGTGAACTGGCACAGACAAAAAGTTCAGTTACAAGGAGAATCTAGGGTAAAGTTTTCTTGTGAACTGGGGACCTCTGCATTCTTTACTGGCTGCTCTTCTCTATGCTAGTGCACCCCTATAGTATTAACATCAAGGGGCTCTTGTACCAGCACTGGGTGGAGCAGTGTACTGGTATGATTATGTAAGCAGGGGTAGACACCTTGCAAAAGAAGAGTTATGGAAGCCACTTGCCAGGAGTCCAAAAGCCAAAACTAATTTGCATAGACATCTACAATCCAGTTCAGGGGTTGGTGTCAGCATGTATTTGCCCAACGATGCATTGAAACCTGTGCCAGTGAAGACTACATCCTCTTCCTAACCTTATCACTTGGTGTCTCATTTGACTTTCCTCTCTTTTCCCTTTCTCGCTTCCATCTGCCACGTTCTCTTTGTCCTCCTCTCTGCCTTCTATCCCCTTCTTACTAGGCTTCCTCTCTTCTTCTAGGCCCTCCTCATCGTTCTGCCTTCTGCCCTGCTTTCCCACCACTGCCCTTCCATTTAAACCCCTTCCCTTCTCTATTTGCCCCCTTTCACCATTCTCCTCAATACCCACCCCAGGGCTATGGGATGAAACATGGCATCTCTCCACAAGGGCTAGGCCAATCAGAGCCTAAGAATGAGGCTAGTGCAATGACAGAAACACGGCTCTGCTCTGTTCTCCCAGGCCTCCAGCTGGCAAATTTGCTCTTTTCACAGGCCTCACTACCCAGCAGGGAACAGACCTCACTTCTCTCCCAGCGGCTCACTGGCTGGCAGGGACAGAGAATGTTCCAGTAAGCGTTCTCTCACCAGCACCTTTCCCCACTCAAAGCAGCAGCCAGCTACCCTGCAGCCTTGAATAGATACAGTGATTCTGTTTTGCAGAGTATGTCTTTGAATGGGTTCAGGGCTGCAAGGTCTGAACAAAGACCATCTTCAACTCAAAGCTACAGAAGCAGGGATGGCAGTGAAAAAATTCTACTTGTGAGCCACTTGCCACACCTCTGTCTGGTCATGCGTGGCTCCCGTTCCCCCTCTCTCCTGATAGCTGCTGCCCTCTGTTTCTCCTCCCTTCAATGAGAGCTGAAATCACTTGTGGTGGGGCAGTGTTTCTGCCCAGCCAGTTGAGAGCTAAAAATCACTAAGGGCTAGTCTACACTGGCAACATTAAAGCACTGCCACGGAGAAGCTTTATTGTGGCTTGTGTAGTCACTGCAGAGCTCCCAGCACTCTAAAAAACCCATCTCCATGAAAGGCATAGCCGCACTCCCAGCGCTGGTGCACTGTCTATACTGCTGCTTTACAGTGCTGAAACTTGCTGCGCTAGGGGGGGAAAGGGGGGTGTTTTTTCACAACCCTGAGCAAGAAAGTTGCAGCACTGTAAAGTGCCAGTGTAGACAAACCCTAAGAGACTGACCTGCAGAGGACACAGCAGAGAGGCAGGTTGCAGCAGAAGGTAACTGACGGGCAGCCAGCAAAAGTGGCAAGCAGTTGACTGGCAGGGTGGCAGGAACCACGGCTGGCCAGGTGGCTAGTGGAAAGGAACCATGGCTGGTGGGTAGCCAGCCAGAGCACATGCTCAGATGGCAGAGCAAGCAAGGTTCCCTGGGTGGGAGGTGAACTCACACAGATGCACCTCTGAACCCTGGGTCCTCACTGACCAAGGACAACCACTGTGAGTGGGGTATGGTGAGGGAGCAGAGGGAGCAAAGTAAAGGAACTTCTGGTTGTAGAACTCAAGAACATGAAGCAGAATACTCTGCCCCATGCACACTGAGGTGGGGGTCCTGCTCATAGTTTTATGATTATTAATCCTGCTTGGGGCATTTCCCCTAATTAATGTTGGGTGACTCCCCTCCTTTCATTAAAAGTTTATTTTCTACACTCAGGCTCTGTGCTTGTGAGTGGGAAGTATTGCCTCTCAGCGGTGCCCAGGGGTGGTGTATAATTTTCCCAGGTTACTGGGTGGGAGCTTGAGCCGGTTCTCTATTGTATTGTTGAAAAGGAACCTCTAGATATTGAACCCAGCCCTGGTTGCTGCCGCCTCCACCTGGCAAACGGGTTATATTAAGATAAGGAAATGAAGGGTTGACAATCAGGCACAGCTTCCTAATGGTGAGAACAAGCTGACCTTGCATATTCTCCCAAGCAAGGGGTTCTCACCCTTCCTTAAGTCACCTAACAAAGCACTGGAGAAAGTGCTGTAGGGAGCATCCAGAATTGCCAGCTGTGCACATGTAACTGGCTGTTGCTTTGAATGTGGAAGACTGGAGACAGAGGAAGAATAGTGCAGTGAATCAAGTTGCTTGCCTGGGTCTGGAGAGAACTAGATTCAGTTCCTGCTCCACTTCAGATTTCCTATACGACCACAGAAAAGTCATTTTGTCTTTGTGTTTCAGTTTCCCATCTATGAAATGGGAATACAGAATGTCCTCACCTCGCCTGGGTGTCATGAGGGGGAATTTGTTAAAGATTGTGTGGTGCTCAAATACCATGGCAATAGACACCATAAATGTATAGTAGATTTCACTTAATAGCAACGTTGATATTAACAACTTCTGCTTAATGGCAACATCCTGCTGGGAACCAATCCCATCCCATTCACAGCAGGATTAATGGGATTTGGATATTGGCAAAAGGCATGCCACTTATTAGCAACTGTAGGCAGGTTTGCAAGGCTACAGCAAGATAAGAAAGTGCTAGGATGTACCTTCTCTGGTTGAAGCCCTGCAAACCTGTCTGTGCACAGGGAGCACACAGGAGATAAGGGATTGTAGGCTAGGAGGCAAGGCTGTGGGCCGGGCAGTAGCAGGGAAGGTGGCTGCAGCCCAGCTGTTGGATCTGCATGGTACCTCTTCCTCCCCTTTCCAGGCTGTGTCCTGTCAGGTGACTGCATGCAGGGAAAGAAACATTGGAATGTGCCTGAGCCCAGACGCATGGAGTACACAGGGAGAGGTACAGTGTAGCCCCTGGGACCTCCAGCATCCCTGCTCGCCATAGGAAGCCTCAGCATCCAAGCTGCAGTCCTGGCCCCAGAGGTAGGTTTGCAGGCTGCAGCCAAGGAAGGCATGCCCCAGTGTTTCCTTCCCTGGCTGTAGCCTCACAACCCTGCCTTCTTATTAGCAACTGCTGGATAACAGCAACTTTTTGCTGGCAACCAAAGGGTTCTAATAAGTGGAATCTACTGTATCTAACATAACAGAACCCTTCAGGGATGGATTAACTGGCTAAACTGATCTTTTCCACCTGAAATTTCAGTGATCTCCAGCTAGGTTCAGAGTTAAATTCCCATTGAGATAAATGGAGAAGTTCAGAGTTTTCTTAGGGACTGATCCAACCCCCAATGAAATCCATGAGACTCTTTCCCTTGGCTTCGATGCACATTAGGTCAGGCCTTAAAGCTCTAGTTTCAGGCTGTTTGTTGGCAGACTCAAGAAGACAACAGTGCATCAGCTCCTACTTGAAAGACTCCATAGAAGACAGAAGGGTTAGAATCCTAATTTTTTAAATAAATCCAAGCTTATATTCTATAGAAATGGAATGGACTGCCGGCAGCCTGAAAGGAACTCTCCATCCCATGGGTCCCGGACTGTGACCTAGTGTAATTCATATATTATATTACTACCCGCACAGCACCCTACTGACAATCAATGGAATTAAGGCTCTTAAGTGCCTAGTTCCCTCTTGACAATGAGATGTAGGCTCCTCAGTCAGTTGGGCATTGCAATGCTGAGCACAGCAACGCCTAAATACCTGTAAGTCTGGGCCTTAGTGTTTTGAAATTATAATTAAGTGCCCTCTGGTTGAGGGGAGTGTCACCTCAGCAGTATTTCTGCAAAACCCAGTCAAATGCCACATTAAAGCAGGACTATTGATGACTATTTTCAGCTCAGATACCATGGCGTATCTGAGCTGACAGGAGTCAGTTGGGTAACGAGATGTTGAAGGTCTTCCTGATTTGTTTTAATGCGTGTACCGGTAGTTTACCAGTTTTCACACTCCCGTAACTCGCATTACTGTATGAACCCAAAGAGGAACAGAGCTAACTCCACAGCACTCTTTGCAGATGGTTACCTTTACAGCCAAAACTTTAAGGCCAAGATTCTCTGCTTTGCCAGTTATGGCTTGCTAAATCTCAAGGGTGCAAGCCTGAGCCCTGGCATAGGTTAGAGTAGCCTGGGGACTTTTCTAGCTTACTGCCTACCATCCGTAAGGGATTATAAAATCAGATGAACACAGCTGGAGCACAGCATAATAAATAATAAATAAGCTGGAAAAGGGCCAGATACACTGGTACTGCACCAGCTAACATTTCCCCCACGCCAAGGGAATTCGCAGCTGGCCAGATCCAACCTGTTTCTAGACCCTTTGAACTGGCAGCACAAGAGAGAATATAGCCTTAAAGTTCTCACATAATAGAATTAACTACACCATCTCTAATTAACTTATCTTAGTTTGAAGCCATTCTGGAGTTAAGGCAGTAGTAATTAATTTTTTTTTCATTAAATAAGAGATTTTAGTCTTGTTTCAGACAATTGTCAAATATTTTATTAGACAAAAGAGAAGTATTCAGGGGCCATCTGGTGACTGTTTGATGTATCATTGCTACATATAATCCCAGCATAACCAGAGCAAAGAAATCTGATGGCAATTTGAAGAGTATCCACAGGCCAAGTTCAGCACAGGAAGCATCTCGGGCCATTTTTACATAGATGTGTTTCTGAACATAATCACTATTTAAATTAAAAAAACTATGTTAAAATAACATTAGGGGCTAAATTCTGCATTCAGTTACTCCAGAAACACAGTGGTGTGAGTGAGTTATACATCAACAGTGTAAATGAAAACAGAATTGGGCCACGAGGATCTACTTTAAACCTACAAATTCTGATTTAGAGACACAGCAACTCAAAAATCGCACTTCAGTCAGAAAATGTTTCAGCTACTATTCCTACGAGCAGTCGCATCAGATAAATATAACTGAAATATAAAAGAATTATTTTGTTCTATTTTTGTTTGTTTACTTTGTGCATTTGACAGTTTTGAATATAGTTTCACCTAGGTGAAAGGCCCTATGCACTAGTTAAGAGGGGGTGAATTTTATCTTGTTGCCCTGTTAAGTCAGGTAGGGCCTGATCTGGCAAAAAGACTACGCAGATGAGTAGCTTACTCACACAGGTATAGTTACTCATCAGTGAAAATCTTTGAAGGATCAGGCTCTTAGTTCATTTTCCTTAAAAAAAAAAATAGGAAAATATCATTCAAGAGCACTGAAGTTGGCAGGCTACTCAGGGGTAGCTGGCACAGAAAGGGAGGATGATCCAGAGGTTATGTTGCTAGCTTGGGACTCTGGAAACCCAGGTTCAATGACCTGCACTGTGACCTTGAACAAACCACTTCATCTCTGTGTGTCCCAGTCCCCCGTCCCAGATATGTTGCAAGGACAACTGCATTAAAGAGCACGATGCAGTCAGATACTATGGCAATGGAATCATATAAGTACCTTAGCTAGATTGGTGAATGATCAGAAACCTCATTTTTTAAATTATCTGATTTCAGGTTGTCTTTCACTCTGTCTTTAACTCAAGTAGTTCAGTAGTTCAAGGCTTTTTGCTTATATTTTGGGCCAAACTCTACTTTCAGTCACACTGTGTAAAGCAAGAATAACTTTCACTGAATTTGGCCCATTATAGGAAATGCAATATGTTTAGTCACAGGGGCTACATTCAGCTATGACATTATTGGCAGGTAAGTTCCAGCTCATGTGTCTGATCATGCTCTCACTGACATCCATGACAGCTTTGCCATAGAATCCAATGGAATCAGGAGTGCAAGTGAGTCAGAAAGAGGTGTGGTAGCATGAATGGTGCTGATTTGACACTAGGGGTATGTTTATATTGCATCTGGGAGCATCCCTCCCAGTCTGGGTCCACATACTTGTGCTAGTGGGGCTTTCACTAGTGTGCTAAAAATGATTGTCTAGCGCTAGTCCCACTGACACAAGTCTGTGGACCCAGACTGGGAGGTTGGCTCCCAGATGCAGGATTGACATACCTACTAGGTCGACATATCTAGGAGAGTATGCAAGATAAGTAACTTTAAAAGGCAAGTGCCACTACTTTATCTTTTATCTTTTTTTTAAATTGTTTTACCTGCAACCAACATATCTTCTCCATCACTGCACATAACCTACACTTATTTTTGTCCACCTACTGAAACCAAATCTGTGAAACTTATGTTATTGCTTAAACCCCACATGTACCTTACAGAACTGTTTACATCCCCACTCAGTTAGACTTTCATGAACATTTCATCTACTTATGACAGGTCCGAATCTGGCCCAACGGAACAAGGGTAACATTTTCAAAAGTGCCTGCGTGACTTAGGAGCCTAAGTCTCATTTTAAAAAGTGATCTAGGTATTTAGCAGTCTAAGTCTCAGTGAAAGTCAATAAGACTCAGACTCCTAAATGTCAAAGTCATTTTTGAAAATTGGACTTAGGGGCAGATTTTTAAAGGTATTTAGGCACCTAACGATGCAGATAAGTGCTTAGTGATATTTTCAAAACATTTAGGTGCCAAACTCTCCCTTGATTTCAATTAGTGTTTTGAAAATCTCACTAGGCACCTATCTGCATCTTTAGGTGCCTAATTACCTTTGAAAATCTGGTCCTTACTCTCATAAGTCACTTATGCATTTTTGAAAATGTTACCCCAGATCTAATGATTCTTGATCATGCTATTGCCACTCTGCTGAAAGCAGAAACTGTGAACAGAGTTTGACTGAATTAGGTTAAGCTAAGGCAACAGTGATGAAATTAAGTCTGAATTTTGTTGCGTTGAAGAGTTGAAATGAGACCTTTTACGTAATCGTCACACAGTTTATAAAAACTCAGTATTACTTTCTAACAACTCTGTGCAGAGATTCTGAGCTTCTGTAATTATTATTCAGTTCAATTACTGATGTACATTAGGATGGTCAGGAGTCCCATGTTCCAAATCTGCATGTCTATCGCTGCCAAAAAAAGTATATAGAAAACAAATTTGATAGTGTGCTACTCTCTCAGAGACTCTAGTTTGTTCTTTATTTTATATATGAATTTGGTTTTAGATATTTTCATTTCCAAATCTCTGAGCAACACAGCTGCCAAATTATAGCTTCTTCAGTTTCAGATGTCAAAACATTCTCAGTTTTTCTGCTTCTGTCTGTGCAAATAAAAAAAGAAAAGAAAGAAGAAAGAAAAAACTGTTCTAATTTGAAGCCCAGGAATGCTGCTAACTGTCAACGTGAATTTCAAATAACTCTAAAGAGGACGAGGTTGTCTCTGATGGATTATATTGACATATTTTTAGTTTCTCTTTTTAATTTTAATACTAGATTTTCATGAACAAGAATTGGATAGAAGCTGCCCACAGATTGCATTCAGTGTGGGCTGTTCTCTGGTTGGCTCCAACACAGTGCATCATGAATTTAGTTATGGTTGGGAGACTGAAATTAGCATTGGATTAGGGAGTCTTTTACCTTTATTACATGGGTTCAAATCTAACAAAGGTTGGTAGTGATCAAAATGTATAGTGTTTGGTGCAATATAAGAAATTAGTTGGTGGGACTCAATCTATTTCCAAATGAACGAGTGCCCACATTTTAACCAACACTTACAGGAGCTCATTAACAGCTTCTGACAGGCCACAAACTCAACACGTTTGCAGACTACAGATAAGAAACCCTTACAGAAGGTCCCTCTAGAACAAGAATTAAACCCCTTAGCGGAATGCTATGTGAGAACTATGCACTCATTGCTCTTGCTGATCCTCCTCTATAGACACAAAGGACTTCAGCTGGTAGGTTTGTCAATCCAACACCTTTCATCAGTGGTAAATCCAATGTTTTAAAAATGAATATTTAAGATGAAGATTTACAAACGAGCAAACTTGAATGGACCATCCCCTGTCAAGTGCATTTAGACCACAAGACTTTAGCACTAAGTGAAATGTTTTCTATTGTTGCTAAGCCAAAGCGTTTGCTACCAATGGACCTGGAGCAAATATAGGGGAAAATCCTGCTCCATCACCATCCTCTGTGGGGATGGAGGGCACTGCCAGCAGCAAAATCAGTGCAGTGAGAAAACCAGGACTAAATATATAGATCTCATGGAAATGAGAAATGATCCCCTTCTCTGAGCCTTGTTTTAGGCTTCAGAGAGTTCAAATGGCTTTGTGATTTCTTAAGAACACTGTCGGCAAAGATCAAACACTGCAAGGAAAGAAACTAATTAAAATCACAATTCTCCTTTCACACCTGCTGCCTATCCAGAGGTGGCTGCAGTACTGAGAGCCAAGATGCTGGGGATAGGAGGCCAAATCAAAGCTAGGAACTTATTTAAAACCATAAAAATAGACTTAATTTTTTAAAAAAGAAACAAGAACTCTGGGTGAAATCCTGGCCCTGCTAAAGTTAGTGGCAAAACTCCCATAGACTTCAATGTAGCCAAGATTTCACCCCACATCCCCAGCAGTGGGAGGCCTTTTGGGAAATGCAGAAGGTGTTCTCCACAGGCACTGGTCTGGAGGTGGAAGCAGGTGCATAAGTAAAAGAGAATAGCTCTTATGGCCAGGCATGGCAGAACCATGAAGCTAGCCCATGAAAACAGAGACATAAAACAATCTTAAAGTATTAGAATGAAAAGGTCTTTTGGACTTTGAGGTCATGGCTAGATTTGTCCCAGAATTTTCAAAAGGGGGTCAGCAGGAAGCAAGACACTCTAAAAGGAGCATTCCTATGCTGAGCTACTAACCAGGTGAAACAAAACAGGAGTTTTCTCTGCCATAGGCTGCTTTCCAGTGACTGAGTGTTGAGGCTGCAATCGCTCCAGCTGCTCCTGGAGTCTCTGCCTCCTGTGCTTCTCTTTCATCTGCTTTTTCTTTAGGGACAGCTCTCTCAGGCTTTCTTCTGCCCTGCAAAATATAACAAACATACAGATCCTCTCTAGCTAACAGAGCCACACACCCTTGCACTCCTAGGTTGCAGCCAGTAATATGCTCTCCAAGTCAGTGGTTTTCAACCTGTTTTCATTTGCAGACCCCAAAAAATTTTGAATGGAGGTGCTGACCCCTTTGGAAATCTCAGACACAATCTGCGGCCCCTCAGGAGTCCACGGACCACAGGCTGAAAACCACTGCTCTAGATGGATGCTTCCTGGAATGGCATTCAGAATCACCACTGATGACCTTACTCCAAACTGTCTAGTACCTTGGGGATTCTGCTGCTTTATTTAGAGGGGGCTCTGGAGCACTTCCTGAATGCAGAGTGTCTTCAGTCTCTTTCTGGTTTTCCCTTGAAGGATCAGCTCTATGTTTCACATGGTTTGGCAAGGGAGGATTTCCCCTCTGTGAGTCTGAGTGCACCAGCCACCTGGAAGTCACCTTATTTGCTTCCCCTCTCACTCTTAGATAGCGTTTTCTCCTGATTTTCAGGGTGCCCATCTCTTCTGGGCTCTCAAGATCCTGGCTCACTCCTTCATCTCTTAGCACCTGCTTAGAGGCCTCGTTAGCAAGAGGCTGAGATGCTTCTTTACGGAAGTTACGGAGTTGCTGCAACAGCAGGCTTTTCCCAGTGCAATCCCTGAAAATTAAAAATCAAATGTATTAAACCAAGGTAGAGCGTTATAATTAGCAGATCCTTACTGAGAAACCTAATTTGACTGGCAGCGCAAAGCAGGGCACAGAAGACCACCCAGATAATGGTTTTTGATGTCCTAACATTAGCTCAAAAATGATAGAATATGCCACCATGAACCCACCTGGAATTCTTTGGGCATCCAGGTAGTTCAGTTAGACATTGCTGGATCAATCTAGGGTAGTAACACTATGAACCTCAACAGCACTCATGAGGCTCTGGTGACATTGTCCTTTGTCATGAGACTAGTTATTTGCCTCTACATAAGAAGAGATAGAGGGGATGGCCAGTTACACTCTGACTTTTTACTGCAGTGGGCTGTGATCTAGAGTGATTTATGGTACAGACAGCTCCTGGCTCTAGAGATGGAGGGATAACATTTTCAAAGGCCCTTACATGACTCAGGAGCCTATGTCTCCTTTCCAAAAGTGCCATATGCACTTTGGAGCTCAAATCTCATTGAAAGACAATGGGATTTAGAAGCCAAGTCACTTTAGAAAATGGGACATGGGGGCCTTTGAAAAGTTTACCCTGGCCCTCCATGCAGCTGTCCTGGGTTAGATATTTGACTGGCATTTCACTCACTCTTCCTGGTTGTCAGGCAGAGGAGCACAATGCCTGTCTCAGGGGCACTCAGGAAATGGACTTCTGGTCTGGAAGTCATAGAGTCCACAGGTCCCCTCATGGAACCCTTTTCCCATCCAGCAGCCAGTCAAGTATAAAGAGAGAGGATAAGATTCCCCCCAATAATTCCTACCGGAGATAGAAGGGAGATGGGGGAGTCCTTCTCCCTCCTAGCACTTGAGGAAATGAGACTGTTAAATTATCAGCATCACAATTCTGTGATTTCCCTGGGTGATGATAATGCAAAGTTATGGCATCACATTGCAACACAACATCAGGACACAATTGTTTTGTGGCTGCATGTCATTTTGACGATGAAGGGGCTCCCAAGCTGTTTGGTAAAGGGTGAGGGCCACCAGTTTTGGGGCTGATTGCAGTGTCAGGAAAGGAGCATCACAGATGTCACTGCTCAGTTCTGAAAGAGTCAGCTGAGAATTATCTGGCCCCAGAGAAGTGGCTTTGTGTTGTCCGAGTTTGATATTACAGTGTTCTGGCTCTGCAGAGTATACGCCTGCATGCTATTGTGAATTATTCAAACTAACCTTGTACTTTTCAGAACACAGAGTATTCTACAGCTAGGCTTCCCACTTCTATTTTCTTAAGGGTCTCCTCTTTTCTCTCTCTTATTAGGAATCACCACTTTAACCTGTGACCTCTTCTAGAGACGACAAGACTCTCCTGGACACCTGAAACCCCTGGTTACTGTAAGGATTGTACCATTAAGGAGAATGACTAAGCAGTGTGGGTTTGCGAACACCTCCCCTGCCAGATACTGAAAATAATGAATGTGAACTGAATGACATTCTTAGCATCCACAAGGCCGGGGCCTCAGATTCTAAATCTGTTGCCAGGTAAACTGCTAATGTAAGTGTAGGGCGATAATTATTCCTTCCTGACCTTGCCTTGACTATGCATTGATAGCAGTGGCACCAGCAGAATGCCTTGGTATAATAGACCTTGGACAATCATGAGTCATTTGCAAGAGCAAAGAGGGTAAGTTAGCAGTAAGGATCCCACTAACACATCACCATGTCCCTGCAGTGATTCTGATCGGATACTTATCTGTCTCCAGTAGGAATAGATATGACAATTAAAGTACTTCTGTGCTTGCTTCTCCTCCTGAGAGGCAACTAGTGGGGTAGGGTGAGGACACTGGTGACTTAATCTGACCCTGCTCCATATGGAAATTCAGTGAATGAACCAAGCGGAGTTTGGTGGCCCTGCTAGGGAGATGAGGTGGGAAATGTCAGGGGCCAGAGGTGGTGCACGAGTACAGAGATTTCTCACACATGGCCCCGGGGATCTGCCAGGTTTGAGGGCACTTCTGTACAGGGCCGGCTCCAGGCATCAGCCAAGCAAGCTTGTGCTTGGGGTGGCAGATTCTAAGGGGCGGCATTCCATCCAATCCTAGGGCGGCATGACCGCCTTTTTTATTTTTTGTTCGCTGCTCTGGCCACCCTGTAGGGGGCAGCGGTGCGGAGGAGGGGAGCACCCTGCTGGGAGCCGGCTGCGCACTCAGTCTGCCCCAGCCAGTGCCAGGTCTGCAGCAAGCCCGTCAGCCCACGTCCTTCCCTCCCCGCCAACTGGAGCGGCACGGAGCCCTCCTGGCAGGCAGCGTGGCGGGAGGGGCTGAGAGGTGAGGGCACTGGCTGAAGGAAGCCCTGGCTGCCCCACTTCTCTCTCCCCTTGCTCTGCTAGCTGGGGAACGCACTCCACTGCATGTCTGCTAGCTGAAAGTTTGCACCTTCGCTCCAGCCACCCCGCAGGTTTGTTTTGGTTTTTTTTTGCTTGGGGCAGCAAAAAAGCCTGAGCCAGCCCTGCTTCTGCATCTCTCTGAGGAGATCTTCAGAGATTTCTCCTTCCTGCCGGCTTTACCCTGGGAGGGGACCAGCTAGATTCTAGTCCAGTGTAACTCAGGTGTAACTCCACCCAGATCAGTAGAATGACAACAGCACAAGGCCCAAGTAAATGAGATCATAATTCAGCCCAAGGGTTTTCTGCCTGCTCAGATCACCAGATTTCTTAAAGTGGAAACAGTAATATTTGTCAAGCATTTTTTTTTTAATTTTTAGCAATTTTAAAACCAATCAAAATTCATTTGAGCAGGTTTTGCTTTATATGACTCCAGATTTACCCTGGTGTACCGCCCAGTGATTTCAGTGGAGTTTCTCTGGATTGATACCAGCACAAATGAGTGTGCCTGATCGTTCCTGCTTGGATCTGGCTTCTGACTATTCTCAGCTGCTAAATCATTCCGAGTGGTTGGGCTCTGTTCCTTGGCGAATCATTTATTCTTTCAAAACTATTTTTAAAGAGAAGAGTAATTGTCTCTACCAAAAACAGAACAAAACAACATGTTCTGCTTGTTCCTTCTACTGCTCTAATTCAGGTATAAGTGCATCATTAAGATCCAGGAAACAGCTTCTAAAGATAACACTGCGCATACATGAGTGAAACATTTAGGCCTTGACTCAGCAAGGTACTGTGACAAAGTTCCTCCTCTACCTTGGTGGATCCTGCGCTTATTGGCAGATTTTGCTCACCTCAGTGATCTTCCCCACAGTCTGAATCAGCTCCTCCTGTGTCTGATCAGGAGTTGGGAGGTTTGGGGGGAACCCGGGCCCACCCTCTACTCTGGGTTCCAGCCCAGGGCCCTGTGGATTGCAGCTGTCTATAGTGCCTCTTGTAACAGCTGCATGAAAGCTACAACTCCATGGGCTACTTCCCCATGGCCTCCTCCAAACACCTTCTTTATCCTCACCACAGGACCTTCCTCCTGGGGTCTGATAACGCTTGTACTCCTTAGTCCTCCAGCAGCACACCCTCTCACACTCAGCTCCTCTTGCTCCCAGCTCCTCACACACACTTCCTCTCCTCTGGCTCCTCCTCATCTGACTGGAGTGAGCTCCTTTTTAAACCCAGGTGCCGTGATTAGATCACCTGCAGCCAATCAAGGCAGGCTAATCAGCCTGTCTGTCTTAATTGGTTCTAGCAGGTTCCTGATTACTCTAGTGCAGCCCCTGCTCTGGTCACTCAGGGAACAGAAAACTGCTCATCCAGTGACCAGTATATTTGCCCTCTACCAGACTCCTGCACCCCACTGGTCTGGGTCTGTCACATATCCCTCCCCCCTGCTCAACACCAAGGGGTTGGGCAGCTTGGGAAGCCACACAGTGCACATGTGACAAGCCATCGGCATTGCCGTGACAGCTGCCTGCTCTGTGTTGCACATGGAACTGGAAAGGTTGGAGGGATATGAACCACCTGGTCACCCTTGTGTTCTTCTCCTTGTTCCGCTGCATCCATTGAAGAGGGGCATGGTCGGTCACGAGGACGAATCTGCGCCCGAGCAAGTAGTAGCACAATGCTTCCATGGCCCATTTTACGGCAAGGCACTCTCTCTCTACCACTGCATATTTTTGTTCCCTCGGAAGGAGTTTCCTACTGAGGTAGAGAATTAGGTGTTCCTCCTCCCCGACCATCTGTGATAGAACGGCCCCCAATCATACTTCCAATGCATCTGTCTGCAGGATAAATGCCTTGGTGAAATCAGGGGCTATCAGTACGGGGTTACTGCAGAGGGCAGTCCGTAGGTCTGTGAATGCTTCCTCTGCTGCGTCAGACCAGCTCACCAGATCAGGTCCACGGGCTTTCACTAGGTCTGTCAGGGGGCTTGCCCTTGTGGCAAAGTGGGGGATAAATCGTCGGTAATACCCCACTACATCTAGGAATGCCCAGACTTGTTTCTTGCGACGTGGTCGGGGCCAATTTTGGATGGCCTCCAACTTGTTCACTTGGGTTTTACCAGACCTTTTCCCACAATGTAGCCAAGATATTTGGCCTCTGTAAACCCTACAGCGCACTTGGCAGGTTTTGCTGTAAGGCCAGCTCTCCTGAAGGTATCAAGGACTGCCTCCACCTTCTCTAGGTGGGTTTCCCAGTCTGAGGTACGAATGACCACATCGTCCAAGTAGGCAGCAGCATAACTCTTATGCGGGCATAACAGCTTGTCCATGAGGCTCTGGAAAGTAGCTGGGGCCCCATGTAGTCCAAAAGGGAGGACAGTATATTGAAAAAGACCCTCTGGTGTAGAGAATGCAGTCTTTTCCTTTGCTTCTTCCGCAAGGGGAATCTGCCAGTACCCCTTTGTCAAGTCTAGAGTAGTCAAACACCGGGCATTACCCAGACGGTCCACTAGCTCATCTATGCGAGGTATGGGGTACGGGTCGAACTGGGATACTTCGTTTAGTCGCCGGAAGTCGTTGCAAAACATTGTGGTGCCATCAGGTTTGGGCACCAGCACGATTGGGCTGGACCACCGACTGTGGGATTCTTTGATGATCCCCAACTCCAGCATTTTTTTAAATTCTGCTTTTATTTCCTCCCTTTTGGCCGCTGGCACCTGATAGGGCCTCATTGTTATTCTGGCCCCAGGGTTCACGACGATGTGGTGATATGTCTCGGTTGTTCGACTCGGTTTTGTCGAGAACACATCTTGGTTCCGGAAGATCATCTCAGACACCTCATTCTTCTGGTCTGGTGTTAAATCGGGAGACATTCTCACCTGTTTGGAAGGCTTGTTTTCCTAGGTTAGGTCTTTTTGGACAGTTACGCCTGCCTCTTGTGCGTGCCAGGGTTTCAGAAGGTTGATGTGATAAATCTGTTCTTGTTTTCGACATCCTGGCTGCCGCATCTTGTAGGTTACTTCCCCCACGGGTTCAACCACCTCATAGGGTCCCTGCCATTGGGCCAGAAGCTTGCTTTCTGCCATGGGTACCAACACCATCACCCGATCCCCTGGTTGGAACTGTCGGACTTTTGCCTGGCGATTGTAATGGGTTCTCTGGGCCTCCTGGGCCTTTTCCAAATGTTCCTGTACAATAGGGGTGACCCAGGCTATCAGGTCTCGCATCTATATTACATGTTCTATTATATTTCTCCCCTCACTGGGTTCCTCTTCCCAGATCTCTTTGGCAACATCTAGTATGCCACCGGGGTGACACCCGTATAATAACTCGAAGAGGGAAAACCCAGTTGAGGCCTGAGGTACCTCCCGATAGCGAACATAAGATAGGGTAGTAGGGTGTCCCAATCCTTCCCGTCCCGACTTACCACCTTCCAAATCACAGCCTTGAGGGTTCAGTTAAACCTTTCTACCAACCCATCAGTCTGCGGATGGTAGACTGAAGTTCTCAGGGTATGTATATGGAGCAGCTTACAGAGGTCCTTCATTAGCTTTGACATAAATGGGGTTCCTTGGTCTGTTAATATCTCCTTTGGTAGCCCCACTCGGGCAAAGATCCCCACCAGCTCTTTGGCTATCATTTTAGAGGCTGTGTTCCGCAGGGGGACGGCTTCTGGGTAGCGAGTAGCATAGTCCAAAACAACAAGTATATATTGGTGGCCCCGAGCCGTCTTCTCCAGGGGTCCCACTAGGTCCATGGCTATTTGCTCAAAGGGGACTTCTATGATGGGAAGGGGTACTAAAGGTGCCCTCAGGTGGGGACGGGGACTGTGCAGCTGACACTCCGGGCAGGATGCACAGTACCTCCGCACTTCTTCATGTACTCCGGGCCAGAAGAACCATCGTAGGACTCATGCCAGGGTCTTCTCTACCTCTAAATGGCCCTCAAAGAGATGACTATGAGCAAGACTTAATACAACATTCTGGTGTTTTTGAGGTACTAGGATCTGCTGTACCTTCTGCCCCTGTACTGGTGCAACCTGGTAAAAGAGATTCTTCTTTATTATGAAGTAGGGTCCTGGTCCCTGGGTTTTCCCTTCCACGGAGTCCCCATCTATTTCAGTCACCTCCTTCTTAATGTTGTCGTACCTTGGGTCTTCAGCCTGGTCCCATCCAAAATTTCCTCTCCCGGGGCTAATCTGCCCAAGATCTAGGGGCCCAGTCTCTGTTACCTCTACTGGTTCAGAAGTGTTAGGGTGGGGGTCAGACTTGGGGGCTTCTCCCTCCTGGATGGCCTCCTTTTCAGCTGCTCGGGTCCGCCTACCTACAAGAGCGACCCTCTGGCTTTGAGTCAGTATTCGGGTTCCCAAGGCCTTAGCTGCCCTCCTTTCCCTTTTTGACTTTCTACCCTGTCTGGGAATGGAAAATAAATCTGGGGATATTTCAGAGAAAACTGGGGGTTGACAGTCTACTTTGGATGCCTCACTAACTTCAGGGTTCCCCTTTTCCTCAAATCCTTCTACTGGGAGTAAGTTTCCAAACCCTGGGAAGTCCCTCCCTATGAGCACCGGGTATGGGAGTTTAGGGACTACACCTGCTGCTACCTCAGTAGTGTTCCCCTGAATCTCGAGTTTTACTGGGATGGTGCGGTAATAACCAACTGTCGCATGGATGCATGTTATCCCTGTACGTTTAGCCCACAGCAGCTGACTACACTTGACGAGCTTCCCCGAGACAAGCGTGATAGCACTCCCCGAATCAACCAGTGCCGTGGTCTTTACCCCATTTAGTTTCACTGGTCTGGTGTACATATGTGGGGTTAGTGAGACCCCCACAAGGTGCATTAGGGAGCATGAGTCTGCCCAGTTCCCCAGGTTACACTGCATCAGCTCCTCAGCATTGGGACATTGTGCAGTTATATGTCCCCACTCCCCACAGGCATAACGTCTGTACGGAGCCCCAGGCATTCCCCAGTCTCTTGGTTTGGGCAATCTAACATCATGATCCTCTTCTCCTTCCATGCTCCAACTCTTTGTGGCCTCTGGTGGGCCTTCAGCCCCTCTCTTTTTCCACCTGGGCCCTCCTGGTGGCCCAGTCACCCGAGCTCAAGGGCTTGGTGCTGCTAGTTTAACTCGGGATGCCTCTTTCTTAACTGGTTGGGTCAGCTCCCTCGCCGTCCTTCGCCTCTCTACCAGTGCAACAACCTCATCATAGGTGGAGGGTTCGTTCTGGCTTACCCAGGCACGAAGATCTGGCAGTAGTCCCCTCATGTATTGGTCGATGACCAGAACCTCTAGTACCTCTTCCGGACTCTGGGACTCCATTCACAACCACTTTCGTGCGAGATGGATGAGGTCATACAATTGGGACCACGGGTTTTGTTTCCTGGTACCTCCACTCGTGATACCATTGGGCCCGCACCGCGGTCGTTACCCCAGATCTGGTCAGGATCTCTGCTTTCAGCGGGGAGTAGTGTGCTGCAGCCTCTTCAGGTAGATCATAGTAAGCCTTCTGGGCCTCCCCACACAGGAATGGGGCAAGGATGCCAGACCACCGATCTCGAGGCCACGCCTCCCGTAGGGCTGTCCTCTCAAAGCCCAGAAGGTATGCCTCTACATCATCGTCCCGCGTCATTTTCTGCAGCCAATGGCTGGCCTGTATGATCTGCGTCCCATCATGGCCGCGGTTCAGCTCTGTAAGGGTCTTTACCTGGTTTACCAGTTCCCGCAACATAGCCTGGTCTTGAGAAGCCTGGTCCATCAGCAGGTGATTAGTCTCTTGCTGCAACCGCACTGCCTCCTGTTGGGCAGCTGCCTGGACACGAGTAGCCTCCTGCTGGGCCTCCATAGCTTGTATCAGTGCCCGTACTAAGTCATCCATTGTGGTGAAAAAAAATAAAAATAAACCCTCTACCTTTTTCTTTTTTTTAAATCACCTTCCTTCTTCTGCCGTGCACACCAAATCCCACGCCTGACACCAGTTGTGACAAAGTTCCTCCTCTACCTTGGTGGGTCCTGCGCTTATTGGCAGATTTTGCTCACCTCAGTGATCTTCCCCACAGTCTGGATCAACTCCTCCTGTGTCTGACCAGGAGTTGGGAGGTTTGGGGGGAACCCGGGCCCGTCCTCTACTCCGAGTTCCAGCCCAGGGCCCTGTGGATTGCAGCTGTCTATAGTGCCTCTTGTAACAGCTGCATGACAGCTACAACTCCCTGGACTACTTCCCCATGGCCTCCTCCAAACACCTTCTTTATTCTCACCACAGCACCTTCCTCCTGGTGTCTGATAACACTTGTACTCCTTAGTCCTCCAGCAGCACACGCTCTCAGCTCCTTGTGCCTCTTGCTCCCAGCTCCTCACACACACTTCCTCTCCTCTGGCTCCTGCTCGCCTGACTGGAGTGAGCTCCTTTTTAAACCCAGGTGCCCTGATTAGCCTGCCTTGATTGGCTGCAGGTGATCTAATCAGCCTGTCTGTCTTAATTGGTTCTAGCAGGTTCCTGATTACTCTAGTGCAGCCCCTGCTCTGGTCGCTCAGGGAACAGAAAACTACTCATCCAGTGACCAGTATATTTGCCCTCTACCAGACTCCTGTACCCCACTGGTCTGGGTCTGTCACTGTACTTAATCATATACATAACTTTAAGCATGTGAGCAGTAACTACTCACATGCTTAAAGTTACGCACATGCTTAACTACCTTGCTGAATCAGGTCCCAAGTCTGGCAATAGGGAGGTGTTGGCCTCCCTGCATACAGAGGCATCTACAGTTCAGGAGTTCCTTGACTATTCACATTATACCCAGACAAATAAGGAGATCTTAGAGTTTTTCTTCCCACACATTGATCTAGCATTATTTATTGCAATGTCAGTTTCTAGCTTCTGTTTGATCATTTTCCTAAAGATGCTGGATATGAGTATATACCCATAGTCTTTTAAAATGTGTGATTTGGAGTTATTTAAAAACAATTTTCTCAAGTTACTCAAAGTGGCTCAGAAAAAAAAATAAGGCATTTTTCCTATTGTCTGTGTCTACTCTGCATGTGTCTTTTGAGCCATGTCTGTTTCATCTACTGACCAAAAAAAATGTTTTTTTTACTCCCAATATCCCTATAGATTCCATATAGCCGCAAAAGAGCAAGGGGAATTCTATTCTGCCTCAAGCATCAACAATTATGTTCTAACTCCAGCAGAAAGAACACAAGACTGATTTGCTAGATCCAGACTGAAACATTTTGTTTCAACTATTAAACTGAGCAGATTTGCTATTAGAATCACTGATGGATAGTATTTTAATAGGTGAGATCTCACTCAGTCTTTTTGGGGATCATTTCAATTTCATGAAAAGGTGAAGATTCATGTGGTTTGTACCATGGTCCTTGGGAAGAATCTTGCATTCTCTCCTGTGTTTTCTGTTCATCCTTAACTGTTGTATCCTCCTCATCTTCAGTAGAGCTGTCATTCAAGCTATGAAGCAAAGAGATCTGATTACCGGACACCTCTGTTCACAGTCACAATATTAACAACCAGCCTGAGGTATTTATCCACAGTGTGCTGTCTTAGTCATGCCTGAGATGCAAGCTTAAAACAATGGGATGTTAAAAAAAATTTATGGAGTCAGATCTGCAGCTGATATCAACTGGCACAGCTCCACGGACTTCACTAGAGCTAGGTTTACATAAGCTGAGGATTTGGCCCATAATGCAATAATAATTAAAAAAAAATCAATCTTTTATGTCTTTAAAAGTGCATGGAGACAGCTCCTCAGAGGCATCTTCCCAACAGCAAATACCCAATAACTGATGCATATCGTTTGATGCCCTAACAACATAATCCACTTAGTCAACATAACTCATCCTGGGGTCATGAAGGGCAATCTTATGCTTGTTTTTACTGGAACAACTTGCTTTTAGCTAAATTTAAGCTTGTAGTAAAATTTAACCTTCCGGTGGTTTAAATTAGAACTCCTTAATGAAATACATTTAGACCAGGGGTGTTAGGTGAGTGCATCTGAAACATCTACTTGGTCTTCATTATCTACAAGGTTTCTTCAGATTGCTGTTTTCTTCAAAGCCATTTTCTAGCCAGAACCATCACTAAGCATCTCTGGGAAAAGAGTACAGATGTCTCTGCTTAGTTGTTGATAAATATTGTCCATTCACCCTATGGACATGCTAGTGTCCATGCATCTTGGGGAGGAAGCAAATAGCTCTCTCATACTCATTAGCTTTAGAGGAGACTCTCTGCCAGAGCTTTTGGAGTCTTTGGAAAGAGGCCAATCTCCCAGAACTCGCCATCTAGGCACCTCATAGTCTCACAGGAAACTGAAAAAGTAGAGCCAGCAATCCCTTAGTTACCCATCTATCCTGGATTTATAGTTTCCCTTCCAAATGCTCACTCACTCCACCAGAGGGCTACCTTTCCAGACCAAGGGCAAGAGGAAGTGATACAGCAAAGAAAGCCTTTCATGGTACTGCTCACCATGAGCATGGGGTTTGCAACAACCTTCAGGTTCGTGCCCCTGGTCCCTTGTTTTTCACTAACATCAGACCCCAGAAGTTACCTTTGATTTTCAATGGATGGTAACACTGATTTGTGTGGTTTAGCATCCCGTAAATCAATGTACACTGTTGGGGGCTCTGCTGTACACTGCAGTTCTGGCATGTCCATACTTTGACAGCTCCAGGGAGGTGGCGGGAAGACAACTTTTCTGAGAACACAAATCATCATTTCAATGTATTATTATTTATCTTTCTGGGAGAAAAGTTCCAACAGGACATACATTTGGAATGAAAAATAGATCAAGAAAGGGACTGCACTCCGACTATTACACAGGTTCCAACTCACGGTCTCTGCACATGGTAGAAGAACACTACCATAAATGCCAAGATTCAAACTTCAGAGCTGCTGAATTCAACAGACATGACACAGAGTTCAGATCTGCATCCACAGCACCTTAATGACACAGGTCTGGGCTAGCAGGTCTGGGCTAGCAGGAGTTGAAATGCTAAAGATTTACAGTCTGTCTGTTTCCAAAAAGTCAACTGTACTAGACATCTTTGAGGAATCTCTGATTTTCAACTCAAACAATGACCTTGCTCAGTTGGAGGCACAGATAGCCATATAAATCAGCCTGACCAGACCGGGCAGAAAATAGTATTTTCTGATCCCCGCAGAGGAGATGCCTACACTTGTCTGCTTAGAGACCTGATAGTGATGCTCTGATTTTTATCCCCAGCTGTAGGGGGGAAATCTTCTGACCTCTTAGGACCCCTTGTCCCAGAGTTAACTATTATTTATTTCTCAACCACTGATGGTGAGGTGGCACTGCAGATCACAGAAAAAGACAGTCCCTGCCCTAAAGAGCTTACAATCTCAAAGACAGGCACAGGTTTGATTACTGTAACCTCCTCCTTGGGCTTCCCAGACAGTCCTCTCTCTCTCACTACCATGTACACAAAGTGCAGTCACTAAGACTACATCATATCACTCCCGTCTTTGAACACCTCCACTGGCTCCCCCACCTTCACCGCATCATGTTCACATTTCTTGTCCTCCCCTTCAATATCCCCATAACTCTGCCCTTCCCTAATAATCTGCCTTTGTCTGTTATTGATTTGCCCCAGTCCTCCCTGCTCTGCCAACGATGCCATCCTCGATACCCAGTTTGTCTGCTTCTTTCACTACCATTTCTTCCACACCACCCTCCCTGAGTGGGTCTGGAAGGCCACCGCCCTGTGCATTCAGAACATCCTCCCTGAGCGGGTCTGGAAGGCCACCGCCTCTGTGCATTCAGATTCCTCCTCAAGATCCAGTTCTATAGTGATGCCTGAAAGAAATTACACCCAGCTAATAATGGTGAGGTCAAGAGGCCATTGAGAGAAAATTCAACCCCAAACCCCCCATGGAATGATCAAAACATGGCCAATCATCACCCTGATCACTTGGTTTGTCTGCTTAACCCCATTCTCCCACACTTCATTCATTTCTCTTTTTAGATTGCAAGCTCTTCTGTGCTCTACTGGAAGACATAAGCAAAGACAAATACTCTGGGAGAGCCAGAGAAAGGAGGTTGTGTTTGTGCCCTTCCCCCTCTCCGAGAATGCTGCATGGAAAGGCACCTTACTGATGACAGTCAAACACTATGATATGGAGTACTGACCCTTAGTTTAGTCCCTCATCTTGGCAAGCCCTGCACTGCCTTGGATGTGTCTCTGTCTAGAGCTGGTCATTGTGGATTGAGTCAGCAAGGGAGGCGCTCACTTAAGGCCTGAGTCAGCACCCATGGAACTCAGTGGGAATCTTGACTTCAATGGGCACCTGATTGGGACCTTGTTACCACACGGCTGCACTGGGGTAGTTGGGGGAGCTGGTGAGCAGATTCAGATCATTCCACTTTGGATTTTTAAAGGACCCTAATGGAGTCAGATGCCTAAATCCCACTCAAATTCAATGTGAGTTAGGCATCTAACTCTCCTAGGGTCCTTTGCCAATCCCACCCTTTGAGAGCGACAGGCTCTATGAGCCGTTCACTGCTGAAAGATTGGCTGCATGCATCACAACCTTTTTCAATGGATTGGCCTGGGTAGCTCTTGTTAGCTTTGCTTTTCAACACTATCATAAACACATGCAATTCCTCACCTTAAGAAAATAAAAATACTGTGCCACCTTCCTACTGTGCTATTAAATTCCTGCAAGGTACAGGGCTATGGAAAGGCCAAGTGAAATCATTCATTCCCAGGCATTCTTACTACAGTCCCAACCATAATCACCCAGTATGTGCAAAAATTAACTCCTAGAGAGCAGGACCTACTTCTGATCTCCTTGGTGTTCTTGAAAGTGAGCAAGTGTGGCCAATGGCTTCCTGTGGCGTGGAGACAATGCCTTGGATTGCTTGGCACACAACTCTTCTAGCTTTTCCATGAGCCTACTTTGAGATCTAGCAATCAAGGCCTCTATGGATGAACAGAGATGACAGAGAACTATTTACTATAGTCTTGTTATAAGAAGAGCCTCCAACTTCCCCTTTCGTGCCTTATCACTTTCTCTACAGAGTGTCACAGACACAAGAGTGGTAAGGAGTGTATTGCTAGGTAGCGGCAGTCAAAATCTGGTTTCCCTTCAAAACCAGGCCAACAGTTTAATTTTTAAAGAAACTTAAAAAAACCTATGCGTAAGGTTCTAATGGTCTATCCTTCCTTTGCTCCTGACTGCCAGCACTCAGCTTGTGCCACGGCATTCCCTGAAAGCTGGCCTCTGGAGTGCTGATATAGCATGACAGGACAGATAAATAGGGCCAGATTCAGCAGGGAATAGAAAAGAACATAAACCAGTGTAATTTACACCTTCTTCTGCCTCCTTGTCAAGCCACTTACAGTGACTTACAGTCCCTTGGGTCAGTGTAAAGAAACGCAACTTACACTCATTTACCCTTCCACTTGGAATTTGGGCTATGGCATCCAGTAGGAAAGACAGGATGGACTGTTACAGTGTTAATTGAAGAAGACTTAGACACGTAAACAGAGGGAGACAGGACAGGGAGAAGGTAAATTGGGGAGAGGAGAACTGATGGTATTTACTTGACTCCCTGAAAATATTCCCTGTAAGGAATAACATACCCAGTCAGGGACCCACCCTGCTTGTTTCAGAGAGAGGAGCACAGAAACCTAACATGCCATTCTTCAAATATATACGATTTTACATAAAAACTTATATTAAAAGAACACTAAGGTTGCAAAGTCAATCACTCAAATGTTGAAAAATTCCAATATTATGACTGACTATGCAATTTTAATTTAGCCCCATTGTGCATATGCCTTATGAGACAGCCTTTAGTGACATGATCACATGCTACTTTTTTCACAGGACCCCTGCCTCACTCAGCAATTGCAGGGAAAGTTCTATTAAGCACATGAAGTCAGGGGCAGGGCCGGCTCCAGGCCCCAGTGCGCCAAGCGCGTGCTTGGGGTGGCATGCCGTGGGGGGTGCTCTGCTGGTTGCCGGGAGGGCGGCAGGCAGCTCCGGTAGACCTCTTGCAGGCGTGCCTGCGGAGGGTCCGCTGGTCCCGCGGCTCCGGTGGAGCTTCCGCAGGCATGCCTGTGGGAGGTCCACTGGAGCTGCGGGACCAGCGGACCCTCTGCAGGGACACCTGCGGGAGGTCCACTGGAGCCGCGGGACCGGCGAGCGGCAGAGCGCCCCCCGTGGCATGCCGCTGTGCTTGGGGTGGCGAAATGGCTAGAGCCGGCCCTGGTCAGGGGTTACGGCATGCTCAGTCACACTGTGGGGATGATGCATGTGCAGTATGCAGGAGTGGTGAGGAAATGGAGCATACCTAGCAAAGTTGGAATCTTCAGAGAATTTAGGGGCCAAACTCTAAGAAGTCTCTACTGAGCATATGCAAATTGAAATTTTTCAAAGGCTTAGCCAAATTTGGCTAATGTTCTCTGGGACAGCAAAAGATATTCCTATCACCAGAGTGACGACCCCTCCAAATTTCAAGTCTTGCTCCAAAGCATGGAAGTTCTAGTGCTTCTCAACAAAACAACTGCAAGAAATTTTTTTTTAAACACAAACAAAACATATTTTCCCTACTCTCGTTCTTGGCAGCAGCTTAACCTTTTTTGATGAAACTTTAAAAAAAGAAAAGAAAAAAGAAATTTAGCCTGAGGTAAACACCCAGCATGGGAAATTTCAGCCCAAATGCTTAAAGTCTGACAAAATTATAAATAACTGAAAACAGGGTCTTTTAATAGAAAACATCAGGCAACATTAACTACAGTGGCACTACCAGCTCCGTCTGTATTAGTAAGTTGCAATAATCAACCCTGGATGTCACAAATACATAGATTACCAAGGATGGGTCTGAGTCTGACAGTACGTGGAGCAATCTTCTGGCCCAGTGGCAGATGGAAGTGTGCTGGGTTTTTTTGCCATGATTGAGTACTAACGTAACCTACCAAAACAAACACTTAGGGTAGATCTACACTACACACTAAGCCTGAGAACCAGGTCCAGCAATTGCAAACCCAGCTTTACGATGCAGTGTGGACGCTCAAGCATGGACTTGGAAACACCTAGTCCCACAAACCTGGGTTTACAATGCAGTTTAGACATACTCAATGATACTGCATTAGCAACCCCAGGAAGGCACCTCCACAACTATTTCCAAGTGATGTAAAATACAAATTTCACTGCAGAATCTTCAAACAGAGATTTCAGCCCTGGGTTGCCCTGTGACTCCCCTCTTTGGATTTAGGTTTAATGATGAAGAACAGAAAGGGAATGATCCTGAGATGCAAGTGGAAATGCAAAAGAAGAAACTGAATTTGTCTGAACTGCTCTCTTCATCTGTGATGGGCAATGACACAATGAAAACTACAACTCAAAGTCTAATCAATGCACAGACCATTAGGTTAAGAGGTCTAGAGAGGGTGGAAGTAGACAAGTGGGTCCCCCAAATGCTTAACCTTGAGATTTCTGCTGATTCTATTTACATCAAGAGAGCACTGTATGTATCCACAAGAACTCTTAAAGCAGGTGGATGTTAGCACTTACAGAACAATCATGTTTGAGATCATGGACAACGCAGATAAGGGTCACATCTTAAACTATAGACCTATACAGCCATCCTCTTCCCAGATTTTTAGTTGTTATTCAGGCAAAATGCTTTTTCCTCCTCCTCACCCTGAGAAGGATATCAACGTAACATAACCAGGGCCTCCATTTTCTTTCCTACTAAGCTTTAGCTTTGCAATGGCATAAGGAGTACCTTTTCTGAGTATCTTTTGGAGGAATAATAATTTATGGTTCATTTGCAGACCTTGGGCCAGATCTACAAAGGTACTTAGGCATATAAAGAAGCAGATAGGTGCTTTTCTCAATCCCACTAAGCACCTACATGAGACAGATGCCTAATTCTTATTTGCTTTCAACAGAGGTTAGGCACCTAACTCACTTAGGTGCCTAACTCACACTTAGGCACTTGTTAGACACCTAGGGAGATTACCTGCATCTTTAAACACCTAAATAACTTTGCAAATCTGCCCCCTTGCAAATGGTGCTGGACAGTACAGAAACTTAAGGGACCACAAGAATGATTCAATCAATCTTTCCAAAAAATAAAAATAAAAAAATCAGACACCTTGAAGTTTGGAATGGGGAGGATTTTGTTTTTTAATTGTTTCTGACACTTTTTTAAATTTTCTCTTTAAAGTTCAGTGACTATATAAAGATGACAGCGTGGGGCTCCATTTTCATTGTGCATCGAGTTCCAGATCAAATCTGATAAGCTTGCAAGTAATAAGCTTATTTTCCTACCTGCTACTCCTGCAAACTCAGCCTGGGACCTCAGAGTCAGACTTTCCTTCTCTCACATGATCACCTGTAATAAAGTTTCTACAAGCCAACGTGGGCCCCCAGTGACATCTGTGCAACCCCATTAGCCCTCAGTGGGTTTCCATGGGTATAACTGAGGGTCTAATTCAGAGACACTGGGGTGGCAGAGTTGTGTATGTTGACAGAAAGAATGAAGCAATATGAACATGTCTCCAGCTCTGCAGAGAAGATGGGGCCCAGTCTTCAAGGACTTTCAGAGCAAGAAGTCCTCAGCTGACAGCCGCAGGCTTGAGACATGTCTACCCTACATCTGACAACAAGCCTCCCAGCCAAGGGCGACAGATTTGTGCTAGCAGGCTAAAAAAAAGCTGTGTAAACATTGCTTTGACATTGCAGCTCAGGCCAGAGGTCAGGGCTCTTAAGGGGTGAGGAATCTGGCACGTGGTGTAGCAATGGCAATGTCATTCACTGAAATTTGGCTGGCCACCTCTTTATTAGGATAGGGTAGTGGCTGGGCCAAATATGAATGAGTGCACTGAAACCCAGTGCACCAGGTCACATCTCTGCTCACTGAAATTTGGCCCAGCTGCCCCTAAGCAGCACTATGTGCCAGGTCACAACACCCAGAGCAGGGAACCATGCCCATGCCTGCAGGACAGGAGCCACTGCTAAGCGGGGAGTGTGGGGTAAGCTCATTTTCCAATCCCTTCCTCCTCCCACCTGTAGGCCTGCACCCACCATTTGGGAAACACTAGTAACAAAATATTCCAGTTAAAATTCCCAACGAAATGGAAAAATCTCAGGTAACAGAAATATTATCAGCAGGAATGGCACCTACCACCTGCTGGTTAGTGTGGAGGGGACTCTAAAGTTATGGGAACCAGACAGTTATGTGCCGTTGTTATAATAATAGGTGCCTTTAGAGGAAGTGTGTATGAGCAATTGGTGGTGTGAGATGTCATAGCTCCATCAGCTTCCATGGAGCTATGTTGATTTACACCAGTTAAGGACCAACTGGGCCAATACGTTTCTCTTTTAAGATAATTAACAGGCTGGTTCTAGGATGGCATCAAGAAAAATAATCTTTCACCTGGTACTATTTTTCATGTTGCTTCAAAAGGCCATAGCTGTTAGAAGTGAGTATAAATGAACATACAGAGTAGGGGACACGGGGAGTATGATCGTGCTCCCCCTAGGAGATAATGGACACCCTAGTCCTAGAACAATGGCTACAGAGTCTTCCCAAGAATATCCGAGTCTGGGTCAGGCAACAATCAGCCAAGTACAGTCGATGCAACCGTCAAGCTGACTGAGGAATGCAGGGAGACAGACATCCCCCGAAAGGAGGGCCGACTCTATAAGGACAGAGTAGCAGAAGAAACCAAGGGAACCCCTCCCCAGGAAAGGCTCAGAGAAGAAGAAGGAGGAACCCTGAGGAGCTCCCAGTAGAGACGGTGTGATCATTTGCTGGCAGTGTGGGTGGCCAGGACATAAAAAGGGAGACTGCCCAGACATGGAATGTGGGTGGCCCGAATTTCGTAGCTGGACTAATGCTGGGGGTGGGAAAGGGGGCAGAGGCTGTCCACCATCCCGGTGAGGGTGGGGAGGAAACCCCAGAAGGGCCTGATGGATACTGCTTCAGCCTGCTCGCTCATCCAGAGGGGGATGATAAAACCACACTGGATAATTCCAGGTGCACAGATGGCCCTGGAGTGTATCCACAGGGACAGAAGATACTGCCCATGTGCCTCTAGAACTGTGTAGCAGCTTTAAATTGGAGTGGGTTGGGGTAGTAGAGGAGTTACCATACCCCACTGTGTTGGGTATGGACTGGGGCCCTCCCCCTGGAGGGAAAAGGAAAGGTTCCCCAGAGAAGGGGGTGGAGATCCCTAGACAGAGAAGCCTCAGTCAGGAAGAGGAGCAGGGTCCTTGGAGAAGCGAACACTGAAACCCTAGACAACAAAGCCCAGATAGGGTAGAAAGAGAGGGAGGAGGTGTGGGGGAGATGGCTATCTAAGCCCCTTAGTGGGAAAAAAGGGGCAACTGGGGCGCCCCACAATGCAACTCTCAGGAGAGGAGATGTGGACTCCGCTTGGTGGCTTGGGAGAATCCGAGGCCCAGGGTGTCCTGGAGAAGGTCGGGATGGACCCCGACCCCCAATCGGAAGAAAAGGAGATAAAGGTAAAGGGACGCCCACAGGGGTGCAACTGATGTGAGGACTTGTGAGTGGTGGCAGAGCTATAGAGGCACAGGGGAGGGGGAGGGATGAAGGAACCCCACAAAAAGCATGCTGGGGATCACCCAGAAGAAGGGGAGAGACTCTCTGAGCCAAATCCCAGCGGTAGGGGGCAGACAGGATGAGGAAGGACGAACCTGGCAGTTCATAAGTGGGGGAGGTGTGTGCAGGGTGCTGGCTAAGAAACTTTGAGCCAGGCCTCTATCACACCAGCTCCAATCAAGGAAGAGGAATTGGAGCTGGCTGACTAAGCCAGGCCTGAGTGGTAAATGGGGAACAGCTGCCAGACACGTTAGCCAGGGGCTACATAAAGGATGGCAGGAAAGAAGCCAGGGAGAAAGAAGGAAAGGGAGAAGCCAGGGAGCTGGAGCTCATCCGTGCTGGCTGCAGGAGTTAGCAGTCCCTGGGGCTGTGATATTGAAGTTGTTTGTAACTAGAAGGCGATACGAAAGTAAACTGAAATAAAGAGCATGAGTGATTGCACCAACGCAGAGGTCTCTGGATGGTTTGTGGGTGCATCAGAGGCAGCAGCTAGAGGGACCCTGCTGCACTTGTTACATTCATGAAGAGTTTGGATCCCTTGAACAGTAGGTCTTCAACTGTCGACTGTACTGGTTTTGAGAATCCTGACAGATGGAGCCAGAAAGCCTTCCTCATAACCACTGTGATCGCTATCAATCTTGCTGCTGAATCTGCAGAGTCAAGAGCAGCCTGGAGTTCTTCTTCCTCTTCAGCCCCCTGTTCTGAAGTTTCAGGTGGTCCCTGTGCTGCTGATAAGGGTGACTAGCTGTGTGCTAGCTCTGGGAAGGATGGCAGATCTATGTTGTGGTGGCGGATATGCTGTCCATTGGCTCCAAAATGGCCATTGGGGTGGGAAAGACACAGGTGGCAGCTGGGGATGCCCATACCAGGGTTGGCCCTGAAGGTCTGCCAGGCAGGTCTTGCACGAAGGGGTAGGTGTAGTGGGAGCAGCCACAGGGGAGGAATGTTGTGGAGAGTGCATGACAACATTGTCTTCATCTTCATCCTTGCTCGAGAATTGTGGAGTGGAAAGAGGTAGAGAGCTGGATTGACTAGGTATTGTGAGAACCATCGGTGCTGAGGATGGGACATTCTGGTATAGAGGAAATGGTGAGGTCTTTTTGGTGAAGGAATTGTTGCAAAGTGGATGCCATCTGTACTGTCGGTGTGGTAGGAATCAGTACAAGATGCTGAAACCTGCCAGCCAGTGCTGATGTGTGACTGGAGTGCGCAATGTCTGTACTTGGCGGTGCCATCAGCTGTGGGGGTGCTGAGTGTTTAGTCATCTCTGGCAGTACCGCAGCTTGCATTTTCATTTTCCCTTTGGTGCCTGTGTCCAAGCTCAGCTGCTTGGCAACTTTCGTTTTCTTGGTACCGAAGGTGTCAGAGGGTCCTGTTGTTTCAGCCATTGGAATGGTTGATGCAGTTGGTCCTGAGAGTGTTTGCCTGCTAGAGGAATGCATTTTCTTGGCCAACTCCAGAGTCAGGATCGTGATACCCCGTTTTTTGTCTCCTTCTTGGTGGGTTGATCAGAAGCCTGGGCTGTGGAAGAAGGGCCCTTGTCAGAGGCTATAGTTTGTGATCTCTGGCCAGGAGGGGTGTGTATCTCAGGCTAAGATGTTGGACGGAGAGACTTCTCCATGAGGAGAAGTTTAAGTTGGAGATCTCTTGCCTTCCTGGTGTGGGCTTTGAGGTTGTGACAGTGAGAGCACTTCAATGTCTCAGCAAGACACATATCGAAGGACACACTCAGAGGTATAGAAAGCCTGCAGGTAAGGCAGCATTTGAATACGGGGGAGCTAGCCATGCCCCTTAGGGAACGTACTCTCCCCATAAGGGAGGTATGATTACTGTGCTGCAATGGTAAAAACAGAAACCTACGGCCTTGTGAAGAAAATGTTTTTTCTTTTGAGAAGACAAAAGGACGGGGATAAAGTAATAAAGATAACTAATCTAACTAGAAGAAAACCTAAAAGCTAGGGGAAACTATGCTACTCAGAAAGCTGAGAGGTGCTGCTAGTTGCTCCAACTCGAGCCAACCACGGTACAGAAGGAACTGAGGGAGGGCTGGTCGCACAGCACCAGTTAATCGCCTGAAGCGGTGCAAGACGGGGACTGTGCATTTGTGACCCAACCGCACACTGCTACCATAAATCTCCAATTACAAGCACAGGGGTGCACAGACACCTAAAGTGGAACACCCATAGGGACATCACTCAAAGAACTACTCCAATGTCCAGTGACACTAAGTGTTTAAATTGCACTTACCAATTGATTGTATTTAACTGTATTCCATGGGCCTACTACCCACCTTTACTCCCCAGGCATAGGGCTGGTACCTTCTCAGAGTTTAGAAACCTGATCCAGTTTGGGCCTGGGTATTAAGTAAGAAGGCCTCTTTCCATGTCTTCCAGCATGCCATAGCCCCAAGAGGGAATGCCCATCTCCCTAGGCAGCTAATGTATGGGGAACAGACGGTGCTAGCTGGGTGCTCATGCTACTCCTTTCCAAAGGCTAAAATCTACCCACATCTGCTGAAGTTGCACTGCAGGAGAAGTGGAACACTGAAGGATGACACTGCACAGTGGCTCCTAGAGACCTCCATCCTGTAGTTCTGGAGTGGGCAAGAAGGAACAAGCCATAGTTGATACACTACTTCTTTAAAAAGCAGCAGCTGCCCCATGAAATGTGTTGCACACTGTCCAGCTGCCTGAATGGACAGAACCACAACTCCTAGGCAATATGGCCCCACGTGGGATGGACAGAAGTTAGCAGAGACATGACCCCAGTCTATAGGCTCAGTGGGATAAATTCAGCCTTGATGTGTATCTGTTTCAATCAACAGGCTTAAACCAGGGTTGCATCTGGCCCAGTACCTTTGACACAGATTAAGGAAGGGAATTGTTCATTCTCAGAACATGGCCGGCTAAGAAACAATGGTCTCACAATAAAGGAAAGTTCAGGTTAGAAATAAAAATTCTTAAGTGTAAGAGAAGTTAAGCAGAGGGATAGATGTTCAAGGCACCATCAATATAGACAGGCAAGGAGAAGTTAGAGAGAATGACATAGGCGAGAACAGAGGTCAGTTCTGGTGTGCCCTACTCTGAGAGGATTGTTTTTACACAGTTTCAGCTAGTTAACATTGATTTTGTAATGTTACTATGATCCTTTGAAGGAAGAGCAGGCTCCTCTGAGTGAGTTCTACTGTCTTTCTGCTCCTCCAGGTCCTCAAGAATCTTGTCTAGATCCCACTTCTCGATATCCTGAAAGAATGAAACCAATGGTGAGGGAAAATTCATCCCCAAGTGGTTATTACAAAAGGTAAAAGTCACAAAGGCCTATACTCCATGGGATAAGTTCTCCTGAGTACCTTCACCATGCAGAAGTACTTGAATGCATGAACAGCATATGGACACCTGCCTTCCTGAACTCCACCCGTGTCATGTTGCTGTCATTCTCCAGAAGAAGACCCTGTACTCCACTGGGCATATGGGTCCTTCAGGATGGACCTACAAAACTGGACATAGCTATCTAGAAGAGGGAAACTACTGCCTGGTGCCTCCCATTGTCTGCATTCCACTGTGACTGAGCAGATCTGATGTGACCAAGTGCAGCCCAAGTGCTAAGAGAGCCTAGCTGGAGGGACTGATGCTCAGCATAAGAGTGGAGGAGCTTCCTGCCCTATCTGAAGAAGCTGCTGAGTCTGGGATGGATGTGGTAATATGGACTGAATCAGCACCTCCTCAGGGTCAGAAATACAAGACCCCTCCCTCTAATATCCACCTGACATCCCCCTCTGCTTACTGTCCCCCAACCTATAACTCGGTTTCAACAGCTAATCACATGCTAGAGTCCCTAACTCCTGGTCCCTCTTTCCCTCTCATGTCCATCAGGAACACCAGATCCAGCCCAAGTCTCAGTGACATGTTAACACCATGTTTCCTATCAGATAATGTATCTATCCCACTTTCCACATGCACTTCTGCAAGGGGCTCCTCCTTTCAGGATCACTGACCCCTATAAAAATAGACTAAGAAAGAATCATGACAGCGGAGAGACAGTCAGGTGGATCAGGCCATCTTCTCTTCCAAGAGAAAGGATACAGAGCCTGATCCTAAGAGGTGCTGAGCACTTGTAACTTCCACTGATTTCAAAGGGAGCTGTGGATCCTCAGCAACTTTCCGGATGAGGCATGTAACCCCCTCCCTTGATTTTCTCCCTGTTCTATTCTTACTTAAAGGCAGATGGGTTCCTGACCTAGAAACACTATTTCTACATCACAGCCAGCAGCAAGCTGGATCTCAGAATTGGTTGTCCAGTAAGAAAGTGGGATGACCTCAAATTATTCATCACCATATATAATTAGCTATGTGCACTCTTCCCACAGTTCAGGCTAGAGAGCAGCTAGCTACTTGGAGCCAGAGGAGAAAGTTAGCAAAGCAGCAGGCCAGACAGGCCACCATCCTCTTCCTCTCCTTTTCAGTGAAAAGAGAGAGTTTTCAACTGCAATCTTAGATCAAATGTGCTGGTCAACCAATGCACCCAGAATTTGTAAGCAGAGACCAGCAGCTTGGCAAGCAAACACTAAAGCCCAAAGGTATCTAAACACCTTTGAGGATCTGGGCCTAAATATTTGCATACCCTTTCTTCAGACCAGGTTTGTGTTTTCAAGGGCTGCTAGACAGTAAGTTGTTTCCCAGCATGCAAACAGCCATCCTGGGTCTGCGCTGGAATTCATGGGATATCAGTGGCTCGCTGAAGTTCAACATTCACAGCTCTTTACTTTATATACTGAGGAGAATCATCATCTGGTGGCTAAATATCAGGAAATGTCAGAACTTACCGACTCGTCTCAAAGCCTTCCCTGGGCTTAAAAATGCAAATACCAAAATACCCAACCTGCCCACAATGCTCGCTTTATTATATTACCAGTCATTTACAGAGAGCTTTTCATACAGAATGCGTCTGTGCTGACTGTGACTTAAGGCACAACATTAATTAAAAATATACCTGCCTAAAGTAAAGACACTAGGCCCGGATCCTTCATTATGATCTACATGGGTACACCACTGCATCCATCCTATTGATATCAATGTGTGCCAGCTGAGCATAATGAATTGCAGGATCCTAGCCTAAATTGTATTAAAAACTAATATATAGAAGAAGCCAACAGCTGACTACTTCCTAATTATAAAACCAGGTCAGTATTTTGAAGATCCAACTTAGGAAACTATTTTTGAAAATTTAGTCCTTATACAGTTACTCATTTATGGCATAAGAACATAATAATGGCCATTCTGGGTCAGACCAATGGTTCATCTAGCCCAGTATCCTGTCTTCCGACAGTTGCCAATGCCAGGTGCTTCAGAGGGAATGAACAGACCAGGCAATCCTTGAGTGATCCATCCTGTTATCCAGTTCCAGCTTGTGCCAATCAGAGGCTAGGGACACCCAGAGCACGGGGTTATACACCTTACCATTTTGGCTAATAGCCATTGATAGACCTATCCTTCATGAACTTATCTAATTCTGTTTTGAATTCTGTTATAGTTTTGGCCTTCACAACATCCCCAACAATGAATTTCACAGGGTGACTGTGTGTTGTATGAAGTACTGTACTTTCTTTGTTTGTTTTAAACCTGCTGCCTATTAATTTAATTGGGTGACTCCTGGTTCTTGTGTAATGTGAAGGGATAAATTACATTTCCTTATTCATTTTCTCCATACCATTCATGATTTTATAGGCCACTATCAGACCCTTTTAGGCATCTTTTTTCCAAGCTAAAAAGGCCTAGTCTTTTTAATCTCTCCTCATACGGAAGCTGTTCCTTACCCCTATCATTTTTATTGCCCTTCTCTGCACCTTTTCTAATAGTAATACATCTTTTTTCAGATGGGCTGACCAGAACTGCATGCAGTATTCAAGGTGTGGATTTATATAGTGACATGAGGATATTTTCTGTCATTTTATCCATCCTTTCCTAATGGTTCCTAACATTCTGTTCACTTTTTTGACAGCCTGCACACTGAGTAGATGTTTTCAGAGAACTAGCCACAATGACGTCAAGATCTCTTTCTTGAGTGGTAACAACTAATTTAAATCTTATTTTGTATGAGTAACAGGATCAGGCACTTAACAAGAAAGAACTTGCATATTGATTTTTCTCCCCCACTGAAACATATTTTCAAATTTCATAAAAATAATAGCATCAGGACAATGACTATTTAAAAATATTGATGTCATTTTGAAAAGGAAGTTGGCTGTCAGTGCCAGTCACAGCATTGCAATTACATCACATACACACAGCTTCAGTCTAATATTGCAGGTTGTCGCTAAAAGTCTGGTTAAAGACAGAAGTCTGATGATGGCTACAAACTGAAACTTGTGTCAGTGATATGAAGCTAGTCATGGCTCAGCAGCTCCTACTGAGAATTCTTGCTCTGGAAAGAGTGAGGAGCATCTCTCAAGAGGGAGTGACAGACAGACAATGGAGGTTATTATAATGAGAACTGTGTCAGATCTCAGCACTGATACAGTTTTACCAAAGGATCTCAGTGAAAGCTCTGAATTTACATATTTGCTGCAATTATGGTGTAATTGGCAACCAGCTTCTTTTAAAATGATATTGCTAAATAAATATAAACACTGATCTATCATGTACATAATTATATTGTCAGGTCCACTCCCGTACATCCTTACTCACATGAGCAAAGACTATTATAGGGTGTCCTATAAGACCCAGAGGCAAAGGAGCTAAGGGTTTGCAGGATTTGACTGATAATAAAAGAGATGACTTGTGAAAAAGTCAGTCTATTAGATATGCCTCTTTAAGTGAGTTACTATGGCCCCAAACCAAAGCACAGATTTAATTTTAAGCATGAGTAGTTCCATTGACTTCAATGGGGCTTTTCGTGATTAAAGTGAGATAAGCAGTTAACTACCTTTAGGAGCTGTGGATTAAATAGGGACTAGTTTTCAAAATCAGGTTGTAAACAGACAGGTCACCTCCCACATACCCCCTTGTGGCCATGGATGGCCCTGCAACAGGATGGCCCTTCCTCACTTTTCCCCTAAAGGGCCTTCTTCAATAACTCACAAATCCCTTTGCCTTTCTCAGGTTCTCATTTATTAAATTAACCAATACTCAGAAGAGAAGTTCTCAACTCCATCTGTTTACCCTCTTATCAGGTCATCCCCAGGCCTCTCATACCTGTAGTCTCACATTTCTCTGGTGGAGCCTACTTGCTCACAGTCACAGCAGCCTCTGTACTCCACCCAACTTCCCCAACCCCAAGCTTCCTGCTGCTGTTTACAGAGGAATCAGTTGATCTCTGCTCAGGTGTGCCTCCTTAGTAACTAGGGTCAGCTGATCCCAGGCTTCTATCCCTTAACACGCAAACCACCTTATTACACATGTGCATAAGCAGGGCCAGCTCCAGTGTTTTTGCTGCCCCAAACAGGAGGAAGAAAAAAAAAAGCCACAATTGGCACTTCTACTGCCGCCACTTCATTCTTCAGTGGCAATTTGGCAGCAGGTCCTTCCCTCCAAGAGGGACTGAGGGACCCACCGCCAAATTGCCGCTGAAGACCTGGACATGCCGCCCCTTTCCGTTGGCTGCCCCAAGCACCTGCTTGCTGCGGTGGTGCCTGGAGCCGGCCCTGTACATAAGTTGTGTATACAAGGGCCTGATTCTGCTCTCTTACACCGAGGTAAAATCCACTGAACCTGACTCTCCTTTCACTTATGCTGGTGAAAATCAAAAGTAACTCTACTGACATCAATGGGTTGTACTGGCGTAAAATGGATACTGAATGGAGAATCAGGTCCATTGACTTGAATGGAGCTACTCCTGAGAGCCACTGGTATGACTAAGATCAGAATTAGGACCAAAAATGCTTGGACAAGGCCTAAGCAGGGAATTGCTGGTTCCAGCTAGGCAGCTCGGTGCACAAAAAGGCAAGTTAGTGTATACTATGCACATGCAGTTACGGTTATGTTTTGAGAGTGTGGTTTCAATACTGATTTTTGTAAAATTTGTCCTGTAAAGTTTGTGGCATGTTTGGGAATCTGTACTTTGACCTCACTGAAGGCTCTGAACAGAAACCCAAAGGCTCTCATGGTAGTTAGCCACCAGGCAATGTATTTTAATTTATGAAATAAAGAACTGTTAATTTTCTATTGTAGCATACAGGTGGCTCTCTCATGAATGCAACACTGATCCTGAGGAGCTGGTAGACCAGAACAGCAGCAGCCAAGATCACGTTTCCCAGTCTGATTTCTCTCGCAATCACCAAACAAGAAGTTTCTGGTCCACTGACATTAAAATTCCTCTCAGACAATCATATTTCATCTGCAATTCCATGACAGCAGCAGGTCACTGACTCCACTAATTAAGCTTCAAAAACTGGTACCGCAATAAAAGAAATAGGGATGTTCTCAACACTCTTGATGCTATTGTCTGGCCATGACAAACATACCTCTCTTTACAATGTCAGAACTCTTTGCAACCAGACGGCTAGAAAGTTCACCACACATTGCATCCACATCAGAGATTCTGTGCTCGGTGTCCTTGAACATGCCTGTTCTGATCAATGAGATTAACTTCCAACATGGCTTACTTGGACTGTAAACTCTTTAGGGCAGGACCTGCTTTTTTGTTCTGAGTTTGTACAACACCTATACCATGGTGCCCTGGCCTTGACTGGAGCTCCTAGGTGCTACTGCAATACAAATTTATAATGAAATGGTGTGTGCATAATCAGACATTCATGTCCTCTTATTGTCAATGAACATTCCGCATCTAATACATTGTCCACCATGCTAGACACCTAAGCAATCACTGCAGAACTGTTTGCCCCACCTACCTGCAATGAAAAGAGCATCAGCCCTTGAGGGTGTTCAGCTGAAGTGGCTCCTTGCTCATTTTCTGCTTGAGTGATTCTTTCTAGATTGTCACTGATAGTGTCCAATGGTGATTTTGTTTTTAGCTCTGAATTGCCTCCATCTCCAGACGGTGCCTCTAAGGTCACCTTTGAGAGTATTTTTGTTTCTATCATCTTTCGTCTCTCTTGACTGTTGTTTGCATCTACAAAATATGGCTCTTTCATAGACAGTACTTTATTAATCCAAAAGCCTTCTGTTTCCCTGTCTTTTTCCTTGCCCAGTTCTTTCCCTCTGACAGTTTGATCTGTAGGATCTGCAAGGACTGCTCTCTGTTGGCTTGAAGTTTCTTCAGTCAGGTTAGCAAAAGCAGGTGTCTGATCTCTTACTGCTCGCACATTTTCTCTTCGCACAGCTTGGGTAACATCCATTTCTTTCCGAAGAACTGAACTTTCTAGGTCTCCATTCCAGGTCTCTCTGGAGTGTCCCACAGATTCTAATATTTGCTATAGATACAGAAAATGCACCTCAGAAGAGACAATCATTCCCCTCACCAGAGCAATAAAGAGACATACAATAAACCAAGTAGAACTGATTGGCTGATGGAGGTTCAAATTGAGTGGGCATCTGGTAACTGCCTGGCTCAGGTCTCATCCCTGAGATTTGTTACAAAACAGAATGAAATTCATTTTGTAAAAACAGTAACTTTAGGAAGTGCTGGATGCACCTGAAGCCCATTTAGCCCTGTGCCTTGTTATCCCTGTGTTACTGCTTACATATAGATCCCAGCTCAATAAGAAATGTGATACAAGAAGCTGGTGTCCCAAAGCCAAAATACTGGAGCTGGCCTGCTCCCCAGATAGCTTTCTATAATCAGAGAGTTTCATCACTCCAGGTGCAAAGTAGTCCCTTTATCTATGAACGATTTTATGCCCAGATTTTAACATTATACAGTTACTTCTTGATATACCCACCCTAACTACTTCCTCTCTAGTTTCTATGTATGGAGTATGATGATTGGAGACATTTCACACAGCGAAAGGCTTGCAAGTTAATCTGCTGCATAGCCTTACTGTTAATGCTTGGATGATGTATGGCTTCACAGATCATCCTATGGGTAGGAGCTGGTCAGCAGCTGTGGGACAATTATCTATTGTAGAAAAATTCATAGACTCAGTGTTCTACTTAACAAATCAGTGTCTCCTGCAATGCATACATCACAATTCCTGACAAGTACCCTGTTGCCTGCATCTCCACCTGTCAACTACTACTGCAAGGCAGCCATCATCACCATCGAGCAGTAGCTCATTCAAAACCAGGCTCATTTGATTTTGGGGACACTGAAGGGCTCCTTGGGAGAGAGTGGGACCAGGCCAGTAAGGGGAAGAAAGAGGGCCAGGTCCTTTGGGAGGGAGAGTGAGGATCCACACTACAAGCAGCTAAAGAAAGGACCCACCCTCGCAACAGACAGTGGGCAGAGAGTAAGGAGATAACCAGAGGAACTCCAAGAAGGTGAGACAAAGAAAAGGGCCTAGATCCCAAGAATAGAGAGACAGTGAGCCTACAAAAATAGATGAGGAATAGACAGAGAAAGAGAGAGACGCAGACCAAAGATGAGAAAAAGGGCCCAGGTACTTATATCACACAGTGCAACCTAAATCTGCACTGTAATATTAAGCAGCTGCATTGCCAACAACCACAGAAAATATGGGCTGCAGTAGTACAGTCAGTAACCTGCATGTCTGGGTCTCCTGGAGAAAGATCTGTCAGTTCTTCCGACAAGTCAGGAATCAGATTGGGTAGATCTCGCTGGAAGATGAACAGCTCCCCATCTTCATCACAATCAGACTATCATACAAAACAAAGAAATGAAAGGAAGGGCCAGCACAATAATACAGATGTTTCATGAGGGCATAAGCCATTTTACTTCTTTATTTCATAGTTGGCTATGGTGTTGAGAGATATCCTGCCAAGTCATGTCGTCAGCGGAGTGTCAAGTACTCTACATCCAAAGGGCATGAGATAAACTCTCCCTTTGGTGATTTAGCACATTAATGGGCTTCAATTATAAGAGCTAGATAAAATATTGGGTACGAACCCATGGCAAAAGTCCCACTGATATCAGTGAGGACAAAACTAGGCAAGTATTGCAAAGCTTGAGAGGTACTGGGTATCTGCAAATCCTAGTGACTGCATCGCCCAGTGCAATACCTAGAATGTACAAGTAGAAACCATTCTTTACACCAAATGGAAGAATCAACCCCCCCACATCAGGCAGGCAGGCTCCCTCCAGCTTTCACTTTGCCTTTTATACCACAGTGCATATTATCTCCAGTAACTCTTTGTACCGGCAAATCCTGACTGCCTGGTGAGATTATTTTTCCTCCCCCTGCACTGCAGCAGTTTGTTCTAATCTTACTGAAATGCACATTAGAGGTGGCCAAAGTGCCCCCACTGATTATATAACACAATCTGCCGCTGCCCTCTTCAATACAAGAACATACCACATCAAGATTACAGGTCTCAGGTGCAGCAGCGTCTCTTGTTATGAGCAGACACGGTTCAGGTCAAGATGGAGCATTGCAAGCTGTGGCATGCAGTCTCGGTAGGCTGCAGTTTTGTATTAGATATGAGGGGTACTGCAATCAGCTCTACTTTATGTAAATTAAGGGCCATGGTCAAACTCCAGATAACACTTTGGTAGGATGGTTGCTCCAGATGCATAGAAATAAAGAATTTAGAGAATGTTTGTGTATGAAAGAGACCTTGGACTGACTTACTATGAAATTAATACGTGGCACCATGGTACAAAAAGATCTTTTCAGTCATACTGTTATTAGTCATTTGTTTCAATAGCACCTAGAAGCCCTGACTGAGACAGTCCCTGCTCTAACGATCTTACCATCTAAATAGACATGATAGACAAAGGGTGGGAAGGAAAACAGACATGGAGAAAGGAAGTAATTTACCCAAGATCACACAGCTTTTCGGAGGCAGAACTAGGAACAGAAACCAGGTTACCCAAGTCCCAGTCCAGTAACCTATCTCCTAGACCACATTACCTCTTATGAGTGTGATTAATGCCCAAGTTGAAAGTTCCGGCACCTGCACTACTCACAAGATGATCTCTGTATCACTAAGCCACACCCTAAATCTGAAGAAATAGTTTCCTTTGATGGTAAAATTACCCTTCCTTTATGGTTAAATATGTTTGAAAACTATTATTACTTGTGTGCTCTCTGAAAATAGAGCTCTCACCTGGACAGAATCACCAATACTTAAGCCAAGTCCCCATGGTCAAGGGATCACATCACAAAAGTCACTATAGTTCCTCTTTGCTGGCACTGTGCTGATTCAGGCCAGCTGCAGCCTTAGAGCAGCTTCTCCTAATTAGCCCCTTTGTACTTAATCCTTTTACTTGCTAGGCTGGGAGAGGTGAACAAGCAACTTGGCTGGGAGAAGTGAACTCCTGTTGGAGTCTTCACTTATGAGAGAGGAGGCAGACTATATGCTACCTTCCTCCCAGTTAGCTGGGAGAGAGGAGATCCTTGCTCCATCCTGCACTACAAGTCTTCTGACTCCAGGCCCTTAAAGAAACAGTATGGTTCTTGCCAGCATTAATCATTCCTCCAGGACCAACTTCTCTCCCAACTCTGTCCTTCCCTAAGCTTTCATCCACTCAGAAAGTCCCAGGAACATTAGGGGACACACCATGGAACAGGCTTTAGGTTCCTAACATTCATTGATTTCAATGAATGGTAAGATCCAAAAAACCTTCGAGGATCTGGGCCCTAGTCCCTATTACCCTTGAAGTAGACAGTCACCCTGTTAGAATTACTAAAGACATGCTTGGAAAATAATACTGCCACATAGCTCTTATGCAGCACTTTCCATCTGTCAGTCTCAATGTGCTTTACACAAAGGATGGCAAGTATCATCATCCCCACTTTACAGATGGGGAAACTAAGGCACACTGGGTAGGGTGGGATGACTTTCCGATAGTCACACAGCGAGTCAGCGGCAGAGCAGCAAAGAGAACACAGATCTTCTCTCTGCCAAGGATCATATTTCCATGATCTTCAGCCACAGAGAGGCATGTTCAGAGGCTTTCTGCCAGGCTCTGACAGTGCTACAGTTAATACCCCAGCAGAATGAAGTAGAAAAACAAAATAAATTCCATTTAAATGTCGTTATTTGCGTATTTCACAGCTGCTTTTTGTTAGACAGATGAACAACTCAGGAGGCCTCATGCTGCAAGATGCCAGTGCCCTCCATGCCCACTGACTTCAATGAGAGTTGAGGATGCTCAGCACACTATAGACTCAGGCCTGCGTTCAGTAGTGTTTGAGATGATGATAACACAAGGGGGAGAATGGGTGCAGCATTCGGACAATTACAGAGCTCCTGGACTAATGCCCACTACAGCATTGCTCCCAGCAGATGAGCAGCCCATTGAGAGTTGCTCTGCAGGCTACTCAGGAGCTCCTCACTAATGAGGTGATCCTCAGCTGCCAATCAGAGAGCCCTTTGTGGAACATAGTGAGGAAGGATGCTGGACAGCAATGCTTACCGCGGAGGTGTCAGAGTCCAGAGATGGGATTTGGTCTTTCACTGCAGAGAGGATGGCTCCCCAGTGTGAGGTTCTGTTGCCCCGGAAATGGGTTGTAAGATCCTCAGATGGATCCTCTCTTTCCTGGCTTTGTCCTTCTGATGCCATTTGAAATAGCTCTCATATAACCAACTCACAGGCAAAAAGGCTTCAGCACATGCCACTAAAGAAAACAGAGGTACCATATGCATTAAGCCTCAGCTCAATTCTTGGGAATCCTGTAATTCTGATTGTTATACAGTCAGCAATACCCCAGCACTAGACATGATCTGCTGACGAGGCTGACATCTTTGTGCCCCTGGCATAATTTAGAACAGCCTCAGAACTGTTCTAAATTGTGCTGGCTTCTAATAGCACCCTCACACATACCTCAGATCACCCCGTACATTGGGAGAGGGGCAGAAAAAGGGTGATGTAAAGTTGGTACTGCCAGCTCTATGCCAGCCAAAGGTTTCCCCATACCAAGGGAATGCTTTAAGTATGTTTTGGATTGTGAGAATAGCACAAAGGGGATCCAAAGATCTGCTCTTTGGATTTTGACTTCTCAACGTTTTTATGGAGAGTGGATTCTTTCCTGGCTTCTTCCTGCAGTAGATTGAGAAGGGGTATTTCACAAGGGGCAGTGGAGGCTGCCTCCTTGCTCACTGCATAATTAATACTATTTGGGGACCTTTTCGTTTTCAATTTGTGATACAATCATGTGATTTCCACAGGAATTGAAAATGGGAGTAAATCTGTTCTAACTGGTAATAAAGGTTGGGAGGCTGCTATTGTATGTTCAGTCACTGATTTAATTACATTTATGATTATATTATACTTCTTAAATCGCTTTTATTGCAGCAGGTTGACAGAGTGCTTTACATACAGAGCAATGCTCATTCTCTGCCGGAGGAGCTTACAATTTAAGATACACAAGGTAAATAAGGTGCCTGTGAATGCTGTGCACATCATCCAATGTCTCCTTTATCCATGTCAGACAGTGTTGAGTTTGCATGGCATCTGATGCCTGACATGGGGCTGGATTTATGTGGTGAGATTAGCACAAGAATGACGTCACTTCTAGAGAATGAATGGGAGCTGCTGAATGCAAGGTTACTCCCATGAGGCTGGAATGAGTTGGTTACTGGATTATTCCTCCACCAGTGCTTTTTCTAATCTAGAGAAGCAAGTTCCCTGTATGAAACCCAAGATCTCTGTCATAGGTGGAGATAGTAACAGGAAACATAGGAATAGCCTGGCTGGATCAGACCCAATGTCCATGTAGTCCACTGGCCAGCATCAGATGCTTCAGCGGAAGGTGCAACTATCCTTGCACTAGGTAGAAGTGAGATAATCTGCCCTTAATTTTAGGTTTATTTCCCTCCAAATCCCTAATAGCTAGAAATTGCCTTAAAACCTGAATTAGGATATTTAACATCGCTTCCAAAATTTATTAGCATTAATTATTACAATTCTGGGATAGTCTGGCTATCCCTGTAAATAGCTTTTAAACAGTCAATCTCAAAGCACTTCACAAAGGGGGAGGGAGGTCAGTATCATTATCCCCCTTCTATGGTTGAGGAAACCGAGACACAAAGCAGTGAAGTGACCATGCTCACCCAGCAGGCAGCACACCAGGGTTCCCTCTCTCCATTACACCACACTGCCTCGTTCCAATCCACATGGACAATCATTTGTTAATCTTACTAAATTTTTGACCTCAGTGACACTCTGTGGCGGAGTTCCATGGATTAATTATGTGTTGTGTGAAAAAGTATTTCCTTCTATCAGTTTTGAATTTGCCACCTTGCAATTCTATTGAGTCCACTTGTTTTTATGTTAAGAGACAGGGAGAACAGAAGGTCCTGATCTACCTTCTTGATACTATTCATTTATTTTATAGGCTTTTATCATGTCCCCTTTTATTAGTCTCCTTTCTAAAGTAACTATCCCAGTCTTTTCAATCTTTTTTATGAGAGATTTTCCATTACCCTAATCACTTTCATCACCCTTCTGTGAACCCCTTGTAATGTTGCAATATCCTGTTTGAGATGCAGTTATCAGCACTGCACACAGTATATTGCCACAACACTGATTGATAATGATGGCATTATAATAGTAGCTATTATTCTCCAGCCCATTCTTTATGCCACCTAACATCTTGCCTGCTTTTTTTAAGGCAGCTGCCCACTGGGCAGAGATCTGAATTGAGCTGTTCACAATAATGCCCAGACCCCTTTCCAGAACTGACACCGCTAATGTGGTACCGTGCCCCGGTGCAGGAACAGTTTAAATGTTCCCTTCTGACGTGCGGTTATCGACCCTGAATTCCATCTGCCCTGGTGGTGTCCTAGCCTGGGCGGGACCCTCTGGAGCTCCGCCTGGGTCCGCATGAAGCTAAACAACGTGGCGTGAGCCGCAGGTTTTGCTCCCCGCACCTTCCCCGGCTCATTGCTGACTGGGCTGAACCCGCCCCGGGAACCCGCCCCCGGCCCGTTCCGATCTGTGACAACACGCGGCCCCTCCGCCCTGGCCCCGGGCCTCTGCACAGCCCAACCCCCGCCTCGGCCCCAACGGCTTCGAGCGGCCGCCGGGCTCGGCCCCCAGCCGCTCCCTGGCTCCGCCCCCGCGCTTCCTCCCGTTCCCATGGTAACTAGGCCGCCCACCGCCAGCCAGCGCCCCCGCCCGCATCCCGTCTCTGCCCCCCTCCCAGCCCGTGTCCGCCCCCGCGGCCTCACCACCCAGCGGAGCGCTGCCCCGCCACCCCCCGCAGCGCTAACCCTCCTCCACCCACCCCACTCACATCACACCTCAGAGCCCCCGCGCCGCTTCCCAGCCGCTTGCCCCGCCCCGAGCCCCTCCCCACTGCCTAGGTCCTGGCAGAATAAATTCTAGCTCACAAATACAAAGCAAAAAACAACGAGGAGTCCGGTAGCACGTTAAAGCCTAACAGATTTATTCGGGCATAAGATTTTGTGGGTGAAGAAGGGGTTTTTTTACCCACGAAAGCCTGGTTGTTTTTGTGACTACAGACCAATGGGCTGCCCCTCTGATACTACTAAATACAAAGCCCTTTCCCAGAGCAAATAGCTAATTCTAATCCATTCCCTTCTTCCTACATCCCCCGTTCCTGATCGCAGACTGCTAATTCCTGCCTTTTCCCTGCCAGGACCTTAATCAACTTCCTCTTTCTCGTATCTCGTTGGTTATTTTGAGCCCCGCCTCATGGGAGTCTCCTCCTCTATTGGTTGTATGGGGGGTGAGTCCCACAAGTTGCCGCGCGGTAGTGTGGGGTTTGTAGTTTCGCCACGATTGGTCATAGGGAAAGAGCAGTAGGAACTGCGCTCCCAGCGTTCTCGGCGTGCGAGGGACTTCCGGGAGCGGAGCTGAGCGAGGTGCCTGGCCCGGGCAGAGCGCGGCGAGGTGACGGGCGGGAGGCTGCGGGGCGGCGCGGGACGAGTAGGGGTGTCTAGGCTGCGACGGTCGCTCCTTGCGGTGGGTTCAGGGGCTGCGACCTTCGCCTGGGGGTGCTGGGGCGGGGCCCCCGCTGGGGCCGGTCGGCGCTAGCCGCCTGGTGCCAGGGAGCCGCGCTGGGGCCGGCCGGCGCCAGCCGCTCGGTGCCCCGGGATGAGGCAGCCGCTGGCTAGCTGTGTCCCGTCTAAGAGGTAGCTGGTGACTGCAGGGCAAGCCACTGCCTCAAAACCGGAGTGACAGGGACACCTCCCATCCCCATCCCAGGAGCACCTTGCACGGATGTTGTTGTGCGCCCGCAAAAACTGGCCACGTGTGTTTAAGGTTAAGGGACAGGCTGTGCCCAGGATGCTTTTCCTCCAAAGGCTCCCCACGTGTGTAATCTCTCGGGGATGGCTATATTTCCTATGGAGTCCAGCAGCAAGGGTGCACAGAAGCTCCCAGACTGGTTTTTGATGGGGCAGTGGTGGTCCACAAACTGTGGAGGGAGAGCTCTGTGCGGTATTATTTTTGAGAGGGAGGTTGTTGTTTTTTTTTTGTTTGTTTGTTTTAATCATCATGTAGGACCCAGTGTAAAAGTTCATTTCCAGATTTAATATTTAGGCTCTTTGTTCTGTTTATGTAAAATGTTTATGATCAATGGAGCAAAAGAATCTGACTTAGGTGCCTAAAGCAAGAGATAATTACACCAGGCTCTTCTTTAGGGGTGAATCCCATTGAATAACCAGGTGTCCCATTTAGGAACAGAGCCTTTTTATATTTTTTTTTTAGAAGGAGATTAAAAATGACAAACTGAATAAAAGTATTGGTTGCATTTGGTTTTTATTGCCAACCACCTGGTGTGGTTTGGTTAAGGCAGCTGCTTGGCCCCATGAGTAACTTTACACATACAAATACTCATTTACTTCCATGGGACTATAGCTGCCTAAGGTATTTATTTACCACCATCATAGTGCCTGAGCACATGCCCATCGTTAATATAGTTATCCCTACAACACCCTCCCACCATGATATAGGGCAGTGCTATTATCTCCATTTGACTGATGGAGAACTGAGTCACAGAAAGACTTCAGTGACTTGACCGAGATCACACAGGAAGTCTGTGGTGGAGCAGGAAGTTGAACCTTGGTCTCCTGAGTCCCAGGCTTTTGCTCTAATCACTGGACCATTGTTCTTCCTTGTATACCGCTGTGTGTTTACTGCATCAGAAGTGAACAGCTCTATGCTGCAAAAACATGCTGCCAGTCAGTGATTGTGACCATGACTAGTCCCATTATCTTCAGTTAGACTACTGTGGTGGTATTATATGTTGTTTGTAATACAATAGTCTTAACTTCCCCTCTGCTCTGCCCTTTTGTCCTGCTCACCTTTCCATGTCGTTAATCCTCCAAAAAGAGTTTTGGTACGAATGTGCCATTTATTGCCATCACATTGCTCACTCTGCTTGTGTGTTATATCCCTTTCCCCTGAACTTTGGATGTCTTGTCTATATTTAGAGTGTAAGCTCTCCAGGGCAGAGACCGTCTTCTTCTTTGTTTGTATACTTCCTAGCACAATGGGGCCCTGATCTTGTTTGATCCCTAGACACTACTGTAATAAACATGATCATTAATGATAATAACAGCACAGAACTGAGGATGAAAGAAAGGAACAGGTGGGTGGGAAGCTTGAGCAGAGGGAAGGCAGTAGGAACACAATGCACAGACAATCTATGGAAATCCTTGCCAGAGGATGTTGTGAAGGCCAGGACCATAACAGAGTTTAAAAAAAAAAAGAGAGATTATTCATGGAGGATAAGTCCATCAATGGCTATTAGCCAGGATGGGCAGGGATGGTGTCCCTAGTCTTTGTTTGCCAGAAGCTGGAATTGAGTGACAGCGGATGGATCACTTGATGATTACCTGTTCTGTTCATTCCCTCTGGGGCACCTGGCATTGGCTACTGTTGGAAGACAGGATACTGGGCTAGATGGACCCAGTAAGGCCATTCTCATGTAAATGAGATGGAGGCAGAGACACAGTTGTGGAAGGCCTTGAATGTTCTAATCGTTGTTTAAATTTTAAAGGTACATTTGGAATGTCAAACTGTGGCTGCGTCTTCACTGTGGAAAAAGGTGTGTTCATACCTCAAGGGAAAATGCTAGCAAACACAAGGCAGTTTGTTTTCTTCACACCAGTTAGCAAGTGGAGGTAAAGACAGTAAGGGGGAACCTAGTTTTTAACCCGGACTGCTCATTTGTGTGAAGATGACAGACTGCCACGTCTTCACCAGGATTTTACTTTAACTTAAGGATGCCACACCTCTTTTCTCCCAGTGAAGACAGAGCTTTCTTCTGTCCAATTAAGCAGCATTTTTCTCACTTCTCTCTTTCCTATCTTCCATTTAAACCCACTTGTTATCTCTTGTTTTGCATTTAGATTGTAAGCTCTTCAGGGCCCCTTAGTCTCCTCTTTTCCAAGCTGAAAAGTCCTAGCCTCTTTAATCTCTCCTCCTATGGGACCTGTTCTAAACCCCTAATCACTTTAGTTACCCTTCTCTGAACCTTTTCTAATGCCAGTATGTCTTTTTTTAGATGAGGAGACCACATCTGTATGCATTATTCAAGATGTGGGTGTACCATGGATTTATATAAGGGCAATAAGATAGTCTCCATCTCACTCTCTCTATCCCTTTTTTTTTAAATGATTCCTAACATCCTGCTTGCTTTTTTGACTGTCGCTGCACACTGTGTGGATGTCTTCAGGGAACTATCCACAACAACTCCAAGATCTCTTTCCTGATTAGCTGTAGGTAAATTCACCCCCATCATATTGTGTATATAGTTGAAGATATTTTTTCCAATGTGCATTACTTTACATTTGTCCACATTAAATTTCATTTGCCATTTTGTTGCCCAATCACTTAGTTTTGTGAGATATTTTTAAAATTCTTCACAATCTGCTTTGATCTTAACTATCTTGAGCAGTTTAGTATCATCTGCAAACTTTGACACCTCACTGTTTACCCCTTTCTCCAGGTCTTTTATGAATAAGTTGAATAGGATTGGTCCTAGGACTGAACACCACTAGTTTACCCCTCTCCATTCTGAAAATTTACCATTCCTACCCTTTGTTCCCTGTCTTTTAACCTGTTCTCAATCCATGAAAGGATCTTCCCTCTTATCCCAGGACAACTTAATTTATGTAAGAGCCTTTGGTGAGGGACCTTGTCAAAGGCTTTCTGGAAATCTACACTATGTCCATTGGATCCCCCTTGTCCGCATGGTTGTTGACACCTTCAAAGAACTCTAATAAATTAGTAAGACATGATTTCCCTTTTCAGAAACCATGTTGACTTCTGCCCAACAAACTGTTCTATGTGTCTGACAATTTTATTCTTCACTATTGTTTCAACTAATTTGCCTGGTACTGACATTAGACTTACCGGTCTGTATTGCTGGGATCACCTCTAGAGCCCTTTTTAAATACTGGCATTACGTTAGCTATCTTCCAGTCATTGGGTGCAGAAGTTGATTTAAAGGAAAGGTTACAAACCATAGTTCTGCAATTTCACGTTTGAATTCTTTCAGAACTCTTGGGTGAATGCCATCTGGACTTGTTACAGTTAAGTTTATCAATTAATTCCAAAACCACCTCTAGTGACACTTCAATCTGTGACAATTCCTCAGATTTGTCACCTACAAAGGATGGCTCAGGTTTGGGAATTTCCCTAACATCCTCAGCTGTGAAAACTGAAGCAAAGAATTCATTTAGTTTCTCTGCAATGACTTTATTGTCTTTAAGTGCTCCTTTTGTATCTTGATCATCCAGTGGCCCCACTGGTTGTTTAGCAGGCTTCCTGCTTCTGATGTACTTAAAAACATTTTGTTATTGCCTTTTGAGTTTTTGGCTTGCCGTTCTTCAAACTCCTCTTTGGCTTTTCTTATTACATTTTTACACTTAATTTGGCAGTGTTTATGCTCCTTTCTGTTTACCTCACTAGAATTTGACTTCCACTCTTTATCTCTCACTGCTTCTTTTACATGGTTGTTAAGCCATGGTGGCTCTCTTTTAGTTTTTACTGTTTTTTTTTAATTTGGGGTATACATTTAAGTTGTGCCTCTATTATGGTGTCTTTGAAAAGTGTCCATGCAGCTTGCAGGGATTTCACTCTAGTCACTGTACCTTTTAATTTCTGTTTAACTAACCTCCTCATTTTTGCATAGTTCCCCTTTCTGAAATTAAATGCCACAGTGTGGGTTCCTGTACCAGCTGCTCCAAGAAGCAGTCTGAGAAATTTTGTTCACCCTAAACTGCCCTTGCTGAAATTTAAGCCCATTGCTTCTTGTCCTATCCTCAGAGGTAAGGAGAAATGTGGTTTTTTTTTTTTTCTCTCCTCCTTGTAACAACCTTTTATGTACTTGAAAACTTATCATGTCCCCTCTCAGTCTTCTATTCTCCACACTAAATAAAGCTAATTTTTTTCAATCTTTCGTCATGTTTTCTAGACCGCTAATGATTTTTGTTGCACTTCTCTGGATTTTCTCCAGTTTGTCCACATCTTTCTTGAAATGTGGTGCCCAGAACTGGACACAATACTCCAGCTGAGGTGGAGCAGAATGCAAGAATTACTACTTGTGTCTTGCTTACAACAGTCCTGCTAATACATCCCAGAATTATGTATGTTTTCCAGCAGTGTTACACTGTTGACTCATATTTAGCTTGTGTCCACTATGACCCCCGGATCCCTTTCCACAGTACTCCTTCTTAGGCAGTCATTTCCCATTTTGTATGTGTGCAACTGATTGTTCCTTCCTAAGTGGAGTACTTTGTATTAGTCCTTATTGAATTTCATCCTGTTTTCTTCAGACCATTTCTCCAGTTTGTCCAGATCATTCTGAATTTTAATCCTATCCCCCAAAACATTTGCAACACCTCCCAACTTGGTATCATCCGCAAACTTTATAAGTGTACTCCCTATGCCATTATCTAAATCATCGATGAAGATACTGAACAGAGCTGGACCCAGAACTGATCCTTGCAGGAAGGAAAGACCATGGTTGCTGACAACCTTAAAATCCATTTAAAAGATGATTTCTAGCATTGTTTGTTTGCATTGTTGTTTGTAGAGTAGACAGGACCAAATGGTCTAGAACAACAGTAAAGGGCTGTCATGGAGGATCTGCAGCAACCACTTGCCGTTTCACAGGAGAGCTTTGTTGACCAGGAAGGGCAAAGGAGGGGTTCAGTTTATGGGTAGGAATTCAGCATAATATATCTCTGAGAAGATCACACCTTCAAAGCTGAGGATGTCTCGGCTCCAGAGCCAAGTACATCACAGTACTATAAGATCCTGAAGTCGGAACTGAAAGTTCTGTTATACTTTGGCTCTGCAGGTCATGATGTCAGAGCTGAGTGATGAAGCCAGCGAATCGGAGCTCCTGAACCGCAGCCTGTCCATGTGGCATGGGGTAGGCCAGATGATCTGTCGAGAAGAGCTGGATGTTCCACTGGACCTACACACGGCGTCCTCCATTGGCCAGTTCGAGGTGGTGCAGGAGTGTATTCAGCGGTAAGGAATGAGCAGAACATGACTAACACAGCTTTGTTGTTACTTATGCTGATTATATTTTTAAATGACTGGCTAACCTAGTAAGGAGGGCTTTAAACTAGGTTCGACGGGGACAGGTGAGCAAACACCACAGGTAAGTGGGGAACAAGACCTGGGAGATGGGTTGGAAACAGGAGGGAGCGTGGGCTATAATGGCAGAGAGAAAGGAGGGTCAGGCAGAGCTGGGAGGCAGGATCAAACCAGTATCTTAGATGCCTATATACAAATGCAAGAAGCATGGGTAATAAGCAGGAAGAACTGGAAGTGCTAATAAATAAATACAACTATGACATTGTTGGCATTACTGAAACTTGGTGGGATAATACACACGACTGGAATGTTGGTGTGGGTGGATATAGTTTGCTCAGGAAGGATAGACGGGAAAAAGGGAGGACGTGTTGCCTTATATATTAAAAATGTACACACTTGGACTGAGGTGGAGATGGACATAGGAGATGGAAGTGTTGAGAGTCTCTGGGTTAGGCTGAAAGGGGTAAAAAACACGGGTGATGTCGTGCTGGGAGTCTACTACAGGCCACCTAATCAGATGGAAGAGGTGGATGAGGCTTTTTTCAAACAACTAACAAAATCATCCAAAACCCAAGATTTGGTGGTGATGGGGGACTTCAACTATCCAGATATATGTTGGGAAAATAACACCGCGAGGCACAGACTATCCAAAAAGTTCCTGGACTGCATTGCAGACAACTTTTTATTTCAGAAAGTTGAAAAAGCTACTAAGGGGGAAGCTGTTCTAGACTTGATTTTAACAAATAGGGAGGAACTCGTTGGGAATTTGAAAGTAGAAGGAAGCTTGGGTGAAAGTGATCATGAAATCATAGAGTTTGCAATTCTAAGGAAGGGTAGAAGGGAGTACGCCAAAATAGAGACAATGGATTTCAGGAAGGCGGATTTTGGTAAGCTCAGGGAGCTGATAGGTAAGGTCCCATGGGAATCAAGACTGAGGGGGAAAACAACTGAGGAGAGTTGGCAGTTTTTCAAAGGGACACTATTAAGGGCCCAAAAGCAAGCTATTTCGATGGTTAGGAAAGATAGAAAATGTGGCAAAAGACCACCATGGCTTAACCATGAGATCTTGCGTGACCTACAAAATAAAAAGGCGTCATATAAAAAATGGAAACTAGGTCAGATTACAAAGGACGAATATAGGCAAATAACACAGGAATGCAGAGGCAAGATTAGAAAGGCAAAGGCACAAAATGAGCTCAAACTAGCTATGGGAATAAAGGGAAACAAGAAGACTTTTTATCAATACATTAGAAGCAAGAGGAAGACCAAGGACAGGGTAGGCCCACTGCTCAGTGAGGAAGGGGAAACAGTAACGGGAGACTTGGAAATGGCAGAGATGCTTAATGACTTCTTTGTTTCGGTCTTCACTGAGAAGTCTGAAGGAATGTCTAATTATAGTGAATGCTTACAGGAAGAGGGTAGGTTTAGAAGATAAAAAAAGAGCAAGTAAAAAATCAGTTAGAAAAGTGAAATGCCTACAAGTCACCAAGGCCTGATGAAATGCATCCTAGAATACTCAAGGAGTTAATAGAGGAGGTATCTGAGCCTCTAGCTATTATCTTTGGGAAATCATGGGAGACGGGGGAGATTCCAGAAGACTGGAAGGGGGCAAATATAGTGCCCATCTATAAAAAGGGAAATAAAAATAACCCAGGAAACTACAGACCAGTTAGTTTAACTTCTGTGCCAGGGAAGAAAATGGAGCAAGTAATTTAAAGAAATCATCTGCAAACACTTGGAAGGTGGTAAGGTGATAGGGAATAGCCAGCATGGATTTGTAAAGAACAAATCGTGTCAAACTAATCTGATAGCATACTTTGATAGGATAACGAGCCTTGTGGATAAGGGAGAAGCGGTGGATGTGATATACCTAGACTTTAGTAAGGCATTTGATACGGTCTCGCATGATATTCTTATAGATAAACTAGGAAAGTACAATTTAGATGGGGCTACTATAAGGTGGGTGCATAACTGGCTGGATAACTGTACTCAGAGAGTAGTTATTAATGGCTCCCAATCCTGCTGGAAAGGTATAACAAGTGGGGTTCCGCAGGGGTCTGTTTTGGGACCGGCTCTGTTCAATATCTTCATCAACGATTTAGATGTTGGCATAGAAAGTACGCTTGTTAAGTTTGCAGATGATACCAAACTGGGAGGGATTGCAACTGCTTTGGAGGACAGGGTCAAAATGATCTGGACAAATTGGAGAAATGGTCTGAGGTAAACAGGATGAAGTTCAATAAAGATAAATGCAAAGTGCTCCACTTAGGAAGGAACAATCAGTTTCACACATACAGAATGGGAAGAGACTGTCTAAGAAGGAGTATGGCAGAAAGAGATCTAGGGGTCATAGTGGACCACAAGCTTAATATGAGTCAACAGTGTGATACTGTTGCAAAAAAAGCAAACGTGATTCTGGGATGCATTAACAGGTGTGTTGTAAACAAGACTCGAGAAGTCATTCTTCCGCTTTACTCTGCGCTGGTTAGGCCTCAACTGGAGTATTGTGTCCAGTTCTGGGCACCGCATTTCAAGAAAGATGTGGAGAAATTGGAGAAGGTCCAGAGAAGAGCAACAAGAATGATTAAAGGTCTTGAGAACATGACCTATGAAGGAAGGCTGAAGGAATTGGGTTTGTTTAGTTTGGAAAAGAGAAGACTGAGAGGGGACATGATAGCAGTTTTCAGGTATCTAAAAGGGTGTCATCAGGAGGAGGGAGAAAACTTGTTCACCTTAGCCTCCAATGATAGAACAAGAAGCAATGGGCTTAAACTGCAGCAAGGGAGATTTAGATTGGACATTAGGAAAAAGTTCTTAACTGTCAGGGTAGTTAAACACTGGAATAGATTGCCTAGGGAAGTTGCGGAATCTCCATCTCTGGAGATATTTAAGAGTAGGTTAGATAATTATCTTTTAGGGATGGTCTAGACAGTATTTGGTCCTGCCATGAGGGCAGGGAACTGGACTCGATGACCTCTCAAGGTCCCTTCCAGTCCTAGAGTCTATGACAGCAGTACAGGGTCAGGCTGCACAAGGACAATGACCCTTTGCCAGTGAACTTCAGTGGTATCAGATCATTTGCTCAGTGTAAAGTGATTTGTGGGCCATGTTTGGGATGGGGAAATTCACCCCCCAAATTCCCACTGATTCAGCTGAACTGGAGTTAGATCTCATGGGGAGCCACAGTGTAGACAAGGCTCCAGTGCCTGACTTGTTTTTAAAACTGTTTTTATTTTAACTACGAAGATAATAAAGATGATTTTGACTGTGAGAGTCTGTGCTGCAGCTGTGATCAGCTTTAGTATTGGTTCAGCTGATTTCTTTTTACTTACTTTTCTTTCTTTCTTTCTTTTTTTAAGTGGGGAACTGGATTTAAATAAAAGAAACTGTGGTGGCTGGACCCCGCTGATGTACGCTTCCTACATCGGGCATGATACCATCGTGCATCTGCTGCTGGAGGCGGGAGTGAATGTGAACGTCCCGACGCCAGAAGGGCAGACCCCACTTATGCTGGCCTCCAGTTGTGGCAATGAGAGCGTTGCCTACTTCCTCCTCCAGGTGGGTGTTCAGGAATGGCTATGAAAAGCTGCTATTGCAAAATTGAAATGCCTGAGGAGCGGAATCCTCCACCAGTTCTGACAGAGAACTGTAAGCTCAGTGCACTGCTGTAAATTCAGCTTCCTGACAGGGATTCAAACTTTCTCAGAATCACAGCTCAGAGGGCAATGGCTAACAGACCCAAGAGAGATGCTGCAGTAAAGAACGTTCTGTGTTCTCTTGAAGCAAGGCGCAGAGCTGGAGATGAAGGACATTCATGGCTGGACTGCCCTCTTCCACTGCACCAGTGCTGGACACCAGCAGATGGTCAAATTCTTACTGGACAATGGGGCGAACGCCAACTGCAAGTAAGAGAAAAATACCTGGTATTTCTTTTCTGTCTCAAGGATTTCTACATGATTTCAAAAGCAAAAGGAGCACATTAGCATAAGTGCTCAGAGCATAAAGGAAGAAAATACATTCCTCCTTTTCCCTTGCAGTTTAAGAATATTAAATGTAATCCACTATCTCTGTGGGCCTTGGAGTTAATGTAGTGATCATAGTGCCATGTAAACTGAGAAGTGGAATCTGCCCACACTGCCACATTTAAACCAACATCACATGAAATGAAGTTCTGTTTTGGCTGATCTCTGTGAAAGCGAAAGAGCATTACAGCTTGCTCCTGACCTCAGTTGCACTCTGCTGCTGACCCTGTATAACTCAGTTGGTGCTCATGCAGGGTCGCTTAACGCATTGGCTGGCTTCCCATGCCTATGCTTCTAAGAACCTGCCATTGGTAGCATGCACATCAAACAACCTGCAATGGTATGTGTTGGTCGTGCTGTTTCTATTTTGTTAATGTCTAATGATACTGATTTCCAAAACTGAAAACCTCAGATACTTATTGGTGGAAGTCAGTGTAGTTCTGATGTCAGTGAAGCTAAACCAGTTTATACCTGCCAAGGATCTAGCCCCGAAATAGAATAGCTGACTCTCCTTCCTTAGGGTGGCTTTGCAGGACGCGGAGCAGTAAAATCTTTCTGATTATAACCCTATTTCCTTAATTTTTCCATGGGAAGAAATACTTGTTGTGTAAATGCATAAAATATTTATCGCAACAAATATGTATGTTCTTGAATTTCTGGCCTATTTGCAACACCATCAGTGACTGAATTGCGTGATACACCAAGAGCCGTGTCTCAGGAAAAAGATCCTTCCAGGCCCTTATATAGTACTAGCTGTCTGTTGGCTTTGGACAGCATATAGAGTGGGACATTAGTGTTCAGCTGAACATCAACTCATCATCTTCTTCAGAGTTCTGAATAACTTCCTTTGCATACCAAGGATCAAGTGTAGCTTGAAGTTTATCCCCAGCAAACAAACCCAGTTCAGAATTCATGTATGTAGAAAATGCATATTAAATACAACCAAAGCAGAGAATGTGGTGTGCAGGACAGAAACGGGGATGTGTCTGACAGGATTTGATCCCCTCCTGGAATTGCCTTTCCTGCTAACTACATTGGTGAAAGAGTGGTGGGGCTTGACCAAGTTTCAGCTGGAGGTGCCCTGGTGGGACATGCTATTATATTGGCCCCATCCTGCCTGGGATAGAGAGATTTAAAATAGTGGTTCTCAAACTTTTGTACTGGTGACCCCTTTCACATAGCAATCCTCTGAGTGAGACACCCTCCACCCCCCAAACACTTTTGTATATATTTAACACCATTATAAATGCTGGAGGCAAAGCAGGGTTTGGGGTGGAGGCTGACAGCTCGTGACCTCCTGAGGGGTCCCAACCCCCAGTTTGAGAGCCCCTGGATTGAAATGACATTTTAGTGGATGTGCCTTCTTAAGTAATACATGGCTTCATGAGCAAAGTACTCTTTTTTGGTAATGAATTCAATTTAACTTTGTGCTGGTTAAAGGAGCCAGTTTGACAAGCCCTGGAAATTGAGATCTTTTGCGAAGACTTGGCAAGCTGGTGTGTGGGTTCCGCTTCAGCCTTCGGTGGGCGAGATTTGCTCTTTGGTTCTTTTTTCTGTGTGTGACCAGCAAACCATATTATGTCTTTCATTCCACCTGTCCTGAGTCCAACCTACATGAGCTTTTTTTCTCTTATCCAGGGAGCCTGTGTATGGATATACACCTCTGATGGAAGCAGCTGCCTCTGGCCATGAGATAATTGTCCAGTATCTTCTCAATCATGTAAGTATCTGCCCAATTCTAAATAAATCCTAGAATCTTTAGCGTCCAGGCTTACCCTCAGGAGAACACAGGATTTGAGAGATCAGGCCTTCCAAAGGGTTATAGTTCTAGGCTGTTGCTCTCCTTTACAAGTCCCCTCTGGTGGTAGGTCACAGCCTCATTTTGTTGTTTTGTGGGGTTGAATGCCTATACATCTGTTATTTAATAAAGCAGGGAGATCCCAAATCCAAACTAACCTCTCTCCACAGCATGTATCTCCCCTAACAGCCCCTGCATGTTTACAGCATAGAATCTCTGGTCTTTCCTTAAGTGTAATTCGATTTTTCCAAAGGGGGTGAAATGCTCCTTTTTCTCTCCTTTCTAATACATATTTTGTTGTTAAAGAAACCCAAAATAACTTCCAAATTCCCACAGCCTATTTCTGACTCGCTATGTGCCTCACCCTTTCCCTCATGGTATAATCTGTTTAAAACTCTAGCCCATTTCCAGGGCAAAATTTTCACCTCTGCTTTCCAGAGGTGGTCTCTGTTGTTTTTTCTCCTTGCAATAGGTGTTGTATTGGACACATCCAATAAATGTAGCCAGGGATCCTGTGGTCAGCAGCGTTGGTTCATTCTGGACACACTGCTGCTGTGGGAGTGTTAGCTAGCTGTAGCTTTTAGCAAAAAATCTTTTTTTTTTTTTAATGAGATTGGCTAGGAGTTGGAGCCCCAGCCCAGGGGATTGTGACTGGGCCGTGATGACTTACACTACATAAGCTCCAGGCTGGGTTGCTGCTCCTTGCTATGCCTAGGGATAAGCACTTCAAATTTCATAGAAGCTTCAGTTTTTCCAAAATACAGCAGCATCCTAGCAGTCTGCTCATACACTGGTTCCCCACAGACTATCAGATCAAGTTCAAAATCTCTGCCCTTCCTCATGCCCCTCCACAGAATTAGCCCAAGACACTTTGAGAGCATGTAATGATTGCCCATCTCAGCTATTTTTCTCAGGAACTAGAAAGCTGTCATTCCAAGGATGGGGGTGGGGCAGAAGTTGGGACTTTCTCAACAATATGGCTAATTAGACTTCAATGCTTATTAACAGAGGAGACGAGAGACCTCCAATCTCACTGCCTTGAGACCAAAAATCAGCAGTGAAGAAGGGCTCTCAAAATACACAATGATAGTGATTCTAGTAGGAGCAGTCGCAGAACCAGTGTGTAAAATAACTGTTAAATAAAATTGTCTCCTCTTGTTAGACACCATGGTGAGGAAGTTCCCTCTTCCCTCTACAGTGTCGCTTGCCTTAGAAGTGAAGCCGTGCTCTGCTGCACCATGCACCAAGGGCATAGTTTGTTTGAATTGCTGGACATGCTGTGCTGTGTTGCTCTCAAGCTCACAGAATAAGGAACACAGCCTGTGCTGCCATGTTCCCATGTCTGAACCCTCGCTCAGATGAAACAATCGTGGAACGAATTGTGCCTACTCTCCTCTTTCTGTCCATCCTAGGAGAGGAGGAGCAATTTGTTCAATGACTCTCTAACCTGAGCAGGATTGTCCCTATTGTTTTGGATTTGAAACTCTGTGCCAGGCAGGACTAAGCCTGTGGGACTACCATCCTGACGGGCTTCTGGAATATTGATATAAGTGTTGGTAATGATATTAACGCCCCAATAGTTTGAGGGCTGGTCTACGCTACTGCTTCAGTTGATGTAACTTCTTTCGCTCAGAGGTGTGAAAAAGACACTCCTCTGAGCGATGCAAGTGACAGCGACCTAAGCTCTGTCCACACTGTCAGTGGGAGACGCTCTCCCACTGGCTTAGCTTCTGCCTTTCGCGGAGGTGGAGTAATTATGCTGATAGGAGAGCGCTCTCCTGTCAGCACAGCACATCTTCAGCAGACATGCTATAGTGGCACAGCTGCGCTGACGTGACGCCGTAGTGTAGACTTGTCCCTGAAAGGATCTAGACACTCAGGGCAAGTCAGACTATTGAAACAGCCCTTGTTTTTAGCCTTTTTGACTCTCATAAAGCGTGATGTCAGTTAATATCTGATCCACCCCTAGGAGATCCTATCCAGTGCTTTGTAGGTCTGTATGTTCTGCCTAGCAGGCATCCTCCACCTCCATGCTAATGTTCGAATATTCACTCCTCTTGGCTTCTAACCACAGTGAGCCCCTTTATAAAACTTAAATGTAACTTGCATAGTGACTTTGTTCAGAAAAATGAAGCAATGAAGGAATAATCGACAGCAGATCAAGCAAGATTCTGGTGGTGATGCAGAAAAGTGAGATATTAGGCATTTGTTAAGAGAGAGCAGACAGCAAATCATTAGGCGCAGTAGCACTGAGAAGAGACTCAGGGAATTTATCCATGGCTGTCAAGGAGCCTTGTGCTTCCATTAAAAAGGCAGACAAGAAAAGGAGGATCTTGATGGAATATGAAAGTTCTTTGATTCCCTTGAATTGTGTGCGTGGTGTCCATTCAGAACACGCACGCCAGAAGTATGTATTGCCTTCCCACAGGGCGTGAAGGTGGATGTGAGAGAGAACACGGGAGCCACAGCACGGGCTCTGGCCATGAAGTATGGACACATGAAGATCGTGGGGCTGATGGACCTACACGCAGCCCCAGTGCCCAAAGTCTTCTGCAGGGGCCCAGGTAACTGAGACACCTCCTTGTATGTGCACGTTAAGGGAAGGTGCTTGGGGAAGAGGCTGTTGCTGTTTTATAGTGCAGTGATTGAGTGGGAGAGATACTTCAGGTGTCTGCTGGAAATCTCTCTCCTTTGAAAAGCAGTGGAGGCCTGGATGGGTAGCCCTTGCTGGTGCGAGGGGTGCCCCAGTCAACCATTGTTCGCTCACCCTTTGCTTTATTTCACTGGTTTTCCCTCTGCTTTTAAAGGGCCAGTAGCAAATCAAGGATGTAAGTAGCTGGAGCTACTGTGCCGCTAACTGTCTGTGCTTGGACCACAGGAAAATACTGTGAAGATCTGAGCTCCTCGGATGAATCGTGCTCCACTCCCCAGAGACAGAGACCAGTCCGTAAGACCAAGGGCCCCAGTATCCATGAGGGGCCCCAAGCTTTGGCTAAGATAACAGCTGTGGGAATTGCGGGGAAGAAGCAGTCTCGCTGTGGTGAGTGTAGGTCGGGGAATCTAACTGTGAGGCTCCGTCATGGTCTCAGGGGTGCCACAGTACTGCTTTGCTGTTACTCCAGCACCAGCACTTCTCTGCTCCTTTAGATTGGGCCTTGCTGCATGGCTCCTACAGCTGCCAGCACTGAGCAAACTCCTGTCATTCCAGGGACTGAAAGCCAGCTCTAAAAACCATCTCCCAGCTGATCCATGATAGGCATGAATTTTTTTACCTATCAGCTGAGAATGTTCTTCAGCATCATCTCAATCTCTGTTTGCTGTTTGGCTCTTGAGATTGGCCACTCTTCCCTTCCCAAGATAGAGTCAGGAGTCACAGAGCCATTCACAAACCAGCAGGAGTGTCTGAGAGGATTCAAGACAGGACAAATAGCAGGAATGATTAAACTAATTTTCTAGCTTCAGGGCCAGGTGACCTGTATCTGCCTGAGCACTGGGAAACATTTCCTGTTGCAGTGGAAATTGGTGAGGTCGGCCATGTGATGGGCAGGGAGAAACATCAGCTGGATTTAAACATTAATCCCTCGATGAAGGTGACAGGCCCACCTAAATATAGGGCGAGCATGAGCTTTGCCCTGTGTTGGGTGCATGGCGTGGAGTGGTGATGACCAGTGAGTCTAGCCAGCTACCTGGTTATCATGGATGGCCAAGAATATTGATTTGTATTGAAGAAAAAATACCAACCCTCAGATTCCCTTGAGCTTGAACTGACCTTATTTGAATGTTGTTCAGGCTAATGAGGAAACACACTACTGTCTGGTACTTCCTGTTGGTGTAGCCTGATGCTATTACTGGGAGGTGACTGTATTGAAATGCTCAAACCACCAGTGGCAGAACTGCACAGGGTGTTGCCCGTGTGCTGACCCAGAAACTCAGGGAAGGGAGGAAATACTCCCAGCTCAGTAAGCTGGAGGTGTGTCTGCTGTAAGGCTGGTTATGTGCGAACCTCTTAGATACAGGCATTTGGCTAGAGCTTGGTCAGCGGCCAGCGTTGATCTTGCCTACAAAAGGAGTTATTAGGCTTCCACATTCCTGGTAATTTTGTTCATTGTTGAAAGGGGAATGGAAGCTGGTTATTTTAAAATGTGATTTCTCCCCCTGATTGTCTTCAGATCCGTGGACGTTTGCCAGCAGCTGCTGCTCCCCATACTGCAGCCTGTCTGGTAACTTGTATTCTCATCTCTTTGCACACAGAGCAGGTCCCTCCGCAGGGCTACGTTACCTTCAGTGACAATGGCAACTTTGAAGGGGAGGATCTCCGGTTCCGGGATGTCACCTCTCCAATCAACGAGCAAGATGTGGAAAGTAGCAGCAGCAGGGGTAGGGCATGGTCTCGGAGGGTCTAGCTTCCAGTGTGAGTGACCTGGGGTTGAGAACTGCCTCGGAGCTTGCACGTTTCCTTTCTCATCTCCCCACCCTTTAGGTCTGAAGAGCTCCTAGGAAGGCATTTTGCCCAAGATTCAAGCAAGAAAGGGGGCACCCCATCAGTGCATAGGCGTCCTCTGTTGGAATGGCATAGATTCTGTCCTGCCATCCCAGAGGAGAGTGAAGTGCCATGATGGAAGGAGGAGAGAGGGGTAGAAGGAAAATGAATGCCATCCATCTGTACTGGCCTTATGTCAGACATTGGGAGACCTCTCCTGGGTGCTTAGGGACAAGAACAGATTTAGCTGGTAACCCCACACCCTAAAACATACACCTGTTACCCATTACTGCAGTCAATGATACTAAATGGCTATAAATCTGTTCATCAATGCAGTGCACTGAAACTGCCTGACACCCATTGGCAGTGGTATGGGGAAGGATGGGTGCCCCTGTTCCAGACATGATACTCTCCATTCAGTCCTCAGAGTAACCTCCTAATCTGAGCAGCTGCTGCACGCAGACTCGGGCTGGATGTCTACATGAGGTGAGAAGATCAAGGGGAAGAAGCAGGAACTCATTGTTTTCCTTTCTGCTCCCCTCCAGAAGAGAGTGCTTTCTTCACCAACAACTTGGACACTATCAGGAGCAGCAGCAGCAGCAGCGAGTGTCTGCCCAAAGCCCTGGGGGTCAGCAGTGAGGGCTCCCTGGAGAGCAATGAGGTGGGGCTTTTGTCTCTTCTTGGTCACTGCCGTTGGTGGAACATGGGAACTCACAAATATGCCAGCCACTTGCCATGACTTTACATCTGCCGTGAGACTGTAGGATCCAGGGACAGGAGGGGAGAACCTCCAGGGTAGAAGGAAACCTGTAAACTCTGTTTAAATGTGTTAAGGCTGTGGTTCTCAACCAAGAGTAGGTGTACTTCTCAGATACGCAGAGGTTTTCTGGGGGTCAATCAACTCCTCTAGATGTTTTCCTAGTTTTACAACAGGCTACATAAAGAGCACAAGCAAAGTCAGTACAAACTAAAATTTCATACAAACAATGATTTGTTTGTAATGCTCTATATACTGTACACTGAAATATAAGTATAATTATATTCCAATCAATTTATTTTATAATCTGTATGGTAAAAATGAGAAAGTAAGAGGTTTTTCAATAATAGTGTGCTGTGACCCTTGGGTATTTTTTTTATCTGATTTTATAAGCAAGTAGTTTTTAAGTGAGGTAAAACTTGGCATATGCAAGACAAATCGGACCCCTGAAAGGGGCACAGTAGTCTGGTAAGTTTGAGAGCCACTGTGTTAGGGGATGGGAAGTTGTCTCATTTCTTGTTGATCTGAATATCTGAGCACCCTCCCTGCAGAGTGGTTTCCTGATGGGTAGATTAGTAACTCTCCAATCACAGCACTTTCTCTTGTCCCAGGGATTCACTGCCCTCCTCACCAGAGAAGGCTCGGACCATGAGACCATTTGATTCAGGAGCTTTCTTGAAGCCTCTTACAAACAGCGAGGCAGTGAATACAAACAGCAAATTCTTGTCCTGAGATGAAACCCTTTCCATGATCATTTAGCCCCAGGGCCATATACATAGCCACTTTGTGGTCGACAGCATCCTGACAGGTGCCAGCAGACTCCCCTCCCTACACTATGCTGGGCTCTAGCTGGTGATGTCTGTGCCCTTCCATGGTGAGCACTAACATTCACCATGATTTTAAAAGTCCATTCTTTTTCCCCAATCCCTGAGCCCTTGCTCTGCTTGTTTGTGGCCTGTCCCTAACCCACAGTCTAGAAAGGAAGTTTTTCATACCCTAGCACAGGGCTCGGCAACCTTTCAGAAGTGGTATGCTGAGTCTTCATTTATTCACTCTAATTTAAGGTTTCGCGTGCCGGTAATACATTTTAACATTTTTAGAAGGTCTCTTTCTATAAGTCTATAATATATAACTAAACTATTGTTGTATATAAAGTAAATAAGGTTTAAAAATGTTTAAGACGCTTAATTTAAAATTAAAATGCAGAATCTCCCAGACTGGTGGCCAGGACCTGGGCAGTGTGAGTGCCACTGAAAATCAACTCGTGCGCTGCCTTCGGCACACGTGCCACGGGTTGCCTACCCCTGCCCTAGCACTTGATAACTGTTGAAGGAAGTTGGCCAGGTCACTGGATCAGGTCACTTGGATTTGTGGAAGTAGGATGGCACCACTGCTTCTAAGGTGGTCCTGGCTTCTACAGGTTGGAGTATGGGGAGGGAGTCTGGACTTGGAATCTATGTAAGTTACTCAGTGGTTCGAGTAACCACTTGCATTCTTAGACCAGGTTCTGGATTTGGTGTAGGTGTGCTTGATGGGTGTGACATTGTTGGGCACTAGGAAGGCTCCCCAGTTCCTGAGCTGCTGCTCACAGGAATAACTACACGCTATCCTTCCGCTAGTCAGCGGGGTCAATGTTTCTCTGGGCTTGAAAGAATGCAGTACATGATGGCTGCTTTGTGGTGCTGGCACTCCAAGGATTAGCTCCAAAGCAAGGCCTCTCTATCGTAGTGCAGCATTCTGGAGATTCATCAAAGAGAACACTGCCCTGGATTCCAGCCTGGTCATTTGGCTTTCTCAGATAAGGAAGCAATGCTGATCCCTCCCCCTCCCCCATTCTCCCCCAGTCAGCTTTGATGCCAAACCTCTTGCAGCTTGTTCTAATACTCTTAAAATGGAGAGGCTGCTTTTACAGTGAAACTCCTGCTCGGGCGTCACTATTGCTCTGATGGAACATTCCTGATCATTTCAGACTCCAGTGCTTCTAACCTTGGCGCCTTAAACTTTCCTCCCAGCCAGGTGTAATTATTAGAGCAGTTTTTGTTACTGTTTGTGTGGTGGTAGCACCTAAGAGCCTGCTTATGACCCATTGTGCTAGGTGCTGTACAAACACAGAACAAAGACAGACTCTGCCCCAAGGAGCTTACAGTCCTGCCTGATGCAGTTCCGTCCTACCTAAAACCCTTGGCGTGGTGCATTGGGGAATCCTCTCTTTCGCTTGTCTCCCTGAGACTTTAGTCCCTGCAAGTTGCTCTTTGCTCAGGACTTCACCCTGGAAGTCCTCTTTAACAAGTGATTGCTTAGTATTTACCACCCACACTTCTGGGCCTCTGCTCCATTTAGGAAACGGTCTCTAATTGGGGAATGTGGCTAAGACAGAGTATTCTGTTCCCACCACTGTCCCTACAATGAGCTTCCCCAAACTCAGAGCCTGGGACTGAAGTAGCTGAGAGTTTCCCCACGTTCCACGCCATGCAGTTGACCCTGTGCCATTAAACAGGCCCCTTCTGTCTCTCCAGGACTCTGACCATGCGGAAAAGCTCTGTAGTCGGAAACAGGCTAAAAGCTATGTAAAGATCAAGACCCGGTACAGCAACAGTGACAGCCAGTGGTTTCAGAGCCCAGGCAAAGCTGGGGTGACTAGTCAGCACTGTATGCTCCCTAACCCAGAGGCCACCACCTACACAGGACCCCAGGTAAGAGCTGTAAAGGAGAACAGAAAACTCACACGTTCTCACCCCATCACCGATGTGTCAATGCAAAGCTATTGGAGATCCCTCAAAGAGAATGCTGCCCCAGGACTCCAGGTCATTTGGCTTTCTCAGATAAGGAAGCAATGCTGCCTCTCCCACCCCAACCCCCATCCCCAAGTAGACTTTGACGCTGAACCTCTGCAGCACATTCTAATACTCCTAAAATGGAGAGGCTGCTTTCGCAGTGAAACTCCTGCTCAGGCATCGCTATTGCTCCGATGGAGCATTCTTGATCACTGCATCCCAGTACTTCTAACCGTGGCTCCTTAAGCTGTCCTCCCAGCCCAGTGTAATTACCAGAGCAAGTGCGACCTCCATGACTTCTGCAGTGGCCAGTGTGGCTGACCCCAGGGTCACTCAAGCAGCTAGCCCTGGGGACAGCCACACTAGCCATTGCTGGAGCGGCTCTGCAGCCATCCGCTCGGGTGGCCCCGCAGCCAGTTGCACCAGCCGCTGCTGGAGCAGCCTCAGCCCCGGGTCCAGCCACACCGACTGCAGCTCTAGAGGCTCTGGGCAGCTGGTCCTGGGGATCACCCAAGCAGCAGCCAATGCAGCTGCCCCAGGGATCTCCTGAGAAGCGGTCCTGGGGGCAGCCAGAGCAGTTGCTGGCCCCCCGGGGCTCCTCCCTGCCAGCTGGTGCCGCAGCACACCCTCCCGTCCCCATAAGATTCAGTCAGGGGTATTTATGGTATAAGTCATTAACACTATCTTTATATTTTACATAATTCAAAACTTCATCCATACCCATTTCATTAGCAGTTCCTTGGCTTTCCCTATCAATCTGGTTAGCAGGACAGGCATATAATGTACTGCTGGGATATCGTGAATTTCACACAGATGCTCAAAGGTAGATAGAATTCCAATACGTCCTCAGTATCTTCGTAAATGGGACAAATCCTTTCCCAGTGTTTGTTGTCATGAGAGGATGGATCTCCAGACTGTGGCATCTTTTTCTGCTGTTTCAAGACTTGGAGCTGAAATCTGGCAGATTCCTGTTGCATCTGGTGAGCCTTCTCCTCAGCAGCCAGCCATTCCATAAGCCTTAAATGGGCTTCCTTTTCTATATCAGTTATCTTTTGCTTTTCCTGCAGTCGAAGATGTATCCACTTTTTTGTTCATGTTCTAGTTGCTGCTGGTTTCTCACTGCAAGCATTTTCACTGGGTCTACTTCCCTATCACTGGCCATTAACAGATTTTTTCAGTTCTTGCTCTGGGGCCTTTTTCTTAAGACAACCCCCTCTGTAAGCACAATTCTTCAAGGATTTTTCTGTCAGGCTCCTACAATGAGTGAGCCAGGATCATATGAACTGATTTTTAACCCTTAAACTCTCCAATATCAAAATTAATTTTTGACAAGTGTATGATTCTGATCCAAAAACTCAATTAACCTGTGGTAATGTGTATCCTACCAACTGTACCACTGTGACCAGAATCCCAGGGGAGCCAGCTGAGGTCACTCAATTAGGATGAACTGCAAAGCACACAGGCACACAATAGCTTCTATATTACCTCACTGGCTGCCCAGAAGCCAACAACACAGTTCCCGTAAAGTAACCCAGCCTCAGGCCTCCACCTAGACACCCAAATCAGGTATGATGAGGATTTCTGAAAATCTTATATATAAAAGCTCTACCAATCCCAAAGCATCAGACACATTACCTCCCAGGTTAATGAATATTCCAGACCTTTCCCAAATACATGCTTACAGACAATTCTTATTAAATAAACTAAAATTTATTAACAAAAGGAGAGAGAATTGGTTAAAAGATCAGTGTACATACAGACATGACTCAACTTTTGAGATTCAGATTCATAGCGTAGATCGGAGATCGGCAGCCTTTCAGAAGTGGTGTGCCAAGTCGTCATTTATTCACTCTAATTTAAGGTTTTGCGTGCCAGTAATACATTTTAACGTTTTTAGAAGGTCTCTTTCTATAAGTCTCTATAATATATAACTAAACTATTGTTGTATGTAAAATAAACAAGGTTTTTAAAATGTTTACGAAGCTTCATTTAAAATTAAATTAAAATGCAGAGGCCCCCAGACCGGTGGCCAGGACCCAGGCAGCAAGAGTGCCTCTGAAAATCAGCTCATGTGCTGCCTTTGGCACACGTGCCATAAGTTGCCTACCTCTGGCATAGATGGTGAGCTTTGTAGATGCAGAGTTCTTTCAGAAATAGACCATAGGTTATAGGCCAATGTTTGTATTCAGGGCGGACCAGTCAGCACTGGGATCTCAGTCCTTATGGCTTAGGCTTCCACTGCATGAAGCCTCAAGCAGATCTGAGATGGCAGGATGAGGATCAGGATCCAAGCCATTTTTTATACAGTTTCAGGTCCTCTTTTGACAGCTCAAAGTCCCTCGGTGAACAATAGACACTCATTTTCTAAGCATCGCAGATAATTCATACAGATTGACATAAGGCAATTGCCTATTTTTTCCACCATTTGCAGATGATTTGCTATACATTTCAGAGAGATGAATACAGCAATATCCTAGGTTTACTGTTCGTTTAAATCATAGAATATCAGGGTTGGAAGGGACCTCAGGAGATCGTCTAGTCCAAATCCCCAGTCAGTTTATTTTTCAAACCCCAGTTCTCTAAATGGCCCCCTCCAAAGACTGAACTCACAACCCTGGGTGGCCAGTGCTCAAACCACTGAGCTATCCCTCCCCTTGATCTCTGAATTAGCGGAATACTGCATAGACAAGGACTGTTTGATTACATTGTTGATTTCTACCTTTTTATATATTTAATATATAAATTATATATTTTATATATTCTAAAAAAACCAACCCACAAACATTATCTCCCTGTATGTTTTTAAGGGTTGAATTTGAGTCAGTTATCCTGCAGGATGCTTAACTCTTTCTGGCCATGTGTCATACCTTTCTGGTCATGTGTCATGCCATACTCATGTGTGGAAGGGAGAAACTAGAGCTCCTGGATACACCCTGAGGACTTTCCAACATTGATATGAGCGGTGTTTACATTGACTTCTTTGTAAGGCCAATTTATTGATGCATGCTTTGAACCAAGTTAAAAACTTAGTACGTACTTTGTGAAACACTTCAGTGATTCCAGGGTTTTGTCTATGTGTTGACTTAACATGGTCATTAACGTTTTTCAGAGATCACTTACTCTGGCATTCAGCCATGAAAGCTGTGAGGACTTGTACCTCAGTTTCCCTTTGTGTACAGCAGTTCAAGCTTGTAATGGTCTTTTTGCTGTGGGAAGTTTTAGGATTGTGTACAGACATGAGCTGTGAAACCTTAACATTATTAGGCTTTTTAATACAAAGTGTGTTCTTATTGAGCCAAACAGCATAATCATAAGGGTTTCTAGTATGTACCACTCTTAACATGTACAATATGCATGATTGTGAACATTATTACAGTTTTTGGTGTCAGCAACAAGTTAGTTACAATCAATTAGCAATAACATCAGTTCTATCACAAGTGTGCATTTACAGTTATCCTTGCCATGCCAAGCCTTTTGTTTCTCCTTCCCCCTACCCCCCGCAGTCAGTCAGCTAATTTGCATTAACACGGACACTAGCCTGTTTACCAGTTTTCAGATTCTTAACCTTTACCAATTCCAAGGCTGGACTCTGTCTTAAAGAGATACCATCCATTTTCACTAGCCTGTTAGACTCAAAGTTCTTTTGTCCTTCCATTACCAACCTTTGCTTCCACATTGAATCAGATGTCAAGTCCACTAAGAGACTACAAGACATATCCAAAATATCTAGACGAGACTTTAGCTGCCATCCCCTGTATTCTCGAGAGATCAACTGCACAACTGTTCTCCTGCTCTGCAGATTCAGCTATCCAGTTTTCCCTCTGAACCTGAGATACAGACTGTCTAGTCAAAGAATCACTGTGGAGACATTCCTGTCCCAACAACACCATCTTCTCAACAAGCTGGTCAAGCCTGTAGAGCTGTTCAAACTCTCTAACAATTTTTATACCGTCCTGAAATCTTCTCAAAGCTATCCACAATGGGTCTTTCTAAAGCAAATTCAGTGGATTTATTTTTACTTAAAAGACTTAGGCCATTAGTCACCAACACACTTTTTTCAGAAGACAAACTCTATACTACCAACAGTGACCCATTAAGAATCAATGGAAGTAATTATTTTTCACCCCCACTAGGTACAGCTATTGACTTTTTACAGACTTCAAAGACATTACTAAGAAATTCCTTCCCTCCTGCAATATTATGAACTGCAACCGATTCTTCCCGAGCTCTATCTCCAGAACCAACTTTGGCACAACAGACACATCACCAAACTCCTTCTGAGTTTCACTTACATCCAGAATCACCTCTGGCCCATCAGGAGGGTTTTTACACAACCCCCTTTCAGGCAAGCTGCTAGACTCCATAATTAAAAGGTTAGAAGTGTTCCCTTCTCCTTTGCAGCTCTCCTGGCTGACAACAGGCACAAGATTAGGAATAATTTCCTCCTTGTTACAAGTTTTCACACTGTCAGTGGGTAACGTAGTCAAATCACATCTGTGCTTTCCTTGTGCCCTGGCTATGATATCAACTGGATTAGACAAGGTTGTCATATCTTTACTCAGCAATGCATTAGCAACAGGCAAAACAAAAGCACCAGAATCGCCTGGTTCCTGGGACTCAATTATGACATTAACTGGATGCAACCTGATAACAATGTCATTATCCCTAGCAGACACAAACTTAGAACATTTCCATGCTGGGCTTCAGTTAAATCCAGAATCAGCTCTGGGAAGACTGATACATTTTCAGCCATCCTAGGTTGACAGGCTTCCTCTGTCTCCTTTATGGACAGAGAAGAGCTAGATAGACACTGTTCCTTAGCAGGCATGCTGCCGTTGCTCAAAACAGACAAACAATTGGAGAAATTTTTTCCTTTGCATGCTGGGACATGGCTGTTCATGGACAATTGCTTGGCGAGTGGGACAGCTTCCTTAACAGGAAAGATACTGCTCCCAACAGACAAACTTCTGCTTTTTACAGATAGTGGCTCATACTGAGCTACTTTAAGCAAATTACTGTTACCTTGTCTAGGCTCACTTTTACAAACTTCACTCACCAAGAACGTACCCCCTTCTTCCTCAATTAGGGCTTCAACCTGACCATCAACTTTAATTTGCTCTAGAGAAACATTTTCCTGATCAATGACTTCTCTCTCTGCGTTATCTAATTCCAGGTTTCACTTCTGAGATATTAGACAGACATTCAGAAACTTCGTTCACATATAACCTGCTTTTCTGTACAAACAGCTGTGTTCCTCAGACAAACATTTGAAGAAACCCTCCATAGGCAAATCATTGCCCCAATAGACAGTTTCATGATATTAACCTGTCTGCACAAAGCTTTAAAATCATTCCCTATTAAAAGATCTGAAGGAATTTGTATTCTTCGCTCCCACAATCATGGTGCCATCAAATCCCTTCCATTTAAGGTGGATTTTAGCCAAGGGCACTCTTACAAAATATTCAGATAAGGCTACAACAGTTACACTTTCACCTGGCTAATAATCTTCATCCCTGACGCAGTTCTGTCCTACCTAACCTGCTTGCAGGGATGGTTTGGGGAATCCTCCCCTCAGCCCAATGTAGTGCAGGGAATCTGAAGGAAGAGCTTTACAGTGTCTGGCTGCTACAAACTGCAAGCCAGGCCCCATTACAGCATGTGGCTTTAGAGAGTGAACAATGCAAAGAAAGTTAAGATAGCTCCAAAGTAGCTGTTAGCCGTTCATTCAAGGAGACAAAAGTCCAGTTCCTTGTGTGGGTACAAACATCTTTTTGCTTTGGATGGGCCACAGGACCTGGCAACATTCCTGAAGCAGATCGGGTGTCTGAAGTACCTCCAGGTGTTTGAGGAACAGGACATCGACCTCCGGATCTTCCTGACCCTCACAGAAAGTGATCTCAAGGAAATAGGCATCACGTGAGTCTCTGCAGTGTAGCCCCTTTCTTGCTGGGGCATACGAAGGAATCGGGAGAGTTCAGTCCTCTCTTCCAGCTCCCCACCAGGTTTGCACAATTCTGCCACTACCTTTAGTCTTGCCCTCCAGCCTGGGGATCCCTCACAGATCTTTCAATGTGCCTTAATCCTGGTCTACAGCAAGCGCTGTTCTTCTAGCCATGTCCCCCACCCCCAACTCAGTCCCTGCCTGCAACTCTCCTGCAGCAGTTAGCAGAGCCTTAGAGGAGAGAGTGTGATTGATTTTTTTTTCTGCTGTCTCTAATTATCCTTCATGCTCATTCCTGGGGTTTTCATGGGCCTCAGTGGAAGAAGGGGTAGGAGTCTCTGAAGCAAGGTCCTGGTGCAGTTTTGGTGCTAACTGCTTGCTGCTGTATCACCAGCCTGTTCGGACCCAAGCGGAAGATGACCTCTGCCATTGCTCGATGGCACAGCAATGCCAGGCCTCCCAGCGATGCCCTAGAGCTGGCCTATGCAGATCGGCTGGAGGCGGAAATGCAGGAGATGGCCATTCAGCTGCACAAGGTAAGGAGCCTGGCTCTAACCCAATCACATATTTACTATGGCACCTCCTGGGGGTGGGAAAAGTTTCTTAAGGGAGGGAGCTGAGGTAGTTTGGAAGGGATGCAAAGGGGTAGAGTAAGTTAGGTAACCCCATGTTGCGGGTTCTGCCACACTCTAACCCTCGCTCTCTCATGCTGACAAGTCTTCTGTGTCTTTAGTCCAATCCCAGCTGTCCGGGATGCTGGGCTGGGGATATCTGCCTTCCTGATTAGAATCTGCTCATACTGAAATGGGGAGATCCATGCAGAAATGTCTGTCAGCTTCGCAAACCCACCCTCCTGCATGGAAAGAAGGGGAATCTCTGAGATCAGAGCTGATCGTGCGTGGGAACCTTACCTAACTTCCTTCCCACCTGCATCTGGGCCTCGTATGGGTTTGGTGGGTGCATATGGTGCACTCTGCAACTTCCCAGATCATGATAACAGGAGGCTCCAGGGATGTTTCATGAGCAGTCAAGTGTCTGAGATTGCAGCATACAGGACTCCCCCTTTCAGTCCCTCCTCTCTTGCTCTCCCCCACTGCAGAGGTGCGAGGAAGTGGAAGTGATGAAGGGCCAGGTGTCCCAGGAGCAGGAGCTGCGGGCGGTAGTTGAGAGCTGCTTGATGGAGCGGGACGTGGCTTGGAATGATGTCCAGATCCGGCTGCGGGAGGCCCAGGCCATCACCAGGGACGCTGGGGTCCTGCTAGAGCAAATGAAGTAAGTTGCTCCAGGGGAAGTGGAGAACAGGGCCACTCCAGCAGAACCCAGCATGTTCCCTGTCTGATGTGAATGCAGGTAGCGCCCTTCTAGTGAGCTGCCCACACACAGTCCCACCACAGCATCTGAACCTCATTCTAATCCTCCCCCAGTGAGAACATTCCAACAGGATAAGCAGATACTGAAGCCCCTTCCTGGAGCACAGTAGTTAGGGGCCTTGCTTTCCAGAGCTAGAGTACTGCGTGTTCAACCCCAGTAGGAACCAAGTGCTAAGTGACTTGCCCAGTGACTTAGGGAGTCAGTGGCAGAGTTGGGAAGAAAGCTCAGGCGCCTTCCCACCACTAAAACCTGTAGTGCTTCTTCACTGCCACGGCACTCAGGCCTCACACTGATCACCAGCTGTGGTCAGGATGAAATTCACAGCCTCTAAATCATACAGCATTTCCCAGTGAGATGCACCAGGAGGGTTACACTTCACTCTGCATTGACCTGTCCTAGATACGCTAGCGAGCAGGACAACTCTGTTTTTTCTGTTTTTCTAAAAATATCCTGCATGCCGTAAAAATCCCATGTTCAATGGTGTTTCTGCTCTGGGGCTTAAGCTGATACTTTCAGCTCATCAGTCCTGCTGTGTTGGTCAATAAATTTAAAACCGGAAAATCTCTGTCCTTCATCCAGGGTTAGAAGCAACGTTCTTGCCCCTGGAGAAAGGAGATGCAGCATCGCTGAGTGCCAAAGGGACCTGTGTCCAGCCTGCCATAGCCAGAGGGGAGAGAATCCCTGGTATAGGCCTTTGAGGGCGTGGTGAAGAGAGGGAGTCCCAGAGGGGTCCCCCTGGAAAAATGAGAAAGGAGGCTGGTTTGAGATAACAGCATAGTGTTCCCCGACGGCACTTGTGTTGCCTCTGCATGTGGCAGCTGGAGTTCAGTGACTTCTCCAGCAGTTGTCCACAGTGCTCACATATATGTAGCACATACATTAAATAAGGTGTGTGCGTGGGGGGGAAGGGGCACGTGACCAAAGCTCAGCTGTGCAGAGGCAGTGGTCATAGTAGAGGGCCATCCACGAACGCCAGAGCAGCATGTGTTGCCTAATGAACGTGGTGAAGGGTGTGACAGGTTCAGTCACAGAGACCCTCTTGAGACTGTCACCTGATATGCTGAAATTACCTCTGAGCCTGTTTTGCCTGATGGCTTGGGACTCCAGAACCCTGCGTTGTTGAGACAGACAATGCTAGTCTGCTGCAACATGGACCTAGTCTGAACCATGCCCCTAAAGCTGCAGGCTCTAACTGAAAATCACTCAGCAGGTTATCTGTCTCCAACACCCAGACACCCAGTTCCTAATGGAATCCAAACCCCAAATAAATCATTTTTACTCTGTATAAGGCTTATACAGGGTAAACTCATAAATTGTCCGCCCTCTGTAACACTGATAGAGAGATATGCACAGCTGTTTGCTCCCCCAGGTATTAATCACTTAATCTGGGTTTGTTAATAAACAAAAGTGATTTTATTAAGTATAAAAAGTAGGATTTAAGTGGTTCCAAGTAATAACAGACAGAACAAAGTAAGTTACCAAGCAAAATTAAGCAAAACATGCACGTCTAAGCCTAATACGTTTAAGAAACTGAATACAGATAAATCTCACCCTCAGAGATGTTCCAATAAGCTTCTTTCACAGATTAGACTCCGTCTTAGTCTGATCCCAATACTTGTCCCTGCTACAGTTCTTGTTAGTTCCAGCTCAGGTGGTAACTAGGGGATTTCTCATGACTGCAGCCCCCTTGGTCCTGTTCCATCCCCTTTTATGGCTTTGGCAGAAGGCGGGAATCTTTTCTCTCTGGGTCCCCACTCCTCCTCCTAAATGGAAAAGCACCAGGTTTAAGATGTATTCCAGTACCAGGTGACATGGTCACATGTCTTGTGGGACCCCAAGCCTCCATTCTTCCTGGCCTGACTTACACAAACACAGGAAGGCTTACAAGTAAATAGAGCCGTTTACAACCAATTGTCCTGGTTAGTGGGAGCCATCAGGATTCCAAGCCATTATTAATGGCCCACACTTTGCATGGTTACAATAGGACTTTAGAATAATACTTCGTATTTCTAGCTTTAGATACAAGAATGATACATAGATGCAAATAGGATGAACACAGTAAATTATAAGCTTTGTAATAGTACCTTACAAGAGTCCTTTTGCATGAGGCATATTCCAGTTACATTATATTCACACTCATTAGCATATTTCCATAAAACATATGGAGGGCACTGTCACACAGGGTTTACCTATTAAGTGGCTATTTCACTTTTACCTGTAATGGTAAATCATTTTCTAAGATCTTTGTATACCACTTACTGGCTGAGAAGTCAGCTCTTTCTTAAAGCAGGCACTATTTTTATGGATTAAAAAGGACATTATTGACTTAACCCCATACGTTTTGAAAATGATTTTTATCTGTATTGCTGAATAACAGGTTAGGTTACTAATATGGGGAGATTTCTTTACACACACACCCTCGCCCACTTCATGCCACTTTGTTTAACACTTTGTATTTAGGGTGGACAGTGAAAAGAGACTAGTCGATTTCACCTCTGTAAACAAATCAGCATCTAGAGAACTTCGCTCCTGATTCTCTCATGCTTCCACAACGCTGCCCGTTCTGGTCAATCTTCCTAAAATGTGTGTTGCTGTCCTGGAGGCAGTTCCATTGGCCTAAGGTTTTGTAGACTTGTGGCTCTGACAGCCTGTGTTTGGGGCTATATTTGCCCTGACAATCCATGTCTCTTTCTTAAAACCATGGGTATGTGTGACATGTGTCAGCTGTTTGCCATCTGCCCCATTGCTGTGCTGGCTCTGCTCCTTTGAAGGTGGGTGGAGGGATCTGGGATTTGTCCCATTAAGGAAGCATTGAGCTTCTGTCTGCCTAGAGGAAGGATGTCAAACTAATTTGGTGCAGGGATCCAATTGCACTTTTCATTGTGGCATATGGGTCAGAATATAATGTTAGGACTCTGTGTGCCCCGTCATCCACAGCAGAACTGGTGTTGGTGGCAATGGCAGGATTATCCAGAGTAAAATCTGGCCTTTATATGGTGACTCAGTTTAGTTATTGTTAACTTATTAGGGACTTCATTGTCCACAGTGTAGTTGTAGCCATGTTGGTCCCAGGATATTACAGACAAGGCGTGGGAGGTAATATCTTTTATTGGACCAAGTTCTGTTGTGGGGGAGAGAAGTTTTTGAGCCACACAGCTGACTGCAGACTCAGGAAAGCAGCAGGTCACATGTGGAAGGTTTCCTTCACAATCTCAAGGCAAGACACTTAAATTCTCTCTTTTTAAATGAAAGTTGAGGTTGTGCACAGAGTCCGGGCTGATCTGTACACTGAAGCTTCACTGGCTTAACTAAAAGTTTAATGTTAAATTGGTGCAGCTTTGTGTGTGGACCCTCTTGCTTTGGTTTAAATTAAGAGTGTGTAACTTTGGGTGTGGACCAGGCTTGAATGTCATGTGGACCAGATCCAGCCTGAGGGGCATTTGTGTGAAACCCAGGCCTGGACCTTTCCCTGCTCATCCCTGCCTCCTTCCTTTTCACTGCCCCCTGCAGCTGTTCTGTTCACAGGGGCAGGGATTGCTATGGAAGGCACGCGGGGTTCTTGTCTCAGGCACATCTGCCTGGATGTAAGGGCAGTTTATATCCAGTGAGCTGCTTGCCCCAAGAAGCATGTGATCCCTTGACTGCCCAGGCAGGTATTTCTGGACACAGGAGGGCACTGGCAGGTGATTTCCCAGAAGTGCACGTGTCTTGCTAATAGGGGTTTGGTCTCATTTGGTAGAACCTGTCAGGCGGAGCTATGTTCCCGGCTGAAGGAAGGGCACCTGGCTGGCAGGATGCTGGAGACCAAGGCACGGCTGGGAGCTGGTGAGGGCAGATGGCCCGAGGGAGAAGGTAAGAGCCAGGTGCTGATGTGACTATGAATGGTCCAGGCTGCAGGGAACAGATAAGGCAGCAAACAGTCAGACTGAACGAACGCAGCCAAAGGGGTATGAGAGGCACCAGAGAAAAAGCAGATGCTTTAATAGATGAAGAGGGTGAAACTAATGAGGTGTCTGAAATGGCTGAGCTACCGAACAGATCCTTTAAAAACTGTCCTTAATGAGAGAGATTTAGAGTAAAATTTTCAAAAGCATCTAATCCCATTGACTTTCAGTGGGACTTGGGCTCCTCAGTACCTTTGAAAATAGAATGTAAGTTCCTAACTCCCTTAGGTGCTTTTGAAGATTTTTACCGCTGGACGTGTAGGAGGTGCTGGGGTCCTTGCAGATGTCACCATTGACAAGAACTAGGCGTGGGAGGGAAAACTTGGGAAAACATCCATCTGTGCAGACCAGTCGGCCTGTCTGAGCGTGTCACAGGCAGTTTGCTACTGATCTGACTGCTCCGCTGACAGCTGTTTATGAAGCTCCCTGGGGAGCTGGGGAGGTTGCAGAAATGAGAGGTCCATCTTCATTTCTTGTCTTCAAAACAGAAAAGCCTGGCAATTATCATCCAGCAAGTCTAGCTCCATTTCCTGGAGATTCTCCTCGTATTTGACCTATTGAGCATCTCTAAGGTGACGAGGTACAAACATTAAGCCAGGTTGCTTTATAAATAGCCAGCTGTGCCACTCAAGCACAATCCCTCTTTGGTGGAATTAGCGGACAGAGGGAACTTGCTGCTTGTCAGACATTTGCATTGTAGGAACTCATTTGATACAAGATCTCAGTAAATCAAAACCAACCAATTCAAGCTGCTGTGGGCATGAAGGCTGTGAGGGGGACTGAGCCCCAAGCCCTCGCTTCTCTGCTCTTGCCATGGAGAAGCTGCAATGGTTGGTGAGAATCTCTCTCTCTCTGCTTTTAATCTCCCAGGTCTAGAAGGAGAGTCAGTTTCCTTGAAGTCCCTGAGCCTGTTTGAGCTGTCAGCTTTCCTGGAGGAGCGTGTGGGAGATATGGGTACGGCAGAGAGGGTCTTGGGGGGATTAAGTCACTAGGATTATCCTGAACTCCCTCTGAAATAAACCAAAGGACACTTGGTTTCTAAGACAGGTCTTACTATGGCTCTCCCACTAATGCCAGATCAGCCCTGGATCCTTGTGTGAACCCATGGCCATCTGGCCCAGCTATACTAGTGAGTCACGCTGACACCTGTAGGCAGCAGGAGTAATTACTCTCTTCTCCAGCTGCTGTGCAGCACAAATCCTCCCTCCTATGCACCTCAAGGTGGCTCCTTCTTAGTCAGAATGAAGGACAGGAGCAGCCTTTCTCCGTGCCACAATAGAAACCGACTGGTGCAGAGCCTGGGGAGCCCTTTTTCTCTCTGTACTCCATCCCCTGCTAATCTACCCATGGTGAGGTGTGCTGGCCTCTTGCACTGGCCTTGCTCCAGCTCTGTGGCCAAGGAGCTGCCTTTGTGTGCCTCCAGCGTTCATGCCCCATTCTCTTGACTAGTGGAAGCTGGACCCAGGGGCAGGAAGCCAGCGAAGCAGTGGTTCAAAGGGTGGCAGGGTGTAGGGGGGGGGGAGAGACAGGAATGCAGCGACCCTACTGACTGAGCCTTTCCCCTGACCCTTGTCTTGTGGTGCCCTGGGCTGATGGCTATTGGGTTTTGCTTATGCCCTTAGGGAATGCCCTGCATTCTGTGACTCAGAACCTCACGCGTCTACAGGCCTCGGAGCGAGGCAAGCAGAGCTGGCCAGAGCCCTAATGGAGCAGGATGGTGAGTGGGGAGGGGTTTGGAAATACTGACCCATGTCAATGCCCATTAAAGCAGGGGCTGGCTAGACGCACTGTAGCCATGCAGCTCCTTCCAGCTCCCTCCCCCCATAGCTCTGCCTACACACCTCTGTCCTGCCCTGCCAAACTCCCAAGGGTTGCTGTCAGTGGTGGCCTTTCCATGTAGGCCTCTTGATTAGAGAGTTGCTGATGGGAACTGCAGTGAGCTGCTGTTCACAATGATGTTCCTGCTGCCCCCAGCAGAGGGTTAATTTTCCAATGAGCTGTGGGGGCTCTTGAACTCTGAGTGGCTCCTTCTCCCTTGCAGGAATTCTGACGTCGGGTGATGGTTCCACCCGGAAGCTGAGTGCCTGGGAGAACGAGCGCAAGGCTGGTCCGCCAGCACGGCTCCTCTGCTGAGAGCGCCGAGGAGGCAGGCAGGTGCCTGAAGAAGGGGGTCAGCCACCTGGGGATGGCGGAGGACGAGGAGTCAAGTGGGCAGACTGCCTTGGCTGGGCTGATCTCCAGGTTCCTGTCATAGACGGTTTGCTTTCCCTGTCCAACGGTTAGAGTGTTAAGAGCTGAAGCATTGGGGCTAATTGGCCTCTAGCTGCCCATGGAGAGACTGCCTCAGTTTCACTTAATGCTGCCTGATATTTTTACAGAGCCAACCCTTGTGTGTAGCAGTCAGATTCCCTTATGACCCTCCCCGCCACAACTCGTTCCCTCCGTTTAGTCTCTGCCCTCAGGCTGACCCAGCAAACATGATACACAGAGCAAAGGACGGCACAGTGGTGGCCGGTGGGGTGAGATCCAGTGCTTTAGAAGTGGGAGTTCCCCAAACTGCAGCCCTTATAGGATCTGGGCGATTGAACATAGTGAGCTCTGCAGCTGTAGCCTGTGGAGAGCTCCCCCTCCTGGCACCCTGCAGCGCTTCAGCTGTTACCAGCTTCTGAGGAGGCAGGAGCTATGGGATCACTTGAGTGTCCTAACCGTGCTTCTCTATTTGGTTATGGGTGCCGACCCCCCGTAGATGCTGACTTGGCAGCTGGCCCTGATCCTTCCCCCAGTCCATGAATGCCCACATTAAACCCCCAGGGTAGAACATTTCAAAGGCCTTGCTTCTGCCAAGCCAGTGTGCTCCCAGAAGCTTCTGCTGCAGGCAGCAGCTCCTGCTGGTGCAGCACTGGCCCCTTAGGACGAGGGAGCCAGGAGCCACGTGAGAGGAGGGCGTGTGCAGCTCTTACCTGATGTGAGTTTATACTATCCCCAAGCACTTCTGTGTGAGCTACGTGCTCTGTGCTGCCTGCAGGGCTTGGCCTTGCAATTGATGCTATAAAACCCTCCCCCAGGGTAACACCTGACCGTGAGCACTACAGCCCTCCCCTCTGGTCTGCCCCTGTGTGAAGCCAGTCGCAGGAGACTGTAGGCAGGAGTCTAAGACCAGGAGCCTGTTCCGTGGGGGATCCTCTCCCCTGGAAACCTGTTAGCTGGCTCCCCACCCTCCCTCAGCCCCTGGCTCCTGTTCTTGTGTCTAAGCCTCTCTCCTTAAGACTTGAGCTTGGCACCTCTGCCCCCATGAATGGGCTTCGTGCCTGCCATTTCTAGATTCCTGCCCTTCCTGCATGGAGGCTGCTTGTCCCCAAGGCAGCAGTCAGGGCTGCCCTCTTTACCCTGCACTCTGGGAGAGCAGGAGGGGCCTCCTGTTTTCTCCATGGGATGGGCCTTTGAAGCTGCTGCATGGGAAGAGTTGGAAGAAAGTTCAGCCCAAAGTGCTCAGGCTGGGCATGTTTGGAAATCTTGGCTTCCATCTCTTGAGGGTTTTGTGAGGCACCCTTTCTCATGGCGTCCGTGGGCCTGAGAGGTCAAACATGCTGCCAGGCAGCTGAGTCCTGCTCTCCTCTGGGCCATGGGCAGCCAGGCACTAGGCGTTGCGTTCTCCTTGTGCTTCTCCAACCTCCTTTGCCGTCTCCTCCCGCTTGGAGGTCCCCTGCCAGGCTGCTCGTCCCTTCATTTAGTGGACTGAAGCTTCCTCTCCTTCCTTCCTTCCAAGAACCCATAAAGTCCAAAAATGTTTCCATGCAGTCCCTAGCCCCTGCATTGGCCTCACGGCATGAGAACGCTGGGTGTGGGGGTTGGACTCTTAGACACTAGTACCGTGGGCTCTTGCAGGGTAACCAGGAGGAGGGCATGTGTGGGGCATAAGGGGAAGCTGCAGAGGCCTTTCTCCAGGCAGGCGGGGGAGGTGCTGTGGGTTGACAGCACAAGAATGAGCTGCAGGAAGACCAATTGCAGCGTGTATTGGCCCCTCACATACACTGCTCTAGCTCATGGAGTTGTCTTGGCCACTAGCTGCTCTGACCTGGTGCTGCTGCTGCCCCTGGGAGCTCTCAGGGGTAACGTTCGCGTGGCTCAGAGTGCACTGTCCAAGTGACACGATTTCCAGTGCTGTATAGTGATTGGGGCAGCCTTAGTTCTTGCAGCCCCCTGGACAAAGACTGTGGCCCTGTGATGGGGGCTGTGATGAGCTGGGGAAACTACTTTTCTCTTTGCTGATAAAGGGGAAAAAGCTGTATTTTATTTTTAGATCTTGACCACAAACCCCAAAGTGCAATACCGGCTGTGACTCCATCCTCGGAGCCAGGATCTCCCCTCTGCTCCGCTGCCCAATGCCAAAGAGACTGGACCATGCATATGGCCTGCAGAGTTAATCTCTGTGCCGGTGGAGCACTGAATTCGTTGTGCTTTGGTGTCTCCAAACCTTCCTGGTTTGGTTCTCAAAGCAGCCAGGAGAGGGATGAGTTTGCCACACCAATATGCTCGGTTGCGTCGCTTTGTTTGTACTTCTGTTTTCTCTTACACGTGAGACCAAAATTAATGCGCACCGTGTTTGGTGAATAAATCAGTGATTGGATCTGTCGGCACTAGCTTGGTCGGGTGGCCGGTTGCATGTTGAGCAGTGGAGTAGAGCCAGGTGTGAACAGGGCTCCCACTGCTGTGGCTGTGGGGAAGGGCTCAGCGCACTGCGGTTGTCCCTCTAGCTTCCCTAACTCCTGTGCTGGAGCAGTATCTCCATCACCTGCACGGAGAAGGGAATTGCTGGAGAGAGGTGGAACAGCAGGAAGAGGTGGTGGGAAATGCTAACACATGGGGTGTGATTTTCTTCTGCTCATGCTCAGCTTGCACCTAGGAATGGGGTGGGGGTGCAAAGGCCACCAGTTGAGCTTCCCTAAGCCATGCTGGTCAGGGACCTGCATGGCCCTCAGAAGAAGTTAGAGCCACCTCAGAGCTGCTCTGCCCTGCAGTTGGCTGCCATGGCCCCCTAAGGCCAGTAGAGCGTCACTGTGTTCAGCCACATTCTACACAGAGCAGCATAGAATGGAAAGACTATGGGGCTCCCTAAACATTTGTCATTGAACCCAGACTCCCTTTCCCCCATTGCTCTGGTCCTTCACGTGTCAATAGTCTAGTGACTTCGCCAGACCTCTCCATTGGAGAGTGTTTGCAGGGTCAGGTCTTAGGGTTTGTCTACACAGGGATATTGACTGACTTAGCAGTAGTGAAGTAATTCTGCTAGCGTTAGGCTAGTCAGCGTCCCTCTGTAGACAAGCTCTTTTGCAGGTGTCTTCATCAGCGTTCGGGCTGAGAAGAGGCTGTGCAGGAGGCGGTACATGCATCTCCAGCTGCCCACTAGCTCTTCCTGTCTTGCAAAGAATGGGATTTTTCATTGTGATTTGTTAAACAAAATGCCAATCACTCAGCTTGATGTGCAGCCCAGTGGCTAGTACCCACCCTCTGTGCTGGCTGTAGGGGCCTCTCTGGAGTATGGAGCAGCCAAACGATGGGGCATGGAACTGTATTTTATAAGAGGCTGAACTGTGCAATAATCTTAGAGAGACAAGGTGGAGGAGGTAATATCTTTTACTGGACCAGCTTCTGTTGGTGAGAGAAACTTTTGAGCCACTCAAAGCTCTTCCTTACCCAGCTTGTCTCTCTACTATCCTGGGGCCAACACAGCTACAGCATCACTGCAACCACTGATCTTATTGTCTGTCGTTTGGAATCAAATCGAAATAGCGAATCTCTGCAATTCTTCCCATATACACACACTTCCAAGGGGCACATCTTTGGCACTGCCTGACATGCTGCATACTAACTCTAGGCTGGTTCTGCAGCAGATGTGACAGTAGCATGTGGTGTTTTGTGAGATGGGTTGGGGAGCAGGGGGCTATCCCAACAAGGGAGCTTCTGGGCTAAATTGTGCTGCCTCCCTCTCTCAGCCTGATCACTTGGGCCATTCCCCTCAGTCTGTTTGTGCCTTTGGCCACTTTCACTGTATAAGCCTCACCAGCCCCAGCTGTGGGAGGAGAGCTGAGCATGTGGCAAAGTGCATTACAAATGGTTTAGAAATGGTTTAAGGCAGCATGGGCTTGGCCTCAGCACTGATTTCAGGCTGGAATTTACGCCGAGTGTCTAGCTAGTGACCCATGGCCTGTTTCTCATCTCCAAATCCCGTATCAGACTGTAGCGGCTTTCAAAATAGTTCGCCCCAGCCTGTAGCCCATCTGTGCAGAGACAACACCAGGGAGAGTTGGTTTATATCATTGTCTGGTTTTTAAAGTGGCTTGAGCTTAGTCTCTCTCCAGCCAAACCAAAGCTCCTTGATCTGCATGTTGAGGCCTATATGCAGATGTCCCACACTGTGTGCTTGATAGTTGACCCTGCCTGTTCCTCTAGAGTTGGCCAGCACTGTCCGTGTGCCACAGAGCTTCCTGACTACTTTTTGCCTAGCTGGGAGCAATGGCGGATTTAGAGTTAGTGGGGCTCTGTGCACAGCTTCATTTTCGGGTCTCCCCACTCCCCCAGGACCCAGCCAAGAAAAAGAACAATCTCTTATCTCCCTTGGGCAGTGTGGCTCCCAAAGCGGCCAGCGGCTCCTGGGCGGGCTGGGGTCTCTGCATGCAGCTGTCCACAGGCACCACCCCCATAGCTCCCATTGATCACAGTTCCTGGCCAATGGGAGCTGTGGAGTTGGCTCTCGGAGTGGGGGCAACACGTGGAAACACCCCTCCCCATCTCCCCTCCAGGGCAACAGGGACATGCCGGCCGCTTCCAGGAGTGACGCGGGCACGGAGCTACCTTTGCCCTGATGTGCTGCTGCTGGCACATCTCTGCACGCCCCTTGTGGGGAGGGGGGCAGTGGTTCTCCGTGTGCTGCTTGGGGTGGGGACAGTGCGTGGAGCCCTGCCAAGGGCATGCAGCGACGTGCCAGCAGCCAGCCACTTCCGGGAGCAGCGTGGGGCCACCATCCACGGAATGCAGGCAGCTTGCCTGCATGAGTCTTGCTGCGCTGCTGGCTGGGACTGTGGGGCAGGTTGTCAGATGCAGTTTGTCCTACATTTTGGGGGCCCTCTGTCATTGGGGGCCCTGTACCACCGCACTGTTTGTTTCATGGTAAATCCGCCTCCGGCTGGGAGGGGCTGGCTGCCCAGCCATCAGTTGATTTCAGACTCTATCCAGTAGGACCTGGGCAGACTGCTGTGGAAGCCTTACGGCAGCTGAGCCCTATACAAATGTTTCTGTGAAACTGGGAGGGAAGGGGGCCATGCAACGGAAGACGTTCATCTTGCTGGCCCCTTGGAGTTGGAGAATCGTTCCATGAACTGCAGTGGCCTTTGGCTCAGGCCTGAAAGAGACACAGACGCTACAGCATGATGCTAGCATGGAGGAGAATCTGGCCAGCCCCATGGCTCAGTGGGGTGAGAAGCTGCCTGCTCTGAGCGTGTGGGCCTAGGTGAGTGAAATACAAAGCCAAGGAAGAGCTTGTGGTGTTTTGGATTCTTTGCAGGGGGTTATTTGTCACTCCTAGGGTCAACAGGGTTTGGTTTTCACCTGCTGCTCTGGCTAAGGACTGAACATGGTGCTCTGTGCAGATGGAGGGGGGGAGGGTGCCCTCTTGAGCCACAGGAGTGAAACAGGTGCCCAGTAAGAAGCCAGTCAAACATTTGCCTGCTTGATTCAGGTATTCAATTCCCAGCTCATGCCTTGGAGCTGGTGTTCCCCTTTTCCCTCTGTGCCCAGGTGGCTTTTACCCCACTTGGTCCCCCAAAACAGCAGAGCACATTTCCTTGCTGAAAAAATAAACCTTTATTTACATGTGAAAAGACAATGTGCAAAATGCTCTGGTGCTCCTTAGCAGCTGGCTAGCTAACGAGGGCTCCTGCAGAACTTCCTCCAGCCTCAAACCCAGGTGCAGCTGAGCCCAGAAACAGCTAGGATGGCTCCTTGCCAGCCTGTAAAAGCCCAAGAACGCTCCCTCTTGCAACTCTCTGGAGGGGCTGCATTATCCAGCCCCTCCACAGAGCACTGCATTGGCTGGGGCACTTAGACACTGCTTGCAACCAAGAGGTCACATAGGCTCCTGGCAAGTTGCCAAAGGGACCACCTGGATCTAAATTGCATAAAGTGAGAGATGGGGGCAGCCTGCCTCCTCCCTGGGAGCTGTGGTCTGTTCTGCTGCTGGAGCATTGCCTGAGAGGAGCCATGGTCCTTACAGCACACGTTATTCTACTGAAGGTGAGGGCAGCTTTGGGCAGCATTCTGGCTGCATCTGACCTCTGCCCCCATGCCCGGAGTCATATCCCTGCCCTTAGGGGAGAGGGCTCAGAACCCGTCAGGTACGTGTAGCTCCAGCAGTTGGCAGCTAGTGGGCATGATGGTGCTCTTTATCCACCAGGAGATGGGGAAGTGAAGCCCTGTAAAGAAAGGTCTGTGCACAAACTGCATGGGCCTGAGGCACTTGGGCAGCAGCGGGCAACACCACTGGTGTGATTTACAGCAGAGCCCATGGGGTCTGGGGGAGCTCAGGGCTGTGAAGATGAAATGAGGCTCCCGCCACCTCTCGAGCACCAGTTGCAGTCTGCCCCAGACCAGAAGCTGTGCTCAGCAGAGGGCTCTGGCGTGATCTAGGAGAAATGCCTTGCTGGTCCCAGCCCACTTCCTAGCACTCCAGGATCCACATCACAGGAAGTGACCATTGGCTTCTCCCCAGTGCCTGCAGCAAGGACACAGAGAACTGGCTAGGCTATGGAGACTACATGCCCATAGTCCAAGGTCAGGAGGTCCCAATCTGTGGATGAGCAGCCGACTGGACTCCAGCCCTGTCAATCTGGATTCAGGGAGCCTGGAGAAGAGCATGTTCTGCACTTCCTCTGGGCATGTAGCTGACTGTACTGCCCCAGCCAGTCCACTGCCACCTGGGTTGGAAGCAGGACAGTTTGCAAATCCAACCCTTTGCTTGGCAAGCTCCAGAAGCTCCTGCCCTTCCCTGGTGCCAGCGGCAGAGTTCCTGAGCACAGAGGAGGGTGAGCCTGCCTGTTCAGTTGTACCAGCCTAGCACTTTTCAGTTTCTGCAGCTATGGAAGAAAGGGGGTGAGCACTGGCCCAGGCAGAGAGAGGAAGGAGTGCCCAGGGGTAGGGCACTAGCGTAGGACTCGTGGGCAGATCTGCTCAGGCCTAATGTTAAAGCTTGACCCAACCCAGCTCGATCACAGCCGACCCGAACCTGACCTGAGAGGGGTGGGGTGGTGTCATGACTAATGCAGCCCGCCCTCAGCACTCCCATCAGGTTACCAGGGTCTAATGGAGTCGGCCCACTCACTGTTAAGAGGCTGCCTGCCCCAAGCCTGCACATATGCTATATGGATTACCTGCCCTGAACCCGACACTAGAGGTGGATGCGGCTCAGAGGACCAGCGGGTACGGGCGAGAGCCAGGTTCAGTACCCAGCACTGCCCCTGCCTTCCTGCCTGACCTTGGGTCACTCGTGCATCTCCCCAGCCTCAATTCTTCATCTGTGAAAAGTGGGGACAGCACCAGTCCTGGGAGGCAGGGCCGTGCTCCGAGAATAAATACGTTAAAGAGGTTGAGGTACTCAGAGGCTGTTGTGAGGGAGATCGGCGAAGACAGTTGGTGCTGGGCAGAAGGAGGCTCTGAAGAGGAGGAGAGCAGCAGGCTTTGGGGCTAGCTGGGCAGGGTGACGGGAAGGTGAGGAAGGCAGACAATGATGGAGCTTTAATTTGGATCTACTATGGGGCTGGGGAAAGGGGGCTGAAAGCCTCCAGCACATTGGGCCTGGAGAAGTTGAGTGATGCAAAGAAACTGGGTTTCTGAGCACCCACCCACCCCTGAGGCTGACCTCACAAGGCTAGACAAGTCAGCTGAGCCATGTTTTGCCAACCACTCTGACTTCCCTGCTATTCAGCTATGAGACATCCATGTCAGGCAGTCACAGTCAGCCTGCTGGTCGCGTATGGGTCAGTGACAGGCAGCTCAAACCCACAATGGGGTTCCCTGGGGCTAAGTATACAGGCCTGTCCCAGCCCTCCAGCTTCTGAAATGTCTCCCCAGCTAGGGAGAGCAGCACCAGGAGAGGGAGTAGGGTGTCCCTGATTTACAGGGTAAGAGTTGCACCCCAATGGATCAGATGTGTGAGCCTTCCAGCTCACTGCATGTAGGCCTGGATCAGTTGTGGCTAAGGGCTAAGCCACAGGCCTAGCTCCACTTGCAGCCACACCCTAACTGTTGTCCCCTACCACACAGTGATCACAGCAGCATCTCATTGCTGCAGTCTGGCCTGTCCTTGGACAGTTGTGACCCAGTCAGACTCCATTCCCGTATGCTGAGGTTTCCATGTCTCGCTCCAGCAGGGGGTCCGGCGACAGCAGTGCTGCTGGGGATGGAGGTCCGCTGGACGCAGTGCTGCCTGATGAAGGGTGCATCCTGCAGAGGTAGATTTCAGGTGCTGCACCAGAGGGCCAGGTAGCAGAGGACACTAGCAGGAGTCAGGGGGCTGTTTCCCCTCACCCTCAGTGTCCTGTTATACAGTGCAGCATAAACAGCTGGGTCCCATCTCGGGGCCTCCTGAGGGTATCTCCACAGCTGTGTGTCCCTCGCCCCATCAGAGCGTCAGGAGTGGCTGTTCAGCTGCATTGTAGGCCTGCAGCATCCCAGCTTCTGCTCCTCAGTTCAGGCAGTGCTTGCACCAGCACCCATGGCTCTCAGATGCAGCTCTGTTTTGGAAACACGTACTTTGCCCTGCTGCAACTCTGGACCACCAGATGCCGTGGAGGGCAGGGCCAGGGATGGAGAACAGTGGGCCCAGCTATCCAGCTGGGCCCACTGTTCTCCATCCCTGGCCCTGTCCTCCACGGCATCTGGTGCACAGACAATCCCCAAGGCCTGTGGCTACAGGGATGCAGTACTAGGTACATCCCCTCCAGGGCTCAGGAGCATGGCTGGCCTCTTGGCCTACTCCCCCAGCCATCAAGCTGGGGGTGGCCCTTCTCCTGTGGCTTTCCCAGGCCGGTTGCCCACAGCAGGGCAGTGCAGCCATCACTGTGTGCAGCAGAGCGCCGGATGGTCAAGCTTCCAGAGCTGCCATTTCTTCTTCATTTCTGACTTCACCTAGGAGGGAGGAAAGGAGCTTGTGAGCTACTCTTCTCCTTCACAGCCTCTTGGGAGGTTCACGGCTGCTGCCCCAGGCCTGCGTAGGACTTACGTTCCATTAGCCCTAGAGGTGCCAGTCAGGATCAGGGTCTCAGAGGCGTGGGCCAAACTCAGCACAGGTACAAGGCCCTGGCTTCAGTGGAGTTGCTCCAGGGAGGAATTTGGCCCATGCAATAGGAAGAGGTCGTTCCTGCCCCAAAGGACTGAAAAACAGCACCACTGTGTTCCTATGCGAGCTCTGAGGCATGCTGGCCCACGGGCAATGTGGCCAGTTCTGCAGCATGGCCTTGGGCTGCCTTTCTTGCAGAGCTGAGCTGCTGGGTGCTCTGACTGAGACAGAGGATTGCACTCTGGGAGCTGTGGGTGAGGCCTCCCCTTTGTATTAAACATGGGTGTGGCAGCAAAAGGAAATAGATCTCGGACTCCTGGCACGGTGGCCCTGGACTGCAAACAGGTTGGGAGTAGGGTTGCTAACCCTCCAGGATTCTCCTGGAGTCTCCAGGAATTAAAAATTAATGTTCTGAGACGAAACCTCCAGGACTGCATCCAACCAAAACTGGCAACCCTAATTAGGAGCCATGATACGAGGCAGCCCCTACCTGAGCTAGGCTGGATGCATCCAATAAAACCTTAGATTTTTAGCTCGACAGGCTCTTAGTGGAATCAAAGGCTCTAACCACCCAGGATATCCAGTGGTGCATGGTCTCTGTGTTCAGGACACAGCAACTCAGCAGTAGCTTGGCAGGAGAATAACGGAGAGAACGCCCGAGCGAGACACCCAGGGTTGGGCTACAGAGCACAGCTCCAGGTTACAGCCCCGACTGCAGGTGTTTCCGGGGTCAGAGAGCAAGCCCCCAGCAGGGAGCAGGACAAAGGGGCACCTACCTCTTTATTGGCAAAACAGTACAACACAGCAACTAGGAAACCCTGGGGAGAGAGCACAGGAGTGAGCCAGGCAGCACAGCAACCCTCCTCCCCATTGAGAAGATATCCTGGCTTTGCCAGGCCCTGGCACCACAGGGCCAGTTTCCAGGATGCGGCTGACTTCAGCTAGAGGGGAAAACCCTCCCGCACCGTGATGCAGCGGCAACTCGTCCCGACATGCTCACCTAAGTCACAATCCCCCCAGCCAGTCACACTGCAGCGTTACAACAGGACAGGGATGGTATGGTTCCCTCCCTCGGCCCACAGGTCCATTCCTCAGGGACAGGCCCCTGGCCTGTGCCTGCCAGGACCACGCTCTACCCAAATGGGGCTCTCCCTCCAGTACGTGCAGATGCCATCGCCAGGGATGGACCTGCTGTTTCCAGGCAATGAGATGAGGCGGGTAGAGCCCAGGAGCGCCAGGCCAGCCACACAGGGCTGTTACATGCTGAAAGGGGCGGGCCGAGCAGACACAGAGGTGATTGGAGTGTGGCACAGTGCAACACTTCAGCTGCCAGATGCCACTTTGCACTTCGTAGCTGCCGGGAACAGTTTCGCAGGGGCCATCAGTCCAGGGCATGGCCCAGCCTGCCTCGAGCCCAAGGAAGGCAGGTGACTGTGTGGGTCCTGGGGCCCCTGAGCAGCAGCCCAGCTCAATGGCCCACTGCCCCACAACACCAGCAGTGGGGCCAGGGGAGGGGCTGAAGGGCTAATGTGGATGGACTGGAGGGGAAAGGGCCATGCTTTCCCCTGAGTGATGGTGGCACAAGGGAGGGGAAGAGGGGACAGACTTTCTGCTCTTGCCTGAGGTGGGGCTGCCCCAGCACTCCTGGCTCACCTGGAAAGAGTTGAGGAACAGCGTGAAGAAGACTTTGATGTAACGCAGGATGCCTGTGGTCTGCTCGTCTGTGGCAAAGATGAAGACCACCTCGTGGATCCCGAAGAGGGGGATGAGGGTCAGCGTGGCCTTGGCCAGCCTGAAAGAGGACGAGATCCCCCTCCCAGAGTTCATGTGTGTTCATAGGGGCAAGAAAGTAGGGGTGGTGTGTGAGGAGAAATACGGTAACATCTGTGCTGAGGGCCAGAGGAGATAGATGGAGTGCTAGTCCCAGCCTGGCCTAAAGGCCTGGGGTCTCATGTAGGTGTATTCGCTGCCTGCCCTGCCTGGGAGTGAGGAGGATTCACGAGCTACCAGCCATGTGCTGCTTTGGAGCTGGGAATCGTTACTGCCCAGGCTCAGCCTGAGCCCGCATGGGGCAGTGGAGAGTTGCCTGTTGGCAAGCAGGATGATGCTCTGGGAGCAGACCAGGGAGCAGCTGGGAGGCTTTGCTGTGGGGGCTGCACTGTATTAAATGGGAGATGTCCTTCCAGCCCCTAGAGGGGTCAGTGAACCCATCCACCCAAACACCACCATTGCCCCTGCCTGCAGCCACTCCTGCCCGAGAGGGCAACAGGTCCCAGCATGCCATCCGGTCAGGCTGCTCAGCTGAGATGGAGCATGGCATGCTGGGATTGGTGTTTGGCATGGGCAACGGTGGCCACAACAAACTCCATTTGGTACCAGTGATGGAGGAGCCATGGGCCACACCCCTACATTGATAATGAGACTCTCAAGTCAGGCAAGTGGGCGGTCCAGCTTTGGCATCCTAGTCTTTAGGCGTACATGGGGGGAGGGAGCGTTCAGGGGCCTGTGATATACAGGTCAGACTTGATCTGTTGTGCGCATGCGTGCGCGCGCACACACACACACACACACACACCCTGTGCTAACAGCCACTTGCTAACACAAGCTGCTGTAATGGCTGACAAAACCTTAGTCCTATTTGTGTGACGGGGTTGCGTAGCCAGACCTCCGAGGGCATGTCTACACTGCATTATGAACCCAGGCTTGGACTCTGATGTGAGCCTAACCCCTACTACAGCCCACAAATCTGTCCAACTCAGCCAGCAAGCACTCAAGCCCGAGTCCCACAAGGGGGTGGGTCTGAGCCAGCATCTCACTGGGACTGGGGTCCAAGCCCTGTGATTTTGCAATGTGGATGGAGTTCAAGCAATAGACCTGGCTCAGGCAGTCTGTGTAGTGCGGGATGGAGGTGCTAGTGAGACCCAGGTCCAGGCTTCCAATGCAGTGTGGACACAAGCACAGGCTTGGACACACCGAGTCCACATGTGTGGGTCCCACCGACCTGGGTTTACAATGCAGGGGAGCTAGATCCAGAATGGCCGGCGCAATAGGCACCCATTGGGAAGTTATTCCCAGCAGGCGCGCACACAGACAGCTCACCGGAGCTTGTAGTCTGCGTAGCCTTTCTGGTTGGCACGCAGCTTGGCCAGGATCACCTTGAGAATCCTCATGAAGATCAGCAGGTTGATCTGTGGGGGGAGGACACAGAGGGTTACTTCCGCATTCATCCAGGGTGCCCTGCATATTGTCTGGGCCAGGCTTTGGGGGGTGTAGGCTGAGCACCCCCCGTTATCCTTCCTGGGCTCCCCAGGTCACTCTGACAGTGACGGGCAGGGGCAGCTGAGCATGAAGGGAAGCGGGTGATGCTCAGTACCTCTGGAGGAACGAGGGGAAGGGACATGAAGGGAATAACAGTGAAGGCAGGAATATCTGTGGGGCAGGGAGCAGCGTGAACGTTCCCAGAGACTCAACAGCGAGCTCATCGGCACGGCCTGGGGAGCCACTTGGCCCCCACTAGACTCACACAGCCCTCTCCAAGCATGCACTGGGCTCAACAGAACATGTTGGATGGAGTCTCTGGGGGCCTGACTCTGCTTGCCCCGACATCCAGGTCAAGAATCTGGAGGGGCCAAGGCCAGGACCCCACATACTGGTGTTTCTTTTTTAATCAGAGAGGTTCAATTGGATTAGTTACTTGGCAGGGACGAGTCCTCTTTTTTGTCATCCTCTAGTGGTTAGACAAGGAGACTGCAAGCCCGGAGGTGTAGGTGCTTGATCCTGACTGGCTGAGTGCTCCCCAGAGCCTCAGTTTCCCCAGCTGTTCAGTGGGATAATGATGCTGAGCTCCCTCCTGGGGCAGGCTTGTGGGGAAGTCATTAGGGAAGGATGCAGTGCTGTGGATTAGGGATGGTGATTTCTACAGCAGGAGCTGCTGCTGTCCTTGGGCCATGTTCAACCTCTGAGCTGAGCCAGACCATCAGTGACTGCAAGAGACTAATTGCTGTCATCTGAGAGACACCATGCCTCGTATGTGATCCCTGATCACAGACCTCTGAGATCACCTACCAGGGATGCCAGCAGGATAGGAATCCTGATGATCCACCAGTAGGCCATGTTCTCATTCAGAGCCCAGCACCTGTGGCACAAGATAGGCATGCTGTTAAACACCAGGGAGCCAGCGAGCAGGAGAGCCGTGCTTCATCCACAGCCAGAGTGGGGCCAGGTGAAAGCACTGCCACTGGATCATTGGGACGTCCCAGCCCATTGGACAGAGGCACTGCCCCTCAGCACCAAAGGCCCAGGAATGACTATCACCAGCTGTGCCAGCCTGCCCATTTTCCAGGGGTTGGAATCCTTTTCCGTCTCACCCATCCCCGGAGCTAACCTGTCTGCTTCCAGCAGGGGCCGGGACAGGGACTGCAGGAGCCTGGTGAGCTGTGGGCTAGTGAAAGACAATCTCTTTCCCTGCCCCACATGCTGGAGGGTGCCTCAGACATGCCGCAGTAGGAGCTTGGAAGGTCAGGCCTGTGTTTCCCTAATGGCTGGAGCTTGTTACCCCCAGGAGTCAGCCCACCGCCAGGCCGGGTATGGGCTCCTTTTCATGTCTCCTCCTGATGGTGCTGGCTGGGCTATTGAGGCTGAGAGCTTATCCTCAATAGCTCCGTGGCTTGGAAGATGGAGCCGTTCACTCCTGGGCCCAGTTCCAGGGGCCCAGGACAGCAGTGACCAGCCTTGTTTGGTGGCCTGAGGGAAAACAGCTGGGTGGTTCTTTGCTCTGTTCCCACTATGCAGAGACCATCCCAGAAAGCACCTCCAAGCACAGCACTCATGATTAGGGTGACCAGATGTCCCAATTTTATAGGGACGGTCCCTATTTTGGGGTATTTTTCTTATATAGGCTCCTATTACCCCCCATCCCCATCCCGATTTTTCACACTTGCTGTCTGGTCACCCTACTCATGACCAGCCCTGCCCCACCAGAGAGGCCAAGCACTGACCAAGCCCTGGAGGCTGAGTTCTTCCCTCACCCCTAGGGGAGTCACACCAGGGCCAGGGTGGGCCATAGCAGTGAAGGAATCAGATGCCTCTCTCCCCAGCAGTCAATTCACGTTGGTTTCAGTGGAAGAAACCAACCTCCCTGCCTTTCCCATGGCTGCTCTGTACTAGAACCCAGGTGGCGCAAAGCATGGAGCCTGGCTTACTTGGGGAGCACAGCAAGGAGCGTCTGCACTTACTCTGCATTCTCCTTCAGATATTTGGCCACCAGCCACGGCACCACGAACACCACAGGGGTTCCTGCAAGTCACACAGCAAACCCTGTGAAGACCAAGCACCTGCCTGAGCTGAGACAGCAGCTCTCACAAACTGAGGGGGTGTCCTAACCCCTCTCCCCTCCCTGATCCAGGAAGGGACCTGCCCCTGCCCTCCGGGGGATTCTTGTCCCTGGGGGACTGAGGACAGGCCAGGACCCCAATCCTCCACTTTCCCCACCTAGCAAGGGTTTCCTGTGTCATGTGTGCACCACTAGGGGTCACCACTCATCCATGTCACTAAGTTATTAACCCTCCTGGTGAGGTGCTATCAGCTGTGAGAAGTGATCCTGCTTTAGGGGCATGAGCTGCTGTCTGATGGGCACGTAGAACCAAATGGAAACCACTTGGGTGTCAGTCCATTGCCAAGTCGTCCAGGTGGGGAACCTGGTGGTTACTTGCCCACTTGGCTGAGTCTCTGCCTCGTTGAACCGCCCCAGATCCCCCTGTGCTCCCCGATATGTCCTCTGTAATTTTAGTACTCACTTCAGCAAACACCATCTGCACATACCCCCAGACCCCTGCCCGCGCAGGCCCGCACATGCTACCTGACCACACCACAGGCACACACCCAACTCACCCATGCCATATGCATCCCCACACTGCCTACCCACACCTCATGCCCACACCCTCACCACGCTGCCTCCTCATGTGCACACACCCACACACACCCGCCACACACGTCCAGGCCACGGTTCACACTCATTCCCATTCTCCTTCTCACCCCAGCCTAAGTACAGGTAGAGCATGTAGTAGTTCTTCTCGGAAAACACCGCTCCAATCAGAAGCTTGTACAGGTAGACAGCTTCCACCAGAAACCAGTAGTGATTGGCTAGAATGCAGTATTGCATCATGACTTGAGCCACCCGGCAGCCAACTGCAGCCTGTGGGGAGGAGTCCCAGAGAGAGAGAGAGAAAGTGACTGTGCAGGAAGAGGAGACTAGGATGCTCTGAGCTGGGGACCTGGGACTAGAAGTGCAGCCAGCTGGGATATGCCTAGAGCACTGTCTATTCCACTACGGAGTCTCCATTAACCAGCACACCCTGTGTCCTCCATGACACCAGGCACAGCCCGCCGCTGGGTAGGCTAACATGGATGTGACCAGGAGTCGCAGGGAGATCCAGGCTACATCACTGCACCGGAGGGCACTCTCCCTTGCTGCTCTGTTCTGGTGATCCTGTTCACATCCAGGGCTTCATCTCCCAGAGCAAAGTGCCCCACTCTCATCCCATCAGAAACACGGCCAGGCAGGCTATTGGGGAGAGACAGGAGGGAAAGCACAGCAGATCTTGTCCAGCAGGGGAAACATCATCCCTTGGCTCAGTAATAGGGTGTAGGAAGCATTTTCAGGGGCAGCAGGTGATTTGTTCTATGGCACTTTTCTATCATGATCCCCATTTTACAGATGTGGAAAATGAGGCACAGAAAGGGGACATGATGTGCCTGAGATCACCCATTAGCAAAGCCAGGGAGAGAACTCAAGTCTCTTGAGTACCAGGCCAGTGCTCCAGCCACTGGGCTGCCCCACCCCGAAGGAGGAGGAAGGGATCCATCAACTCAGATTGTGGTAGGCCAGTGAAGAAGGGGCTGATTTCCCCTGCTTTGTTGGGTGGAGGTTTTTAAGCTCAGCACCACAATATGTGTGTGATTTAGGATCCTCAATAGCTTTTAAAAATTCACCTGTGGGAGATTGGCAGAATCCCCCCTCCGGCTGAGCCAATAGATGCACCCACCCAGAGGGTCCTTCTGAGTGCTCCCAGGTCCAGGTTGGGGCTGGGGGTGCAGTCCCTAGGTGCTGGTGGATCTGAGCTCTGACTGGCACTCAGATCCACCAGCACCCAGGGATCGCATTCCCAGCCCCAAGTCAAGCCTCCTTGCCCAGCTGTTGGACTATGGACCTGGGCACAGCAGGTAGCCACCGTGACTAGCCAGGGAGGAGGGCGCAGGCATTGGCAATTAGATTCCACCCCCACCCAAGGAAAATTTGGTTTCTTGGTGGGCTTGCCTTATTGCTCAACAGCGCTTCCCAGTCAGACACATGCAGGATTTCCATGCCCCACCTCTTCTCCAGCAGCGCATCTTTGACAATCACCGAGATGGCCCGCAGCCCAAAGGAGGCAAAGAGGTTTGCATGTATGTAGTTGCGGGTGCAGCGGAGTTTCCTAGGCCCAGAGAGAGAGACGGCTTTCAGTGCTGGAGAGCTGCGGAAAAAGAATGGACCTTCTCCCCAGGAAAGGGCTACGTAACCTACAGCAGCTGAGCCGCTCCTGCATCAGGCACTGCAGGCCAGAGGAGCACTCAGCTACTGCCATCTGACCCTCTTCAAGCAGGGAAAGAGGCAAGAGGACTGGCTCTGCCAAGCTCACAGCTCATGCACTGCCTGCTTGCCCCAGCAGGAAGCACTGTAATGCCTGCAATGCTAGAGTCAGTTGCAGCAGCACTGGGCACAGTGCCCAGCACAGGATCATCCTGCCCCTCCATCCCATCCCGTTGGAGAGCCCCGCCGCACGCCCTGCCGGTGCAGCACACACAGCGCCCGTGCCCCAGGCTCAGGCCCTACCTGAAGATGGTGAGGATGAGCAGGGCAGAGACCAGTGCCAGGAGCGACAGCGAGTATCCCACCGTGTAGAGCACCTTGAAACTCACCATCAGCCGGTGGGCCCCTTCCTGGCATGGGCAAAGGGGACCCGATGAGGCAGACAGTCAGTTCTGCTACCCCCGCCCCCACTGGCCGCCCCACACTCCGAGCGCCCACCGGGGGATGCATTAGCCCTGCTGAAACAGAGTCACATGGGACAGTGCGCTTGGGTACCTGGCCCCAGCTCAGCCATGTACCTGGGCTGCTGGGGCCTGACCTCACACCCTCCCCACCCCAGGGAGCTGAGTCCTGAGCTCCCCAGCTGGCGAGGGCCTCTGAATGGCCTCCACAATGATCGGGGAGTGGGGCTGAAAGGCTCAGTGGGAAGATGTGACCACCCCAGCCCCAGCCAGCCAATGCGATTCGTCGGGGAGGGGAGATCAGGGAGTGGGGGTTCAGCACCCCAAGAAGGGGGAGGCAGCATGTGACTGAGCAGAACTAGGGAGGGAGCTGTGCACCTGTGTTTACATTGAACTCTATTTCTGAATGGTCTCCCCTCCCCCACCAGGCATTATAACACACCCATCCCCCCTCCCCTTCTCCTGTGCATTATTACACCCTGCCACTACCTATCCCTCTTGTTTCAGGCTCCTGTGTCCCCGACTCCCCAACACCAACACTCCCAGCCCAGCCCAGCCCAGGCCTGGCTGGGCCCCAGCACACGCCACTGGGATGTCAGGGGGCTGGCATAAACAGAGCTGGGAGCACGTCCCCCCTCCCCCCGTCAGGAGCAGCAGCCTCACCTCCTCCATGGTGGACTCCATCTCCTCCTCGCACTGGGAGTAGTCCCTCCATGGCTGCGTGCCGTTCACCATCACCCACTGCCCATCCAGCCCGCACTTGCGGCTCACTAGCCCATATTTCACTGCAGACACAGAGCACACCAGGGTCACCTTTCAGGCTGACTGCCTTCCCCTGGGGTCCCCCCTCAGACAAAAGCCTAATCCCCCAGGCTCCCCACAACCGGCAATCCAGGGGACAGTTATAATGTGTATAATAAACCAGCCTCTAAGGGGAGTACGTCCGTAGTGTTATAGCCATGTTGATCTCAGATATTAGAGAGACAAGATAGGTGAGAAAGTATCTTTTACTGGACCAACTTCTGTTGGTGAGAGAGACAAGCTTTCCAGCTCCACAGAGCTCTGTTTCAGGCTTGGCGAACATGTGAGGGGAATAGGAAGATAGTTAAAGAAGGACATGTGTGGCTGTTCTAGGGTTGTGTTGTGCGTTGTTGGCAACTGTGGAGCTATTGCCAGGATAGAGTGTTGGCTGACTAAAGAGACCATAATACTCAAAGAAGTTGGAGTACATTTGGTTTAAGCCAGTGGTTCTCAAAGCCGGTCCGCCACTTGTTCAGGGTGGTGGTGAGCTGGGCCGGTTTGTTTACCTGCCGCGTCCGCAGGTTCGGCCGATAGCAGCTCCCACTAGCTGCGGTTTGCCGCTGCAGTCCAATGGGGGCTGCGGGAAGTAGCGTAGGCCGAGGGATGTGCTGGCAGCCCTTCCCGCAGCCCCCACTGGCCTGGAGCGGCGAACTGCGGTCAGTGGGAGCTGCGATCGGCCAAACCTGCAGACGTGGCAGGTAAACAAACCGGCCCAGCCCGCCAGGGGCTTTTCCTGCACAAGCAGCGGGCTGGCTTTGAGAACCACTGGTTTAAGCTACAATCTATGGTGATGAGGTGGAGACGACCCCTCAGTGAGGAAAGTGTGCATTAGTATGTGCGTTAGTATCCTCACAAACACCAGGGAAATGACTGCAACCTTTGGGACCATTTCACCATTTAATCTGCAAACTTGGGCAGAATACTGCAAAACATTATCTTATTTTGTCACTGCTAATGCTATGACAGATGACGGTAAGCAGAAAGCTATCACATTCAGCTGTGTAGGGGCCTGTTAATCCCTGAAAAGCCTGGAGATGAAACTTTTGATGAGCTCGTAAATCTGTTAAAGAACCATTTCAACTCAACAGCCAGTGAAACAAGAGAACAATTTAAGTTTAACTCTTGGTCAAGGAAATCGGGAGAGACAGTAGGAGAATTTGTGGCGGGACTGAGGAGGCTCCCTGAAGATTGCAATTATGGTGTAACTCTGACACAAATGCCAAGAGACAGATTAGTTTGTGGCATTAATGATGACAGAATGCAAAGGAGATTACTGTCTGGACACAATTACAATTTGAAACAGCTCTGAAATCAGCCCAGGCTGTGGAATCTGCAAAGAAAAACGTATAGGATTTACAAACAAATCACAGAAGCCTTCAGAAGCGCATTCAGGAAACACAAGGTACTGTGCACAAAATTGCCAGAGAAAGTGATCCAATCAGTAGCAGAGAGTGTTATTGTGGAGGCAAACACACCCCAAATGTCTGCAGATTTAAATATAAAAAATGTCACATTTACAGATTGACTGGGCATGTTAGAAGACCGTGTCAAAATAAAACCAAGCAAGCAGAGGCATAAAACCATGATGAAAAGCAGCCTCATAGCCACAGTACCTTTCATGTACTGAAGAAGGAAAGCAGTGAAAGAGAAGAGGAGGAACTGACTTACCCTGTCTATAGTATAACTGAAACAAAATATTCCTAAAGTACACCTTTACCTCGATATAACCCTGTCCTCGGGAGCCAAAAAATCTTACCACGTTTTAGGTGAAACCGCGTTATATTGAACTTGCTTTGATCCACCGGAGTGCGCAGCCCCACCCCCTCGGAACACTGCTTTACCGCTTTATATCCAAATTCGTGTTATATCGGGTTGCTTTATATCGGGGTAGAGGTGTAGATCCCATTCATATTGGGCTGACTGTAAGTGGGGGGAAAATGCACGGTTTGAACTCAAATACGAGATGTAGCATGACCATCATGAGCCAAGAAGCATGTGAGACTTTGTGGAAAGCTAGCAAACCATCTCCAGTGCAGAAACATGGGATAAAATGAAACACTGGAGAAGCAATAAAGATACCGGGAGCCACCAATGCAAAGGTTTCCCACCAGAGCCAAATAAGGCATCCACCATTGCTCATGACTGAAGGCCCTGACCCAAAGTTGCTCGGTCAAGAATGGTTGGATGACCTTTCACTGGACTGGAAGGAAAAAGTGCATCACTTGAAATCAGAAGATGATCTAGTTCTGGAAACTGTTTTAAATACATATAAGGAGTATTTAAAGATGAACGGGGCACCTTAAAAGGCATGACTGCTGAAAATCTACATAAATGTCACATCTTGTTATTTCAAACCCAGATCTGTACCCTCTGTTATGAAACAAAAAGTTGAAATTTAATTAAAAAAAACTAGAGGCAACTGGTATTATTGAGCCTGTTCTTCTTTTGTATGGCATTTGAAAAGCAACAGTCTGGGGTTATAACCGAATCGGGCGAATTGAAAGCCATTCTAATGCTTTGAGCCAGGTGGAACCCCCTTGTGCCACCACCATAACCGGGAATGGGACAGTTGTCCGTGATGTGTAGCATGGTTTGTTCCTCACCACAGTTACAATTCGGTGATTCTTTGATTTTTCCATCAGTGACGGAGAGAGACACATCTTCCGCGTGTTGTCCGCATGAGGTTGAGCACGGTCTGCTGCCAATGGGGAAGGCATTCCATCAGGTCTTTGTTTGGGACATCACAAGCATCCCAGAATTTGAACCAGTGAGTGCCAGTGTCCTTTCCATTGGCCTTTAGCATCGTGGATCCAGAAAGTTTTCTGAATGGGCTGCACCAATAGCACCAGTGTTAAAGCCAGATGGGGATTGTAAATTGCCTGTAAATAGGGTCTCACAATTAGAACAGTACTCAGTTCCAAAGCCTGAGGATCTGTTTGCAGTTTTATCAGGAGCCATATTAGACATAAGCCATGCCTATCAACAGATGGACTCTTCTTCCAGGCCAAAGCACTAAGACACTGTAAATATTCAGAAAGGCCTGTTTAAAAATAATCAGTTTCCTTTTGGACTCCTCAGCACCTGCTATTTTCCAGAGAAGCATGGAGGGATTGATTCAGGGAGTTCCACATGTGATTTGGGATGAGGTGTCCACCCCCCACCAGTCTGAACAGGTGAAAGTGGCCAAAGAGGTGGCACATGGAGGAGAGCCAGGGACTGATAAGGCCTAATGGCTGATGAAACCTAGCTGGGGGAAGAGCTGGGCTAGGCTTATAAAGGAAGGAAGTTGGTGGTTGGAGGTGGCCAGCAGGGACGAGCTCTGCAGTCACTCTCTAGAGAGGAGGGGAGTTGGCTAGGTACAAAGGAGTTCTAGGGGGAGTAGGCCCCGGGATCCTGCCTTGGGCTGCAGACTCAGGCAAGAAACCGAGAGGGGTGAAGTAACCATGGGGAGTGGAGATGGGCCAGAAAATAGAGAAAAGAGTTAGGAAAGAGACCAAGGCATGGCAACAGGTTGGAGGTTGAACAGACTGCAGGTGCTGGGCATAGGGCCCCTGGGCTGGAACCTGGAGTAGTGGGCAAGCCTGGGTTCCCCTGCCAGCCACTAGGAAAGTGGCACAGACTGGGCAGACTGCCTGAGACAGTTAGTCCAGTGGGACTTTGATACCTTGGAAAGGGAGGACTATAGTGACCTGGCCAGAGGGTTGAGTCATGAAGGAGCACCCCAAGTCCAGAGAGAGAGATTGCAGAGCTAGCAAGTGAACAATGGAAGGGGGGCACCAGACCGGATGAGAACTAACCCCCCATATGTAGCCACAAGAAGGCACCACAGCAGTGAGTGTACCCCATGGCAGGCAGTTTATTTGGATGGCATACTGATGCCAGATACCACCAACACAAAATTGTTACAACATTTAGCAGAAGTGCTAAATGGGCTAATGAAAGCAGGTGTGTGCCTAAAAAGGAATCAGTCTTCCTTCCTGGTACATGAAGTGATATGCTTGGGATATAACGTGGATGCCCTGGGACTACACCCAGTGAGAAAGTCAAAGGAATTCAGTATGCCTCTGTACTTAGGCATATATCAGAGCTGCGGTACTCAGAAGTCCTGGTCCATTATCAAGCTGCCAAAAAAAACGTTCTTGACTTATGAGGCATCTCTTTATGGAATTGAAGCTGTTTTAGTTCACCAGATGGTGGATGGGTCAGAGCAATCAATTGGATTTGTATCCCAGACTCTGTCTTCTGCTGAACAGAATTATTCACAGCTAGATTGAGAAGGATTGGCTCTTATCTTTGGGGTGCAGAAGTTTCACAAATATATACGAGGGTGTAGGTTTACAATCTGCACCAATCACAACCCCCTCCTCTCGGTGTTTAATGAGACAAATGGCATCTCCCAGAATCCAGAGGAGGGTGGTGATATTAAGAGCCTATGAATATTCTGTTTTGTACAAAGCTGGTAAGATGCTGGAAATGCAGATGCTTTAACCTGTTTGCCTTTACTGGAGAGACAAAAAAGAAAGAAGTGAAGAGAAGGTGTTACTAAGGCACTGTCTCCATATGCCTCCAGTGACAGTATACAAGTAAAATCAGCTCTGGTGAAGATCCAGTACTTGCAAGAGTTGGAGAGTTTGTGCTAGAACATGGTCCCAGACCAAAGCTGATCAGGAGCTCACACCTCATTATAAGTGACATAGTGAATGTGGTGTGCAAGATGGGTGTGTATTATGAGTCCTCATTCCAAAGCAAGGATGTGATGTAAGAATGGGTGAACTCAACCAGACACACCCAGGTATCACCAAATGAAAGGATTAGCCCAGATTTATTCGTGGTGGCCAAAGATGGATACAGACATTGAGAGTTGGGTACAAACCTGTTCAATTGGTTAAGAGAGTTGCAAAGCTTCTACTGTGACTCCACTCCATTCTTGGTAGCGGCCAGAGAAGCCCTGGAAACAGTACACATCGATTATCCTGGACCATTCTTGGGGAAGACTGTTTTCAGTACTAGTGTGTGCAGATTTCAGATGGGTAGGAACCCATGAATACATCCCCTAGTGAAGCCACCACAGAAAAAGTAAGGACTAGTTTTAGGATCTATGCTTTACCTGAAATGCTTATATCAGATCATGGAAGATGTTACTAGGATGAAATTCAAAAGATTTATGAAGCAAAACAGCATTCACAAGTTACATCAGCACTTCAACGTCCATTCTCAAATAGGTTAGCTGAATGGGTAATTCAGACATTTAAAGAGGATATTAAAAGAATACTTGGGGGTACAATAGATACGAGAGTGTCTCATTAATTCTCAAATAATACAGCAGTCTACTACATGCCTGTCCCCAGCGGAGATGTTAATGGGAAGGAACCTAAAGTCAAAGTTAGACTTTATGCATCCATACTTAGTGGGGAAAATACAGCAAAAACAAAATCAGCAGATATGCTAAAAAAAAATGTAGTTTTACTGTGACTTCCTTTATGCTAAAACCTTTGGTCCCAACTGGATGCCAGTGGTCATTCAAGACATTAAAGGACCCAGTAATTCTGGGAGATAGCACAGTTGTGTGCTAACACGTGAGTCAGCTGAGAAAAATGAAGTCTGGAGGGGAAGCCTCCAGACACAATATCAAGTGTTATAGACAGAACTCATGAACAGATGGTTGAAGAATCACTGAATGACCCGTCTGACCCAAAAGTGGGTCCTGAAAATGCAACACAGATGACGGAATCCCCTTTTGCAGAGCTTGAACTGTGGGGTTCTATATGGGAGCAATGTCCACCTACATGTTTAAAAGATTATACACTGTAACAGTGACCGAGTGCTTCTTTACATCGTTTTACTGTTATTTGCGATCAGAAATGCATTACCAGGTATATCTTATTGGTTTTGTAAGTTGTGTAGTAAATAATTTTAAAAGTGTGTGTGTGTGGGGGGGTTATAATGTGTATAATAAGCCAGCCACTGACGCAGGGTTGCCAGGTATCTGGTTTTTGACCAGAATGTCTGGTCAAAAAGACAACCTGGCAGCATCCGATCAGATGCTAAAAGTTCAGTTGGATGTAGTAACCAGCCTCCGCCACTGGGGGGTGGGAAGAGCAACAGCTGCGGCTGGAGCTACATGGATAAGGCCCTACCAAATTCACTGTCCATTTCGGTAAATTTCATGGCCATACGATTTTTAAAATACGAAATTTCATGATTTCAGCTATTTAAATCTGAAATTTCACGGTGTTGTAATTGTAGGGGTCCTGACCCAAAAAGGAACTGTGAGGGGGTGACAATTTTAAATGAAGCTTCTTAAACATTTTAGAAACCTTATTTACTTTATATACAACAATAGTTTAGTTCTATATTATAGACTTGTAGAAAGAGACCTTCTAAAAACGTTAAAATGTATTACTGGCACGTGAAACCTTAAATCAGAGTGAATAAATGAAGACTCGGCACAGCACTTCTGAAAGATTGCCGACCCCTGCTCTATAGTGATGGAGGAGCCCCAAAGGGCTGACAGCACCACTGCAATATTCAGATGCTTCTCCCAGCACGGAGTGGATGAGCACAGCCCAGCACATGGCTCTGTAAGATCAGGCCACCAGGCCAGGCTGGCCCTCGAGACCCTTGGAGTCAGGCCAGGAGCATCCTCATGACAGCCTCTCTCACTGTGTCCAGTGTATTGGGTGTCCTGCTGGGCTCCCACTGGCAGAGGAAGAGACGCCCAAGAGTGGCAGAGGTGTGGGGGGGGAGGTGGTTACCCTGCACTGGGAGCTCAGCACAGGGCCTGTTTCCAGGGGATTCAGGCTGCAAAGGCTGGTGGATTCTCCTGTTTCCAAGCTGTTCTCCAATCCCTCACAGACTCACCCTGGGTGATGAGGCTACAGGGCCTGGTGCAGGCTGTTGGGCCATTGCTTGTAGCTGTTTGGGTTGGGTGAGTGACCCATGAAGGCAACAGAGCCATGGGGCAAGCTGACCCAGATGAGGGGAGTGCTATAGAGAGGCGCTCCTCCTGTCCCATGGGTGAGGGGTGCAGGGGATGGGCCTCCCTCCTCATATGCAGGCACAGCAAAAAGGCACCTTTGCATGTGAGCCTGCAGCCCCGGGGTTGAGTGCCTCTTTGGAGGTGCCAGGCACCTGATTCTAACCCCTTGTGCAGTCACTCACCAGTGCACAGCAAGCGTGAGACATTTCACTAGGGGAGACCTAGTCGTGTTTCACACCCACTCTGTGCAGGAGTGAGTGATATCCTGGGGTGTGCAAGGCCCTGAGGGTTTAGGGGAAATGGATCCCTGGGTGCTACTCACAGCCCTGCTGCTGACTTGTGACCATGAGCAAGTCAGTTCCCTGCAGTGTGCCTCAGTTTCCCCATCTCTACAGTGGACAGGATTGTGACCCCCTGTGGAGTCAGATGCCAGACTCCAGAGCAGGGCACCAGAGCATTACCTTTCTCGAACCATGGCAGGTAGAAAGGACAGGAGACGTTGATGGTGCTGCCTGGGCTCCCATCTGGCCAGCAGGCGTACATGTCGAATGTCCGGTTGCAGTAGAGCCCTTTGAAGGACAAAGGCAAAGCTCAGGAGGGAAGAGGCCAGCAGTCTGTGCGGTGCCTGGTCTGCACCATTCCCATCATCTGCTGTCACAGGCCTTGCAAACAGCCTGGCCCAGGGAACTGCAGGTGGTCACACCTGTTAGCTGAGAGCATTCCTAATTCCCCTCCCCTGCCGCCTCGCTCTGCACAGCGGGCTGGAACTCTCCACCTGCCACCACCCAGAAGCCATGGTACAAACAGCTCTCCAGCCATCCCAGCCAGCAGCTGCTGCTGTCAGCGAGAGCTTGATCCAATGTCCTGGGACTCACTTAGGCCCTGACTTCCCTGAGCTCCGGGCCGGCTCACCTGCCCTCGTGGGGTGCTGCCAGCCTGTTGGCCATTCTCATGGTCACAGTGACCCAGGCTACTACTGGCAGCTCCTTGAATCAAAATGTTGAGACTTCGCTTTAAAAGTGTGAGCTTCAGTGATTGTGTGCACACTCCCTGGGAACCTGCCCTATGTGATCTGTACATTGCTCACAGCAAGGACTGTCTGTTCTGTGTCTGCACAGCACCTAGCACCGTGGGCCCCTGACCTGTGACTGGGGCCCCAAGGTATTACTGCAATGCAAAGTCTAGAGCCCAGCACTGCCTAGTGATGGCCAAACTCCCAGAATCCTGCCCGCCCTCGCACTGACCTGGGCCTGGGACTCTGGCAGCTGTCTCATGTGCCAGTCTGAGTGCCGGCTGTCGGCCTGGACCGGATTTCCCAGGGAGCAGGCAGCCCAGCTGCATTGTCTCCTGGAGCCCTGCATCATGCTTTGCTTCTTCTCAGCACCCAGAGCTCCAAGTGCCACACTGTGGAGCCATGCCACCCGCCACCCAAGTGCCCCAGGAACTCTCTGCAAACCTCTGCCTGTGTGTCTGTCTTGTCTCCTCTCAGCCTTTGATGAGACAGGCTCTGTGTCTCCTCACCTTGAACGTGCAGCCAGTTGCCATGGTGGCAGAGGTGAAAGTAAGCCAGTACAGTCTGGGGTAGTGGCAGCAGGATTCCCGCCGTGATTTAAAGGGCCTGGAGCTCCATGGCGGCCAGATTCCCAGGCCCTTTAATTTGCCCCTGAGCCCTGGGGCTTCCAGCCGCCTCTGCAGCTGGGAGCTCTAGGGTGATTTAAAGGCCTTGGGGCTCCCAGCCACAGCTGGAGCCCCAGGGCTTTTAAATCATGAAAGGCCATGCCTCTTCCAGTTGAGGCCATGCCCCCACTCAGGACTCCGGCATACAGGTAAGTCCTTTAAGTTACTTTCACCTCTGCATGGTGGCGTCACAATGAATCAATGGTGGCTAACACAGTGCAAGCCAGGCAGATGCTGCCCATGGTCACACAGATTGGGGGCTGTAAATAGCTAGTCGGGGTGGGCTTTTGAGCAGGCTGGTGAGTCAGCTGCAGCAGGTGGCTCTTAGCTCAGGCAGCAGGTTGGGGGCTGGCTAGGGAGTGGAATGGCCATGAGGCAATCAGCACTGCAGGTGGTGGTATTAATGAGCCATGGTGGGGGAGTATCTGGCAGTTGGTGGGGGTGGCAGAGTTGCAGGGACTGTCGTATCCTGAAACATCTCAGCTCCTAGCCCTCATCCCCAGGAAAGGGCTGGCCTGTGGGAGTTTCTCTCCCCGCACTTGCAAAAGCACAGGCACACGCTGAGTGTCTCAGCTCCAGCCTGCCCGTGGGCGGAACCCCAGCCCAAGATTTCACTGTGGCTATCACTGGTCTAAGCCGAAAGCAGAGCCTTACAACCCCCACTGGGAGGGAGCTGCCCCTGCAGGAATGTGGCCATAGGCAGTAAATCCACTGTGCTTAAACATGGTCTCCAAACCCCCCCCAGCACTGCCCCTGCGGGCTGCCCTACCTGTGGGGGATGGCTCATTTGCCAGCTTCTTCAAGCACTCGTCCCGGTATCTCATCCACTCCTCGAAGGTCTTCTCCAGAACTTTTGCTCTGCAGTGCTGGGAGGACAGATCTCAGGTTAGAATCTTACACCAGCCCAGGGCTCCAGCAGCCCTACCTAGAGCACAGGGGCCGCCAGGGAAAATGCAGCCCCTTCCCACTCGCTCAGCCACATCAGTGTGCAACACGAGGCAGAGGCTAGATCTGTGGGTGGGCCCAGGGCTGGAATGGCAGTGGGCGCAGGGCTGGATTGAAGGCCATCAGCACAGCTGGGGGTGGGGTAGAGTTACCAACCGTCTAATCACGCAAACCCAAACACTCTTGCCCCTACCTGCCCCCCTACCCCAAGGAGGGGCGGCTCCAGGCACCAGCACACCCAGCGTGTGCCTGGGGCGGCAAGCCATGAGGGGCGCTCTGCTGGTTGCTGTGAGGGCGGCAGGCAGGTTGCCTTTGGCGGCATGCCTGCGGAGGGTCCGCTGGTCCTGCGGACTTCCCGCAGGTGTGCCACCGAATCCGAGGGACCGGGGACCTCCCGCAGGCAAGCTGCCGAAGGCTGCCTGCCTGCCGTGCTTGGGGCGGCAAAATACCTAGAGCCGCCCCTGACCCCAAGACCCAGCCCCTGCCCTGCCCCTTCTCCAAGGTCCCACCCCATGCTCACTCCAGCCCCCCTCCCTCCATTGCTCGCTCTCCCCCACTCTCACTCACTTTCACAGGGCTGGGGCAGAGGGTTGGGGTGCGGGATAGGGTGTGGGCTCTGGGCTAGGGGGTGGGGTCAAGAGATTCAGAGTGTGGGTGAGGGTTTGGGCTCCAGGAGGCTGTGGCAGGGGGTTGGGGTACAGGAGGGGTTCAGCATGCAGGATCCGGGAGGGAGTTTGGGTGCTGGAGAGGACTGGGGCAGGGGTGTGGGGTGCAGGAGGAGGTTCAGGGTGCAGGTTCCAGCTGAGTGGCACTTAGCTCAGGTGGGTTCCAGAAGCGGCAGCATGTCTGGCAGGGGCTCCTAGGCTCACAGGCAGCTAGGCAGCTCTGCACGCTGACTCTGCCTGCAAACACCACCCGCGCAGCTCCCATTGGTCACGGTTCCCTGTTCCAATGGGAGCTACAGAGTCAGCACTTGGGGTGGGAGCAGCGTGCAGAGACCCCTTGGCCATGCTTCCTCCTAGGAGCCACTGCCAGACATGCTGGCCATTTCCAGGAATGGCATGGAGCCAGGGCAGGCAGGGAGCCAGCCTTAGCCCCGCTGCACCACCGGCCTTTTAGCAGCCTAAAATCTCCCTGTTTGGCTTCAGTAGCCTCCAGGAGATAAAGCCTGATTCCAGGAGACTCCTGGCCAAACCGGGAGGGTTGGCAACCCTACGGTGGGGCTCAGGGCTGGAACAGCAGGGGGTGCAGGGCTGGATTGAGGGCCATGGGCACAGCTGTGGGTGGAGCCCAAGGCTGGAATAGCAGGGGGTGGAGAGCAGTAGGGAACCCAATCTTGGTATAGTGGGGTGTTTGGGTCAGGATTAGGGGGCACTGGCAGCTGGGGGAAGGGTGCAGCAGGTCCTATCACCCTGAGACCATTAAGAGGTATCTGACGAGATTCCAGGAAAACCCCGTGGAGCATCCGAGTTGGGTCCTGGCCACCCAACAACCCGCCGCTCTCCCTACGCACTGCCAGGGCAGAGGAGATCAGCTCAGTGTTCCTGCAAACAGGCCTCATCTGCACTGAGACACTTTCGCAGCTCTGGCCATCCCCGGTGCTAGGGCGGGGGAGAGCTGGTGCAGACCCTGGGGCTGGATGGTGACTGCGCTGTCACCAGCAGAGCAGCGCTGAGTCTCTAGAGCAACGGCAGGAGCATTCCCGACCATTCTCTGGGCAGCTGCAGCCACTAGGCCAAGTTCACCCTGGAGTAACCATTGCTCCACAGGTTTCCATGGAGTGACACTAGAGATGAACTTGGCCCACAGCACCTAGATCTAGATTCTGGGGGCCGGGCATTCTCAGTGGAAGGGCCTCAGCTTTGGAACTCGCTTCCAGCTCTGTGATCAGACAGCCCCAGTCTGCTGCACTTCAGGCCACAACCTAAGGCCCATCTCCTGCCCTGGGCGATACTTATGTTACACTCAAGGGCTGGGCTGGAATCTCCCTTGGATTAACTGGTTGTGAGTCGGGCTAGGGACTGTTTCTGTGATGGGCAGGGAACATCTTCCAGAACAGAACAGTGACTGAGGGCAGACTCATAGCAGAGTCATAGCTTCCCAGGCCAGCTGTGACCATCCCATCTGATCTCCTGCATTGCACGGGCCATAGAACTACCTCACAATAATTCCTTTTTGACTACAGCAAATTGATTTAAAACAATATGAAACTTGATTTAAAAGTTGCCAGTGATGGAGAATCTACTAGGATTGTGGAGAAATTATTTCCCTCCCTATTAAACATTTCCATAGGGTGGGTGGGAAAGAGGAGGGGCCTGGAATCCCTTGTCTGCCTCCCCAGGGTGGCCCCTGTTGGAAGGGGCAGAGGCTTATGGGTGGGGAGCCCAAGTCTGGGATTACCATCAGCGCTGATGAGACCTGGCAGGTGCATGCACCCTTACCTGCATGGAGGAAAGGAGGCACATCCAGGCAAGGTAAACAAGCATCCAGCTGTACAAGGAGCAGAACATGCCCCTCATGGCTATCTGCTGGAGTCTGGGGTAGAGAGACCAGTTGCTGGCCCAGGTGCGAGGGTCACTGAGTGTCTGGAAAAGAGAGGGAAGGGGAGTAGAAGCAATCACTTTGCAGTGGACTCAAGGGAGCACTAAGCTTGCCGGTTGCAGCATGGCTGCAACTGTACTTTGCTGCTTGGACCCTCTCTCCCTGTGTCACAGCTGGAGGGGAACAGAGCCATCCTAGTGTGTGTATTGGAAGGTTAACTACTGCCACAGAGAACTGAGACCAGCCAGAACATGGGCAGCGGCAGTAGGGCGAGGCAAGCTGGTGCCCCAGCTCATCTGGGGCATCCCTTAGAGCCAGAGTCTCCCCACAACGCCAAGGCAGATCACCTGAGTCCAGCTGGCAGCAGGGGCAGAGCATTTCACAAGGTTCCACAGGTGGGATGTGGCTATCGCCCATCCCCCAGCTATCATAGAATCATAGGACTGGCAGGGACCTCAAGAGTTCATCTAGTCAGTCCCCTGCACTCATGGCAGGACTAAGTATTATCTAGACCATCCCTGACAGGTTTTTGTCTAAACTGCTCTTTAAGATCTCCTATGATAGAGATTCCACAACCTCCCTAGGCAATTTATTCCAGTGCTTAACCACCCTGGCAGTTAGGAAGTTTTTTCCTAATGTCCAACCTAAACTGCTCTTGCTGCAGTTTAAACTCATTGCTTCTTGTCCTATCCTCAGAGGTTAAAAAAAAAAAAATTCTCCCTCCTCCTTGTAACAATCTTTTATGTACTTGAAAACTGTTATGTCCTCTCTCAGTGTTCTCTTCTCCAGACTAAACAAACCCAGTTTTTTCAATCTTCCCTCATAGGTCATGTTTTCTAGACATTTAATCATTTTTGTTGCTCTTCTCTGGATTTTCTCCAATTTGTCCACATCTTTCCTGAAGTGTGGCACCCAGAACTGGATACAACACTGCAGTTGAGGCCTAATCAGCACAGAGTGGAGCGGAAGAATTACTTCTCATGTCTTGCTTACAACACTGCTGCTAATACATCCCAGAATGATCGGGGTTTTTGCAACAACATTACAGCGTTGATGCTCATTTAGCTTGTGTCCATTATGACCCCCAGATCCCTTTCTGCAGTACTCCTTCCTAGGCAGTCATTTCCCATTTTGTATGTGCGCAATGATTGTTCCTTCCTAAGTGGAGCACTTTGCATTTGTCCTTTTTGAATTTCATCCTATTTACTTCAGACCATTTTTCCAGTTTGTCCAGATCATTTTTCATTTTAATCCTATCCTCAAGAGCACTTGCAACCCCTCCCAGATTGGTATCATCCGCAAACTTTTTAAGTGTGCTCTTTATGCCATTATCTAAATCAGTGGTCACCAACCTGTTGATCCTGGAGCCTCTGCCAGTCGATTGCGATTTCTGGGCTGCTAAAAGTCCAGCAGCGCAGCGGGGCTCAGGCAGGCTGCCTGCCTGCTCTGGCCCCATGCTGCTCCTGGAAGCGGCTGGCTGCTGGCATATCTGTGCAGCCCCTGTGGGGAGGGGAAGGGAGAGTGAGGTGGCTCCATGTGCTGGCCCTGCCCCCAGCACTGTCCCCACAGCTCCTATTGGCCAGGAACCGGCCAATGGGAGCTGCGGAGGTGGCACTTGCAGGTGTGGGCAGCACACAGAGGCCTGCTGCCCCTTTCCCCCCTAGGGGCCGCAATGGGGGGTACCAGCAACCAGCTGCTTCCGGGAGCAATGTGGGGCCAGGGCAGGCAGGCAGCCTGCCTGATCCCCGCTGCTCCACTGACGGGAGCCTCCTATGGTAAGTGCCTCCCAGCCGGAGCCTTCACCTTGCACCTCTCCTGCACCCCAACACTCTGCCCCAGCCCGGAGCCCCCTCCTGCACCAAACTCCCTCCCAGAGCTTGCACCTCTCACTCCTGCACCCCATCCCCCTCCCCCAGGCTCAGCCAATGCACACCCCACAGTCGAGAATGTTACACTCATTTGTGACAATCCCTGAAGGATTTTGGATCTATAAACCACAAATGACACTAATAAAAAGTAAAACTCATGAAATGTCCAGTGGATTCCAGGAGATTAGGTGCAGTGAGACCATATAACCCCTGTTCCGCCCCTACCCTGCCTCTTCCCACTCCTTTTCTGCCCCAGCCCTGCCCCCACTCCACCCCTTTCCCTGAGGACTGCAGCAGGGGTCTGGCCTGCACTCACTGGGTGGCAGTAAGTAGAGCGATCTGGCTCAAGCCTGCTCAATGCTGCCGGCTCCCAGCTGCGCCACCAGTGAGTACTGGGGAGTGGTTCCCCTCTGCCCTCCAAGTCCCAAGGCTGGGACCCAGGGGAGCAGAGCTAAGTGGGCTGAGACCGGCTCCCTCCACTTCCCACCACCTCATGAGTGTGGGGTCAGGCCTGCCCTGCACTCACCGGGCAGCAGTAAGTGGAGCAACCTGGCTCCAATCCGGTCTGCTCTGCCAACTCGTGCTGGGGGGCGGTTTCCCCCCTATCCCACAAGCCTGCTCCTGCCTCACTGTGGAGGCCTGGGGCCAGCCCCCCACTCCCACAGAGGCCTGGGGCCACACACACCCCTGAGGGGGAACTGTGTAGGGCATCAAAATAGCTAGGGATGGCCCTGTGTGTATTTATACCTGCCTACTGTATTTTCCACTCCATGCATCCAATGAAGTGGACTTTAGCCCAAGAAAGCTTATGCCCAAATAAATGTGTTAGTCTCTAAGGTGCCACAAGGACTCCTTGTTGTTTTTTCTCTGGGAACAGTTTTCCAATGAGTTATGTGCCCACCTTATAGTAGCTCCATCTAGGTTGTATTTCCCTAGTTTGTTTATGAGGTGGTCATTTGAGACAGTATCAAAAACCTTACTAAAGTCAAGATACACCACATTTACTGCTGCCTCCCCATTCACAAGGCTTGCTACCCCGTCAAAGAAAGCTATTAGGTTTGTCTGACACAATTTGTTCTTGATAAATCCATGCTGACTATCCTTATATCCTGCAGCACAGCCTGGGATGCCCCCTCCCCACAGCCCAGCCAGGACTGCTGCTCTCCTCCTACAGTGTTGCATGGACACAGGACTGCTCCCCACCCTTTGGCACAGCCTGGGAGGATTCACTGGGCCCACCCATCCCTTCTGCCCCTGCTCTTGCTCCTGCTAGTCATGGTGCGAAATGGGGCACCCTGTCTCTGATAACTAGAGCGAGCTGAGTCACAGCTACCAGCAGGCTCAGGGAAACATCTGCACCACAGACCAAATTCTTCCCTCCCTTTTGCTGGCCCAGCTGGGGGGCAACAGGGAATGCATCTCAGAGGCACCAGAGCTCCTTGGGCAGCTCCAGCGCTCTCCTGGAGCAGGCTCAAGCTCAGCAGTGACATTACGGCAGCTGCAGCACCTGGGTATCTGTCTGGTGTCAGACTAGAAGGGGTTAAACGGCTCTCAGGCCATTGTTAAGGCACAAGCAGCTCCCCATTTTGATCTGAACTCTAGCTGCTCTTAATCCTTGCAGTGCTAGCTCCCGCTGCAGCCCCCGAATGGTTAGGGGCAATGTCCCCTGGGATGCTGGCCCAGTGAACGGGACACACGTAGTATAGGGTGCAGCCGTGCAGGTGTCCCAAGAGCACTGAGCTGCAGCCAAACAGCCAGGGGGCTGGTGAGCTAATCAGTGAGTCTGCACTCAGCCTCCCTGCCAGAGCAAACCCCTTTGCAATCAGCAGGGCACAAAGCAATGTAACGGGGTGTCCTGCTCAGCCCAGGGGAGCATAGGGAGGAGCTGGGCAGCCACCCCTTTGTTTCCCTGTCATTCAATGCTTTCTACCCCCAGCAGGACCAGTCAGCAAAGAGCCTTTGGCCAAATCTGCTCCAGAGACCCTGACCATTGGGGTGCTTGGAATCTGGAGCCAAATCTCCCCACCTTGAACCCACCTCTAACAGCCACCATCCTCCTGGGCACTGGAAAAGCAGCAGGGCCCAGCTTTAATTGGAGCCCTCTCTGCCCTTCATGAGCGCAGCTGAGGAGTGAATCAGCCCTGGGTGCAGGACTCCCCAGGGAGAAGCATGTCTGCTGCACTCAGCATGCAGGGCCCTCTCTGCTAGTGCGTTTCACTGAGGACTAGCTGTGATTAGCAGCCTCTCCAGAGCTAAGGAAGGAAGACTCATCAGCTCACTCCAGGAAGGGCTTCTCCCTCTATTCTTCCTTAGCTGGACAGGAGCGGATGCTGACTGGAGCCCAGCATGTGTGGAGCTCCATAGTCAGCAGGCTAAGCCTGTATGGGGGCTTGTATCAGCTGTCCTGGGATTCACACAGGCTGCCAGTTGCTATTGGTGCTGTATGGGGCCCTCAGGCGCAGAGGGGGAACTGAGGAGCAAAGGGACAGAGGGCAGAGAAATGAAGGGCCCCCTGACATCCAGGAGCCTGCAGGGGCCAAAGAAGGAGCCAGTGGGAGAAAGGTGAAGTAGGATGGTCTCAGGACATCAGGGAGCAGGGACCTGGGTGTGCTAACACAGTGAGCGACGGTGACCCCGCGACCTCAGAGCAGGAGGCACCACTGGTTCAGGGCTTGGCCAGCCAGCAGAGCTGGGGCAACTCATGGTCTAACCCACCCAGGAAGCAACCAGAAAGAAGGAAGTGGCTGGTCTTAATGTGATCTCTGGGCCTGCTCCTGCTGCCACTGCAGGCCATGGGAGCTGTGCTGTCAGCTCCGGCTCTGTGCTGGCTGAGGGAGGAAGGTAAAACTTAGAGGCGGGAGTTTCCTCTGTGCCATGATGGCCTAATTTGGCTCTCCCTGAAGCCAATAGGGGCAGAGTTGGAGCAATGGTGAGCGCTTGGGGCAATGTGAAGGGCAGCTCCTACAGATGCCACTGGTGCCAAGGTCGCTGCCCACGCTAAGCATCCTGCTCCCAGTTCCAGCAGCACCACCTCACATCCTGCAAGCCAGGCTCACAGGACTTTGAGAGCACCTTGAAATACCCTGGGCCTGTGCAATACCACCAGGTGGTCTGACAGGGACTGGTATGTGAGTGCCCTTCAGCCAGACAACTGGGCCACAGTCTCACAGGCTGAGGTGTGCCCTGAATTGTGGTTCTTGCTCCCCAGCTTCTGATTCCTGGGACAGACCAGGAAGCCCAGTCTCTAGCATCTTCCCACCCCTGGTGTATTCTAGAGCCCAACACTCAAGCCTTGTCCCCTTGCACAGGAGGGCACCATGTTACTGCTAGAGGAGTAGGTGGGCTATAGCTGCTAGGGTTATTGGCCGTGGTTTATATACCTCCTTATGTCTGATAGGCTGTGATGGGGATTGCTGACCAAGAGCAGCAGACCAGTGCTCTGCCAATCCAATACCCTCTCTCTGACAGCTGCCAGCACCAGCTACTGCAGAGGAAGCTGCACATATCCCTGCCAGTGTAAGAAGTTTATTCCTGCCCCCACCCATTAGTGATTGGGTTATGCCCTGAAGCATGAGGATTTATATCAGTTGTAAACATTTTATCCCTCCAATACAACTGTGACATTCAGAGCAGATTATCCCACATCCGCAACTGTTAGGAGGTGGAGGGTTGCACCTTCATCAGAAGCACTCGAGAGCAGGTGAGGAGCTGTGCCCACCTCCCACACTGTCCTGTGCTTTCTGCACATCCCCTAGATGTCCCATGTCCCAGACAGCTAGTACATATGTTGGCTGTGATATGCACAGCTGGGTGAGCGTGTGACTCCTGAGAGGAGTAATAAGGTGTGCTCTCCACTGTCCCGGTACTGCCTAGCTGTCAGGATTTGAGGGGCAGTGGATACTCCTTCCACTGTCCCTGCTCCCATAAAAGCACTAGCCATGGCAGGATGTGTATGTATTTGTAATGGACATCCTGAAATCTTCTCAATATGTCAACATGTCCCTTTCCAACACAAAAATTGCCCCGGTGTGTATTCAGTGCAGTCAATGGTGGGCGCTGTCCCCTGCATTGGGAGGGTTGGATGTGGGCCTGGCACCATTTCTCTGTGGGCTACTAAGATCTCACAAATCATTAGCCAAGAACAGCCGCATACTCGCACCCTGAGCATTGGCTGAGTCCCAGCTGTTGTTGCACTGCCCAGTAGGCAGCCGTCGGGAGCGAGGGTGGATGAGATTGCAGCCGGAGAAGAAGAGGGATGCAAACGGTGTTTCCATAACATCGAGGGATAATCCTAGCATAGGGGGTGCTGCTCTCCAGCCACAAGTGTACTGAGGAAGCAACACAAGTGCTGGAGCCGCGTCACCGAGCGCTTGGGGACATGCTCTGTCTAGCAGCAGGTTGGCCATTGCAGTCCCACTGTGGAAGCCCATCTTTCCCATGCACGTGGAGCTGTCTATACACCACAGAGAAACTGGGCAATGCCAGCACACTGGAAATCTGATTGGCTGCTGAAGGCTTTTGTGGGCAGAAAGCCCTTCCCCACCAGCCACGGTGCGGTTAAAGAACTATGGTCGGCATCAACCCCAACCTGTAGCACCTGGGGGGCTCATCAGGCCAGCTGTGGGCCCTGAAAAGGGAGGCACCCAGCCCTGTTGGGCTGGAACTCGAGTAGAGCTGGACTCCCCCCAGGTCACTGGGTTACTGGCTGGGGAACAGCTGCTCTAGCCCCAGGCCTCTGCCTACACACCTCAGCCCTACACTCCGAACCTCTTGGCCCTGTCCCTGAACCTGGAGCCCCCTCCTGTACCTCAAACCCCTTATCCATTGCCCCACCCCAGAGCCCGCACCCCCAGCTGGAGCCGTCAACCCCTCCCGCACCCCAACCCTCTGAGCCAGCCTGGTGAAAATGAGTGAGTGAGTGAGGGTGGGAAGAGCCAGCAACAGGGGGGTGGGATGGAGTGAGCCGGGGGCGGGACCTCAGAGAAGGGGCAGGGCAAGGGTGTTTGGTTTTGTGCAAGTAGAAACTTGGCAACCCTAACAGCCATGCTGGGGGCCTCCCCAAGCTGTGGGGCAAACTGAGGCCTCCTGCCTGCTCCTACCCCCTTGAAGGGATGCAGCTCACTCCCCCGCCATGTGGTCCACCAGCTGTGCCAGCCAGTGTGTAGAGGGGCAGAGGCACGTATCCAGGGGAGCAGGGCAAGAGCCACCACTGGGCTCCCCTGAACACAGGTAGGCACTGGAATTCTTCCTGGCCTGGTGCATGAGCTCCCTGTGCCCTCCCTGCTCTCTGTGCCCTGCCCCAGGTAAGGGTCAGGCAGAGTACTGCCCATGTGGGGCACTTGTGAGAGAGTCACCTTGCCCTGAGGGCTGGAAGAGGGGGATGCCTATAGATTCTCTTCCCTCATGCTCCACACCAGGCTTAGATCTGAACAAATCTTGCATGCCCACCTGTAGAAGCCAGGATGGGTGGAAAACAGGATCAGGGACTAGGATCACAGCAGTGAGGCCTGGTAGGTCCCAGCCACTCCATTGCCTGCTTGCTGAAGGCTTTCTCTGGCTATACCTGGCTATGGCAAGGCTAGCACAGTGAGTGCTGCCAGCCTTCCAGGGCCCAGTCGATTTCACGCCCAGAGACTTTCTCTGCTACCCAGCCTGTATTCATTGTTGCATTTGTAATTCCTGCATCTCCTCCAGATATCGGCAGCCTGTGATCCTGTTCCCCTGCCCCCACAGTCATCACTCAGCCACGCTGCACGGATTCATATTCTGCAGAACGCTGTCATTCGTTTTGCACTATTTCATGGGTAACTGGGCACTTGTGCTCAGCCCAGCCTCGGCAGTGGGCCTGGTGCTGGGTGACAGTGGGCTGTCAGAACTGAGCAGCACTGGACTGCACAGGCGGGACAAGCCCGGGCCTTGTCGTCCATCATTGATGGGGTCAGAAGAAATCAAAGGCAGCTCTCTTACCAGGAGAGGCGTGGGCTGCTGCTGAGTGCAACCAGTCAGTAATCCAGGGCCCACATTCTCCACCAAGCCCCACTGCCCGTCCAGCTCCTGCAGTCACTGCTCCAAGGGCTGCTGTTTAAAGGGCAAAGATTCATGGAACAGGATGGATAGCTGCCTGCAAGGCCTGAGCGCTGCTGCCCAGGGGTTCAGCAATCAGCTCTGCAGCAGCAACCAGATGCAAGGCACTGGGGCACATGGGGAGGACCCAGAACAGGCACCATGCAGCTACTCCCTGTGAAGGGGCCCAGATCTGGCCATAGGCATCATATGTCCTGCTGCCCAGCAGACTAGCTGGGGGTAGAAAGGAAATAGAGGAATTAACCAGGAGGTCTTTGCTGCCAGGTGTCTTTGCTTTTCTCCCAGGTTCCATCCAGCTAGTCTGCTCCGGGAGTTGCCGCTGGCAGGACTGACACACCACTGGGCTGGAAGAAGACCGGGCTCCAGTCTGGTAAGGGCTACTTTACCATACACACGCTCATGCCCTGCGGCTAGTCACTTCTTCCTGTTGTGCTCCACGATGTGAGTTACATCAGCTCACTTGCTCTGGGACCTGGAGCAAGACTCAGGCGATATGTAAAGCCCCAGCCATCTGGCAACTTTTTACCAGGCATCCAACTGGGTTAGGGAGATAGCTAGCTAAACACAGCTTGTGTCCACGGACTCAATGAGTGCCCCATAAATGACCGAGATGTCCTGCCAGTTCCTGTACCTGGGCAGGCACACGCATGTTTGGGATGTGGATAACTGCCAAAGCTCCGCCCATCCCTAACTCTTTGTGGTTAGACACCCATCATTCACTTATCGCCACGATGCAGCTGCCACTGTATGGCTCTCCCTGGGGACTCTATACCCCATGTATCGTAACACCCAGCTCTTACCAGCTGTCTATCTCAAAGCACTGTACAAAGCAGGATCAGTGTTACTGTGCCTGTTTCACAGATGGGGAAACTGAGCACAGCAAGTGGACATGACAGGGCTGATGTTAGCCCCCAGATCTCCTACGTCTCTGTCCAGTAGGCCACTCTGCTTCCAGACCTATGTCGCCTGGACTCTGCAGTCACTTGGACATTCCCAGCATTGTCACGTCATCATCCAGAGAGCTGAACATTGGGAGCACCACAATAACAGCATTAGCCACCTCTCAGCTATGGAAAACAGGAGCCAATAGTCCTTGTCCAAGGCATAGAGAAGAGCTTGTCCCAGCCGATCTGAATTTGGCAAATGCAGTCAGAAGGTGGCTGGGGCGTATCTCAGAAAGTCGGCAGATGGCTGCACAGTGCAGGGAATAGATCAATCAAGTGAAGGACAAGAGCAAGGTCTCAGGCATTAGGTGGACAACCTGTCTCTGTGCTGATGAGCTGACCTGGATGTTTCTAACCAGGCTGACCACTGAACCTGCTGAGCAGGAAATGTGGGGTGGGGGAGGAACAGGCAGGTTCTCTCTCTGTATTAGATAGCCTCCTCTCTCCTGCACCCATCAAGCCCCATGCTTGTGGTGGCCAAAGCAACATGTGACAATGATGGGAGTTAAGTGATGGCCCCTTAAAAATGGTAGGTCTGTCGGCTCTGCCTCCCTGTGGCGGGGAATGCAGGCTGCAGATGTGTGACTGCTGTAGTGAGCCCACCACACATATCCACAGGGCTCCCCGCCCCTGTGTATGGGATGCGCTGCTCCCCAGGTGGGGGTAGGGAGACCTGTCCCCCATTGCACATGACTGTGTAATCGGACACACTTACATCTACCTGTGAGGCACGTAAGGGACGGGCTCAGCAGAGCAGAAGATGTTCCCTCTGACTCAGTCCCCACCTATCCTTCTCTCAGCCCAGGTGCCTGGTATCCCAGGGCCAGATCCTCAGCCCCATTAAGGCTGCTTTATTGTGCTCCAGTCTTCAGAGCAGCCTTAAATCTAGCAGCAATGCCCCATGGGGGTGTGTCCTTCCTACGTGTCCTTCCAAAGGGGGTGTGGCCAGGCTACTGCTGTGTTCCCAACTTGGGCAGCTCTGGTTTGGTGTTCACACTGCAGCCTCCTGCAGACAAGGACTGACTCTTATGGCTGGTCTTTGTTTCCAACAGCCCCAAACACCTTTTCTGCCCTTAACAGATGGATGATGATTAATCAGCATCTCCTTATTTAAAGCCTCCATTCCAGGTGTATGTCATAAACAGATAGCTAAGGGTTAATGTCTCTTTCACCTGAAGCACCTGACCAGAGGACCAATCAGGAAACCGGATTTTTTCAACTTTGGGTGGAGGGAATTAAGTGTCTTTGTCTTTGTTTTCTGGCTGCCTGCTTGCTCTGAGCTTTGGAGAAGTAGTTCTACTTTCTTATTTTCTGTTTCTAAGTGTAAGGACAAAGAGATCAGATAGTAAGTTCTATGGTTTCTTTTCTTTGGTATTTGCATGAATATAAGTGCTGGAGTGCTTTGATTTGTATTCTTTTTGAATAAGGCTGTTTATTCAATATTCTTTTAAGCAATTGACCCTGTGTTGTATCATCTAATACAGAGAGAACATTTGTACTTATTTTTCTTTCTTTTTATATAAACCTTTCTTTTAAGACCTGTTGGAGTTTTTCTTTACTTCAGGGAAATTGAGTCTGTACTCACCAGGGAATTGGTGGGAGGAAGAAATCAAGGGGAGATTTGTGTGTTGGATTGCTAGCCTGACTTTGCATTCCCTCTGGGGGAATAGGAAAGTACTTTTTGTTTCCAGGATTGGGAACAGAGAGGGAGATTCACTCTGTTTGGATTCACAGAGCTTGTGTCTGTGTATCTCTCCAGGAGCACCTGGAGGGGGGAAGGGAAAAAGGATTATTTCCCTTTGTTGTGAGACTCAAGGGATTTGGGTCTTGGGGTCCCCAGGGAAGGTTTTTCAGAGGGACCAGAGTGCCCCAAAACACTCTAATTTTTTGGGTGGTGGCAGCAGGTACCAGGTCCAAGCTGGTAACTAAGCTTGGAGGTTTTCATGCTAACCCCCATATTTTGGACGCTAAGGTCCAAATCTGGGACTAAGGTTATTACATGGTGTGCAGCTGGTGGGACTAGAATCCAGAAGCCAGTAGGAATATTATATTTTTCTTTTCTCTGCTAAGGGCTTTTTAGCAGAGAGAAACAGTTGGTTTTAAAAGGGAACCAGAGAGAATTTTTTTTCTGCTCTCTCTCGCAGTTTGTGGCTTGCATGTTAAGGGTCTTTTGTCATGCAATAGCCCTCCCATTAGCAGGCAAGTACCGGCACTTATATGCATGCAAATAAAGTGGTTTTTCTGGTTTCCCTTCATTGAACATTAGCTAGAGAGAGAAAAGGACAAAAAACACTGTTGCTAGGCAGACTTCAGGAGGCAACAGAGAACCTGCAGTTCAGAAGATAAACACCGGAGGGCACCCCAACACAAGAAAACAGGAATCATGACTTCTAAGGCAAAAATTGAGGCCCAAGAGCAAGTCAGAGAAGCTGAACACAGGCGACAACTGGAAATAAAACAAACAGAGATGGAAATAAGAGAAAGAGAAAGAGAGGCGGCCCACCGCCGAGAAATGGAAAAGCACCAAAAAGAAATGGAAAAACAACAAAAAGAGAATGAAGAGAAGGAAAAACAGAGAAAACATGAACTGGAGTTGGCAAAAGCTGGGCTGCATGTGCCAGCCAACCCTAACAACCCGGCGCCAATTATTGCTCCACAGCACAGGAAATTTCCCACCTACAAGGCAGGTGATGACACCGAGGCCTTCTTGGAAAATTTTGAAAGAGCCTGTCTTGGGTACAGCATTCCCGAAGACCAGTACATGGTAGAATTGAGGTCACAGCTCAGTGGACCTTTAGCAGAGGTGGCAGCTGAAATGCCTAAGCACCAAATGAATGACTATAAACTTTTTCTAACCAAGGCCAGATACAGGATGGGGACAACCCCAGATCATGCCCGTCGGCGTTTCAGAAACCAAAAGTGGAAACCAGAGGAGTCATTTCCCAAACACGCCTACTACATTGCAAAAAACTATGAGGCCTGGCTAACAGGAAACAACATTCAAACCTTGGAAGAACTGAACCTCCTCATACAAATGGAGCAGTTCTTGGATGGTGTTCCTGAAGACATCACGCGGTACATACAAGATGGAAACCCCAAGAATATCGCTGAGGCGGGGGAGATTGGAGCCAAATGGATGGAACTGGCAGAAAGCAAAAAAGCTACTGTCAAGGGGAACGATTACCCCAGGGGGCACACAGACCATAAACCCTACCACCGAGGACAGCCAAAGACCCCACATACAACCCAAGTAAAGCCACAGATACCCTACCCTTCAACCTCACCAGTCTCCAGTAACTCACCTCGGCCCAGTGACCCATCAGATGGAAGATGCTTTAAGTGTAATGAACTGGGACATATCAAGGCCAAGTGTCCCAAGAACACCATGCGAGTGCAATTCATTACACCACCATCACACCAAAGATCCCCAGGCCCGGATGCCTCTCAAATACCCTTGGAGCGAAGGGAAAATTTGAGAGTGGGCGGAAAGAAGGTTACTGCGTGGAGAGACACGGGGGCACAAGTGTCAGCTATCCACCAATCCTTCGTTGACCCCAAATTCATCAACCCAAAGGCCAAAGTTACAATTTACCCCTTCATGTCACAAGCTGTAGACTTGCCTACAGCTCAACTGCCAGTCCAGTACAAAGGCTGGTCAGGAATGTGGACTTTTGCAGTCTATGACAATTATCCTATCCCCATGCTACTGGGGGAAGACTTGGCCAACCAGGTGAGGCGGGCCAAGAGAGTGGGAATGGTTACACGTAGCCAAACCAGGCAAGCTTCCAGACCCATTCCTGTTCCTGAGCCGTCCACAGAGGCCCCGTCTGTGTTACCAGAGACCCAGACAGAGGTAGTGGACCCGGATTCCATGCCTACCACTGAAACAGCCACAGCATCTCCAGTCCCAGGCCCAGAACTGGAACAACAATCAGCACCAGCAAGTGCAACTACATCTTCAAACTCAACGCCCGAGGGCGCCAGTGAGCCAAAACTGGCAGAAGCAACAGACAGCCATACCCAAAAGGCTCAGCCAGAGCCTGAAATACCCTCAGGTGCACCAGCGGAGAGCGGTTCACCAGCAACGGAAACAACCCCATCACCTACATCGCTTCCAGAGGGACCAAACCCAAGTCCACAGTCTGAGGAAGAACTGGTGACCCCAGCCTCAAGGGAACAGTTCCAGGCTGAGCAGGAAGCAGATGACAGCCTTCAGAAAGCTTGGGCGGCGGCACGGAGCACCCCACCGCCTCTCAGCTCTTCTAATCGATCCCGGTTTGTTATAGACCAAGGACTTTTATACAAGGAAATTCTTTCTGGTGGACACCGGGAAGAATGGCAGCCGCAAAAACAGTTGGTGGTTCCAACTAAGTACCGGGGGAAGCTCTTAAGCTTAGCCCATGATCATCCCAGTGGCCATGCTGGGGTGAACAGAACCAAGGACCGGTTGGGGAAGTCCTTCCACTGGGAGGGGATGGGCAAGGATGTTGCCAAGTATGTCCGGTCTTGTGAGGTATGCCAAAGGGTGGGAAAGCCTCAAGACCAGGTCAAGGCCCCTCTCCAGCCACTCCCCATAATTGAGGTCCCATTTCAGCGAGTAGCTGTGGATATTCTGGGCCCTTTCCCAAAAAAGACGCCCAGAGGAAAGCAGTACGTACTGACTTTAGTGGACTTTGCTACCCGATGGCCAGAAGCAGTCGCTCTAGGCAACACCAGGGCTAACACTGTGTGCCTGGCCCTAACAGACATCTTTGCCAGGGTAGGTTGGCCCTCTGACATCCTTACAGATTCAGGGTCTAATTTCCTGGCAGGGACCATGGAAAAACTGTGGGAAACTCATGGGGTGAATCACTTGGTTGCCACCCCGTACCACCATCAAACCAATGGCCTGGTGGAAAGGTTCAATGGAACTTTGGGGGCCATGATACGAAAATTCATCAACGAATTCTCCAATAATTGGGACCTAGTGTTGCAGCAGTTGCTGTTTGCCTACAGGGCTGTACCACATCCCAGTTTAGGGTTTTCACCCTTTGAACTTGTGTATGGTCACGAGGTTAAGGGGCCATTACAGTTGGTGAAGCAGCAATGGGAGGGGTTTACGCCTTCTCCAGGAACTAACATTCTGGACTTTGTAAGCAACCTACAAAGCACCCTCCGACACTCTTTAGCCCTTGCTAGAGAGAACCTAAAGGATGCTCAAGAAGAGCAAAAGGCCTGGTATAACAGACATGCCAGAGATCGGTCCTTCAAGGTAGGAGACCAGGTTATGGTCTTGAAGGCGCAACAGGCCCATAAGATGGAAGCATCATGGGAAGGGCCATTCACGGTCCAAGAGCGCCTGGGAGCTGTAAACTACCTCATAGCATTTCCCAATTCCTCACTAAAGCCTAAAGTGTACCATGTTAATTCTCTCAAGCCTTTCTATTCCAGAGACTTACAGGTTTGTCAGTTTACAGTCCAGGGAGAGGATGCTGAGTGGCCTGACGGTGTCTACTACGACGGGAAAAAAGACGGTGGCGTGGAAGAGGTCAACCTCTCAACCACCCTGGAACGTCTGCAGCGGCAACAAATCAAGGAGCTGTGCACTAGCTTCGCCCCATTGTTCTCAGCCACCCCAGGATGGACTGAACGGGCATACCACTCCATTGATACAGGTAATGCTCACCCAATCAGAACCCCACCCTACCGAGTGTCTCCTCATGCCCAAGCTGCTATAGAACGGGAGATCCAGAACATGCTACAGATGGGTATAATCCGCCCATCTACCAGTGCATGGGCATCTCCAGTGGTTCTGGTACCCAAACCAGATGGGGAAATACGCTTTTGCGTGGACTACCGTAAGCTAAATGCTGTAACTCGTCCGGACAACTATCCAATGCCACGTACCGATGAGCTATTGGAAAAGTTGGGACGTGCCCAGTTCATCTCTACAATAGACTTAACCAAGGGGTACTGGCAAGTACCGCTAGATGAACCTGCCAAGGAGAGGTCAGCATTCGTCACCCATGCGGGGGTGTATGAATTCAATGTCCTTCCTTTCGGCCTTCGTAATGCACCCGCCACCTTCCAAAGGCTGGTAGATGGTCTACTAGCTGGACTGGGAGAATTTGCAGTTGCCTACCTCGATGATGTGGCCATTTTTTCAGACTCCTGGCCCGAACACCTACTACACCTGGAAAAGGTCTTTGAGCGCATCAGGCAGGCAGGACTAACTGTTAAGGCCAAAAAGTGTCAAATAGGCCAAAACAGAGTGACTTACCTGGGGCACCAGGTGGGTCGAGGAACCATAAACCCCCTACAGGCCAAGGTGGATGCTATCCAAAAGTGGCCTGTCCCACGGTCCAAGAAGCAGGTCCAATCCTTCTTAGGCTTGGCCGGATACTACAGGCGATTTGTACCCCACTACAGCCAAATCGCTGCCCCACTGACCGACCTGACCAAAAAGACCCAGCCAAATGCAGTTAAGTGGACTGATGAGTGTCAAAAGGCCTTTACCCAACTTAAGGCAACGCTCATGTCTGACCCTGTGCTCAGGGCCCCGGACTTTGACAAGCCATTCCTAGTAACCACAGATACATCTGAGCGTGGTATAGGAGCAGTGCTCATGCAGGAAGCAACAGATCACAACTTCCATCCTGTCGTGTTTCTCAGTAAGAAACTGTCTGAGAGGGAAAGTCACTGGTCAGTCAGTGAAAAGGAATGCTATGCCATTGTGTACGCCCTGGAAAAGCTACGCCCATATGTTTGGGGACGGCGGTTCCAACTACAAACTGACCATGCTGCACTAAAATGGCTTCATACTGCCAAGGGGAACAACAAGAAACTTCTTCGTTGGAGTTTAGCTCTCCAAGATTTTGATTTTGAAATTCAACACATCACAGGAGCTTCTAATAAAGTTGCTGATGCACTCTCCCGTGAGAGTTTCCCATAATTCAGTAGTTAAAAAGTGTTCTTAAAATGTAGAAGTCTGTTAGTTATATACTTAGGAGTATATGTAAAGGTGTATGTGTTGTATTAATCTGTTTATTTTCAAGTTCTAGAAGGAAATCGCCGCCAGTGAGCTTCCCCACTGTCTGCAATTTGGGGGGCGTGTCATAAACAGATAGCTAAGGGTTAATGTCTCTTTCACCTGAAGCACCTGACCAGAGGACCAATCAGGAAACCGGATTTTTTCAACTTTGGGTGGAGGGAATTAAGTGTCTTTGTCTTTGTTTTCTGGCTGCCTGCTTGCTCTGAGCTTTGGAGAAGTAGTTCTACTTTCTTATTTTCTGTTTCTAAGTGTAAGGACAAAGAGATCAGATAGTAAGTTCTATGGTTTCTTTTCTTTGGTATTTGCATGAATATAAGTGCTGGAGTGCTTTGATTTGTATTCTTTTTGAATAAGGCTGTTTATTCAATATTCTTTTAAGCAATTGACCCTGTGTTGTATCATCTAATACAGAGAGAACATTTGTACTTATTTTTCTTTCTTTTTATTTAAAGCCTCCATTCCAGGTGTAGGAGATTCATCTCCTGGCTCCTGAGGTCATTTCTTTCTTATAATGCCTATACTACTTCCCAACCCAAAGGATCCCGAAGCACATTGCAAACTCTGCTGCACTGAAATGCAGCCACCTCTGGGCAGAAGCCAACGGGTACCCTGCACAGATATATGCTCTAGTTCAACTACAGGAATGCATTCAGGGCCCTCCTATGGCCTGTATTGTGAAGGATTTCAAACTAGATGATCACAGTGATCCTTAAAAATCTATAAATCACTCTGCCCAGCAGTGTGGGGGAGGGGAAATTTAGGCCAAGGACACTGGGGCAAGCCGCTAGCCTCGCAGCAAGTGGATCTTTGGTGTCTACACAGAACCAACAGGACACCAGCCCTGAACTGATCCCCTGCGCTGCACTGGTGGAGGGGATCAGCTGACAGTGCTAGAATAGCAACAGGGCTTTCCAGTGAGGCTAGATATTCAAACCGGCAATACCATCCCTTCACTTGTCCTGTGCCAAGCCTTCCCTGGGCTAGAACCACCCCCCAGGGCACTACGACTGGGTCCCTCACCACTGTCATGTTCCTGTTCCAGCTATGGACTGGCCACAGAGCTGCCTATATGCTCCAGATGTGTTCACTTTGAGATCCTTTAATGCTCTGCCAGGTCTGGCTGGGGTTAGCTTAAATAAAGTGTCACACCCAGCGGCACCTCATGGCTGAACAGTATGATACAGTTTAGCATGCCATTACAACCACCACCCTGCAGATGCCTGGAGCTCGATTGGAAGTCACAGAACTAGCTCTCAGCCCGTTCCCAGGTGGCCCACCCAGTCAGTGCAAAGTCTTTTTGTTTGCCTTTTCCCCTCACTCCCATTCAGCATGGCCCCTGCACCTCCAGCTGATTTCCAACCCTGCTAGCCAGCAGCACCGACACAGACTGGCATGTCACTGCTTTCTCCCAGGGCACTGGTTTCTTTAACATCTTTTCCCTTTCAAACACTGAACACTTTGATGGTGGAAATTTGATGGCATCTTGGTGAGCAGCTGTTAAATCCTGTCTGAGCTCATGTGGAGAACAAGGAATCCAGAACAATTTATGGGTGTCAATAATATCGCACAAAGATTTCCCAGAAGGGAGAGAGAATCACACCAAGGGTCCAGAAGAGAGTGAGAGGAGAGGTTTTATTTTGCAAATTAAGAGATTTAACAGTCACATACTTGTTCATTTCATTCCTTTAAATAATTACTTCTTAAGGCTCTGGTGGCACCCATTCCATTGCAATGAAATATGACAGTCTAGTCAATGGGCTGTCCCTTCAGATAAGTCTTTGGCTGTATCCATAGATTGCACACACTGCACTTAGAAACTAGAGGATATAATGTACAGACTCCTTTGCCCTGGGTTACACAGAGTAGCCCAGTCTAAGGAAAATACCAATAGGCTAGAATACATTTTCTGGTCATAGTGTCTGTCCCTTTAAACCCTCCTCAAATAAACCTCTCAGCAAGCAGTCAAACTGATTGAAGAGTGAATCTGCACGCGGTAAATCAAATCCGACTATCAGGCTGGAATGCAATTGCAGAGAATGCTTTGTGGGAAACAAGATTATACTTAACACCAGCTTCGGGGCTGACTGTAACTATGGACTTTAAACACGTGCCGTACTTAGTGGCTGGAGCATGAAAGATGCATTACACACCAAATGTAGTAGATTGCAGAAGGATCTCCCTGATGTACCTCCGGTTACACAGTGATGCTTAGCCCCACTGCAAAATAACTCAGGCTTTCCCAGTTTCCTGACCTTCCACAGAGTTTAACTCACAGTCACTCTCTCAACCCTGAATAACCTGTGCACCTCCCCTGATATTCCCTGCTCCCTTCCCCATCCATTCTTCTGAAATGATTTGAATTTCACTTACCTTTCCAAACCCCAGCACTCTCCTGTCTCAGCCCAGGCTGCTGGTGGTGGAAGGCAGCCCTGTGTCTCCACAGATGACTTGGCCGGTTGCCCAAGGAGCACTCTGCTTTGGACATAAATCCCCACAGCTAAGGAGAGAACTGCAGCCTGCCCGAGAACTGGGTAGGAGAGTCCACTTCTCCACTCCTGCTTCCAGCCCGGGAACCTGGCACCTAGGAACCACAGGATGGAGATATTGCTGGGAGGGGAGTGAAGACAAGTTAGTTGTAGCCGGAGTCTAAAGTGTACCTGCCTCCTTGGCAAACCATGCCTCTAATTGCTAGGGCTATGCGAGCATCTGTGCGTATGCGAGCACGTGTGTGTGTCTGAGAGCTGTCACAGCGCCACAGACTCTTACAAGCCTGCCTCCCACTCCCCTCCCAGCCTCTCGCTGCACAGGGAGCTCCCGCTCAGACGTACATTCATTCCCGTCCAGTCCATCCTGTCCCATGGCAATTGTTCCCAACTTGAACTGATGTGCTGCGGGGCACAGAGATCTGCCCTCTTGCTTGGGTGCTCGTCCTCCCCATTCTTTCCAGCACTTCCTCGCAGTTTGGTCTCTCCTGAGCGAAAGGCCGCCTGCAAAGGAAAGACACAAACCAGTTTGCACCCACATATAAGTCTTCCCGTGGGGTAAAGAGAGCCTGGAATGGGTTGGGGATTTTTGCCTCCTGAAGTGTGTGGTTTTTAATGTTGGGGGACGGATAGACAGGTGTTTCTTATGAATGATATTGTCCGTCCTGTTTTCTCTGGAAGTCTCTAGGCTGCTGCTGTCACAAACAGCAGAGCGTGAAATGTGAACTACCAAGGAGCGGCAAAGGGGCTGCTAGGCTGTTTAAAACCCTGGGGTAGTTGGTTCTTTTTGTTAGCCTCTGTTTAACTCAGATGGCTGAGAGAATGTTTCGAATCTACTGAGGGCTCCCGTTCCAGTTCTCTGGTCCTCCGAGGAGTCTTGCAACGGGAGAGGAAAGGCAAGACCTGGCTGATATTCCTGAAGGTTAAAAAGACAATGAGAAAAGAAATTGTGATTTAAAACAATAAGCAAACCCAGAAAACTTTGCAGACCTTCATGCATCTTCAGGAAGCAAAGGTGTGTGTGAGGTGGAGGGAGAATTCCTCTTGGCAGGGCATCAACACCAGAGCTTCACTAATAACTGGGAGGCCTCACCCATGACAAATTACTGACATACAGAAGTGTCAGCTCAATGCCTGCTCGGGCTCAAATGCATGTTTGCAGAAGCAGGGCCAAAATAAAGGTTTTAAAAGCAGGAGTAACGTGCAACAAGTCCTTTGCCCGTTTGTTGTTACGTTCAGCTGGCCTGGTTTATCACACTGCATTAGAGCATCTTCCTCAATGTGCCATGATCTGTTCTGTGAAAGCGGCCAGGTCTTAGTGCTACGAGGTGATCTCTGCTCGTCAGTCATTCTGGAGCAACAGAGAGAGATTGACTGTGCAGTGTAGGGAAGTGGTTCTGCTCTGTTTAGTTGAGCAGAATGAGAAAACGTAGACAACGCCTGAGATCTTTCAAAGGAGCCCAAGAGGAATGTAATAGGGCAGCCTGCCCCTTTAAGGGTCAGGAAGCCTGAGGTCAGCCAGCCCTGTCCAGCCAGCCCTGCCCTGTTACACCTGCATCAGGTGTGGGATTTAAAAGGAGCCCAAGTGAGAGCCTAATGCTCTAGCTGGGAGGAGTGGGACTGCCAGGCAGGCAAATAGATAGATTGATTAGATGCATGCCAAGGGAAACTGCAGTTGATGGAAGGAAGCAGGTGAATACTGCAGGGAATAAAGGGCTGGTCTGAATTGCACCCAGCTCTGGGAAGGAGCCGTGAGGCCTTCTGTTTCATAGGAAGAAAGACATTCTACTGGGATGGGGCCTGGAGGGCCAATGTATGGAAGAACTAAATAAATTGGACCCCAGAAGGGAGAGTGTTTTAATGATCATTGGACTGTGATGCAGAGTTCTTAAGCGGCTGTGACCAGAAGGGGAAACTGAGGCAAGGTCCAGCAGTGTCACCCCAGGCCATGAGGGAGCACTTGGGAGGTGCCTAGCCTGGTTACAAGGAAACTCCAAAGACCAGCATGATCAAAATTGCAGGAAAGAAAAAACACCTGCAGACGGAGAGAAGTTGCTGATTCCAGTACCCAGAGTGGCTAAAATGGTGGTTATTAATTATCCTACAAACAAAGCCAGGGTGTTTGCTTCAGTGAGCCAGCTACATTTTGTCTCCCTAAATTCCTCTGCTGCTCTTGAGAGCTATGCTACTTTTCTCTGCTTCTTAAGCCATTGCATAGTGTTGCTGTGAGCTAATAAGTAGCTGCTGCCTCCCACCTCAGAAGCAGATGCATTTCTGTAAAGGGATCCCTGCATCTATCTTGTGCACACACTATGATGTCTGCAAGAGACTTTTAAGAAGCCATTTATTTCACTCAACAGATAAAACATGGCAACTCGTACATTTGCACAGGCTTTAAACAGGTGAAGCAATTCAGATCAATTAAGAGATGCATCTGTCTGGTAAACAGAATACTGCTGGGCTGTTTATCTCAAATAAGCCCCCCAGTGGAGATTTAAAAAGAATTAAGCAGACCAGCCCAGCCCAAAATAATGCGCTAAGAGGTAGATTCGTCTTTCCTCTGGAGCACAGGATGTTCCAGGTGTGCGTCATTTGGGGGCCTTGGTTTTCAGTCTAGGAAAACATTGCCCTCTGGCTTGCCCTTTTCCGCAGGATGAAGGATGGTGCTCTTGCATCTGACTTGGGATCGTTCCTGGGATCTGCCCCCTAGCCTAGCTGGTACCTCGCATGCAAGCAGATTATACAGCTTTCCCAGGGCTTGCTTGGTGCATTCGGAAGGGATGCTAAAAATAAAGCGCTTACGCAGGATTTAAAGAGCTGAGCTTCAAACAGTATCCTGAGAGATTTCAGAGGGTACCTGCTCCCATATCAGCCCTGGTTCTACTGGCCTATCAGAACCTCCCATCACTCCAAATGTTTTCCAGTCCAACAGCCCTGTGCCCAAAGAACTACTGAAACAATCCCTCCACCTGGATTTCTAACAGTACAAAAGCCCATCAAGTAGGGACCATGCGACAGACGATCTGGGACTGATTCCTTTCTAATCAGCTGATCTGATCTGATCAGGGCAATGCGATGCCCTGAGAGCGGAAGGGAACCTTTATCTGCAAGAAATATACCATGGTCATCAACTAACTCACACCCAAACTGCACCAGGGAGCCCAGAACCCGTGGGACACGGAGCTGTGGCTGAATGCTGGCTTAGCTGCAGCCGGCTCAGGGCTCAGCTGCAGGCTGCGGCCATGGATGCCGGAACCAGGGGTGCTTGGAGGCTGTCACACCCCCGGGTTTGAAGTGGTTTCCATCACACACAGGCTTTACAGTTTGGTTCCATGGCTCTCAGCACCCCACTACACACCTTGTTCCAGCACCCCTGGCTGTGGCCATTAAGAGGGCACTGCAGCTCCGTCCCAGAGACAAACATGGGGCACTCCCTCCAGCAGAGGGCAGTGGTGACACAGATGGGCCAGACCCTGCACTCCCCGAGTGCCCATTTAAACCCATAGGGGCAAGGAGGGCTGGGAAGTGGGTACAGAACTGGGGTGTGAGAACACTTCGCGGATTTTTGTGTCCTCCTCTGAGGGACCAGGCACTATGTGTGAGCCACGTGATCCCAACAAGGAGCGGCTGAGGGCTGCATCCTGCTAGTGGCAGGAGTCTCTTGCAAGCTCTATCACAGCCATGCTCTCATCCATGCAAGGCCAGGTTCCCCTGTGCTCCCTTCCCTGCCTTCAGGGGTGCCTAAAAATGCAACTTTCCACAGCTACCAGGGGCAGGCTTGGGATCTGAAATCTGCATAGCTTGGTTAAGCTGTGACTGAGGGGTGAGTGGCAAGAGAATGACTCAATAAGGATGCAGATATTTGCTGTCATTTTAGTGATCTTCTATCCAGATCCTCTTTTCACCTGGTACAGGCACCCACTTTACAGGGGGCACTTTGCACATACAATTCTTCCTTAGCATGGGTATTAATTGCAGTCATCCCAGGGACGCAGAGCTATGCTCAGCACTGCTCTGGAAACATGGCCTCACCCACTCTGTCATGTACTTGCAAGAGAGTGGTGGGCTTAGGTGGCATTCTTCCCCAGATGCCTGCATGGGTGAGCCGGGGTTGTTTATCTAGTATCACAAAGTGGGAGGTGGGAGGAAAATAACTGATGTAGCTCAGACTCCCGGTGCCAACAGCACTGTTATACATGTCCCTGCCCACCCCCCTGGCACATGTCTGCTCTGCCTCATCTTTTATTTAAAAGCCATGGCAGCTCCAAAAGCACCGATCTGATGCTCATCCCAGATGCTGCTTGGAGGCCAATTTTCCTGTTCTGGATGGGTTTTGTCTCTCGCTTTTTTGCACTGAGCATCTCCTGATTTTATTGCTGCTTCTGGTCGGGAGACATCCCAACTCCCTCAACACTTGGCCCATGGCTGCTGCTCCTAGACTGCCCACTAGGGGTTGCTCTACAGCACTAAATGCAACCTTGTCTCTCTCGGGCTGAGCAAGTGGCAGGATCCCTTGTTTCTGCTCCACCACCTGCAGGGTGTTTCTTTCCAGGAGCCCAGAGCTGCCTCCAAATTTGTCCCGCTGCCCAGCCACTGCCAAGAGCAGATGTCCCTACGTAAAAGGATAAATGGACACAAATCAGATATTAGGAATGGCAATATACAAAATCCTGTAGGAGAACACTTCAATCTCCCTGGACACACAATAGCAGATTTAAAGGTAGCCATCCTGCAGCAAAGAAACTTCAGGACTAGACTTCAAAGTGAAACTGCTGAGCTTCAGTTCATCTGCAAAATTTGACACCATCAACTCAGGATTAAACAAAGACTGTGAATGGCTAGCCAACTACAAAAGCAGTTTCTTCTGCCTTGGTGTTCACACCTCAGCTGCTAGAAGAGGCCCTCATCCTCCCTGATTGAACTAGCCTTGTTATCTCCAGCCTGATTCTTGCTTGCATATATATACCTGCCTCTGGAAATTTCCACTACATGCATCTGACGAAGTGGGTATTCACCCATGAAAGCTCATGCTCCAATACTTCTGTTAGTCTATAAGGTGCCACAGGACTCTTTGCTGCTTTTACAGATCCAGACTAACAAGGCTGCCCCTCTGATACTTAATAAATAGCAGCTGCCTTCCACCCCAGAAACTTCCGCATTTTGGTGAAGGGCACTGCTTGTACTTCTGAAAAGCACTCTGAGATTTGCAAAATGTGCTGGGTCACTCAGTAACAATTATGAATGATAATCTCCATGTTGCAATGCAGAGCTCATCCGTGCACCTGCCAAGCCAGACAAACTGGGCGCAATGATTCCACGCACATTGCTCCTATCTAATCTGGATTGCTTGGCCTTTCCACTGCGTGGTTCTGGCCTGGGGGACAGGACCCCTCCTGGTGCTGCCCCTCCCTCCCTCCCCAGTGACTGCTTTGGCTGTCACTCTTTACTTTCCCAATCCGAGTGCTGGAGTCTGAGGGACTGGCAGCATCAGCCTCCTGTTCTTTGATGGAACCTGGCAGTGAGATGCTGTGCAGTGAAGGATGTCATGACCATGTGTGTCACTGCAACTGGAAATCAAATAGCTTTGGGTATTTGATATTAATTGTTCTTGCTCTTATTTTCCTCTCCTGCACCTGCTTCTTTTGGCCTATCTATACCATGTTATTAAGAGCCGCAGAGCCATAAAATTACCCTTCCCTTTGTACTGTGGAGGTGGAGTTCCTCCAGCCAGTAGCAGGGCCCCTTTCATGATAAGGGGTTAGTGAGTGGTGTTTATTGAGTGCATTATAGTGGCTAGCTGAGAAACTCTGACATTGGGAACCTGCCTATTAAGTATGCATGTATGTTGCTTATTTGTTAAACTGTATGAAATGTGCTTATTAAACAGTTCTCAGCTCACTGATAGAAATAAAACATGGTCATTACTTTACACAAGCATGTAGCACACTAGCTAAGCATGCTGTGTCCCCTTCTAGTGGCTTGTCTAATCAGAGGATAAGACCCTCCTGCTGCTGCAAGCTAATGAAGCTGCTCCTTTCGATCAAGAGGTGGAGACTCAGGCTTTTAGTGCTGAAGGTCCTGGGTTCAAATAAAAGCAGCAAAGAATCCTGTGGCACCTTATAGACTAACAGACGTTTTGGAGCATGAGCTTCCGTGGGTGAATACCCACTTCTTCAGATGCATGACACATGCATCTGAAGAAGTCGGTATTCACCCACGAAAGCTCATGCTCCAAAACATCTGTTAGTCTATAAGGTGCCACAGGATTCTTTGCTGCTTTTACAGATCCAGACTAACACGGCTACCCCTCTGATACTGGGTTCAAATGCTGATTGTGCTGCATAAAAAGGGCTGTTCTAAACCCACTAAAGTGTCAGACCAGGGGCTTTGGGCTCAGCGAAATGCTCCCACCTAAAGGGCACAATCTGCCGCTTCACACCAGGCCTTGAGGCTAATGCGGAGGCAAGCAGATGACTCCTGAAGTATGAATGAAATTCACCAGCCACACGTGCTCTCAGCCCAGCAAAGGGAATGAATTCTGGAACTGAGCACTGTGCTAAAAGCCACCTGGCTATGTCAGTGCTGGACCCTCAGTTGAGCCTTAGTGGGTAAAGCAGGCCTCCAATGATATGTCTACACTGCAGCCAGGAGGTGTGACTGCAGCTGGGATAGGCAGACCTGAGCTAGTTTAGATCTAGCTAGTTCATGGGTCCTGGATGATGCTGTACTAAGGAGGTCAGCCCTTGCACCGCCCATGCTGCCATGGCTACTCGGCAATTGTTACTCAAGCTAACTTTGATCTAGATCAAAGCTAGCTCGGCCCTGGCTGCAGGAACTGCAATCTCATCTGCCTGCAAGGTAGACACATCCTGAGTCCCAAACCGCACAGGGCTTGACTGGCAGCCAGGGCCCAGCACGAAGCCAGCACTGACTATGGGATCCCAGGGGTCATGTGTTGCACTGCGTGACCAAGCAGCCCCAGTCCCACGTAGAGCATATGGCAGTAAACCGGCCTGGAGGTGATGTGGCTCGTGTGGCCATTGAGGCTCATATCCATAATCTCTTTGCCAGCTGCATGTGCAAAATGCATTCACAGCTATAGCTGCTACTACATCCTGCGGAAACAACTGCAACTGCACTAGGGCCTCCAAACTGTGCATCTTGCTGGCAGACGGTATGCAAAAGCTATCACTTGCCATCCCTTCTGGCTTTGTTGCCAGCCAGCCAGTGTCATCTCTGGACTGATGGACAGTCAGCCTGTCCTCCTACCGGCCTCATTCCTGGTTAGACTCTGGGATAGCTGAGAGACTCTCCCATCTGGCTCTGATGAGATGCAGAGCCCGGTGTTTGCAGCCCACACCGTCTGCCCTTCCATAACACACACAGGAAGGGACAACGGGACAGAACCTAATGACTGCCCATGGAGAGAGCCCCAAGGCCAGAAAAACACTAGTCTAGCTGGACCCTGTTGTAGATCACAGTGCACTCACACAAGCACCATGCCAGGGCATCTGGGCCAGTGTTAGCAAAGGCAGCTGATCGGGCTAAGAGAGCCGTGTGAGCCTGTGGTTTCTGTCCAGCACTAGCAGAACATCCTCCAGTGAGGCCAGGCTCCGAAGCAAACTGAAAGGCCTGGGGAAATCTGAGAGCTCCGGATCCCCAATTCATTCCATGGTTCCTTAACCAGGCCAGGGCAAATGCACCCTGGTGCATTGAGAGAGCCACATGGGCTGTGTCCCTGGGCCTGAGAGGGTGGAGAGGGAAAGCCTGCATGTGCTGGCATCTTCAGTAATGACAAGTTCCCCTTTGTGCTCCCTGCACCTAAGCCCCAGCTCTTCCCAATCCCCAGGGGTGTTGCGCTGGAGATGAGGGCCAGAATCCCACGCACAGCAACTAACCCAGGCAGCAGGGTGTTTCCATCCAGAAAAACACCCCCCCAGACACACCTAGACACTGGGGCTCCAATCCTCAGCTGCTGTAAATCAGGGTAGGCCACTAACATCCATGAAGCTACACTGATTGGCCGTCCCTAGCCCCCTGCCCGATCTAGCCCATGCCGGACAGTGTCAGCACCGTGCCACGCTCTGCCCAAATCCTGGCCTGGGTGAAGCTGGCATGGATAGGGTTGCTGACTGCACTGTGCGGCAGAGTGGTGCACAAAGCTGCTCTAATGCCAGGTGCTGCAGAGGAGGAGGCCCTTGCACCAGCCTGGAGTGCATTAGGCAGCACAGAGAGGAAGTCATTGGAGGGAAAAGGAGGAGAGCTGAGGGAAACCTGGTTCTTGAGGGCAGCTGGGAAAGCAAGGAGGGCAGTTTGGGCTCTCTGCTGAAAGGAATGGGCCCAGGGATGGAGGCTGGATGCACTTAGCTACACTTATTAAAGCTCACGGATTTGAAAATCTTTACTGTATGTATGCTCTGCAGCCTAACAGCTGTTCCCATGGAAACAGAAGCCGGACTTGGTCTCCAACAGCTGAGATTCAATTTTAGGGGCCCCATGTGGGGGGAGTAGAGTCACCTCCACAGTAGACACAGAGGGCCATCCCAGTCCCAGCCAGGCACTTGTCTGGGTTCAGCAGCAATATTTGAAGCTAAGTGGCCACATCAGTGACACTTCCTGTGCTTGAGGCCTACGCATGGTGAATTCCCACCACTGTGTGGCCTGTCTTCTTTATCTTCCTTATCTTCCATTAACTAGATAAGATCTAATGTCCTGTAACCAAAGGTGTGGACACTGGAAAACAAAGAAGAATGTTCAGTAGTTGTCATGGTATAAACTCCCACTCTGAACCTTAGCGTCCAAAAGATGGGGTACCAGCATGAATTCCTCTAAGCTCAATTACCAGCTTAGTACTTGTAGCACTGCCACCAACCAGGAATTCCAGTGCCTGGTACACTCTGGTCCCCCCCAAACCTTGCCCGGGGACCCCCAAGACCCAGTCCCTCTGGATCTTAACACAAGGGAAGTAAACCCTTTCCTTCACCATTGCCTCTCCCAGGCTTCCCCTCCCTGGGTTACCCTAGAAGATCACTGTGATTCAAACTCCTTGAATCTTAAAACAGAGAGGAAAATCCACCTTACCCCCTCCTTCTCTCTCCCCCTCCCAGACTCTCCCTGAGAGAGAAAGTAATCCTAACACAGAGAGAAAATAACCTTTCTCTCCCCCTTCCCTCCTTTCTCCCCACCAATTCCCTGGTGGATCCAGACCCAGTTCCCTGGGGTCTCACCAGAATAAAAAAACAATCAGGTTCTTAAACAAGAAAAGCTTTTAATTAAAGAAGGAAAAACAGTAAAAATTATCTTTGTAAATTTAAGATGGAATATGTTACAGGGACTTTCAGCTATAGACACTGGGAATACCCTCCCAGCCTAAGTATACAAGTACAAATTAAAATCCTTTCAGCAAAATACAAATTTGAACTCCTTCCAGCCAAATACACATTTGAACTCCTCCCCTGCCAAATATACATTTGCAAATACAGAAAACAAACATAAGCCTAACTTGTTTTATCTACCTAGTACTTACTATTCTGGACATATAAGAGACTGTATCAGAGAGATTGGAGAGAAACCTGGTTGCACGTCTGGTCACTCTCAGAACCCAGGGAGAACAACCAAAAACTAACAGCACACACAAAAACTTCCCTCCCTTAAGATTTGAAAGTAACCTGTCCCCTGATTGGTCCTCTGGTCAGGTGACAGCCAGGCTTACTGATTTTGTTAACCCTTTACAGGCAAAAGAGATATAAAGTACTTCTGTTCTATTAACTCTTACTATCTGTTTATGACAGTAGTGTATGAAAAATCACACGAGAGTCTCTGCTAACTGCCCCAAGGCAGGGGAGGAATCCAACAGAATTGTAACAATCCATATTTTATATCAGCCGAGTGAAAGAAAACCCAAATTACTCCATCCATCAAAGCTCTCTGGCTGGCCACAGGCCATATAAACAATGGCAGGTCTTCAGAGGTTCTCCAGCATCGATGCAGCCACCGAGACTTGAGGCCAGGTTTTCCAAAAGGCTCAGCACCTGCCAGCACCTAAATCAGTGGCCAAGTTTTCCCGTGCTCAGTGCCCACCAAGGATACATCTAAGCTGCAAAAACGAACCCCCTGGTAACCCATCTCAGAGCCCCAGGTCAAGTGCCTTGTGCTTGTGAGGCTTGCACTGCAGAGCTAAAACTAGCAGTGGAGATGTGCTGGCTCGAGCTGAAACCCAGCAACAGGGGAGATTCTCAGACCCCCGGCTCCAGCACAAGCCTGAATGTCTATGCTGCTATTTTTCGCACTGGAGCATGGGCCCCATAAGCCCAAGCCAGTTGACCCAGGCTCTGAGACTCACTGCTGCAGAGTTTTTTTTTGAAGTGTAGACGTATCCTTGGACACTTAAATGACACTGATGTCTCAAAGCCAGCCAGCATAGAGAGGGCATCAGGCTGGAGGGCTCAGTGTTTCTGTATTAGGGCAAAGACTGTGCGTGCATTTGGGGCAGGGAGTAACCAAGGTTCCTGGATGCTGCAGAAGCAGGATAGCAGGATAGAGGCTGGAATATGGTCAGGACACTGAGGTTAAACCATCTGCTCTTGGGCAAAGTGCCATAGAATCTTTAATGACAACAAGGGCTCAGGAGCTAAGTTTGCGAAACACCTCCAATGGCCACTGGTGCAGGACAGATGCAAAGGCAGCAGCACCATTGTGGTGGTAGCCACTGCAGGCTGTGAGTGCTGGACAGTCCAGTTGTTAGGTTGGGGGGACTTGGAAGACCCAGGTTTAGTTCCCTGCTCCTCCATATGCTTCCTCGGTTCCCCATCAATACAAGGGGGACAGAGGTCCCGCCTGCCTCCCAGAGGTGTGTGAGAATCAACACATTCAGGGCTCTGAGATGCTCAGTAATGAGGGTAATGGACTAAGTGCTGCAACAGTCTGCCTTTCACTGTGCCTGCCCCAGCTCTGTGGCACCATGAGTGATGGAACACCCGTGGAAGGGCACAATTTGGAAAACAGTGTTCCACCCTCCAGGAAAGACCTTTGGCCAATGAGGATGTGTCCTGATGATGCCATGAGTCTACGCTGGAGTTCCATTGGCAGAGCACGCTGAGATTAGGGATGGAGGCTCCCAAAGCTCTCAGCTTGGGCTCCCGTTCAGACCAGTCAGATCAATGCTGAGTGCTTTGAAAACCCCACTAGCTTCAGTGGAGCTTGTCTGAGAGAGGAGGCTGCTTGCACCTCTTGCTTTAAGCACAGCAACAGACTCTAAGCACAGCACAGCAACGGCCTCCCGCCGCTGCAGGCCAGAATCGTGATGGAGTGACTGCTGGCCACCCTGCCTGTTGTTACACAACTGGTACTCAAATGTCCACCAAGCTGCTCCCAGCCCTCGTGAGTATGTTCACAGAAACACATTCCCAGAAAAGCTTATTGTGTAGCTGAGACCCTTGCTCTGTCATGCCTGCGGTGGTGAGCACCCAGCCTGGAGGCAGCACTGCTGCAGTCCTGCAGCTGGGAAGATGGACATTCAGCAAGACGCAGGCAGCCCATTCTTGTGTCAGAGCAATTGGTTTCTGGAGCTCCTTGGGAAGCTTAACATGCAACATTCCCTGAACATTTGGCAGGGAAGAGCTGCAAGGGCAGGAAACATGTTGGCTACTGCTAAATTACTGGCTTGCAAGCAGGAGGTGCACAATTGAGCAGCAACAGCTAACCACTGTAATAGTGCATGGGCTTTTGTTCTACCCCGGTTGGCTGAAGGGAAGAATCAGCATGTATAATGGAATAGTCCCAGGAACTGTGTTCTCAGCAGCTGAATTCTCATGCAGACAAACTGATTCCACCTCCTCCCTCTCCAGTGGCATCGTTTGATCCTATAATCAGCCGATATTAGCTGCTGGAATTGCCATTTACCCAGAGGGCCCAGTTTATCCCTTTGCCTCAGCTCACCTTTGTGTCTCCTGCTGGGAACTGCTGGAGCCTTCTTTAGCCCCCAGCCTTTGGAGCCCTGACCTGTACCTGGCTGCCCATGGCTCCTGTGGGCCATCACGGTCGGTAAGCCAACATGCCCCTGACTTGGGATCTCCTGGCTGCTGAGATCTCTCACTTAAAACCTGGCCTTCCTAATTACTCATTATTAATTAGAAACCAAATGTATTGAGCTGCTGGTTTCATGTGTTTGACCTTTGCTTTGGAATCGATACCAAGCTAAAGCAAGAATGTTCCCATCTGACGGGTGCCAGGTGCAATGTGGTGGTGGGACTCAGCCTGCTCTTTGCTGCAACCACAAGACACCTTCACCACTGGGGCCATGCTTGGCAGCATCAGCAGAGAGCCCAGCAACAGGAGGGAAACTCCACAAATATTCCCAGGTGAGGAAGCGGCTGGAATCAGGGGCAAGGCGGAGTGACTGGTCCTTTTCCCAGCAGTAATGGTGCTCCTTTACCACACAGATCCCAAGGTGACAAGTGCCTTAACAATGCCTGGGCAGTCCTGAATGGGGCCACAGAGACCGGACTCCCCTTTAGCCCTGAAAGGAGTCCCTGCAGGACAGAGGTGCAATGAGGGGGCAGCTTGCCCTGCCCATACCTGTGCTGTGCCTATTCTGTGGGTAAACTGGACGGCTGGAGGAGGAACCCTCTTCAAAGAGAGGAGTTTACACATGATGGAGAGTCATAGATTTTCAAGAACAGAAGGGACCATTATGATCATCTAGTACAGTGGTTCTCAACCTGCAGCCTGTGAGCTGCTTGTGGCCCAATCAGCAAAGAGCTGTGGCCCATGTGACATCCTCAGGGCCATAGAGGTAGCATTGTATGCAGCCCACATAACACATTGTGGGCCACATATGCGGCCCACAATGGTAGATAGGTTTAGAACCACTGATCTAGTCTGATCTCCTGCATCACACAGGCCAGAGAACTGCATCCAGTTATCTCTGTCTTGAACCCAATAACTTTGCTTTGCAACTTATGTAAAGCATATTATTGTCCTAGACCTTAGAAGTGCAAGCCATGGAGGAAGGCCCCATTTTGCTCGGCATTGTACAGAGACAGAACAAAAAGATGGTCCTGGTCCCAGAGTTTGCAATCATCCAAAAAAGCATTCAGTCTAGCCTGGAAGACATCAGGAGATGGAGGCTTCCCCTCTTCCCTAGGCAGTTTGTTCCAATTGAAAGTTTAACACTTCCTGTAGTTCATCTGTGAGTTTCTGTCCAAAGACACCGACAGGTTAGCGTCCACGCATAACACAAACTCCTCCCATCGTTGTCATGTAAAGCCTCAGCTCAAATGCAATTGTAAGATCTGTAACTTGTATCATTAAGTTCTGCAACCTTTTTGCAGACTTTGTAACTTCAGTTACTGGCATAGCCTTTTAAGTTTTGTAACCGTTGCAAGCTCTGTAACCTTTTCAAGTTACCACTTGTATGAACTTCCAAGCTGTGTAATATCCCATCACACAGTCTGAGAGAGTGTGAACAAGAGAGTGTGTGGGGAAGATAAAGGAGAGTGAACAAGGAAGGGTATGTGAGATTGGGCGGAGAGGAACTGCGAGGAGAAAGGAGCCAGGAGCCAGGTGTGTCTAATATAATGAAAGGAACTGGTCTGGGAATGCTTCTCGGTGACGGATGTAACCCTTCTGCCCCTCTGAGTTGGCAGCAACAAGGGCTGGGTTCAGTATCCAGGGGTTCCGTTTCAGTAACACAATGCATAACCGGCTCGAGCCCCCACCCAGTGACCTGGGATACTCACATACCACACTCCCCTGGGCGCCTCTAGGAGGCAATACTTCCCCTCTCGCAAGCACGGAGTCTGAGTGTAGCAAAATCTTTTTAATAAAGGGAGGAATCAATGCGGCATCCCATTGAAGAAACACCACAAACCGGGTTATAACACAAACCATAAACAAAAACCCACCTCCAAGTACGTTTGGCACTGTCCTTTTTCCCCTTAGGGTTTTAAGTCCAATCACCCCAAAGTCCAACAACCCAAAAGTCTCTGGTCAATGCCACCCCAGAGTTCGAGACTTTATCTGTAGAGGTCCCTCCCCCCAGCCTGGATAGAAAGGGGCACCTTACGTGGTCCAGGGCCAACTGCCCTGCCTCTCCGTGGGTTCTGCTTCTGCCTTCTCCACGAACTGCTCCGCTTTACCAGCTGCTCCACTCTGCTCCTCCAGTCATCCTCAGGAACTGCTCCGCTCCACCAGCTGCTCTGCTCCATGAGCTGCTCTGCAAACTGCTTGGCTCTGCTCTGCTCGCTCTGTGGGCCGCTCCACCCGTCCCACAGCTACTCCGCTCTGCCAGCCGCTCTGCTGCCACCAGCTGTCCCGTGATCCGCTCCAGCCGTCCCCACAACTGCTCCACTCCACCAGCTGCTCTGTTCCACAGTATATCTTCAGGCTCCCCCCACTAGTTAACACAGTACTCAGTGCTCTCAGCTCAGTTATTTCAGCTCTTTAGTGATTTCAACTCTTAGTGATCTCAGCTCTTAGTGGGGGAGCCCCAGTGCTAGTGCACCATTAGCCCAAAGTGAATTCAGCTCAGTAACCTGTATTTAGATTCTTGAGGGAATAAAAATCAACTCTGACATTCCACAGTGGAGAGAGGAGGGGGTGGAACTGGTGCTTCTGGGTCCACAAGGAGACTGCACCACCAGGCACAGATACCTGTCCCCAGCCTCTCTTAATTCACTGGGTTTTGGAACCCATGTCCCTTGTCTAGCAAGTACCACCCAACTGAGGGTGAGTCATTTGTCACCAAGCAGTCCCACAGCTCAGCAGTCTGGGATAGGGTAGGCGTGCCTATGCATATACACTCTCTGAAATTCTTTCCACCAGATGTCAGGGTAGAGCTTATCCTGACTCTGCTTACATGGACACAGATGGAAAACTCAGTGTACATGCCAGGAGCCGCCCAGTTCCAGCAAAAGGAAGCAGCCATGCACACAAGCAGCTGCTGCTTCTTGACCTGTTCAGCAGCCTGGATTCGTGACCGCAGGCGGACACTCCCCAGATCTACCACACTTCGGCTTCTCAGCCTCCATGCTGTCTCCAGTAACTCTCCACCTGTGTAAGTGTGTGGGTGCATGAGGGTATGAATGCAGTGAATGTGTGCATGTATGAATAAGCTCCATCTCTTTTCTATCTGAACTAACAGCGGCATTGTAATAAAACTAAAACAAGTGTGACCCTGGGTTTGTTTTTAGGAGACGAGAGGTAACAATTGTAACTCATCAATCTCAGAAATGGTGGCAGGGGAACGAGAGCTTTGATATCCCCTGGTGACAGGCGATAGAAAAGTGTAAAGTAGGTCATGCCTTCTACTGAGGTTCCGGTTATAAATGGTTTATAAATGATTAGCAGATGTCCCAGGCATGTTGCAGACATGAACACGACAGGTGACAGGTGGCTAAAAGAGCAACAGTAGACCGTGTTGCAGATGGCTATAGCCATGGTTATAAAGCAATCTATTGACCTGTTGCACACTAACAATTAATTACCCATGTAGTGACAGTTTTATTAATCATTATTAGTTTTTCATAAGCTATTTATAAAGGGAAACTTATGATGAAAAGTGACTACCCAAAGTCCACTGTTACAGTCCCTGTTAGGAGGGCATTGCTGCTGGGGTGAATACTCAGCTCCATTCACTGTAGCCAACAACTCAAAGTACCTGATGTCTCCCATGATGCATGAAAGAGGCGGTCCATCATGGGATTCTGTGGCCATGGTGCCTCATGGGTGATGTAGCCTGGTGTACAGAAAAGAATGAACACATGAGGTACCCAAACTATAACTCCCATGAGACACTGCAGCAGCATTTCTGAATAAAAATCTTCTGGTTTTCAGTCAAAAGCTTTCAAGCCTTTTTATGAAAAATCAAAATTTTCCTTGGAAAGTAAACACTTTGAATGAAAACATTTGTTTTCTTGAAAACCAAATTTGGACATTTTCAATCAGCCCCACTCTGTCTGAACATTTGGGCCACTTTTCTTTTGGTGCCCAAATACGGATGCAAGTACCTCAGAGTTGAACAAGTCAGCCCATATATGTTGTGTCTGAATACTATTATTATGATATTATAACCTCTTTTCTTCCACCTTCCTATCCCTATGTCCAGAAAGCCCAGTGAGGTAGATATTCGCAGTCCCAGGGGATGAGTTCTCAGTCTAGGCTCATCTCTAGAACTGGTGACAAAATGGAATTTCTGTTCCATGGGAAATTTCCACATTTTGAAATTGGTTTTCTGAATGAAAGGCCAAAATGTTCAGTTGAAAATGTTTCAACCAGCTCTGTTTGTCTCCCTTGTCACTTTGTGATCTAATTTCTTGTTGGTGGCATTTCCTGGCCTCGTCCAGTCTAGCAGAGTCGAAAGGCTCCTGCTGGAGAGCCAACTGACACTCAGCATGGCACATCTTTCCTTGCAGACTTGTTATAGTTACGCCTGCCATGTCCTCACTTCCCTACCAGGCCCCTCAGAAATATTGCACTGGATTCTTTGATGTTTCCTTTCCTCAGCTTTTTTTTTTTTAAAGTAGAGTGGGACTCATTGGAGCCCACTTGCCTCATTGTCCATGCTGATCTCCAAATGCTTGCTCCTCTCTCTCCCTCCTGTGTGGATTCACTTTCACACTGAAATCTGCAAGCTTGCTATTCTCCTATTGATCAGGTATTTGCTCAAAGTACATAACTGATCCACCAGTCTCCTCCCTCCCCTTCTTGCTCCTACCTGCCACACCTGGGGCACCATGTCAAATCAGACTTTGTCTCCTTGACAGCACATTGGCTTGTGATGCACTGGCTTTTCCCTCACACAAGACTGAGGTTTGTACGTGAGGTGAATGTAGTGCTGATGATAGGTGGAGGCTCTATGGATCAGGTAAAGCATAGGCAGGGATGGGGCATGCTTCCTTCCCACCTGACATGTGCCTCAGCCAATGCTGGAGGAACCTGTGAGAGGACAGCTCAGTCTCCCATCAACTCTGGGCCTCTTTGCTGAGACCTACCAACCAAAAGGCCAGAAGCGGCAATGGTGGCAGTTTTTGGAACGTGGACCTTCACCCACTGGAAACTGGGCAGTGACCCATCAACTGCATTTCACGTAAGCCGTCAACCAGCCAGCAGACGACAATGACTTTCATTCACTGTTAGCTTGGGCTGAATTTGAGCCAGTGACCTAAAGGCAGAAGGCTCTGTGTCCCATGATCCATCCCACAATGTGCTCTATTGAGCTCTTCCATTCTAGGAGTCTGGAACTCACCTGTGTGGTGATGGATGTAAATTCACCAGCTTCAGTTGTACGCCCCACCCTGCACTGGGATGTCCATAGAGAACAAACCTCTCCTCCAGCTGAGTTGGGGAAGCTGCTTACACCAGTGGCTGGAGGCTACACACTATTTGGGGTGGCCTGGGAAGTGGGGGTTGTTTAGATTCATTTATATAGTAGGTGCCTTTGGTGCCATTCAGCAAAACAGATCTTGTTTGTAAGTAGATAAATGGCTGGAAATTGGAGAAAGTATCTGTCTATCTCTCTGGCCTAATGGCGATGCCATGTCTCCTCCTCCTCTTTCTTTCTTTCTTTCTTTCACAATTGTGTTGATCAAAGGTTTCTAGATTTCACCAGCTCTGTCTGGTCTGGAGGATCCATGTGGCTCAGCAGGTAGAGAATGAGATCAGAGCCTTTTGCCACTGGTTAAAATCTCTCCCGGTCAGTGGCTCTTGAGAAATAAGCTGGGGATATTGGTCTGGTTCACATCACACAACCTGCCTTCACAACATGTATCTTGCTAGGAACCTCAGCAGAGAGGCCAAAGATCGGCTGGGGGATGCCAGAGGTCCCTTCTGATCAAGTGGGGAGCAGCAGGTGGGAGAAGCACACACTGCTGCTACCAGTGCTGTAGCTGTTCTGGGGATACAAGGACTGTCAATCCAACTTCATCCACCAGCACACACACCCACAAAAGTCATTCCGCAAACAGGAACTGAGTGATGGAGTTTCCTCCCCAGTCCTTTCCCTGCACGCACACTGTGGTCGACCTACAATCCTCGCTCACTCTTGGCTCTAATGCACCCTCCCAGAGTTGTTCCTGGATGAGGCTTCTCACTATCATGAGGCTTAATCAACTCTCCAGGATTCTGATTTAAATTCAGTCTCTTAACATTAATGACATGGGAGGAAATTAAGTGGGTCATTAACAAACTATGGGCTTCATTGGGAATTAGTTTGCTTCTGACCCAACTGCAAAGTGGAATCTAATAAACACCTAGTTGTGCATGCACAGGAGAGTTTGTGAGGTCATAAGAAAGAAAGAAAGAAAGAAAGAAAGAAAGAAAGAAAGAAAGAAAGAAAGAAAGGGGTGGCTTTTCAAGTGTGAGTGTAATTCACCACCAGTGGTAGCAACAGAGGAAGCCATAGCATAGGCCAGGCATCTAGTCCTGGATGTGGAGTGCAGAGCAGAATAACAAGGCAATTCAGGCAGCAGCACTGGGAATGATCGGTGGGTCCAGAGCTCAAGCCATGTTTTACAAAGGCATTCTGGCAGCCTGGCAACTGGGACAGGGTTAAAGTCTGTCCTGTGGGATGGATTCATTGTGTTGGCCCCAAATATATTTGGGGATGATTTAGGGCTTGTAGAATGTGATATAGCCCTGTCAGAACTAGGGTGACCAGATGTCCCCATTTTATAGGGACAGTCCCAATATTCGGAGCTTTATCTTATGTAGGCGCCTGTTACCCCCAGCCCCTCAGACCCTCTGTCCTGATTTTTCACACTTGCTATCTGGTCACCCTATTCAGAACAGAATCCTCCTGTCAGAGGGTGGCTGGACCCTTAAACAGAGATGGGTTCCACTCCACCTCTGACACAGCCAACTCTCTTCCCCAGGTGAGGAAATGAGGAAGGTCATGTGATGGGTGGGCCAGGCCTATTTAGCCCAGAGGTCAAGGGAGAAAGGGGATGTGGCAGACAGGGCAGCCCAGAGGATTCAGGGGTCCTGGGGTCTTCAGCAGTGGGGGGCCCCGCTTCAGTGATAATTCGGCAGTAGGGGGTCCTTCCGCTCTGGGACCCGCCACCGAAGTGCCTCGAAGACTCGCGGCGGGGACCCTCGCTGCCGAATTACTGCCAAAGTGGGATGCGCTGCCGAAGTGCTGGGTCTTTGGCGGTAATTCGGAGGCGGGGGGTCCTTCCGCCGCCAAATTGCCAATGATGACCTGGAGCAGAAGAAACTCCGGGGGCCTGGGTCCCGCAAGAGTTTTCTGGGGCCCCCAGAGCAAGTGAAGGATCCCGCTCCAGGGGCCCTGAAAAACTCTCGTGGGAGCTCCTGCGGGGCCTGGGGCAAATTGCCCCACTTGCCCCTCACCCCGGGCTGCCCTGGTGGCAGATGGCCATGGGGAACCAAGGAGAGCACAAAGCAGGCAGGGCCTCGGTGGGTCTGCTCAGGTAGGAGCAGGGAGCAGCCCAGAAGAGCTGAGGAGAGAGATGGAAAAGAGCTTGGGAAGGATGAAAGCTGAGCCCAGGGGGACAGAAGAATTCAAGGTGAGAAGATAGACCCCTTGGGAAGGAGGGTGGGGCCCAGTTTGAGACTAGTGCAGAGACTGTTTGTTTTGGACTTGGCCTGAGGAGTGCTATGTCCCTGGAATGGGTGGACTTTTGTTAAGGACTTAGCTGGAGGGCCTGTCACTGCAGCAGCCAAGCCACACAGTGGAGTTTACTGAGGAGCCCTGAGAAGGAGAAACTGAGGTAGGGCTGCTGTAGAGCCACCTGTGCCCCAAGAGGGGAACTGTGGAGGTGGCAGCCTAGTAACATCTCCCATGCAAACTGGGATGAGGAACCTTGATTAGGAGGTTCAAGGACTGAGTGGGCTCTGGAGACTGGAGGGGGGCCCTCCTGGCCAGGGGTGGGTCTTAACCATGCTGGGCCTGGCCTGTGAACACATAGAGTCCTGCAGGGCTCCCCCAGGAGCACTGGTTTCAGCTGGAAGGGGCCAGTTTTGTTTACACTGTGCTTCTTCAGCCGTGGCTCCCCTGTAACACAGCTCAGCCAGAGGGGAAAGGCTGGCGACAGAGCCCGTGCCTGCAGACTGTTAGCTTCTGCTGACTGTGTGTCCAGGTGGTGAGGGCTGCCCATATGGGGCTGGGGGTAGCAGGTTCACCTGGTCAGCAAGGAGAAGCCTCTAGCTGGTCCCTTTGGATCAGGATGTGAGGAGGAGCACACAGGTGAGGTACAAACTGTTCGAATAGCGTCTCAGGCACAGGTCTCCATAGCAACCGCGGCCGGCCGGTGACTCAATCAGATCCTAATCAATGGAACTCTGCAAAGCAGCACATGGGGTCTGAACACGTCAAAACCAACCAGGGCAGCGCTGACTTATAGCAGCTGTCAGGGGCTCCCATCCCCACCCCCGAATCAAGGCAGGCCAAAGCACCCATTCCTTGTGTCACGGAGTGTGGGGGAGTCCGGCCCAGCACCCCTCTTCCTGGGTCCCACAGTGACTCTCAGCCAGCCAGTAAAACAGGTTTATTGGACAACAGGAATGCAGGTTACAGCAGAGCTTGTAGGCACAGTCAGGACCCCTCAATCAAGTCCTGCTGGAGTTTCAGGGTGCTTGGGTCCAGCATAGGATCCCTTGAATTCCCCTCACCCAGCCCAAAACCGAAACTGAACTGCCCCTCCTCCAGTCGGCCGATTCCTTTGTCCAGCTTCCTAGGCCAAGGTGCTAACCCCCTCCCCCTTACCTGGCTCAGGTTACAGGCTTAAAAATCTTGTCCCTCACCTAAAGACATCCCCGGCTCTCCCATCCCCCACACAGACAGCCCCTACTCCATCACACCTTGTGTGCCCAGAGGGAGAGATTGGCACCTGCAATTTGCATTAGAGTTGTTCCTTCAGGCAACGAGGCCCAGATCCTCAAAGCTATTTAGGCACCTAACTCCCAGTGGGCTCTAGTCACAACATAGGAAGAGGGTTGCTGTGGCAACCCCCTGCAACACCCATCCAGGCACAAGAGGGCTTATTAGTGCAGGGCGCCCACTAAACACAAGGTAGGGGCCTTCATGTTGGAGGCTCTTCCCTGCAACACTGACCCACAATGCAATGGGACTAGAGCTCTTGCAACAACTGCTTCCAGTCTGGGAGGGGTGTTGGTCAAGCTCTTTGAGACTGGTGTGTGGAGAAGCTCTGAATGTGGTTGCTGTCTGGTGAACACACTAGCAGTGTGGATGGGTCCTGATAGATCTTCTCCTTGTGCTATATCTGCTTTCTGTACATTAAAGCAGATGCATGTGACCCAGGGCTTCTATCTCCAACCCCTTGTGGAGAGGTATATTGACACTCCATAATGCTAGCCCTGAATGACAGCTGCTTATTATGGTCCCAGACTCTGAATTTGGAGGTGATGCGAGGGTGTTCCTCTTCTGATATCTGGACATCCAGTCGGCATTGCTTATTACAAAACTTTCCCTCACACAACTGCCTGGCTGTATCTCTCATTTGCCATGTTTCTGTCATTCCTGGAAGACCCTGGAATACCAGATGTACCTGCCTCATCCCTTTGCTGGTGTTAAGGGTGGGTTTTCAGAACTAAAGGTCAATTCTATGCAGCATCCAGGGAAAGACAGATCCAAAGTGGATGTTGCATCTCTGCGACAGGAAAATTGTTTTCTAATCTGGATGATGCTGCAGAGGGTAGCTTCTTTTAGAATTGACTCAAGTAATTTATGGGCCAACTCGACTGTAGAAAGGTCACACGCAGATACGCATCCTGGAGAAAGCACTCACAGCCAAGGCAATTGCATATGATTTCGTTCCTTTTGCAAAGTCTCTTTATTGGGGTGAATGACTTCGATGTGTCAGAGTGGTTGGCTTCTGTGGCGGCAGTGATGCATGCACCGGATTTGGGACTCAGCTCTTTGTTAGGCTCAAAGCAGCCAAACACTGGACCTGGTTCCTTTGTAGTAAGCACAACAGCCTGGGAACATCCTCTCTAGATTCTGGCCCAGGACTTTGGAGCAACCAAAAAGATCAGTCCCCAGAGATTCCATCCCAGCTTTTAGACTGAAACAATTTCCTGCAGGAATTGCATTTCAGGACTTAGTCAGTGCTGTGTGAATTATTCACCCAGGGCTGACATGATCAATAAAATCCATAGTTACAGTCTGGATCTCACTATTAGAGATGCGCAAAGAGTGGGGAAATTGTGGAGGGGGTCACAAATTTGTTTGAACAGGTTCAAGAGATATCGGCAAACAAAGGACTTTGCACCTGGTTAAAAGGACACATGTCCTAGAGGGGACAGACAAAGAGGGAGACAGTGTGTGTCTGTGATGGAGTGTATACACCCCACAGTATAGCAGCCAGGAAGAGGTTGGTTGACAGAACTGTTACTTCCTGAGTGAGCTATGACTTAGTGACCGACTAGTAACAGCTGAGATAAAAGGCTGTAGCCCAGGCAGAGTGGGGTGGCTGCCAGAGAAACTGGGGATGTCTCAGGGTGTTTCCTCAGCAGTAACCTGGCAAAGAGCCACTCAATGAACAGACTCGTAGGCCTGCCACAAGGAGAGCGGGTAAGACTGCTGGGCAACAGCAGAAGGGACATTTCTTTCCCTCTTGCCCTGCAAACTGGGAAAGAGAAGGCCAGACTCCTGGAAGTCCATGTTAGTCTGGTCAAGGAGTAGCCAGCCCAGACCCAGATTGCCAGGAGACTGGGCTCTTAAAGACAGGGTATCATAATGTCTAGAGCCTTGTGAAAATCTTATTTTGGATGATTTTTCACTTTATTTTTTTGGGAATTTCATTTTTCTCTCTCCAGGGATGTGGGGGTTGGGGCCTGCCCCTGCTTGGGGGATTGAAATGAAGTTCCCAGTGAAGCAGGGAAGCCTGGAGGTGTGGGCTGGAAAATGAATTAATCCCGCAGGGTGGCTCCAGTCCTGCAGTTACCTCGGCTCCCTGCTCAGGGTATTGTGAGCTGGTGCATGAGGTTGCAATGCTGTTCAGGTTTGACTGGTCTGCCTCCTCCCCAATTACAACAGGGGGTGGGTGGGTTAGCAGGCCAGATCTGAGCAGTGCAGTGACACCCTGCGCTGGGTCACAATGCCACTCACTAATGTTTGACCCAACCTGAGGGGAATTTTGTTTTACCCTTTGGGTTTTTATTTCATTTCATGTTATCTTGCATTTCGAAAGCATGGGGCTCTAATAATAACCCTTTGGATATGGATGAAGGAATGAGCCCCTTCACAGTCCCCCACAAGTGGGGGTGTCGGAATGAGCCAGAAACCCAGCATTTGTACAGTGATTAATAAATCAGGATCATTGCTACTTCTGAAGGACATGTAATGCTTGCTGTGTGTCACATTTCCATTTCCTTGACATTCTATTATCCTTAACATTCTACATCAAAGGTCACATTCATTTCATTAGTTTTCAAGCAGCTACACCATGTGCCTTTTGATAAATGATTGTTCTAAACTTATTAGGCAATTACTGAATTAAAATATTTAGTCAGAGAAACTCTCTTTGAGTGCTTTTCTTGTGTGAAAGTCTTTGAATTTACCAGCCCACTGGACTGGGATCCTTAGCCAGCCAGTGTCCTGGGTCCCGCCATCCATCACTTTGATTCTCACTCAAATGTATAGGCTGAACAATACAATCAAGAATTCAACTATTGTATTTCACTGGAAAACATTTATACTCCCTGTCTGTCCTGTAGGTGGAGTCTCTGCATCCCTCCTCTAGTCAAGGCAAAGGACCATCTTCTCCCATCTGAATACTTGGCAGGCTAAATAGTGTCCATACTGTGTGCCATGGCTGGAATGGGATCGTTGTGTTCTTCCATGAACTTGCAAGCCATGGAATCTCTGAGAGGTAGTTACATTCCACTCTCATGAAACTGAGAAATAAATAGCTTCTGGTAAGGCTGCTTTGTCTTAAGCGCATTGTGAGTCCTCTCACCAACATTTTCGATGTCCCAAGTTGGGACCTGTGCACTGATTGCTCTTTGCCATCATATGATGTAATGAGATGGAGAAATAGGGATTTTTCTCCCAGGTTTTTAATCTGCATGAATCTTTTTGCTGCTCAGTGATACATCTGGGAGGAATTCAAACCTGGAAGCCTTTACAGTCAGGCTTTGCATTGCTCCAGCATCTTTCACCTGCGGAGCTGAACAGCCTTTACAAATAGTACGAAAGCTTACACCCCACTTGTGAAGCGGATATAATTTACAACCTGTTCTAGAAGTCAGGGCACTGAGGCACAGCTTTTGTGATTTGCCTTATGTCACAGAGCAAGTACAGCATCCAAGCCAGGAGTGATAGAACCCAGGAGTCATGGCTTCTATTCCTGTGCTCTAGCCACTAAATACAACTGCCTCCTCTTACCCCCGTATCCGCTGGAGTGGCCCAATGACTTGCAGCTTTTGGAAGCTGGTAACATCTCAGATGATGGGACAATGCTCACTGAATTATGGTATTGTGGGAATTTTGACTATTTGGGCGATGAGAATGCTTATCCAAAGCACAGGAGTAAATTAACTCAGGTACCACTCATAGTAAGAGGCAAAATTGCCACAAGGGGGAAGAAAAAGTGATCTGAAAGTAATAATACACCTCTACCCCGATATAATGTGACGCAATATAACATGAATTTGGCTATAACGTGGTAAAACAGCACTCCAGGCAGGCAACGCTGCATGCTCCAGCAGATCAAAGCAAGTTCAATATAACGCTGTTTCACCTATAATGTGGTAAGATTTTTTGGCTCCCGAGGACAGCATTATATTGGGGTAGAGGTGTACTTAAGACTCAGAGAGTTCCTCCTGCAGATCTCAAAGCACTTGGTATGTGCGGAAACTGAAGCACCAGAAAGGTTGAGACCTGGCTGAGATCACACAGCAAGTAAGTGGTAGATCCTAGCTAGGACACAAGACACTGGACGGGGAGTCAGAGCAGCTATCTGTTGATCAGTTGTTTAGTGCCACCTTGTGGTGAGCTCAGATGAGGACCAGGCTGCTACTGCAAGAGTTGACCTAGATGAAGAGGACCTAGTAAAGCAAAAGGTGCACCTGTATAGCTACACTGATGTAGCTAAACCCATGCAACTAAAGTGATTGTGTCTGTTCACATGGTAGCGTTTGCTCTGGTTTAAGCCACATCACTTTTCAAGATGTCCACGCAACTGACTGAGTGGCCGTTTGTGGGGTCAGGAAGGAATTTTTTTCCAGATCAGATTGACAGTGACCTTGAGGGCTGAGGGTTTGCCTTCCCCTGCAACATGTGAGTGCAGGTAACTTCCCAAGATTATCTGCGTAGATCTCAATCATTCCCTGCCATGGGGGGGGGGGGTGTCTTGGGCACTGGTGCACCTTGGTCTCTTCTATTCTCTGCCTGTGGCACATAACCATCTAGTCTCCTGAAGGTGGTAATACTTTGCTCTAGTCTTGGTTGTTGGGCTTAGTGTGTGGCGTTGGGTGGTGGTGGTGGAACTATGATATACTAGAGATCAGACTAGATGACCTGGTGGTCTCTTCTGGCTGTAAACTCTGAAATCACCATGGTGCATTGCATTGTGGGTAGGTGTCCTAGGGTACTGAGCATCTCGTCTCAATGCATTTTTGGGCAATTCCTGCTGCATCCCAGAATTCCTTAGCTGTCCATACCATTTCTAAATAATTCCCTGCCAATGTGGACGAGGCCAGGATGAGTGATGACTTCAGAGAGGCTCTGCTGATTATTTCTACCAGCCTAGGATCTGGCCCTGAGTGATTCACGTGGAGCTACTGTAGGGTCCCCATCTTGGACACTAGTAGACCTTGCAGTCTGAATCCCTGTGGATTAGGAGTCAGATGAGGAATAGTGTATGCTGTTGTCTTTTGTTGCTATGTCCTCTCCCTTGTTCTCAGTTAACCTCTTGTCATTACAATGGAGAAGTGTGTTGTATCTTACCATTGTACCAGTTACCTGCTTGCATACGCCAGTACATCATTCTGTGCTGTTAGGCTGCCCAGCTGAGAATTACTAGACACCCACTGGTAACATTTTTACATTAGCCTGAATTATGGTGTTAATGTGAAATGCTCTACTGTTTCAGATGCGCTCTTTTGTCTGTTACTCCTGGGAGACTTGTGCTGGTGCTTAAAAACTTTCTCAAATGAAGAGCTATTCCTCAGGGCTGTAATGCAAAGAGTCTGGACAGTTTAGCATTTGCTGCTATTCTTTTTGTAATGGATTTTTGCATGTGCCCAAAGTCTTAATATGTTTTTAAAGCTACAAATAGGAGGGTAAAGGCCTGGTTGAAAATAGCCTTCTGATTTTTATTCCTTAGCCAGAGCTGCTATTGCATAACACTGCCTCTCACGAGAGAAAGGTCAATTAATTAGTATAAAAATCGGAGGCATCTCCACTCAGACTGTGTATGGGTTATACAGGGTTCAGTTCAGATCATATTGCTTTTGTCTCTTTCAGGAGAGACAGCAGGTGTGTTTTAAAATGCACATGCCGACTGGATCGGAGGGGGTGCAATGTAACACAATCCTTCCCACATATATCCCTCTGCTGTTTACATTCAAGAAACCCTTGTGTCACCGGGGCTTTTAAATACACTGAAAAACAAATGCCCAATGGAACCTGAGTGGCCATAATATCCATTAACCATGGTGACGGCTGATCGTGATGAAACCAGACTTATTTCTTCAGGGTTCTCTTTCTTCCATCTTCATCCCTCAACACAATTTTTTATTCTTTTACAAATGTTTATATGAACTGTTGAACTGAACTGAACTGAAGACAGAAAGGGTCTAATGATTCAGAGCTCAGTTGCAGCTGTCCCTTAACTCAGCCCCAGAATACCTTTAAGGGGACTGCCATATCTGGGGGTCATTCATCCTTTGGCCTCCTGGTACAGATTAAGCTTGATGATCATCAGCTTTGTTTCTCCATGCACACACAGAGCGAGCAATTACAGCCAGGATCAAAGACGTCTACGAAATCGACAAAGCAATAAAAGATACAAGAAGAATCTTCATGAGTGCTGTTGAAAAGGGAGGTGTCTCGGGCCTTAGAATGGATACAATGATGATAAAACCCTTGTTCACTGTTACAACAAGAAGCAGTTAAGTGTAGCCTGGGGTTCAAGGTCAGTTTAGTGCTGGTGACTCCCATTGTACCAACCACCATTAAAAATCTCTTTAACCTCTTATTAAAAATAGGGAAGAAGAAGGAAAAAGTTACTTTGTATTTAAAATGCTTTATCTAGTAAGGCTTTCATTTTTAAAATATCTTTTCCCCTTTAGCTCTAGTCTCTGATGCAGGAAAAACCCCTGTTTTGGCAGGGAAAGAGAAGTTGTGAATTGAGATGGTCTGATGCTGTTTTCTTTAAGCCAAACACATGCAAAAAGGGACAGCTAAAAAGTTGCAACCACAGGGAATGTCTCAGGTGCTGACTCTTACTGTAGCATAGCAGCTGGAGAAATACAGGCAGGCACGTGATCCGAGTGGCCCTACCAAGACCTGGTAAACTATTACCTGCCAGGTAACTGTTATTGGCCTATATAGGCCATTGCTTCCAGCTGCCTTTCTGGGCACAGGCATCTTGCACAAAGTAGAGCTGACCTGGCTGGCCAAGCCAGACTTTTTTATGAGAAGGACAGTAGGAGAGAAAGAGAAGTTGGGGAAGGGGACATGACACATGAAGGAGGGAGTGACAGCAGGAACCCAAATCTTACATGCCACGTGTTGGCCAGGACTTAGCTGAAGCTGGGGGAGATGGTGACAACATCTGTTTCCCTCTCTCTGCCCCAGTGTGGCCAGGACATCATTCAGGACAAAACCCCAGTGGTGTCATGGGGATCCTGGAGTGAGTGGAAGTGGCAGCCATGATGGTGAAGCTTGTCCCTTCCAGTCCACAGGTCCCCTGCTCCTATTTATTGATCTGAAGATAAACAATGCCCAGGAAGGAGGGCAGCCTCCTCCCACCTCATTGACCAATCAAATCACATTTAAGTGATTTCAGCTCCAAACATCTCCCATTTCTAGGCTCTTTCTGCTTGTTCTCATGCAACCTCTGACCTTATCAGGAGCTTTGTAGACCCCTTCGCTCAGTGTCTTTAACTTAAACAACCTGGTTTGGACCAGTCTATCTGCAACTTCTGCTGTCTTCCATAAACAATTGTATGCAATGGGCCAGGCTGCACTTTGGTTACCATGGGCAATGTAGAGCACAGGCCTCTGCACAAGAGAGCATAGCGTGTGTGTGCCTATTCTGTAACCATCTGCACTGAGCTGAACACAAAAATGGCAGTCACTGTCACCAGACAGATGATTCTTTAGAGGCTTGAAGGTGCAGTACACTGGAACAGAATCATGATGCTTCCATAGCTATATGCACCACGAGTAGGTACTCACTTTAAAAGTGGGTTTTTGTAATACCATTATGCCTGCATTTTCTGTCCCTCTCCCGATGTCCCAAGGAGTTCCCAATCAAAGTCTTACTTACTGGTTCAGACTTCAAATAATAAAAAAGAGACCTCTCCAACGAGGCTCTAGACCAGTGTGTGTCAAACTTTTTGATACCAGGGAGCCTTTCTAAACTTATCAGGGAGATCTCAGGGACTGGCACCAGTCCTCAGACCGGTTGTTGAGAAACACTGCTCTGGGCCACCTAACAAATTATTAATGATAAAATAAATTAAATTCCAACCTAGGAGCATCACTTCATTTCAGCAGGAATTCAGCCAGCCAGACATCTATTCTTTGCACCCTTTCATTGTTATATTAGCCCTCTCCAAAAAACCTGTCAAACATCAGCAGCCTGCCTGGAAGGTCACAAGATTTGGACTGTTTCAGAGCCATGGTGGCAGCAAGTCTCAGTATCCTGGAGCCTGTACAGAGAATGCCTTCTCAGCTGCCCCCTGTCCATTATGTAAGTGGGGGAATGGTCCTGCTATTGTGAGGAACTTTCCTGGCTTCTGCACTACCCCGGTGAAGTAGGCTAGCAAAAAGATCTTGCTTTCACTTCCTTTACCCAGAGGCCTCTCTGCCCTCGAGGACTCCCCTTCCACTCTCCTGTCTGGCAGAGTTCTCATAAACTTGACAAGGCTGGGCCCAGGATTCCTGGGGGCTCGACCCCCAACCCTGCTGTGATCACCTAGGACAGAGGCTAGGGTGTCCCCACTCTGGGATACTCTCCCTGCACTGGGCATTTCCCTGACCCACTGATCATTCCATACAATTTAAAGCAAATACAAGTTGTTTAATCAACAATTAATTAAAAAAAAAGAATAAGGAAAAATGGGAAAGGTTAAAGGAAAACACATCACCTTGCTCTATGGCAGGGAACGTTACAAACGGTGTCTCTGGAACATCAGGGCAGTTCACAGTCTGTTCCTTGTAGGTCCCAGTCTGCCTTCTCAGGCCCTGGCTGTGCTGCAGGGATGCTGCGGGTTGGTCACACACCTCCGGGCTTTGGGTGGTGGGACCCTTCTTCCCAGTGTCAGCCCCCCATCGGGTTAAGATCCCCCTCCCAGTCTGGCCTGCAAGGACCCTTGGCTGGGGGTGTTTTCTGCACTGGGCTGTTTGCCCAGGGTCCCCCCTTGGCTGGCCCCAGTTGCTCCCCACACCTGGCTCTGTGGCTACAGCTCTGCTCCCAGCTCAGGATCTGCTCTCCCTGGGCTGTGTCTCTGGCTCTGTGGCTGCCCTGCTCCCAGCCCAGGATCTGCTCTCTCTGGGCTGTGTCTTTGGCTCTGTGGCTGGAGCTCTGCTCCCAGCTCAGGATCTGCTCTCTCTGGGCTGTGTCTTTGGCCCCTCTGGCTCTGGCACAGCTCTGCTCCCCACCTCAGCGTGGGCCCCACTCTGTCTGACCCAGGCAATTCCAGCTCACGGGAGGACTCCTTGATTAGCCTGCCCACCTTGTCAATCAGGCTGACCTGGAGCATTGGCCTCTCTCCATTGCCCCTGGGGACTATCAGTCTCAGGGTCCTGATTTCCCATCGACCCTTCCCCTTCCTTTTGGCACTGGGAGCTAGCCAACCAAAACACCCCCACTGAATGTTAGTAAGCCCCTTACATTTAGAACAAAGGGGATCCAACTCAGGCATCTTGATGAACAGAACTGTTTCAGGATGGCACAGGAGAGAGGAGACCCCTCATGTTGGCAGGTCCTGTTTTGCCAGATTTTGTAAGCAGAGGGAAGTGTGGTTAAAGATCTGGGATTATAGAGAGTTGGACTTTGTGTCCTATCTCTTGCTTGTCACCTGTATGGCAAGTGTTGAGGTCAGGCTTTAGTTATTAATGGAAATGCCACCAACTTTCCAGAGATATGCCAAAAAACTAAAGAGGGACGAGCCCTTTACTCTGACTCATTCTGATCACAAAACATCTCTCTGTGGAACTGGAGTTTGTGAGGGCTGAAATAGTCTTCTCCTGCAAATTTAATAGACTCTTCCCAGCCTGAGCGCAATCTCCCCCAGAAGCTGGCTGTGGGTGATTCAGATATTTGCAAATACATTTGCTGTTTGAAAAATGCAGCCATCCCCACAAACAACTTTTGCTGGAAGACTCCAGGGATGGCACATATGTCGAGACTCTGGGGCTCCAGCGGACATCAGTGCTGTCATTGGCAGGTCTCTTTCCTCACTTCCTGTCCTTGTTACGTGCTAAGAGGAGACAGAATCTCTCTCCTGCCCCCAGTCTGATGTGAGAGGACCAAGACCCTAGGATGTTTCCTCTCTTGCACCTGCTCTGCATTGCTGCGGGTGTGTGGAAGCCCTGTAAAAGCAGCAGTGTGGACTCCCTGTTTATTGTTGCAGCGGTTTTCCTATCCATTCCACTGCAGGGCTGACAGCCAATAGGCAATGTAAGTAACGCAGTCTCTGGTTACGAGGAAGATGGAATTTTTCTAGCCACCAGCCCTGAAAGCCCAGCCTGGGCCCTGAGAGTCAAACTGGGCCCTTTCCTTCTTGTGCATTATCAGTAACAAAGGTTCTGCAAAACAAATGGTGCCCTGTGATGGCTGTTGGTAGGGGAGTGCAGTCTAGTGATTAGGGCTTAGGCTGGTGATGTGCAGGGGGCTTGTTGGTAGCAGAGCTCAGGCCCTCCCACTCCACCGGGCTCTGATCCAGGGCCCCTTGAGAGCTATCAGTGCTCTGACTGCCAGGGAAGCTTTAAACAGCCTTCCCTGGTCACTCCTACTATATACCTGCAATTCTAGGTCACCGTCTGGGTAAGGCAGTGTGAGGGGTGTCTGCTCCCCACAGGCACCTTCTGGCAGCAGCTCCTCCAGGGCTACCTGCTGGGGTAGTCACAAAAGAAGGAAGGGGGTCAATCCAGTCCAAAGTTCATGAGAGGGCAATGCTTCCCTCTCAGGCTGTTCCTGCAGCAGGTCCTGCCTTCCCTCAAGGGTAGCTGTTTATGGAGAGATTCTGCCTTCCCTCGGCTCATCTCCTCTGGAGCTGCTGGTAGCAGGTCTGCTGTCCTCCCTGGTCTGCCCCCAAATGAACTGCTCCCTTCCCTTTTAACTCCTCTGAATTCCACTGCAGGGCTGACAGCCAACAGGCAATGTAAGTAACGCAGTGTCAGGACACTGCATCACCCTACCTACATCAACCTAAGCACTGTGCTTCTCACAGAGGTAGAGTTATTAGGTCAGGATAGTGGGCGACTTACATCCACAGGAGCTGCATTTTAGTATAGTTGCTTACAGAGTTAGATCGACGTAAAACAGGTTACATCGACCTAACTCTGTCGTGAAGACCAAGCCTCAGATCCCTTCCAGAATGGTTCTCATTGATTATGGAACTGGATAATCTTGATACCCACATGAATATCCAATCCATTTTTGAATCATGTAAATTCTTGACCACACTTCACAGTTTAAGTTCTTAAACATCTCAGCATGTTTCCAGGGTTGGCTGCTCTCTTGACTTTATCATAAGTCTCATGATAATTGGTGCTTTTCCTGAAGTCCCAACTGCTGCAATCAATAGATAGCATGGGAATCTCAGTTCTTATTTCTAAAAAAAGTAATTTTCTAGCCATCATGATTGCAGAAAGAGAATGTGAAGTAAGTGCAAGCTAAAGACACAAACTGGAATGCAAATAGAAATCTCAGGATGATTTTTGGATGCCTGACTCATGATTTTTGAATTCCTGAGGGTGGCAATACTGTGTTTCATTAGCAATAGTGATACAGCAGGTTACGAGTTACTTGTAACTTACAAGTGTAAAAAAATCCCAGCACCCTGGAACCAGCAACCATTGCTGCGTAGGGCACTGGCAGTTGCTTCCATTCTGGCATGCAGCTCACATGGTGGCTGGTCCACTACTATTGCTTATCTCTCAGTGTGCCAACACAGTGGCTCCTGCTCCTCTTGGCACCAGAAAGCAGGCCTTTCTGAGCCGAGGCCTGCCAGCAGGGAAGGGTAAGGTGCAGGGACTTGATGGGGAGGCAGGGCTGCTGGTAGCTTGAGAGATGATGGTAGAGGGGATCATGGGCCAGGAAGTTCAGGCTGGTGTGTATGGTGGGGCAGTGGCCAGTTTTTCTGCCTCTCGGAGATGGCAACCTTATTTGGGCCCTGACCAGGTTTGGCCCACTCCCCTATCATGAGTCAAGATGAGTAGGAGGTGGGCAGGCCAAACTTCAGTGCATGGTGTTGTGACCTGGTGCACGGTGGTCACAGCACTGCTCAGCTTGGAGGGTCCTAGGCCGGCACACAGGCAGGTTTGGAGACCTACGCAGCTGGGCCTCTTCTTGGTGCTATCCCAGATGGCCCTGGCAATCAGAGCCATGCAAGAGTAGGAAGCTGCTCGTATGGATCTGGTTTCTTGATCCCTTTTGGGGGTTCAGCTCATCCTTGGCTCATTTTGCCTCTGTGCTAGTGTGGTATCATGAGCCATCATGGTTTCTTCTTCTAGGTCCTTGTAGTTAGCCATCATGGCATCCTTCTGCCAGAGGGGAAAAGAACCAGCCTTCCTGCTTGTTCAGCTACTGAAGCCCAATCCCCCAATCAGTGTCTGAGTCAGTCTATTATTTGTATTAATTCAGATCAAACTTGTTTCCGTGACATATGGCTGAGACTCAGTGCTCCTTTTCCTGAAAGTTCCTCTCTTAGCGCTGCCTGTTTCTCAAGGCAGCAAAGCGTCTTTGGCTCAGAAGGCTCAGATAACCAATGTACTTGGCACTTTTCTGATCTGTATGGTCTCTGGCAATTTCTGCTTTTGTCCAGAACCCTTTCCCCTAGAGCTGGGGAGCCAGGTGGGCATGGTTGAGTTAATTTCTAAGTCACATTTCATAAATACACCCAAGTAATTAGATTACTTCACTAATTCTTCCCAGAGCCGAAGAAGAGAGAGCGGATGAATATTAGATCTTTAAAAAATCAAATAGCTATATATATTCTAGATCTATTAATATTAATATATTTCATTTTAGGTTTTTAAGTCTTCTCTGATAATAATAAATGGCGGTGCTCTCATAATTACAGACTGTATCACACATGCTCTGTCTAGTTTAAGGAAGGTGTGGGGACGCCCAAGTGCACAAGACCCAAAAATTCTGTAATCCAGCACTGGTTATATGCGTAATTAGCCTGGAGCCCTCTTGAATTCCTGAGCCTAACTGAAGTACATCCCTCCTGAAACCTGACCCTGTTTCTTCAGTTCCACTCCTCATTCCACAGCCTTTGAGTTTTGTATAATGGTGTGTGTGACGTTCTATACCTTGGGGGGGCATGCTGTAACCCCTATATTCCTCATTTTCATATAATCGTGATCTTCCATATAAAGCATGCCTTGTAAGGTATCAGGGGAAAGGTTATGATCTGCTGAAAGTCATTTCTCTAGCCATATATGTATATCATTAATGCCTACGAAGTTATGAGAATTGTGTAGCATGGTTGTCACTAAAACATGCTGTAAGTTGGGGAATCAGCCAGATATTAGCTCACCAGAGGCAACAGCAAGGAAAGTAACCAATGCCCAGGCAGGGTGTCAAACAACCCATCAACAACCATTGTCCAGCAAGGGAGCTACAATGCAGTGACTCACGTGCATGAGGCCCCACCGGGGGAATTGCTCAACCTTGCTGGGAGAGACTCAGTAATGCTCACCTGACTCTGAAGGGCGGGGTGAACCAAGAGGGAAGAAAGGATATGAATAAAGGTAGAGACATTTGCTGTGCTCTCCCTCTCTTCCACCTACACCTACAGGCACCACCATCACTAAGTGACTGAAGTGCTGATCAAAGGGGAGAGACTAGCTGAAGAGCAGCCAACCTGTGGTGAGAAGCAACTAAGTTCTTAAAGACACTGAAAGAGTGAAGATCAGCTTAGAATGCGTTTTGCTTTTATTTCATTTGACCAAAAATGACTTGTTATGCTTTGACTTATAATCACTTAAAATCTATCTTCATAGTTAATAAATCTGTTTGTTTACTTTACCTGAAGCAGTGTGTTTGGTTTGAAGCATGTCAGGGTCTCCCCTTGGGAGAACAAGCCTGGTACATATCAATTTCTTTGTTAAATTGACAAACTCATATAAGCTTGCAGCATCCAGCGGACATAACTGGATACTTCAAGACAGAGATTCCTAGGGTTGTGTCTGGGTCTGGAGATATTGGCTAGTGTCATTCGCTTGCAAGTGGCTGGGAGCATCTTACACGCCAGAGGCTGTGCGTGAACAACCCAGGAGCGGGGGTTCTCACAGCAGAGCAGGATAAGGCTGGCTCTCAAAGTCGAGGACTGGAGTGGCCTAGCAGATCACTGGTTTAGATAACACCAGAGGGGAACATCTCAGTGTGAGCGTGGCACAGAGATGAGTTGGAGCAAGGAATTGAAGCTGGCTCTCCTAAGCATTAGTCTGAGCCCCTAACCACTTTCCCATTCTTCCTTTTGGATTACAGTGTGGCCTGGGCTACATGCCCCCACTACTCATCTGCGGATGCTTATTTGTGATGCTGAAAAGGTTCAGCCACTGGGATGTTATTTCAGAGCACAGCTTCTGTTTTTTTTCTTTTTAGCCATTCTATGCAGAGCACCTATTAACACAACTTAGAAACCAACAGTCATCAAAAGCAAAGAAAATAACCCCCCAAACCAACAACTCTTCACATCAGCAAAGCCTCAGAAAACGAGAAATTGTTTTGACAGGGTGCAGCTATACGGCTCACATACATAACAGACAGAGAGAGGTACTGGAGGAGTTTGTGTAATCTAACAAATCTGGAACGATTTGAATAAGGCAGTTTCTTCTCCTGTCAATATGTATGGATGGGCCTAAACAGAGATTACCTTGAGTTCTGTTCTCTCTCTCTACTCCAGGGTGATGACATCACAGGGTAGAGAAATTATTGCTTGTGGATGGAGTTTGTCTGGGATTCACATTGTAAGGTGATTGCCAGTGTTATTTCATACCTGCCACCCAGGAGCAGCTCCAGGCACCAGCACACCAAGGGCATGCCTGGGGCAGCAAGCCACAGGGGGTGCTCTGCCGGTCGCCATGAGGGTGGCAGGCAGGTTGCCTTCAATGGCACGGCTGCGGAGGGTCCGCTGATCCCATGGCTTCGGCAGACCTACCGCAGGCTGCCACCGAATCCGTGGGACCGGGGACCTCCCGCGGGCAAGCCACCGAAGGCATCCTGCCTGCCGTGCTTGGGGCAGCAAAATACCTGGAGCCGCCCCTGCTGCCACCAGAAGCACAGCCAGTGGCTACACCAGTAACCTGTTTATTTCAGTTTGCCTATCCCTCCTAATAACAGCACTGATGTTCAGCCAGTGTAAGAACTGCTTAAAAAGTTCCTGGGACTGCATCTAGCTAATACTTAGTCTTGCTTTTACTTCCAATTACTCATGTCTTTATTAATTTATTATTGATTTAATTATTTATGGCCTCAACCCCAATGTGCTAGGCACTGTATAGCTACCCAGAAAAAGGCTGCTCTTTGCCCTGGAGAGCTTATATAGTCTTACAGGCCTGTCTAGAAAATGGTTATGTATTTAGTTGTTAAGGTGCCACCACCTTAATATCTAAGCATGACTTAAAAGGCCAAATTAATTTTCTAATGACCTGGTTACTCGAGGTCTAAATTTGGCTCAAAAACATTTTCCTGCAATTTAAATTGCACTTCTTCCTTGGAAAGGGGCTATGTAAATCTGCCCCTCCTTTTTTTCCCCCCCTCCACTGCCCTGCTCCTTGTGCACATTCAGAGTTAGAGCTGTAGCTTTCAGCGATAAAAAATAAGATCAAATTTTTCCATTAGTGGCAGGTGATTTGGGGTCCTTTCATTTTCAGGTGTGTAACTAGAGACAACTTGGGCCCAATTTGCAGAGAGGATGAGCATTTGCAGTGCCTATTGTCTTCGCCTGGTGTAGTGGGTGTGACGGGTTCAGTCACAGAGACCCCCTTGGGACTGTCACCTGATGTGCTGAGACTACCTCTGAGCCTGTTTTCTCTGCCAGTCTGGGTCTTCAGAACTCTGCCTTGTTGAGCCAGAAACGCAAGCCTGCTGCAACACAGACCCAGGGTCTGACCCATGCTCCCAAAGCTGCAGACTTACCTGAAAACAGCTTAGCAAGTGCTCCTGTCTCTAGCACCCAGACACCCAGCTCCCAATGGGATCCAAACCCCAAATAAATCCGTTTTACTCTGTATAAAGCTTATGCAGGGTAAACACATACATTGTCCGCCCTTTATAACACGAGAAGAGAGGGATGCACAATTATTTGCTCCTCCAGGTATTAATTACTTACTCTGGGTTAATTAATAAGCATAAGTGATTTTATTAAGTATAAAAAGTAAGATTTAAGTGGTTCCATGTAATAGACAAAACAAAGTAGGTTACCAAGCAAAATAAAACAAAACAAAGCCTAATACAGCAGGAAACTGAATACAGGAAAATCTCATCCTCAGATGTTCCAATAAGCTTCTTTCACAGACCAGACTCCATCTTAGTCCGGGCCCAATCCTTTTCAGACCCATGTTGTGGTTTATGGCCTGGGTCCAGCAATCACTCCCACCCCCATAGTTACTGTCCTTTGTTCCAGTTTCTTTCAAGCATCTCATTGGGATGGAGAAGCCATCTCTTGAGCCAGCTGAAGACAAAATGGAGAGGCTTCCAGGCCTTTTATATTCTCTTGTGGATGGAAACCCCTTTGTTCTTCTGTGAAAAATCACATCAACAAGATGAAGTTTGTAGCCACCTGGGCAAGTCACATGTCCATAAATGATTCCGCTTTTTACAGGCCGACATCATTGTTTACATGGCTTTGTTTACAGAGAGGGCTCTGGATTCTTTGACCATGGGATGTTGTTCCAGGAAGGATTGCTAGGAAGAGACGGGATCCACCTAACGAAGAGAGGGAAGAGCATCTTCGCAGGCAGGCTTGCTAACCTAGTGAGGAGGGCTTTAAACTAGGTTTGCCAAGGGATGGTGACCTAAGCCCAGAGGTAAGTGGGGAAGTGGGATACAAGGAGGAAACACAAGGAGGAGGATACAAGACAGGAAGCCTCCTGATTCATACGGAGAAAGTAGGGCAAACAGCTAGTTATCTTAGGTGCATGTACACGAACACAAGAAGCCTGGGAAACAAGCAGGAAGAATTGGAAGTCCTGGCACAATCAAGGAACTATGATGAAACTGGAATAACAGAAACTTGGTGAGGCAGTTCATATGACTGGACCACTGTCATGGACTGGTATAAACTGTTCAGGAAGGACAGGTACAGGAGAAAAGGTGGAGGAGTTGCACTGTATGTAAGAGAGCGGTATGCTTGCTTTGAGATCCGGTATGAAACTAGAGAAAAGCCTGTTGAGAGTCTTTGGGTTAAGTTTAGAGGTGAGAGCAGCAAGGGTGATGTCGTGGTGGGTGGGTATTATAGACCACCGGATCAGAAGGATGAGGTAGACAAGGCTTTCTTCGGATAACTAACTGAAGCTTCCAGATCACAGGCCCTGGTTCTAATGGGGGATTTCAATCACCTTGACATCTGCTGGGAGAGCAATACAGCAGTGCACAGACAATCCAGGAAGTTTTTGGATAGTGTTGGGGACAGCTTCCTGGTGCAAATGCTGGAGAAACCAGCTAGGGGCTGTACTCTTCTTGACCTGCTGCATACAAACAAGGAAGAGTTGGTAGGGGAAGTAGAAGTGGGCGGCAACTAGGCAGCAGTGACCATGAAATGGTTGAGTTCAGGATCCTCACAAAAGGAAGAAAGGAGAGTAGCAAAATACAGACCCTGGACTTCAGAAAAGTGGACTTAGACTTCCTTAGGGAACTGATGGACAGGATCCCCTGGAAGGCTAATATGAGGGGAAATGCGTCCAGGAGAGCTGGCTGTATTTTAAAGAAGCTTTATTGAGGGCACAGGAACAAACCATTCCAATGTGCAGAAAGAATAGCAAATATGGCAGGCAACCATCTTGGCTTAACAGTGAAATTTTCAGTAAGCTTAAACTCAAAAAGGAAGCTTACAAAAAGTGAAAATTTGGACAGATGACTAGAGAGGAGTATAAAAATATTGCTAGAGCATGCAGGGGTGTAATCAGGAAGGCCAAAGCATGACTGGAGTTGCAGCTAATAATAGATGTGAAGGGTAACAAGAAGGGTTTCTACAGGTATGTTAGCAAAAAGAAGACGGTCAGGCAAAGTGTGGGACCCTTACTGAACGGGGGAGGCCACATAGTGACAGATGATGTGGAAAAAGCTGAGATACTCAATGCTTATTTTACCTCGGGCTTCACAGACAAGGTCAGCTCCCAGATTGCTGCACTGGGCAACACAGTATGGGGAGGAGGTGAGCAGCCCTCCGTGGTGAAAGAACAGATTAAGGACTATTTAGAAAAGCTGGACATGCATAAGTCCATGGGTCCAGATCTAATGCATCCAAGGGTGCTGAGGGAGTTGGCTGTTGTGATTGCAAGCCATTGGCCATTATCTTTGTGTAAGCAGAGTCAGGATGAGCTCTATCCTGACATTTGGTGGTGAGCCATGGAAAAGGCCTTCAGGGGCTGATCTCATTTGCATGGGTACACCCACCCTGCCTAACATGAGGGACTGCCTGCCCAAATGGTCACTTTGGCTGCTGTGGAATCCCCTGTCTCTGTGTTATTAGGGCAGGAGTAATGGAGTGTTGTTATCCTGGTTATGTGAATCAAGGACAGTAGAAATGTACTTGGCATTTTATGATGGAGGGACTCACCCTCAACTTAAGAGCAATCACTAGGCAAGGGACATGGGTTCCAAAACCCAGTGAATTGAAAGATGGTGGGGGCAGGTGTGTGCATCTGGTAGTGTGGGTTATTTCTGAGGGCTCTTAGTAATCCTTTGATTCCTCTTTTCCAATGTGTAATAACAGAGCTAATTTTGTCTCCATTAGGAATCTTGTTATGTGCTGCAGAGCTGAAATGTGTGATGCCTAGGGCTAAGTATTAGGCCTATTTTGTCCTAGTGATGCACCAGCACTGAGGTTCCCCTACTTCCAGCTAAACTCACTTAAGAGCTGAGACCACAGAGAGCTGTATTAAGGGGGTGGGGTGCTGAAAATAAGTTGGTGAGCAGCCCACAGAGCAGATTGGCTAGCAGGCTGGCTGGTGGAGTGGAGCAGACAGCAGGATGGCTGATGGAGAGAAACAGCTGGCAGTGAAGATTGCAGCAGAACCCCATGGAGAGGTGTGGCACTTGGCCATCAACCTGAGAAGCAGAGTATGTAAGGTGCCCCCACCCCCACTTCCACTCTGGCTGGGAGGTAAACTCTGCAGATAAACTTCTGAACTCTGGAGGGCTGCACTCACCAAAGTCAGAAACTGTGGGTGGGGTGACTGTTGGGTTGCTGGACTTAAGACCCTGAGGGGAAAAGGACACTACCAAACTTACTTGGGGATGGGTCATTTGCTCATGGTTTGTGTTATGACTCCTGTTTGCGGTGTTTCCCCAATATAATGCCACATTGTTTCCTTCCTTTATTAAAAGGCTTTTGTTATAATCAGATTCTGTGCTTGTGAGAGGGGAGGTATTGCCTCTTAGAGGCACCCAGGGGGTGGTAAGTAATTGTCCCAGGTCATTGGTGGGGTTTGAGCTGGTTTTGCATTGTATTATTTTAACGGACACCCTAGATACTGAACCCAGCCCTTGTTGCTGCCAACTCTGATGGGCAGAAGGGTTACATCTGAAAATTTGTGGTGATCGGGGAAGGTCCCAGATGCTTGGAAAAGGGCAAATATAGTGTCCATATTTAAAAAAGGGAAGAAAGACAACCCGGGGAACTACAGACCAGTCAGCCTCACCTCACTCCCCAACAAAATCATGGAGCAGGTCCTCAAGGAATCCATTTTGAAACACTTGGAGGAGAGGAATGTGATGAGAAACATTCAACATGGATTCACCAAGGGCAAGTCATGCCTGTCCAACCTGATTACCTTCTATGGTGAGATAACTGGCTTTGTGGATATGAGGAAAGCAGTGGATGTGATATATCTTTTGATACGGTCTTCCACAGTATTCTTGCCAGCAAGTTAAAGTATGGATTGGATGAATGGACTATAAGGTTGATAGAAAGCTGGCTAGATTGTCAGGCTCAACAGATAGTTATCAACAGCTCAGTGTCTAATTGGCAGCCGGTATCAAGTTGTATTAGTAGGAGCATTGCCAGTAGATTGAAGTAAGTGAGTATTCCCCACTATTCGGCACTGGTGAGGCCACACCTGAAGTACTTTGTCCAGTTTTGGTCCCCCCACTATGGAAGGGATGTGGACAATCAGAGGGAGTCCAGCGGAGGACAATGAAAATGTTTGGGGGCTGGAGCACATGACTTATGAGGAGAGGCTGAGGGAACTGGTCTTATTTAGTCTGTAGAAGAGAAGAGTGAGCAGGGGATTTGATAGCAGCCTTCAACTACCTGAAGGAGGATTCCAAAAAGGATTGAGCTAAGCTGTTCTCAATGGTGGCAGATGACAGGACAAGAAGCAAGGGTCTCAAGTTGCAGTGTGGGAGGTCTAGGTTGGATATTAGGAAACACTATTTCACTAGGAGGGTGGTGAAGCACTGGAATGGGTTACCTAGGGAGGTGGTGGAATCTCCATCCTCAGAGATTTTTAAGGCCCGGCTTGACAAAGCTCTGGCTTCGATGGTTTAGGCGGTCTGAGCAGGGGATTGGACTAGATGACCTCCTGAAGTCTCTTCCAACCATAATATTCTATAATTCTATGTTAGTTTGAATGTTCCCAGGAAAGCTCAGATGTGGATTGACGTCTCCCAAAGTCCATTGTCAGTTAAGTGTTTCTGACCAAAAGTTTTGCTGATGCTACTTAGAATAAAACACATTGAGATACAAGTACATCAAATACAGAAATGATACACACATACAGACAGCATAATCATAATCAGCAAATTACAACCTTTCCATATACACCTTACTTGCCCTCCTTTGTACAAGATTTGGTGCAACTGTAGGACCTTGGTTGCAACAATGATCAATACCAGAGGTGGGCAAACTACAACCTGTGGGCCACATCTGTCCCGTGGGGCCATTCTACCCAGCCCCTAAGCTCCTGGCCCGGGAGGCCAACTCCTGCCCCTCCCCTGCTGTCCTCCCTTCCCCGAACCTTCAGCTCATTGTGCCGTGGGCACAATGCTCTGGGCAGCAGGGCTGTGAGCTCCTGGGGTAGTGCAGCTGCACAGCCTGGCCTGACCCAGTGCTCAGTGCTGTGCAGTGCGTGACTGGCTCCAGCTGGGTGGCGTGGCTGCCTGTCTTGGTCCAGCCACACCACCAGCCACTGGTGCTCCTGGCAGTGTGGTAAGGGGGCAGGGAGCAGGGGAGGGAGGTTGGATAGAGGGCAGGGGAGTTCAGAGTGTGGTCAGGGGCCAGGGGTGTGGATAGGGGTGGGGGTGGTCAGAGGGCAGGGAAGAAGGGGGTTGAATGGTGGCGGGGGTTCCGGGGGCAGTCAGGGAGAAGGGATGGTTGGATAGGGCAGGAGTCCCAGAGGAGTCAATCAGGAAGGACAGGGGTGGTTGGATGGGGTGGTGGGGGCAATTGGGGTGGGGGGTTTGGATGGGGTGGCAGGGGCAGTCAGGGGACAGACAGTGGGGGAGTGGGTGGGGCAGGGATCCCGGGGGGCTGGATGGGGTAGGGGCAAGAAGTGGGGGGGTTGGATGGGGGCAGGGGCTGGGCCATGCCTGGCTGTTTGGGGAGGCACAGCCCTCCCTAACCAGCCCTCCATACAATTTCTGAAACCCGATGCGGCCTTCAGGCCAAAAAGTTTGCCCACCCCTGCTCTATACGGTCATAGTTCATGTTACTAATGTCACAGTCAGCATTTCTGTGTTTCAGGCCTAGAGCATCTTAAATTGGACACCCAAAAATTGGGAGGCCACTGAAGAAAAACTAGAGCTTAAGTTTTTGTTATCTTTCACTCTGACTTCAGAGGGGGTTAAGGATGTTCAGTTTAGAACCAGGGCACAGACAGTTCAGAAGGAAAGTGTTTCCTTGCCTCTCCCTCCACACCACAAATAAATGACTGTCTATCCTCTACCTTCGTGCCCTGTCGCTATCAGGGTTGGCTCCAGCTTTTTTGCCACCCCAAGTGGCGAAAAAAAAGAAAAGAAAAACCCAACTGAGCTGCTGCTGAATTGCCACCAAAGAGGAAGACAGGGAGTGAAGGACCCACTGCCGAAGAACTGAAGCGGAACTGCAGTGAAGGACCCACTGCCGAAGACTGAAGCGGACCGATTGAACTGCTGCTGCCGCCGAAGACCTGGACGTGCTGCCCCCAAAATGGACAGAGTGCTGCCCCTTTCTACTGGCCACCCCAGGCATCTGCTTCCTTTGTTGGTGCTTGGAGCTGGCCCTGTGCCTTGTCATGCAATGACTGAGATAGATTTTGAAATTTACTTGCTTGGGATGTTTTCTCATCCCAAATAATTTCTCGTTTGTTCACTCAGTGATCAAACATCAACTGATGATATATTGATCATTCAGCTTGATACATGGACTGGTTGTTATCCTGGCTACCATACTCTGCTCTCAGAACTTTTTCTAATGCCTGTACAGTAACTGTGAGTGAGCTGCTACTGTGCATGTAATTGCTCGAGCCAGGTAATTCCTGGACCTGTTTCCCTCAATGAGTATAAAGAGCCAAGACTTTCATAGGTTTCTAAACATAAGCAGTACTTTTGGATTCAGTAAATGGTCCACAGCAGTTATTTACCATCTTGTTGACTGAGCTCATCCAGCATGTGTATTTGCATTTAGAAGCTGCAATTATTTTCCCACTTGCAGCTTTAAATTGAGAGTAACTTTTTAAAACTGCAACAAGATGCAAGGAGGCTGGAATGAGAAGGGTGGCTCTGGAAGTTCTGTTTAGTTCTAACACCAACCCATTCAAGATGGCCTATACTGAAGACAGTCTGTCAGCTGCAAATAGAATTTCTGATCATATGAATCAGGGCAGTGACCTTGACAACTCAGAAGAGACTTTATGCAGAAATGAATTTTCCTGGTGTTTAGTTGGAGAGGTTTGATTCAGACATGGAACTAACCCAGAGGCTATTACTTGCAAAATAAGTGTGATCATTGGGCCCAGTTCAGAGGGAACTGAATTGCACATTAGAAAGTAGGTGTAAAGGATTCTAAGGTGCTGTAATTTACACGCTGAACCGTCAAAAGATGTGTCATTTATACCTTCCTATATCCAACTGCTTTTCTGGATACACTTCTTTCTTCTGGCACCTGGGTGGGTGAATTATTCCAGCGTAGACTCTCCCAGACTCACCTCTGAGTTAAGCCAGTCTGCCCCCTGCTAAATGTATTGGGACAGGGGAGAGTCTGGAAAAAGACAGGGTTACTTTTCATTTATATTTTGACAAGCTTTGAGAGAACTAGCTCTTCTTCAGTCATGGCGCGCTTTTTACTCGGGGGATCTGAAAGGTGACTTGAAAAGAAAAAATGGTGGGTTTGAGCTCACTTTTGCTTTCTTCATGGTGCATAAAAGGACCACCTGAAACTTTTGCATGCCCCTTCCTTCAAAAGAGCAAGGTAGCACTACATCTCTCTTTATTTTCTTTTACCCTAGGAATGTCAGGAATGCCTTATCTCTTCTTTCCTGTTTTGCTGGAGAACTTCCCAGATGCCTCAGCGAGGTGGATTTGAGAACTTTCTCAGCCCTGAATTGAAACGGTGGGGTAGATCTTGAATCTTCAATAAAGAGACTGTCTCTGCACATTGCTTGAGTTAAATAGACTTGGAAAAAATATTTTACATGATCAGAATCAAAATAACTTCCTTTTGCAATTAATCAGATTTCACTGGCTCACCAGTTCTCCAATACCTTATAAGATCAGGGCCTGAATTTGTAATTTATGAGAGAATTTATTTACCTACTTATTTTTTACAACAAACAGATCAAACAAATGCAATAACACTGTTAGACCCTCACTTATTATTTTATTAAATAATAACATGGATTGTGATCGTGCCTCGGAGCCCCTATCATGCACCAGGACCCCCTTTGGCTAGGCACTACACAAACAGAAAAAAAAAAGGCTCCTGCCCCAAAGCACTTACAAACTAAATAGAAGATGAGAGACAAATGTGGAGCCAGACCAACAGATCAAGGAGCACAAGCAAACAATGAGACAATATAGAATCCCCATAAAAAGCAGAAAAGACATAAGCTAATTAGGGTTTTTCCTTTGCTAGTCTCCTTTAAGGATACCAGCCAGGAACTGCTCCTAGCCAGACACTACTACAGGCTTAACTACCCATAGACCTCCGGATCTGCTGGCCAGACTTGCTCTCTGCAGGTGGGCATTGCATTCATTATTTCAGCCAGAGCCCTTGTGGTCCATAGATAGCAACCTGCCAGGAGCCATGCTTAGTCTGTCTCAGCTGGAGGATGCTCTTTGCAGGTCTTACAGAAATGCTGGTCTCAGAAGAGTCGTACAAATGTAATTTTGAATGAAACCATTGGGGGTGATTATCTGTGTAGTTGGGAGTCGGTGGAGCTGAGCCGATTTTCACCAGCACGGATCTGGTCCCTGGACTTATCTTAAACCTTCAAGTATATCTTTATTCACATGGAGGGGATTGTGCATTCTGGGATGTCCTTAGATAATACTGCAGTTCTAAGGGGCAAAACCAAATGTTGTTGGTTTATTTAGTTGTCTTAACATGGAGCAACCACAGGACTGAATGCTTGAAGGAGCCACAATCTGTTACATAGCAATAACAGGGTGCAGAACCACTGCTTAAGATATAATAGCAGAGGTAGAGTATCTGGTATGTTTTCTATCATGTGTGATGGGTATAGTCCTTGGTAGCACTTCTGTTAGCAAACAATTTTCTTGCCTTTGCTTTGACTCACTCCTGTTCCCTGGACCATGTTTATTGCCTCAGCTGCAGTATCCCTCAGTACACTTCACGTTCTTTCACCAAGCTCCACTCACACAAAGCTTACGTGGGAATGGAGCATAGTTTCATTCTGGGTTTTCAGGGATCAAAATATCAATTTGAATTATCTCATGGGGCAGCACAGCTGTGGCTTTGGTCCATGTGTGGTTGCTGGAAAAGCGATCCTATAAGCTAGAGGAAGCCAACTCCTCTGTTTCATGCCATAACTAGAGCTCTTTCCTCCAAAGGGACTTGCCAGCCCATGTCTGCATGAAGAGTTGTCCTCCTGAGTAGCTTGGTGGTGGAATGGGAGCATAACCCAGGAGCAGCGGGAGGCTAAGAGACTCACAAAGCAAAAGGGATTTTGCCTGCCAGAAGAAACCATGAGGCCGCAATTTTCAATGAAACATTTTTATTCAATAATAGTAATAACACCTCCCAAACAGGGAACTTGCAAGAGACCGAGGTTATGGTTAAAACATGTCACGCCAGCTTTACCATTTAAAAAAAAACAACCTAGAGAACCACGACTGGATGTGTTGGAAAAACTGGGCCCCTCACCACTAGAAAGATATTGGAAAGAGTTCAGAGAAAAGATCAGAAGACTGAAGGGACTGAATTAGGAGGAAAGATTAAAAGAGCTAATTATTTATAGGTTGGAAAAGTGACAGCTAAGAGAGGAAAAAAATCTGCAAGTGTGTAAACACCAAGAATGGGGAGCAGCTGTTCAGGGGTGAAACCAGCAGGAATGAGATGAAATGAAGAAATGTAGGCTGAATGTCAGGGAAAACAGAATGAGCTCAATTTAACTGTGTTGGGTGTATAAGATGTTTGGATACCATAGTGATGAAAGAGGTATAAATATACAGACAAATTTGTGGAAAAATTTCTCCAGCCTCGTCGTTTCAGATATTTAGAAGTGTACTGTACTGGGCAGAGCACTAGGGCAGGGGTCTCAAACACACTGCTCCCGGAGCTATTTCCTGTGGCCCGCCAAGCGGCCCACACCTGCCCCCCCGGCCTACCTCCAGGCCAGCGGTGGGCAAACTACAGCTGCAAGATTGACCCCCTCGAGCCCTGCGCCACTCCCTGAAGCAGCTGGCATCACGTTCCTGCAGCCGAGGGGCAGGGGGAAAGGGAGAAGCAGAGGGCTCCCTCCATGTGTTGCCCCTGGCTTCTGGGCACCACCACCCCCTGCAGTTCCCATTGGCTGGGAATGGGGAACTGCGGCCAATGGGAGCTTTGGGGGAGGAACCTGGGGGCACAGCAAGCAATGCGCAGAGCCCTGCGTCCCCCTCCCCCAGGGCCGCAGGACCATGGTTCCAGCTACTTCCAGGAGCGGGGCCAGGGCCAGGGCCAGCAGCCTGCCCTGGCCCCGGTGTGCACCGCTGCCACCCTGTAGCCTGAAGCCCTCCTGCACCGCACCCCACAACTCCCTGCCTTGAGCCTCCTGCTGCACCCCACACTCCAACCCCCTGCCCTGAGCCCCCTGCTGCATCCCACACTCCATCTGCACCCTGAGCCCCCTGCCTGTACCCCAACCCCCTGCTGCACCTCAGCTCCCTGCCCTGAGCCTCTGCCACACCCCTCATGCACTCTCTGGATGCAGGGAGGGGGCAGAGTTGGGATAGGGACTTCAGGGAAGGGTTTAGACTGGGGGCAGAGAAGGGATGGGAAGAGCTGGGACCTCATGGAAAGGGTGGAGTGAGAGCAGGGCCAGGAGCAGTGGGGGGGAGGTTATCAGTGATGCGACCCTCGGGCCAATGAACTAGCCCTCATGTGGCCCGCGTGGTCATTTGAGTTTAAGACCCCTGCACTAGGGAATATATGGTAGGGAACCATCCTGACACGGTGATCTAACAGGAATGTTTTCTTTAATTTCTATTAATTTTCAGAAAATACCCAAAGGAGGAAATGTACACAGTTTTGTAGCCATATCAGTCCCAGGATATTAGACACATGTCATAAATATAAAGGGAAGGGTAACAACCTTTATGTATATGCAGTAACATCAAATCCCTCCTGGCCAGAGGTACAGAATCACTTACCTGTAAGGGGTTAATCAGTTCTATTAACCTAATTGGCACCTGACCAGAAGGACCAATGGGGAAAGAAGATACTTTCAAATCTGGGGGGGGCTTTGTTTGTGCTGTCTGTGTGTTCCCTCTTGAGACAAAGAGAGAGACCAAGCACGTAAACCAGCTCCTAGTGAAATGATATATATAAAATTACAGAAATTGTCAAGTAATAGCAAGGAAATGCATTGGGTTATCTTTTGTTTTAGCTTGTGAATTTTCCCTATGCTAAGAGGGAGGTTTATTCTTGTTTTGTAATTTTAAAGTTAAGCCTAGAGGGGAATCTTCTGTGTTTTAAGTCTTTTTATTGCCCTGTAAAATTACCTTCCATCCTAATTTTACAGAGGTGCTTCTTTATTTATTTTTTTTATAATAAAGTTCTTCTTTTAAAAACCTGATTGGTTTTTAGTGTCCTAAAAACCCAAGGGTCTGGTCTGTGCTCACGTTGTTAACCTATTTGGTTGGTATATTATTCTCAATCCTCCCCAGGAAAGGGGGTGAAGGAGCTTGGGGGGATATTTGGCTGGCAGGGGGATAGGGCTCCAAGTGGCCCCACCCTGAATGTTTGTTTAAATCACTTGGTTGTGGCAGCAATACCATCCAAGGACAAGGAAAGGAATATGTGCCTTCGGGAAGTTTTTAACATAAGCTGGTGGAATATAAGATTAGGGGGTCTTTCATGCGGGTCCCCACATCTGCACCCGAGAGGGAACCCTGAGAACACACAAGGTGGGTGAGGTAGTATCTTTTAGTGGCCCAGCTTCTGTTGGTGAGAGAGACAAGTTTTGAGCTTACAGAGAGCTCTTCTTCTGGTCTGGGAAATCAAGTGAGGAAATGGCAGATCAAGAATGATCAGAGGAGGAATGGCAGATTAGAGCCAAGTCTTGGCATTCACACAATGATACTCCTTATACTCTACCTGTGGTATACAGATGAGTTACGTTTTCTCAGGGGATCCCTGTGTTCCCGAATCTCTTACCTCAGCCCAGCTGATAATGTTTTGTGATGCTCTGTGGCATAGAATGTATTAGGGCACGTCTACACTTCCAACACATTGCAGGTCCACATGTCCACTCTGTGTTCCCCAACTATTGTGCAAGTTGTATACATATGTTCTGCAATCAAGATCCTGTTGCCTTGTATCTTTGCACTTACACAGCACAGCATTGGGAATAAGTGCTCAGCGCTTTGGTCAGACATCCCATGGTTCATTGTTCCACTGCTATGCTGTATGCTTTCTGGGATTTCTTGCACTTCACATTCTGGGATTTTGACCAGAAGGTAATGGACTTCTATGGTTTGGGGTCAAGCAGAATAATTCCCAAGATTTCTCTTGTTTCATCCAATCCTCTTCCTTGTTTGTGAGATCCAGAGCTATGTTCAAAGCTCTGTCAGTCAGCGTAGAGGAAGCACCAGTGAGTGCTGCAAACCTCATGCTGGTGAATATAAACAGACTGCTAATATCTAAAGCCAAGCCGTGACTTAGAACCAGGGTGACGGGGCATCTGAAGAGGATGAGGAAGCTGAAAACAATCAGTCACTTCTACATCATTTCCTGGAGCAGCATCACTTGGTGGAGTACCACTTTCGGGTTCAGCAAACTAGCATTGACCAGCACTACAGGACAGGGCTGTAGACCTGGGCTGACCGCCATGCCTGCAGACCTTCAGGATGTCAAAACAACTTCCTTAGAACTCTGTGCAGAGCGGAGCCTTGAGCTGCACTGGTGGAGCACCTGTATTAGAACTCCCCTCTGAGATGGGCACATGCTTCTCCATGCTATCTGGAAGCTTGCCACCCTGATTGCTAATATTGATATTGGTAGATCAGCGGTCAGAGCTGCTGTAATGGAGGTATATGCTGTTATCAAGGTGTTGTGCCCCTAGTTCATAAGAACAGACACCATGCAGGTAGTTATAAATGGCTTTGGACAGTTAGGGTTCATCACAGAAAGGAGTATTTCTCCTTGGTGCTGCAAGGCCCGGCTGATAATCATGGATTGTACATCGATATTTACGTGGGAAGGTCTGGAAAGGTCCATGACGCCAGGATCTTTAGAAGGTCTGCACTTGTACATGCAATGACAAATGGAACTTGTGGATCCAGGGTCAAGATGGACATGAATGCCATTGTCATTCCTCCAGTCATTCTGAAAGATCCAGTGTCCTTTCTCCTCCCCTTACTTGGGAAGCCTTTCACTGGAAAATTGGATAGGGGAATGGAATGTTCAGTTTACACTCTGAGTCGGTGCAGACAGACCATGCAATGTACATTTGGAAGACTGAAAGATAGATGGAGGATCCTGATGTTGAGGCTGGAACATATTCTGATTCTCCTTGCTGTGTTTTGCACAGCCATTGTGAGAGCAAGGGGGAGAACCTTGCACATGGATGGAAACAGGAGGTCGGCACACTTGGTGAACGTTTTGAACAGCCAGAGAGGAGGCCACTAGAGACTGATGCAGCCGCTTGGGACACCTATCAAGGGAAGTATTGTGATCCTAGGGACCATTTATGAGAAATGTATGGTTTGACATGGCATTTATTAACATTCCCACACATTTTATATCTTTGTTCTTAATGTTATATGAGTGGTTTGTGTAATCAGCTGGCCTTCTCCTCAGCTCACAAAGGACCCATTGCCACACACAGTGTCTCTTTCTAGGCAGTTTAATTTTCCCAATATAGGCAAAATTAACAACTCTAGTTCCTCAGCTGACCCTGGACTACAGCTCCCAGGAGATTTTCCCTCTCAGTCCTTCCTGCTTCAGAGTTTCCTGCAGGACTCTTCTGTGCTCTGTTCACTGAGCACCATCACACAGAGCTTTCTCCTGGAGGCCCCTTTTTCCCCAGCAGGTTCCTAACTGCCTTCCTTCCCAGATGCAGCCTCTCCCAGAGAACTTTCAGCTGCTCTCTGGTTCTGACTCACCTGGTCTCACTGGCTCTTGCACCCTTCTAAACCCTGGTGCTCTCTTTTAAACTTAACTGGTGACAGCCGACTGATCCCAGGTGCACCGGCCCTGCTCTCTGTTGAACGGGACAGTCACCCGGTGACACAGTGCTTTTGATGTAGTCCTTGTGGGGGGTAAGTTGTTAAAAACCTGGGAGCAGTGGCGTAGCCAGGTTTTAAGTGTAGGGGGAGCAAAAATAAAAAGGGCGTCCGCCTTGGCTCCTCCTCTCGCCATGCCCCCCCGACTCCTCCTGTTTCCCCCCAGATTAACCTTGGGGCCGGCTGAGGACTCCTGTGGGCTTCCTGGGGGTGTGGATACCCCTCCCCCATCCCCGAGAGAGTCTTTCCTGCCCAGCGCGCTCTGCAGGTGTCCCCCACCAGGCTGTGCACCCAGCCCCACCCATGGGGTCCTGTCCCCCCAACCCCAGGCTCCAGACTCCTGCACCATGCGAGGGCCCCCGTCCAGACAGCACGTCCTGTGCCCCTGTCCTGCGGGCCCAGCCCCAGGGAGCCCCTTACCCGGACCCCCCAGTGCAAGGCACCGGACCCCCACCGCTCACCTTCCGTCTTGCACCGCTGCCTGTCCCTGGCCTGCTCCCGGTGCTTGGTGCGCTCCATGTGAGACTCGCCAGCCAGGCGGCCTTAAAGGCGCAGGGGCCCTTTCACCTCCCCCTGTCGCATTAGCAAGGGGCGGGGAGCGCTTGGCCGCCGAGCCCTGAGCCGCCGCCGCAGAAGATGGCTGGGGCGATGTTGGGGCTGCGCTGAGAGTGGGGCATGATAGCCGAGCAGCCAGCCCCCTCACTCCTCCAGCCGCACCTGCTGCCCCCCCATGGCTCCTCCAGCCGTGCTGCTGCCAGCACCGGCCTGGCAGGTGCCGCTTTTTGAAAACGTGCTGAGGGGAAGCGGCTGCTTCCCCTGAACCCTGCTAGCTACGCTACTGCCTGGGAAGTGGAGAAGAGTTAGACCAACCTAGTGGCATCCTTAAGGCACTTGGTCAGGTTTAAGCTCACTCCAACCCTCACCTTCATTAATGCATTTTGATAAACCATTTAATACATGCTGTGGATGGCACCATTTCTTGTTTGGGTGTCTGCCTGTGATTCAGGTTCACCCTCCAGCTTTGAATGGAGATGGTACAGGACCTCTGCAACTGTCTAGCTCAGGGCTCACTAGGTTGCCCACATCCAGGGTGGGTGGATCAGTCAGGGTGTGCCCAATAGGCTTTGGTATACTGGTGGCAAATCTATGGTCAAACTTCTCATAGTAAGAGCAGACTGTGGTCAGGGGCGGCACTAGCTTTTTTGCCACCCCAAGCACGACAGTCAGGCAGCCTTCGGTGGCTTGCCTGCGGGAGGCCCCTGGTCCCATGGATTCGGTGGCTTGCCTGTGGGAGGTCTCCAGTCCTGCGGATTCAGTGCACCCGCCGCCAAATTGCCACCGAATCCGCGGAACCGGGGACCTCCCGCAGGCATGCCGCTGAAGGCTGCCTGACTGCCGACCTTGCAGGGACCAGCAGGGTGTCCCCCGCGGCTTGCCACCCCAGACACGCACTTGGAGCACTGGTGCCTGGAGCCACCGCTGCCTGTGGTACCTCTTTGTACAGTCAAATTGTGCTTCGAGGGGCTATAGTCTAGAGGGAGCTTGTTTGCCTTACCGGAGGGTGTCAAGGTTGAGCCTCTTACTGAGCATTTGCCATGATACTTGCTTGTATATCTGTGCTAAGTTATTGTCAGACACATGAGCACAATAAAGCTCCTCTCCCCGGAAGTCTATAAAGTCCAGAATTTCTGTACAGGACCCTTATGCAGCAGCCCAAGGCATGACTGGGGTAGTAATCAGGAATATGACACAGGCATGTGAACTCCCATGAGCTGGAAGCACAAAAAACCAAACCTGGCTGCTCACAACTATTTAAATGTCAAGGTGACATCAGTCAGGATGAGGCCAAGTGGTAGAGGTCACACAGGTACACAAAAAGCAACCTCGATAGCTAGCAAAGCAGTGTGGGATATTGGCAGGAGCACTTGGCAGATGCTCTACACTTGCTATGGGATATGGATTCATTCACATCTACTTTGCTGTAGGTAAACTCACCTCCATCTAAGTAAACTTGCTTCCAAAGTGGGTTCAATAATATGCATTAGAAGGCAAGATGATTCACAACAAAACCTTTTGTTTGTGGATGTCTGGTGTTTTAGCATGAAACATCTCAAACTGACCTGGAATAAATCTGAAGTGTAGAGAAGCTATTAAATTCTCCTAATCCAAGGACAGTTTGAATTTTCCAGCAATGCTCTGGATATACTAGGAGATGACAAAGACAATCCCTTCATATCTTATTCTTTTCATAGAGAATTTTGCTTTTAAGTGCCTATTTTTAATGCAGTGCTTTCTAAATGTTTAATGCACTAATTACTCTAAGTACAGCCAAAGGCAAGTTTTGGGCACACAGCAGGAGTGAATACTTTTGAGTCCGCTCAGTATAAAGATTTCTAAATTAGTTTGTCATTTAATACATGCTAAGAAGTCAAACTAATGAGCCCCATTCTTTTGTATGTGTGTGGAGGCAGGGGAAAGGCTGCAGATGAACACTGATGTTCATTGGCAGAACTCTGGAGGCCCCCCCGTGCTGGACCACTAGGGGGTGCAGCAGATAGAGTTAAAGCTGGTGGCAGAGCTATGTGGGGAATGTTTGCCCATCTAGCCAGCACTGTATTAATGTTTCACTTTTATAAGCATGGAAACTAACACCATAATATGAAAAGAAATACCTGAACAGGAAAATGTTTTTTTCATGAGATGCTGAAGTGATGGCTATTTTTACTAATGAGCTGTTCTGTCCTGCCAAACCATGCACTCAGTGCTGTGATAGTTACAGCAGGGGTTGCTAATTAATTAATTAATCAGTGGTTCCAGCTAAGATGAGGGGCTGCCACCACCTCCATGAGAAATCTCTCTCCTGGGAAAGGCTTTTCAAAATTCACCCTCTGCCCCAGTTTTATTCAAACAACAACAAAAGAAGGGAGGCATCTTGGTAAATGAAGGCTCTCTGTAGCCTTCTGCATTATTTATATGCAGTTCATACTTGTGAATTGTTTCCACAACTATGAAGGCTAGAAACACTCATTTTCAATAAAATATATTAATGAAGTTCTATTAACATCCTAGGCATCATTTACCAGCCACTGGTAAATTTTGCCTCTTTCTCTATCATACATAGTTTCTTCCTGGGGCCCCTATCCACAGCACTCTAAGAAGGATTGTTGCCCATCCCCATTAGCTGTCACTGTTTAGATCAGGACAAATCACTTACGTGTAGAGAACATATTACTAGACTCTGCTACATTCAGGGAATTGGATATACTATGGCTATGGAATTTGCTATACAATTTATCCCATGCCACAGAAATGTGCTCCAGAATCTGAGCTTTCATTCAGCATTTTTGCTGTGGAATTTGCCATTTTCTTCAGCCAAGTACCTGACATTTTATTTTATTTTATTTTATTACCGGGACCTGCCTGCAGCTGCCTCTTGATTTCCAGCTTTTCCCAGGACGGGGGAGTTAATTAGATGCTCCTGGCTCTGTTCCAAGGAGGCAGATCATAGGAATCTTGAGACTGGAAGCTGGACTCCAGCTTACGGTCTGGGAGCGTGGGGAGCCAGAAGCATAGGTTGGTGAGTTGCTTGGAAAACAGTTAGCTGAGACCTGGAGAGCCAGGGAGATGAACTACCCCAGCACCTACAAACTTCATCCTTACCAGGCATACATGGGTAGAAGGAAATTCTGATCTTGGATGTCCAGACAATATTCTGGGAGCTGAGGCACAGGGACACATCTAGGACAGCAGGAGAGCATCATGAGAAAGCCAGCCCCTAAAAAAAAAAAATCAGTATAAAAAATAACCATCGACCTATTTGTTGCGTGGCGGTAGAAAGGATGGGAATTGTAGTATAAAGAAATTTTGCCACAGAATTTGCTGACATGGAATTTGGTCCCATTGTGCATGGAGTATATGGGGCCCTGTCTCTAATCACAGGAAAACTATGGGGTGACCTAGCTTGATGCCAGCTGGCAGAGGACATAAGGGTTACAGGAATCTCCTGGGTCTTACATTTACATTCAAGTTCACTGAAGAGGGTCATGTGAGGTCTCTAAGGAAAGCCTGTATCACACTAGCCATTATGATCATTTCCAGATTTATGTACAGACAATATCTTACAAGTTATGTGTATATATACTAAAAACTATGTTCTCTAGGTCTATGAGTGAAGACAGGTCACCAAAAGGTAATCCACATATTCCTGGCAGGTCGCAGGGAAGAAACACTTATCTCACTCTGGCTAGTCATGTCCAAATTGAGTATTGTAGGGCTCACAATAGGCATCCACTCACAAGTCTGAGCTGAATGCTAATGAGGGATTGTGAAATCTTCAAAAAGAAGAAATTAATAGGAAGCGGGAAACAACAGCAGTTGTCCTGTTTAGGGGTAATACAATGAAATTTTGAATCTAAGTCTAGGGTACAGATGAATGCCAGTTATTCCTTCCATCTGTGAGGACGAGTTGTCATCAGGCTTGGATCTTATCAGAAGGGGTCTCAACCAAACTGGGTGACAATGCCAGGGAAAAGACTTGGGTAAGCTGCCTAGTTTGTAGGAGACAAGGGAACAGGACTGTAAACATCCATTGTTGGGGTTTGCCCCTCTCTGGGGCGGCTGGGAGCCAGGCCGCCTCACTACACGGGACAACAACCAACAGCTCAGGGCTCAGACCCTCAGGCAGGGGCTGAGCAAACAGTTCAGTAATTTAAGCCCAGGCCCTAGGTCAGGGCGGGGCTACAAACACCAGTTCGGGGGCTCAGACCCTCAAGCAGGGGCTGAGCAAACAGTTCAATCTATTAAGTCCGGGCCCTAGGTCAGAGCAGGGCAAGAAACAACAGTTCAGGAGCTCAGACCCTCAGGAAGGTGCTGAGCAAACAGCACAGTGAGGTATGCCGAGGCTCCTGGGCCTGAGGGTCAGGGCAAGGGGGAGACTGCCACCCGTGAGTGGGGTGGCAGGGGGGACACAGGCCCACCCACTCCTCTGCATCCCAGCCCAGGGCCCTAACAGCGGCAGGCAGCCTGCTGCTGTGTCAGTGAGGATCCTGGCCGCAACACACTGACATTGGCTCTGGATGTGCTGCAGCCAGACTAGGGTCAGCTGCCCCTGGGCTACTTCTGACTTCCTCCTCTACCGGTACCTCTGTCTCGGCGGCGTCTTCCGCAGTGTTCCACACCATGGGCTCCTCAGAATACTGAGCCAGGGGTAAACTGGGCAGCTTCTCAGGGTCCCTCTGTACAGGCCGGCCTAGGGGCTCTTCCAGCGCCTGGTCAGCGTCCAGGCTCCGCAGGTATAGCCAGTCCTCAAGTCGGTCGCAGGCGGCAGGAGTCTCCCCAGTGGGACCTAAGGCACCAGCATCTGGCCTCTCCGGCAGCCAGCCATCTTCTGAGCCCTGAGGCGGGGCTTTTATACTTCTTGCCCTGCGCCTTGACCTCTGGGGGGCAGGCACAGGCTCCTGTGGCTCTGCCCACTTTGGCATCTGTAAGGGCTCGTCCCTCTCTGGGGCGGCTGAGAGCCAGGCTGCCTCACTACAAGGACCATCCTTCGGCATACTCGGCATATGCGGTGGCTTAGGGCACCTGAAAATTTGGGGCACCATTGGGACCAAATGTGCAGACTTCTCATCTTGCTTTGGGGTGTGTGTGTGCTTGACTCTCCCCCCCTGGCTCCACTCCAGGCCCTGCCCCACCCCACCCCTTCCCCAAGCCCCCACCCTGCCTTTTCCTACCCCTGCTCCACCCCCGCCCTGCCTCTTCCTCTCCTCCTCCCCCGAGTGTGCCCTATCCCTGCTCCTCCCTCTCTGTCCTGGAGCTTGAATGCGCGAATCAGCTGTCCAGGACACTCCAGAAGAGCTGGGAGGGAGGGAGAGGAGCTGGTAAGCACAGGACCGCTGATGCCTGAGGGGAGGGGGGAAGAGGGAAGAGCTTGGCAGCAGTGGGTGCTCTGCACCCACTAAATTTTCCCCGTGGGTGCTCCAGCCCGGAGCACCCCCCCATGGAGTCCACGCCTGTGATCGGGACAGCACGTAAGAGTGGGTCGGCTTCTGCACCCTCCTTACTAGGGGTCAGTGTGTTGGTGTCTCCAGCTGTATAAAGGGGTGTGTATGTGTGTGTGTTAGGGAGATAATAGTTACACACCTCTGTAGAACACTGGAATACTGTAAGCTTATGTTTGTGTTGCTAAGGGAGTGCTAGGCATAGGGGCACCAGTTTAATAGTACTGCGTGGGACCCCATAAATCCTAAGGACAGCCCTGCAAGGGAATGCCTTGTTAGTGATGCATAGTCACTAGAAAACGTTATGATTTTGTTGTCTGTGTAACCATTTGTTCCTATTTCTCTCACTGGTTATTATCTGAATCTCTGTTCTTTCTTACATAAATTTCCTTTGGTTTTATAAATGAGCTCAAGTGCTGTGTACGGCACAGGAGTGATGGACAGATGTAAAACTGGTAAATTGTGGCACACTGTTCCTTTGGGAACAGAGGAGCTGGGATTTCTGTGCGTATCCAGTGATCAGGGGCTGCTCACCACAGGGGGACACTTTGCAGGGACTCAGTGTTGTAGTGCATATGTTGTCAACCTGCAAGGCAAAGACAGGACTGGCGTAGCAAAGAGGAGAGTTCTTGAGTGGCTGACAGGCTGGTGGCATAGGGGGCTAACACCCAGCTGGCACTGGCAAGACTCCCTTGCACGGGATTCAGGTGGTAACAAGGTGATTCTCAGTCCTGGGTGCCCTGAGAAGCATTTCATGCAGTGATTCAGTATTGTACTTTAAATAGATATGTGCATATACACATGCCACATACATTGTGAAGATATTTATGTGACAAAGAGCAGAGCCCTGAGATAAACTGCAGATTCATGTTATAGATTTCATTTCTCTGCACCCTTGACTTCCCACCTGGTCTCTGCCCACTAAACCACATCACAGAAAAAGTTTCCTTTTCTCTTCTCCCGTCTCTACTTTCATTACAGATGCCAAGATCCAGGTTGGCCAGTATTCGGTCCTCAATGACATATTTAAGATCTGATCTCATGATATTGCAGAAACAGGAAATGTAATTGTGTGTCATTTAACTTCATTATTTAAAGTGTTAACTCTTCCCTAATGTGTCTATATTTCTTGAGATTCGTTCTTTATATGGCTGCATAGTTCTTTTCTTTGGTTTTGTGTACTCATCGGGTACCATACAGTGAGAACCTGTACTGTGTGTGTACTATAAATACTGGGCTTGAAGACCCTTTTGTCAAAACAGCCCAAGATCAGACTGACGTCTGATTACTTTCAGCTCATTCTGCTCCATGAAAATGATGAGGCTGTCAGCAGGAGTTGAGGCTGCTCTCTCCACAGCCTGACTGGAGTCCAGTGGTCAGGTCTCCCGTTCCTTCAGGACATTTGAAACCACAAAGTTTTAGTAGAAGGAGTGTCATGTTGTTCTTATTTGATGCATCAACATTAAAAGTCCCCCACAGTTAACAGGTCTGTAGAGGTAAACTCAATATTTACAGCCTCTCTATATTTCATGTTATGAAGTAGTGCTGACATGATCAGTCATTTTCATTCGATGGTGGGAGCTGAGGGTGGCAGGTGTGTACATGTGGGGTGGAAGAAGGCAGGAGTAGGCTGAGGACACTTGATTCATGTACATAAGCACAGTCTAGTCTGGTGATATCTACTCGAAGGGGGGTTCCAAAGAGGATGGAGCTTGCTGTTCTGAGTGGTGGCAGATGACAGAACAAGAAGCAATGGTCTCAGGTTGCAGTGATGGAAGTCTAGGTTGGATATTAGGAAACACTATTTCATTAGGAGGGTGGTAAAGCACTGGAGGTGGTGGAATCTCCATCCTCAGAGGTTTTTAAGGCCCATCTTGACAAAGCCCTGCCTGGGATGATTTAGTTGGTATTGGTCCTGCTTTGAGCAGGGGGTTGGATGAGATGACCTCCTGATGTCTCTTCCAACCCTGATCATCCATGATTCTATGTTAAAGATGAACAGGGAAATGTTTGTTCACTTCAGGTGTTAGCAGCAGATACAAACACTGCCCTGTAACCGAAGCTATCTGTACTCCAGTTAACCTACTAACCACAGGGCCAGCTTGAGACACATTTAGCATTCTAGTCTAAGCACCTACATTTTGCAGGGCTGTACTCTGTCAGCAGCCCTTCCCAGCATGCACCTATATCCTCCTTGTGACATTGCACTCCATATGTTTTATGGAAATATGCTTATGAGCAGGGGTCTCAAACACACAGCCCATGGGCTGGCTGTTTCCTGCAGCCCGCCAAGCGGCCCATGCCCCACCCCCCGGCCTACCTCCAGGCCAGGGGTGGGCAAACTACAGCAGCAGGATTGCCCCCCTCAAGGCCTGCGCCGCTCCCTGAAGCAGCTGGCATCACGTCCCTGTGGCCAGGGGTGGAAGCAGAAGACTCCAACCTTGTGTTGCCCTGGCTTCCAGGCACTGCCCCCGGCAGCTCCCATTGGCCGGGAATGAGGAACCGCAGCCAATGGGAGCTTCGGGGGAGGTACCTGGAGATGCGGCAAGCAGTGTGTAGAGCCCTGCGTCCCCCCTTCCACAGGGGCCACAGGGACATGGTTCCAGCTACTTCCTGGAGCGGAGCAGGGCCGGGGCAGGCAGCCTGGCCCCAGCGTGCGCCACTGCCATCCCGGAGCCCAAAGCCCTCCTGCACCCCGCCCCCCCAATTCCCTGCCCTGAGCCCCTGCTGCATCCCACACCCCTTCTGCAACCCAATCCCCTGCCCTGAGCCCCCTGCTGCATCCCACACCCCTTCTGCACCCTGAGCCCCCTGCCTGCTCCCCAACCCCCTGCTGCACCTCAACTGGCTGCCCTGAGCCTCCACTACACCCCTCATGCACCCTCTAGGGGCAGGGAGGGGGCTGAGTTGGGATAGGGACTTCAGGGAAGGGGTTGGAATGGAGGCAGGGAAGGGGTGGGAAGAGGTGGGGCCTCATGGAAGGCGTGGACTGGGGGCAGGGCTGGGGACAGTGAGGGGCGGGCTGTCAGTGATGCAGCCCTCAGGCCAATGAACTAGCCCTCATGTGGCCTTCCTGGTCATTTGAGTTTGAGACCCCTGCTTAGGAGTATGAATATGATGTAACCGGAATATGCTTTAGGCCAGAGGTCTCATACTTAATGTATCTTAGGGTCAAGGCCAGTCCTCAAATCCTCCCAGCGGGCCAATAATGTCACTGAAGGTGGTGTTCAGAAAAGAAAATGTTTATATTGTATTTTTTATTTTGAATTTCTTAGAAATAATAAAACTGTCATACAACTTTATACAATTCTTTGCCTGCCAGAGAGTTTTTAGTGTTAGCAATGCTTCAGTTCTGTCAGTTTGTTGATGTTTGGCCTCAGTGACTGCTCAGCAAGGTGTGCATTAGATAGTTGTGTTCAGTATTTTGACTTGTTTGTATTCATTGTGGAAAAAAGTGATGCTGCCTCCATGGCTGACTCTGCCTGGCAACTAATGATGCTGCCTCCATGGCTGACTCTGCCTGGCAACTAATGATGCTGCCTCCATGGCTGACTCTGCCCTTGCAAACCTTCCTCCGTACATGTGGGCTGGGAAAAATAGAGGCTGGGGTCTCACAGGACATGTGAACATGTCAGCTGATACTGGAATCCATCTTAAACCTGGTGCTTTTCTATGTAGGAGGAGGGGTGAGGACCCAGAGAAATAAAAGATCCCCGCCTCGTGCCTAAGCTATAAAAGGGGGTGGAACAGGACAAAGCGTCATGAGAAACCTCTAGTTTCCACCTAAGATGGAACTGAAACTAACAAGAACTGTACCAGGGGAAAGGGTTGAGCCCCGACTAGGAAGGAATCTAGTCTGTAAACAAAGCTTATTGGAACATCTCTGAGGGTGAGATTTACCTCTTTTGTTTTATTTTGCTTGGTGACTTACTTTGTTCTGTCTGTTATTACTTGAAGCTACTTAAATCCTTCGTTTTATTCTTAATAAAATCACTTTTGTTTATTATTGAACCCAGAGTAAGTGAATAATACCTGGGGGAGCAAACAGCTGTGCATATTTATCAGTGTTAGAGAGCAAACAGTTTATGAGTTTACCCTGTATAAGCTTTATACAGAGTAAAACGGATTTATTTGGGGTTTGGATTGCATTGGGAGCTGGGTGTTTGGGTGCTGGAGATAGGTGACCTGCTAAGCAGTACCAGGTTTACCACAGGCCCAGAGTCAGAAGGGACCCCAGCCAGACCAATCCCCTGGCCAGGAAAGCTGCTCCCGCCCCTGCTCCACCCTGCCTCTTCCCCACCCCTGCTCTGCCCCCACTCCACCCCTTCCCCTGAGCTGCATCCCAGGGACAGCAGCAGGGGTTGGGTGCGCCTTGCACTCATGGGGCAGCGGGAAGTGGAGTGACCCAGCCCCAGCCCACTCCATGTGGCCGGTGACTGCTGGGGGGGCCGTTCACCCCTATCCCCCCGTCCCAAGGCTGGGAGCCAGGGGAGCAGAGCGGAGCAAGCTGGGGCTGGATCGCTCCACTTCCCACTGCCCCGCGAGTGCGGGGTCGGGTCCGCCCTGCAATCACTGGCCAGCAGGAAGTGCAGCGGCCCAGCCCCAGCCCACTCCACTCTGCTGGCTCATGCTGGGGGGGCAATTTCCCCCCTTTCCCCCAAGCCTGGGGAGGAGATGGAGCAGTGGGGAAGAGGCATGGGATGGGGAAGAGAAGGGGATTGGGGAAGTGGGGGCCCAGCATGCAGATCCCCTTGGCAGCAGCTGGGGCTCCCTTGTTAAGCAGGCCCATCAAACACCTCACCCTGACAAGCCTCATCATCCCGATGAGCCCTCCAGACACCCTCCCCATTGCGCCCCAGCCACCTACACCTGGACCTCTACCCAAATGAACCCCACCGCCCCTGCACCCAGACCCCCCACCCCACTGAGCTCCAACCACTTTCACTTGCCCCCCCCCCCCCGCAGACTCCCATTGCCCCTGCACCTGGAACCTCCCTGTGCATCCAGATCCCCCACTGAGCTGCCGGCACCCAGACTGCCCCACACTAGGTCCCTGTGCACTTAGATCCTGCTGCCAGGCTGAGCCTCCCAGCCCACATCTGGAGTGCCTGGCGCAAAAGGGGCAGGGCCCCAGGGTGTTTCTGTGGCAGGCATGGCCCTTGTGCTGTGTCAGGATCAGGTTTAGCCTCACTGCCAAATCCCTGTCCCGGGGGGCAGGGGAAACTGCAGAGTATTCTCTTACCTCCATGCAGCCAGTGGCCTGGGCTCCCTGCTGCCATGGTGGAGCTTCCACATTTATTTATTGTAAAAAAAAAAAATTGCAGAATTTTAGAATATTATGCACAGAATTTGATGCAGAATTCCCTCAGGAATATGGGGCGCTGTACAGCTGTGATGATGAGACTATGAAGAGGGTGCTGGACAGTAGAGGATCTGTGGGTGGGGAGCTGACAGGAAGGTATAGTGTGCAGGGTGCTGTGCAGCTGTGGCAGGAGGTCAGTGGGAGAGGTCTCTGGGCAGGGGGTGCTAGGCATAGCAGGTCTAGGAGCATTGGGCATAGGGATCTGTGGGGGAGGTCTCTGGACGAGAGAGTGCTGGGCATAGGGATCTGTGGGGGAAGTCTCTGAGTGAGGAGGTACTGGGCATAAGGGCAGGGCACTGGGCAGGGGGCCAGTGTGCATCTAGAAGTTGTGGGTTTGTAAACAGTGCCCTTGTGCTGGGCTGAGTGGGTGGCTGCGCTGCGCCTCATTGCCCCCAACTGGCCCCTCGCTCTGCAGACCGCCCCCCATCACATGCCCTATTTCCCCAATGGAGACCCACAAAGATGTTTGGTGCCAGGCCCACAAAAAGTGAATCTGGCCCTGCTGCTGAGCAGTTTTTGGTTAAAGTCTGCAGCTTTAGGGGCATGGGCCAGACCTGGGCTGCAGCAGACTCACGTGTCTGGCTCAACAAGGCAGAGTTCTGGAGTCCCAAGCTGGCAGGGAAAATGGGCTCAGAGGTAATCTCAGCATGTCAGGTGACAGATCCAAGTTGGTCTCTGTCACTGAGCCTGTCACAGTCCCATCTCAGCTGGCCTGCAATCATCCTTCCTTAGAAAGATAAAATTGGGGACCTAGCTTCCTTTGGCCCCCCTTTTGAGAAAGGCCCTAATAGTGCATTGAATAGATAAAGCCTCCTAGTGATGACAGATACCCTACAGCCCCAGCTGCTAAACTATCCCTCCCCCAAATGTGCTATAAGACTTGGAGAAGTCTGCTTGTAATCTCTCTCTCCCTGAACATCTTACTTCAGCCGGGGCCTAGCAAAGTCAAGGGCCAGCTCTAATTATACATAGGGTTACCAGATAGCAATTGTGAAAAAATGGGGAGGGGAGAGGAGGTTAACAGGCGCCTATATAAGAAAAAGTCCCAAAAAATGGGACTGTCCCTTTAAAAACGGGACATCTGATCACCCTAATTATCTGTCTCTTCTCAGCTGTTCTCAGCCTGCTATTGGAGTATGCCTCTAAGTATAGCCCCTGGTCTTGTGTCAAAGGGTTTGGCTGGAGGACAAAGCCATAACTAGGCATTTTAGTGCCCGGGGCGAGCAAGCATATTTGTGCCCCCTACCAGTTTTTGTTACTTTTTTCATCCCATTCAGAAGCAACACATAACTATAGATAGTGGGGGGAGGCACAATTTAAAGTGGGGGCCCCTGACCACCTCACAGAGATTTTCAAACTGTGGGGCATGATCCCCAGAGGGTGTGGTGGAACGTTTGGGGGTGGGGAGTGAGTGGCAACGCCAGGCAGCTTGGGGGGGTTGGTCAGGCCAGCCCTGCGCAGCAGGACTTGGGGAGGGAGCATCACCTCCACCTCCTGACTCACCTTTGCCAGCCACCTAGCCTGTCTTTCATTGGGGGGCGCAACCAAAAATATGTGTTGGGGGGCCATGTGCCCCTATGTTCCCTTCCCCACACATTGCCTCGAACCCCATTTTTCTGCCCCAACAGCTCTGTGCCTTGTGTGGCTGTCCCGCTTGCCCTGCCCTGCTGATAACCCTGCTGGGGTATTACCCAACTGGGTCCCCATCAGGGCACAAGTAGGAGTTAGTCAGGTTGGTCTCCTGCATTGGTAGTGGTTGGGTTCAGCTAAGTGTTACAAACTGTGGCCATATAACTACAGTCACAATAGTCATCAGTGAGAAATGAACCTGTGGGGATCTTCAGCACCAGAAGCACAAGCATCTACCACTTTAGAAAAAATGTAGTGCCTTTAGCTGTGAGTAAACAGTGGATGGCTACCGCCTCTGACACTAGGCAATGGAGGTAGATGTGATTGCACAGAAACCATATAAATATCTCAACATTTAGGCTGTTCTCTACTTCACTGGAGTATTACACCCATCTCAGAACAGATTGTGGGGCTTTGAAATGGTCAAAGCTATATACTCCAAGTCTTTTAGCATATGCTCCATCCTTTCCCTCACTGATCAAAGGAATCTGAAATAATACTTTCTCCCTCTCTAGCTCTTTCCTCCAAAGATTTCAGAGCACTTTACAAACATTACTTAATTAAGCCTCCCAACATCCCAGTAATGAATAAAGGGAACAATTCAACCCCAAAATTCCTAAAGGCATTTTTGCATATGAATGCTAGGAATTCAGGAAAGAAGTGGTTAATGGGTCTGATCTAGGACTCAGCAAAAGGATTTAAGATGACATTGTGAAGACACACTGTCAAATAGCCTGCATGGAACAGAGGGCATCTGGAATTTAATGGGTTGATCTGCTAGTACAGTGTCACCATCACTCTATGTCTGACAGAAGGTCACTGTATTGCAGCATCTCAGCTAACACCATTAATGGGATTCCTGCCTTTTTTTGCTCCTCCTGGCTCACAAATAATCACACTGCAATGCTCTTGTGTATCATAATGTGGTGACTGGCAGCCACACATCACAGCATAATGTCACATTGTCCTGACGCAACATTACAGTGTGAAGATTCACATAAGCACTTTGTAATGCTGTGCTTGTGATGCAAAAGTCCATACAACACAGGATCTGAAATGAACTGACAGCTATTGAGGGACTGGATGGCCCAGGAGCATGGGATTGGGATAAAGAGCATTTACTTTTTAGGTCACCAGTCCCAAACGAGACCAAGGTAGGAATGTCTGAAATTCATAACTATCCGATAGTCTATGCATGGCAGGAGTTGGTGGGTCTCAGTTCAGTTCCTTGTGGAGGAGTGTCCACATCATACAAACTCCTCCACCAGTCACCCCCTGTAGGCAGTCTTAGCCCAGAGCCCCATGACTGAGTGGTCCCCAGGGATTTGGCAGGCTCAAAGAGGCAGTGAGCCCCCTAGAACAGGCCGAGGATGGCAGTGTGGAGGGAGGCCAGCTCATATTCCTGCTGCCCCTGTCCTGTGGATGAGCTGGGATCTTCACCTCCTGAAATTCACCTCAAGACGCTGAGCCAGGGAATAGAAAAAACTTGGCTCTGCAGAGCTGGCCTGGGCCAGGCCTGGCAGCGTGGCCTGGGCTGCCGCCTTTGGGAATGGACAGGAGCTCTGTCTCCTGCTGTTCCTCTGCGGAGAATCCGGCTACAACCCCTTCGCCCCGGGTGCGGGCACTGACTGAGCAACCTCCTTCACCGAGGAGCAAGTCACACGCGGGTCCTCCCCTCCTCCGCTTCTTTCTTACTCCCCTCCCCCCCGCTAACTCGTACCCGTCCGTCCTTCAGCACCGCCCATCGCCTGAGCCCTTCGCTTTCTCCCCTAGTTTGGGCCGGGCGCCCCGCCGTAGGGCGGTTGCCATAGGGACTGGCCGCTCGCCCTGGCGCAGAGGGGAGCGGTGGTCGGGGCCAGCCGGGAGTTGCTCTGTGGCTGTTCGCAAGGGCCGGAGACGGCGGCGGCGGCGGCGCCGCGGGGTCACCATGTCGTTCCGGGATCTCAGGAGTGAGGAACTCTCGCTCGGGCCCCCAGGGAAGGGAGGGAGCCGCGACCGCGCGCGGGGCATTGCTCCTGGTGCCCAGGTGGGGGGTTGGGTCTGTGGGGACGCGGTGCGGGTGGCCCGCGCGTCCTCATTCCGCTGCGGTGTCAGCGCTGCCCACACTTACTGCCCCACTCGTGCCATGGCCACCCACCCGCACCATCGCCACCCCACCCACGCTCTCCTCACCATCCCCACACACCTGACCCATTGCCACCCACGCCGTCTCCTTACCGTCACTATACACCTCCCCCACCCCCGCCATCGCCACACACCTGACCCATTGCCACCCACGCCGTCTCCTTACCATCACTATACACCTCCCCCACCCCCGCCATCGCCACACACCTGACCCACACCCACCTCTGCCATGTCCTCGCCACCCCCACCCATACCATCGCCCTGCCTACCACCACACACCCGACCCATCGCCACCCACACCATCTCCTCACCATAGCCACACACCCGCCCCATTGCCATTCATGCCATCTCCTTGCCTACCCCATGGCCACACCATCCTCATACACCCACCCCATCGTCATTTCATCACCATCCACATGCCCCATTGCCATGCCTTCACTACACAGTCACACCATTGCCTCACCATTGCCATCATTACACCAACACCACACACTCGCATTGCCCCATGCCATCATTATACAGCTATGCCATCACTACATCATAGCCATACATCTGCACTGCTCCACACTGTTATAGCCTCACTACATACCCATGCCATCACCACATCATTGTTATGCCATTGCCACACACTCAGACTATCGCCATTGCATCATCCCACCATTGCTGTACACCTGTGCCATCACCATGTCATCATACTGCACCACCCCACACTGTCACCACGCATCCACCCCACTGCCACACACACTCACGTTATAACATAGCGTTATCATTCCACATCATAGCTTCCTGACATCACATTGCTCCATTATACTGTATCTTCCATTATCAGCCCAGAGCTCATTCCCACCTGATGCAGCATTCTCTTCCTGTCTATTCTTGTTATGCTGTATCTTGTGACATGACATACCATTATGTGGCATTGTTGTGCTCTCTCGTGCTGTGATTGCACGACACCCTGCTGTCACCACATAGTAGCAACAGAGTACATTTTGGCATCTCAGCACCTTGCCCACTGAATTGCAGCATTGTTTCACAGTGTCATTCTTCTGGATTGCACTGTTATGAGGCATATTCAGATGGCATTGTGCTATCGTGCTACATCATAGGTTTATCACACACGGTTTTGTTTCATATCCTAATTCTGTCACACTGTGACATTATCATGTGTCTTGCAGCATGAAAAGCTCACCATGCTGCATCATAGTGACATCATGTAGCATCCTCACATTGTTTGCACTACTGCAACAAATTGTTCTCTGTCAAAAAGTCACCGCACCATAATTCCGCATCTGGCTGAGATGATATATTGTGGAGTCTATGTAGGCTCCAAATATGCAGGATATGTCACCCTGTGAAAATCAGATTGATCCTACAAAATATGGGACAGACTGTGAGTTCAAGCTGTTGTAGACACCCAGGTTGCAAAGGATCTCTACTCATTCCCAGTATTTCTGGCATTATACTGATTTTCTCGGGACAGTGATCCCAGGTCTTGTGAGGGCTGCTTTCCAGATACCTGTGGGTCTCACTGTCAGTTTTGGTCCCATATTTTGATACATCTTGGTGTTGCTGTGCGTTTACATTATGATACTGCTGGTACATGACCTTTTGTAGTGGCTGCTGTAATGTACAGGAATCTGGAGGAAACTTCTCCCTCTTTCCCTTATTGGGCATTGAACAACTGGGCAGGTGCATTGTATTTGGTTTTATAAACTTTTCTCTGAAACATCAGGTAATGGCCTCTATTAAAGGAAGGTATCGGCATAGGTGGGCAAGTAGTTTCTTGTGTTACTGCAGTTCCTTCAGGTAAAGACTATGGTATGTCTTGAGAGATGCTTAATGCCATTTCTTAGGACAATTGGGAGGGTTTGCTGCAGGATGATGAAAGGCATCCTTCCTGTGTTTGAGTGCTCCATCCACAGGAGCTGGGAGAGCATTGTTGTTATACACGACAATGGGGATGTTTGAAATCTTTAGTTGATTTTATTTTAACATTTCAGTTATTAGAAACATTTCTCATTTGAAAAGTCATCTTTTTTTTGCCCGTTAAAGATAATTTCCTGGTAAATTGGTATTAACTTTTTTCCTTGATCACATCATGAATTCTGTGTAGAATTCAATCTAGCACAGTGTGTTTATTGATAAACATAAACAGTGCATTGTGGGACTTGAGCATCTTTGCTGACTGTAGTGAAAAGAAAGAATTGTTTTGTTGTTTGTCTTTCAGATTTTACTGAGATGATGAGGGCTCTGGGATATCCCCGACTCATCTCTATGGAGAATTTCCGCACTCCAAACTTCATGCTGGTTTCAGAGATGCTTCTTTGGCTGTGCAGAAGGTTGGTGCTTTATTTCAGTGCAAGCAAAAGTATCAAGTCAGTTACTAGACCTGACATTGGAGAGCCATTTGGAGCTGATGTTTTGGAGTGGAGTTGTACTGAGTGGCTTAAAGAGGAACTTGGTGAAATTGAAATTGAGTCATTTTGAGAGCTCTGCTGTTTTGAGTGCCAGATAGGAACATATGGTAATTAAGTATCAAGCTTGTAGCTTCAGTGGTCTCTATGTGTCATGGATATAATAAACTGATATTTCCAGAGGAAAATAATGTAGATAAAGGGTAAACTAAAGGAATCGTACGAAAAATAAAGAATGTATTCTCCTTGAGTCCCTTCCCCATTCACCAGTGTGAATTTCCCTATTCCTTAGATTCTGTACCAGACATGGAGCATGAGGCATGCATTGCAGGAGCTAAAGTCAGGCAGTGGAGGACTAACTGAGACTACCTTCAAACATAGTCTTCTCTAGAAGTATTCTTTGTAAAGTGAAGTGAGATCTTCTCCATCTCTCCCTTGAACTGAGTTCAGCCCCACTGGCTCTTTTAAAAACTATTCCTGTGGCTAAAGCTTTGCCCAAACTTAACAGAACAGGCTCATACTTTAAAAAGAAGAATCACAAATAATGTTCAACGTGTAAGAGGAGATCAGTGTTTGACATGTGCAGTAATGGTTTTTCCTTAATTCTGTTTCCTTTGACTTATTACATTGCCCACAATGAAAGACAATGGAAGAAGGAACCCATCAGAGAGCATGAGTCTGGTCTAGTACCATTTTAGTATAGTTTTACGTTGGTGTAATGCTATTGGTTTCAAACACTGGTGAAACGGCAATGGTGGATCAAGCTATATATGTGTGAGTGTATTTATAATACATTAATTATATCTTCAATTTCAAAAAGTACTAGAATGTTCCGTGTGTGTGTGAAAAGAGAACATTTTCTTAGTTTTTCAATTAATGATAACTTACAATATCTCAATGAGCAGAAATTTAACAATGACCATTGTTGCTGCTTGCTTACTTTTTGCATTTCACTTGGTTTATGGTTAGTTTCAAGTAACTATAGCTTTCTGGCTATTGTGCACTAGCTTAGTGCTGCAATTTTTGGGATGCAACTATTGTAGGACTGTTTAAAACTAATAAAAAAGTTTTGATTAAAACATTTATAGTAATATCTGATCTTGTGAAGCCTTAACAGTGCTTCCCCTTCCCCCTAAGTTTGGTTTTTCCCTTCAAATTTAAAACAAAAGTAATGAATTGTCTCCCTGTCTCTCCAAGAGATGGAGAACAGAGCAGTTAAAAAGACACTTCATTACACAAAAAGGTATTGCTTTTCAAAAAAGGTGTAAGAGTATTCGTCCAATTAAGCTGAATAGTATAAAGTGCTTTCACATGTATATTGTAAGGTGATTGGAAGTACTCTGCTTTTAAGTGAAGTGCCTCATTTACATCCTAGGCGGCTAGGAAACTAACCAAATTGTACCAGGTACCCAATAAACCAGCTTTCCCTGGTTCCAGGAGTCTTATAATTGTATTGTAAGATAGAGAGGTTAACTTAGACTTCACTTGTTTTGAATTTCAAATGAGATTTTAAAGTGGAGGTTCTCTCTGGATATTAATGATCCCATGGCACTTTCCATAAAAGTTAGGAAGTAAGGGATTTCCCTAGTTTCCTCTTCCCAAGTGTACTGGTATATAGTGTATTGTAGACAAGTTGGTTGGTAACCTCCACTCTAGAGGTGGCTGTGTTCTAGTGGTGCTGTTTGTAAAGATGAAAGGTGCTATAAAATGTAAAATATTAATATATTATTAGTGAAGAAAAAATGTTTATTTTAGGGACAATATTAACTATAAATCAGGGCCCTGTGTTTTTCTCTGTTTTGTGGCTAGAGACTTTGCTGCAAAATCCACTGATTGCTGTAAATATGCTCTGAAATCTAAACTTTCATATAAAACATTTTCTAGCCTTGCAAGGATAACTCTTCAGTTTGGTTTATCTTCCTTAGTCTTCTTAAAATAATAGCTGTGAGACATCTCAACTGTCCTTGTTCATTTCAAAGGGCGTGTTTACTTTCATGGTGATATTTTAAATGGCAACATTGTTGTTTTATTAACCATTTTACTGCTTGTCATTTTAGCAGATCTCTAGAAGATTAGGGATGTTCAATTAATCAAAGACTGTTTTTTTTTTTTAAAGTCCTAGTCAGATCTGATTAAGATGAGTTTAGTTTATCTGTGTGACTTGCAATTTGAAAAACTGACATAGTATAGTAAATAATCTCTCATCAGAAATATTCCATTGATTTAAAGCCTGAATCCAAGCTTTGAAATTGATTTGGGTGAGTCAGCTAGGTTTGGCTGTTCTTACAAACTGAGCCAAAAGACAGCTTCAAAACCTGAATTTAACAACTTCTTTTGCAAAGATGTCTCAAGCTTTATAGCTTGTGCAGTTTTTGTGATGTTCTAATTTATACATTCCAGATCCTAGACCAGGGGTAGGCAACCTATGGCATGTGTGCTGAAGGCGGCACACGAGCTGATTTTCAGTGGCACTCACACTGCCTGGGTCCTGGCCACCAGTCCGGGGGGGGGGCTCTGCATTTTAATTTAAATTTAAATGAAGCTTCTTAAACATTTTATAAACCTTATTTACTTTACAAACAACAATAGTTTAATTATATATTATAGACTTAGAGACTTTCTAAAAATGTTAAAATGTATTACTGGCACGTGAAACCTGAAATTATAGTGAATAAATGAAGATTTGGCACACCACTTCTGAAAGGTTGCCGACCCCTGTCCTAGACACTGAACTACTGTTTCTTCACCTGCATCAGGGGCTGAAAATTTGGTTTGCTGGATCTTTATGATGTCTGAATTTGCTACATAAATGTATTGGCTTTCACCTGTTTAATACTTCATGCATGTTGCTTGCTTGTCTGACTCAATTAATGTTCCCATATGTAGATATGAACCTCAGACTGATGTCCCTTCTGATGTTGAGACAGAGCAGGACCGGGTTTTCTTCATTAAGGCAGTAGCTCAGTTTATGGTGAGTCTGCTTAAGTAAACTCATTTGGGGTTTGATCCAAAGCACACTGAAGCCAAAAGGCCTCTAATGCTTTTTCTTTTGACTATCTCTGATTTCCCCGGTAATATGTGGCTAAGTATATAGTATATTCCTGTACTTTCTGTTAGATTTCAAAACAGTTCCTATCATTTCTGTAATGTCTTGAAATGGCCAGATGCTCTATGATAGGTTGCAAGACATCTTTGGTAGAGCTGAACTTGATATTCAGTGTACAATCAGAAAACAATGAGAGCCAGAGAGAGATATTTATTTGTAGTTGACTAAATCTTAATTCAAGCAAAGGCCCTGATCCTGCAAAAACTTAGACACAGGTTTAACTTTACATGATGTTAGTAGCCCCATTGCAGTCACTGGATGCAACTCAATTTAAGTGTAGCTATTGACATGAATGAGGCCAGCCAATGACTTGGGTGGGAGTGCTCACATCACGTAAAGTTAAGCATATGAGTAAGTCTTGGTAGGATTGGAGTTTTAACAACTACTTAGCTTTAAGCCCATAAAACAATACTCATGTGCAACCTCCTATCCATTTTTCACACTTCATAAAGCTAACATGCAAAACTCAAGTTTTCTTAACAAAAATGACAAAGAGGATTTTTGGATGTGCTCGGTAACAAATATGACCATCTCTCTCCTAACATTTTATGCCTGATTCTGTAGTAGGGTAATAACTTACATATCAAGAAAATAACAGAGCTTTGTGAAAAACACAGGGCCTAACGATGTTTTAGTTCTGGTCTAAAATCAATATTTGTATCTCAGTGTGATCCTGTTTTTGTTTATTGCCTGAATGCATACTTTTTATCAGATGAAATGCTTTGTGGTTACTGCTTATTGGATACATGTTGAAGGATATTAGACACTAAATAAGGGTTGTCTCTTAAACTATAAAATGCACAGCCACGCTGTATAAGGACTGTACTGGAGTAACTGGACCAAATGAGTTTTTGAATGCAGGGTTCTCCCCTGAAGTGTCATGGAATTCCAGAGGACCTAGCTGCCAAGCAATGTGCCTTGACCTTTTATTTGTCAGTAGATTAGGAGGTTTTTCAAGGGTGCTTATCACCATAGTGTCTGAGTGTTTCACAAACATTTTGGGTGGTTCTGCAGGTAACCTTTATGCTACAGCACAATTTTTCTTCCCTGCTTTGCTTCAGCAGAGTTCCCCTCTTTCCTTGTTGAGATCACACATCTTGCATTCAATTATGTTGTTGAAAGTGGATTGTAATGAGCATAAGCAGTGAGCAGTACCACCAGCAGTACAGTATAAAGACAGTAGCAACAGCATGTTGTATTTGGACTTGAAAAAACCGAACACAGGCAGGCCAGGTAAAAAGTTGACATCTGAATTGCTCCTTTTTCCACACTTTCTACACCCCCTATGGATGCATGACATTACTTCTCATTTTATTTTCCTTCCTGCTTGACTTGTTCTCAGACATAAAATAGAGTGCTATTTTAGTTATAGTGTATTTTTTTCATAGCTGCTTAACCTGTTTTTTTTAAATTCCTTACAAGATACTCTGGAAGGAAGGTGTCTGCTGTAAATCATAATTAGGCTTGAAAGAATAAGATTCTTATTTTAGAATTTCAATGGATAATATTGATGTTTGTAAGCATTTTTTCTTATTTTTATTTATTCAAATTTTCACAGTTGTGGAAAATTATGAGGGGGTCTGGCAGTAAGGGGGTAAGATAATAGTTAGTCAATGAAAGTAGATGTTGAAATTCAAAAAGGTAAAGCTTCATAACCATTAAGCCACAACCTGTCAAAATACAAGATAAATATCCTTAAATCAAACACTCATAAGTTTTCAAGCAGCATTTTTCTTACTTTGCCTATCTACACATTTTTTATTGGGGGATAGGGTGTGCGCGTGTATGTGTATGCTGAAGAGAAGCTCTGTGTAAGCCTGAAAGCTTGTCTCTTTCACCAGTAGAAGATATTACCTCACCCACCGTGTCTCTACAGAGAATTGACATTTGTTGATAGATATCTAAGCCTAATCATAATGAGAAGCCTAGCAAAGTGACTATGAAAGAATTCTGGGGTAGATGCTTGGTCTTGCATCCCTTTTGAACAGGAATGGACACTCATGCTTTGTTGCGGTAGGAACATCAAGGCTCCAGTAAGTAGAGTTACTGACTGAAAAACATACGTGGGGAAGTTGAGGGCATTATGAAAAGGTACCAGTGAAGGTATCAGTGAGATGTTGAGGGGCCCCTTCTGTAGTCAGTTAATATTCCTGTTTAGTTATCCTCTCCTCCCATCTGCTCTTCTCTGCCAGCATATTAAAGTTGTGCTGTGGAATCTACTATCTGTTTTAGTTTGGAGAACAGGATCATTCAGAAGGCTCTCTGCAATGGACTCACTGAGAAGGTCAAAGTTGTTTTTTTATTGTCTGAAGAGAGTGCAGAAGTAGTGTGAAGCCTTTACCCCTCCTGCCCGCTTCCTATGCTGGGCCTTCTGTGATTCGGCACAGAATTGGACAGTATTAGGTCAGCTAGTCCATTTCCTCACACTCACCCAGGAGCAAAATTCCACAAGTGCAGCTCACACCACAAACTACACTGCAGTTTCAGTCTGGAGCACTTAACCATGGTTGTGTCATGCAGCAGTGAAGAAGTAGGAATTCCAGCAAAGTGAATCTGTTCCAGCGCAACGTTGGACTAAATAAGTGAGCTAAGTCTGAATGTTTAGAGCTTGGCCTTTCACTCAGTGGGGCTTGGTAAAAATGTGTTTCTGGGCTAAGGAGCGTGAGCCATATGTTGGTCACCAATGGCTACTAGTGTCTGTAGATATGGTGTTGGATGTCCTTATCAGGGAATTATATTGTGCTGGAGGTAAACATATTGAGAGAGTTGGAAGGAGTGTTATACAGGAAAATTAGTTGTACTTCACAAAGATGCTCAGATTCTTAGGCCTGGATGGTGAGTTTTTGACTTGAGAAGGTCACCAGCCTGATCTTTCTTTATGGATAGCTGTCAGATGAAAGTTTTTTTTTCTGGAGCTCTAATTCTGAAGCTCTTTGAAATACGAAGTGACCATAAAGTCAGATTTTGCCTTTAGATTACGTATAGACAAGGCTATGTTTTAGTCATGGATATTTTTAGTAAAAGTCATTGACAGGTCATGGGCAGTAAATAAAAATTCACGGCCCGTGACCTGTCCATGACTTGTACTATATACCCCTGACTAAATCTTGGTGGGGAGGGGGGGCAGTAGTCCTGGGAGTGCTGTGGGTGCTTGGGAAGGGGGATGGCCCAGGGATGCTGCAGGTGCTCGGGAGGGGGGGCAGCCCGGGACTCTTGCTGGTGCTGGGGTGGAGGCAGTCGTGTGTGGCCTGGGACTGCTGTTGGTGCTGGGGGAGGGGTTGGCGTGGCTGGCAGGCACTCTACCTGGCTCCTTGCGGTTCCCTGGAAGCGGTGACATGTCCATCCCTCAGCTCCTAGGCAGAGGTGCGGCTATATAGCGCCGCGTGTTGCCTCCACCCCAAGTGCTGGCTCCATAGCTCCCATTGGCTGGGAACCATGGAGCTGGTGCTCTGGGCAGAGACAGTGTGCGGAGCCGTCTGGAGCTCAGGGAAGGACATGTCACCGCTTATAGGGAGCCCTCTGAGTTAAGTGCCGCCCAGAGCCCTCACACCCTCTTGTGCCCCAATACTCAGCCCTGAGCCCCCTCCCACACCCAAATTCCTGCTGCTGCTGTGAGAGAGGGGCATGGTGGCCCAGGAGTGCCCCAGCAGCGGCTGGTGCAGCTGGCTGCTGCAGAAGTCAGGAGGGTCCTGGAATGTCATGGAATCCATGACTTCTGTTGCCTCTGACAAACTCGCAGCCTTACATATGGATAATTAGTTCTCAGTTCTTAATTCTACTGAGTGCAGAATGTGTAACCTTTCCATATATTACCATTCTAAGCCCTGGAGCATCATTAGAGGTTAAGAACAACCATAGATCCAACAGTTTTAAGTTCCTTTTCTGAGCCTAGTACAATTTGGAAAGAAAAGGGTGAAATCAAAAATCATTTTAATAATATGCTTTTCAGACCATTCTTCATATCAGTGTATCCCTAAAGGCTTTACAGAATAATAATACAGACTTTACAGGAGATGAAATAAGAGTGGCTAAATTACCCCATGACTAAAAGTCTGCAATTCATTTTATAGGGTAATATAGGAATTATTGAGGTTCTTCTACAGACTCTCTGCTCAGGTGTTTCCTCTGCTTCTTGGAATGGGAAAGACTCGAAGATGTTTCTTCAGTAATTCCTGTTGTGCCTGGGACACACAATTATCTTCACCAACAGCTAATAACCTCTAGCATCTATAATTAGAGGAAGACTTATATGGAGACAAATGTACCTAACTCCATTAAAGAATATCAGAAATCCATTAATCATCATAAAAATGTAACTAGAGCAAATCATTTCCAGACTAAGCAGAATAACTGTATGATTTCTCTATTGTGGTATTTGATTACGTTCTACTTTATTTAAATTCTGTTAGTGGTTCTGTTATATACCCCTACTCTCCTAACTTGTTAATTCAGCCTTTCCATCTGAACTAATGCTTTTTTTTTTTTTTTAATTCTGCTGTGTGCAACCCTCTGCCATATGGTGGAATCTGACTTCAGCTCTTTGTGGTCCCTGTTTCTCTGACTTTTGAGCTAGTAGTGAATGATTAGAGAAGGAGTGGGCAAACTTTTGGGGCCGAGGGCCACATCTGGGTGGGGAAATTGTATGCAGGGCTGGGACAGGGGGTTGGGGTGCAGGAGGGAATGCGGGGTGTAGGAAGGAGTGCGGCGTGTAGGAAGGTGTTATGGGCAAGGGATTGGGGCAGAGGAGGGGTGCGGGGTATATGAGGGGGCTCAGGGAAGGGGGTTGGGGTGCAGGAAGGATGAGGAGTACAGGAGCGGGCTCGGTGCAGGAGAGGTGCTGGGTGTGGCAGGGGGCTTAGGGCAGGGGGCTGGGGTGCAGGGTGTATAAGGGGACTCAGAGAAAGGGTTTAGGGTGCAGAGTGCAGGAGGCGGCTTGGGAGGGGTTAAGGGTGCGGCAGGGGGCCGAGGGTAGGGGGTTGTTGTGCACAGGGGTGCAACAGGGAGCTCAGGGCACAGGGTTGGGGTGCGGGGGGGGTGCGGGATGTACGATGGGGCTCAGAGTAGGGAGTTGGGGGGCAGGGTGCAGGAGGGATTCGAGCTCCAACCCGGCACCTAAAGCAGCTCCAGGGTGGCAGCGGCACGCGCCAAGGCAGGCTCCCTGTCTGCCTTCCTACCCTGTCCCCGGCCCCGCGCCGTTCCAGGAAGCGCTGGGGGGTGAGGGGAGGAGGGCTTCATGTGTGCTGCCCTTGCCATGCCTCCAGGCACCTCCCCCGAAGCTCCCATTGGCCAGGGTTCCCATTCCTGGCCAATGGGAGCTGCGGGGGGCAGTGCCTGAAGGCATGTGGAGTCCTCTGCGCCTTCCCCCTCCCCCCCGCCTGAGGGCCGCTTTTGAGAGCAACGCGGGGCCCATGGGGGGCAATCCCGTGGGCCAGATCCAAAGCCCTGAGGGGCCGGATCTGGCCTGCAGGCCGTAGTTTGCCCACCCCTGGAGTAGAGTCTCTCCAGTGACTATGTCTGTAGATTGAGTCGACAATATTGACTCTGCCTGAAGAGATCCAAATCTACTAAATGGAGAATCAATGAGATATAGGAAAATTGATGCTTTTGATTTAACCAATATTCTGTTCTATGTTTGTCATTTAAGCAGAGCATAGTGATGCCAATGCACAAATGGGTTGAAGAGAGAATCTTTTTTTTTAACTTGCCATAAGTTGTCTTACACATTAAGGCCTCGAGAAAAATAATGTTTTGTCTTTACATAGTTTTGCTCTGTGTGTCTCTATTGCCCTGTACTTTAAGCAGGTGAATCCTTCCTTCCACTCCAATCTCCACATAGGGGTAGATGGCTCAAATCCAACCACAAAGATGTGAACCCATTTTACAGAAGGGAGGACAAATGTGGGGAGCCCGCACAATAGTTTTCACCATTCGTGTAGCACAGTTCCATCTATCTTAGTGCACATGGGGGCTTTGGAGCATGCAGATCCACTAGCTCACCTGACGTCACGGGGTGGGAAGTTCTTAGCAACTGCAGTAATGTCAAGGAAGCAGCACCACTGCTCCTTTGTGGCTGGGGGGAAGAGTATTTCATGTTCCCAGCCTGTGAACCTTTTTACTAGGGCTTTGTACTGAGTCCAGAATTTGGCCCAAAAATAATATGAAAGGACATTTTAAAACCCTAACCCAACCTCTTGTCTATCGACCCCGCTTTGTGGTGGTTTTAGTTCTGCTTTTGTCTTAATTGCATGTGACTGAAATTAAACACATACGGTAAGTTCTTAGAAAAAATGGAGACGTTTTGTAATGGTGCTGTGAAGCCATTTTTGTGCCTTTTTTAAACTAGTGGATCAGGAAAAGCTGTTGATCTGTTTGCAGATGATTTTGTTATGTCAGTCATATGTTTTCCTGTCCACATGGGCTGAGAACGTGCGTGAGAGAGAGAGAGAACAATCGCCAAGTGAAAAATACATTTTTTCCTTTTACTAGACATTGATTTCCCCCCCCCCCTTGTGTTTTGAGTGAACTAAAATTGGAATTCTTGTCCATAACAATGCTCTTTTCAATGTGGTGCTCTAGCTTCCCTTGTGGAATACGTGTTAAAGGGGCACTGTTAACTTAATAATCACACTTCTGTCTGAAAATTTTATACTTGCTGTTATTATGATTAACTCCTATGAGTCCTGCAGCTGAAAGAAACTGAAGGGAAAAACATCTAGGTGTTTTTGCTTTTCTTACTAGTGCATTTGAGGATACTCTGTGACCAGTGATTTTTTGCTACTCTAACTGGTGAGCACCCAAAATTGAAGGCACTAAAAATCCTTTTGGAAACCTTGGCCTCATTTGTCAGCCATTTTCACAGTTTCCCTTGCAAAGTCAGTCTGTCAGTTTCCTCTCTTGTTTTTGTGGGCCTTTCGCACAGTAACAGGGTGAGGGAAACTCTTACAAAAATAAAAAAATCTGATTGCAAAGCCACAAAAATTGGCAGGGCACTCTAGCAGGTCTGGGGCCTGAAAATGCTTTTTAAGAAATGGACTAGATTTCAAGTTGATGCTCTTCCTTTAAGAGCTGGGTAGAGTGCAAACACTGGGTTCAATCCAGCAATCCATTCCCAGGAAAAATTCCCTTTTCTTTCAAAGGGCATTTTGCCTAAGTAAAGATTGTGTAGTCAGGCCTGGTACTGGTCCAACTAAAACTGTAGCACTTAAAAAAAATTGGAAATAAAATTTTGAGTTAAAAAAATATTTGAACAATTTCTTACTTGTTGCTCATTGGATTTTACCTGTGGTAGGTCCAATTTGGGATATAAAAATCACATAAGATTGGTACATGCTTCAGCACACCTAGCTTAGGGCCTAATGGTGAAAATGAAGTTTAATACTCATGGATGCTTGTTAGGCTTGGATGGGAAACCTCTTTCTACCTCCTAGTGTTCTTAAAGGAGGTAAATTTTGATTGCAGTCCAGATGCAAAGAGAGAAGAATCTTAAGCCATTTAGCTATTTACAGTTTGTTGAGTTTTATTTTTGGAGAGAAACAAAGTTTTAGCCAATACTGGCTTTTTGTTGGGTTAGCAAGTGTGAATGGCAATTTTAATTGCTGTTTTGCACCAACTCATCCTGTCTGAGTCTGTAACGTCAGCCCAGAGGAAATTCCAAGAATTAAGTATATCTCCTTCTCTGTGCCACTGGAGTGCTATTTCCCCAGGCACTGCATTACTTCAGTTTTGGTGTTTTGAAATAAAGATCAAAGGTATATAAATCCATTAGTTGAATCTTGTAGTTTATTTCTATACCTGTCTGTATGCATATCTATGCATGTAGGGAGATAGAGGAGAAAGGGACACAAATTATTCCCTCTTTTGATATTAATAAATTTAAGAGAAACTATCAATTTGAAAAAAAAAAACCTGTTGGAAAAGGAGACAGTTTATTAGGGTAATGGATCTAATTACAGTAATTCACTGAGGCTGAAATTCATCTCCGTGCAGAGGGTCAGCACCAAGCCTATGCACTTAAGTCTCAGTTGAGTTTACAGTAGATGTAAGTGGTACGTAGGATTTTTGCTGGCCCTCTGCACAGGGGTGACTTTCACCCTGGGAGAATTAGTGGATGGTTTGAGCTTTTTCATTTTTATAAGTGTCCAGAAATGTTATGACTCTCAAAAGGTGTATGTATGTCATCCTTGTTTGAAAAATCCCATGTTCCTGAGCTGAAAGTTTCAATTATGTATAGACGAACATGATGATACCAAAATAAATACTTTTAGAAAAATATTTGACTAGGGAATTGATAATCTATTCTCTATAATGGACTGAAATATTTCTTTGTGTCTTCTTCAAATAGGCTACCAAAGCTCATATAAAGCTCAACACAAAGAAGCTTTACCAAGCAGATGGCTATGCAGTGAAGGAGCTGTTAAAAATAACTTCTGTGCTTTACAATGCCATGAAAACCAAAGGGATGGAGACCACCTCAGTGTCCGAGGAAGAAAGCAGCAAATTCAAGTTTGACCTTGGCTCAAAAGTAAGGAAAATATTCTTTTTTTTTTCTTTTGTAGTAATGGAAACCAAATCCATTTGCCTCATAAACCTACACACAGAATGTATGCATTAGTACGTTCTTTTCAAACTCTGCCTTCCTAAAGTTACCTGCTGTGATACATTTGTTCCCCATCTAATCCCAAGAAAAACATGGCTCATCATGGTATTGAAGTTTAGTACAGAATTGGTCATCTCTGCTTTGGAGCAGGACTGGAATAGTAGGGAGCGTGGCAGGGCAGAACTGAAGTGATTTGACATAATTGTGTTGGAGAAGCATGTGGAGTACTCACTGCAATATGAGCCTGAACCAGTGCCTGTTGAAATCAGTCGGAGTCTTTCCCTTGAATTTATTGGGCAGTGCATCAGGACCTATAGAAGCATTTAAAATAGAAATTGCTCCACCAATACCAAGGAAAAACAGAACATAGATACACCAGTTGGACCTCTCCTATTCAGAGAGTATTTGTTCATTATGAAGGAATAATACTTCTCTTTTAAAAGTGGCAATGATTATGCTACATTAATGTGTTGGGTGATATTATAGAATTTTCTTTAAGAAACTCCTCCCTATCTTGGAGTAGCCTGTTTTGTGCTTCCTGTGTTAGTATTGTAATAATAGAGCAAATCTGTAGGCCCAAACTTGAAAAGTGAGTGAAAGTTTATAAAATGTCATGATAGCCTGTAACAACAACATGTTGATGGGAAAAGGTAAACAAGTGAAAGAGGCTGAATTAGTCCCAAAAAGACCTATTAATTTAACTCAAGGACTATTAAAATCAGGCCTGGTAAACAAGAGAAGCATGGGATTGGAAATCAATTAACCCAGATTGGTGTGTTGCAAATTAGGCCTAACAGGTGGACAAAACGATGAGAGGATGGGCTATTCCACCTGTCACTCCCTTTTGTGGTCTCTAAAAGAAAAGACTTTGGGGGGAAAAATGAAGAAAAAGCTGTCTGCCTACAGAGAGCTTTCACTTCCCATCTCTTGGTGCCTTGTGAGCTTTACCATCGTGGCTGTCACTTCCCATCTCCTGGCACTTCAGGATCTACCATAATGCTGTTGGGCCTTTGTTGAACTGATCCTGAAAGATGTCCTGAGCAGACTGGGCCAGAGAGAGGGACCCAGATGATGTAGCCACCTCCACTGACTTTGGCTAAATCCCAAATACCACCTGAGATGTGTGTCTTTATCACTTTTCCCCCCCTTGTGTGTCCATTTCCTTCACACCCTTATTTCTTTTTTTTCCTATCTCTCTCCTTTTGCCTACTGTTTAATAAGAGTCTGGCTTAGCCAGCCAAGACTGCATCTTTTGCAGCACTGTTGTGAGTCTAGTACTAAAAAAGCAGATAAAAGTAGTGCCCTCAAGCACCTGAGCCAGGTTTTGGAGCGGCTGATAAAACCGTGCGCTGTGTCTGTTTTTTTTCCAGCAGCGACATTGCAAGTGAAAGTCAACACCAGAGAAGGAAAGTGCATTTTCTGTCTTTGCTGTTCTCTTTCATCTTCTGTGTGTTTGTCTTATGCCTTTTAGAAATGGGATTGGACTTCAACTACAAGAACTCAAGCTCATCTTAACATTTTATTTTCCCTGTAAAGGAACTATTATCGTCTTTAATAACAACAAAACACTGTCAGATGGGTGTGTGGGGGGGTGTTCCTTGTGAAAGCTCCCTCTAGCTAGAAGGAAAGGGAACGAGGGATGTTCTTAAAATGAAAGCCTTACTTCATGCATTATATTTACATTTTAAATGCTTTAACCTCTTTTCGCTTCTTCTTCTATGTATCTGCAATAAAAGGTTACAATATTTTTAACAGTGATACTAGACAGGCTGAGGTCTCTATGTACTAGACCCTGAACCTTGTTTAAAATGTTCAGTTAGTGAGAGCGTCATGTTTACACCTTTGACTCTATGTGCCCATATAGACCATCAAAATTAATACTACATAGGTGCCTTGAGAAAACGGGAAACCAAATGACACATTATCAGTATACATTACTTTAATTGTTCTTCCAACCTAGGACACCTTCCTGTCATCTGTGTGAAAATGATCTGTTGCCAATGGGTTTGCAATAGTTGCCCAATTGCCCAGGCCAGAGGAGGATTCCTAATTTTGGGAGTTTTGCCATTGGCTTCAGTGTGGCCAGATTTCACTTCAGAAAGTTATACATATTGGACATAATCCAGACCTTATTAAAGTCAGTGGAAAGACTCCTGTTGATTCCAGTGGGCTTTGGATCAGGCTTTCTAAGGGGATGTCTGCACTGCACACTTCTTTCGGTGGCACGTAGTGTACATTGCCTTGTATCCCCCCAGAATGTGTATAAATAGGTGTAGCCAGTGAGGCATGGCTTAGGCAAGAATGGTGCAGACATGCCTGAAGGATGTGGGTATCTATGCAAGTACATATCCTACATGGCTCTCTGCTCACCCAAGCCATGCTTCCCCGTCTATACTGCTGTTTTTAGCCATGTAGTGTCCCGCTACCTCCCGGATGCTGAAGCCCTTCCCCACTGTAGGGAAAGACTTTGGCAGCAGGGGGGCAGTGGAGAAAGGCTCTGCCAGCTCCCCATTGCTGGAGCTCTTTCCGCCACAGGAAAAGACTCTGGCAGGTGCGAATGGCTCCGCCAGTTCCCAGCTGCTGGAGCCTTCTCCTGCCAGAAGAAGAAACTCTGGCAGTCAGGAAAGGCTTCAGCAGCTCTTTAAAAGGGAAAGGCTCCGGCAGTGGGGGAACAGTAGGGAAAGGCTCTGCCAGGTCCCTGATGCTGGAGCCTTTCCCCTCTACAGAGAAAGACTCCAGCGGGGGGAAGGCTCCCTCAGCTCCCTGCTGCTGGAGCCTTCCCTGTGACAAGAAAAGACTCTGGCAGCAAGGAGTTGCTGAAGCTTTCCCCTGTTATCTCCCCCTTGCTGGAGCATTTCACTGACGTGTAGCTACACACTGCTGTTTGGACGCAGCTGGCTTTTCCCTGCAATGTGTAATTACACATACCCTACGTGCTGTTGCTGGTGGTGTGTAGTGCAGATGTAGCCTAGGAGAGATTCAGGCACCATGCTGGTTACACATATGGTTTTAATTTGAAAAGGGACAAAACCTGTCAAAACTTTTCTTTGTGATGGCAAAGAGACTCTTCCATTGTTTGATTTTTGATGCCGTTCTTCTAGATTGCTGATTTGAAGGCAGCCAGGCAGCTTGCTTCAGAAATCACATCCAGAGGAGCATCTCTGTATGATTTACTTGGCAAAGAGGTGGAGTTGAGGGTAAGTATGCTCTGCAGAAAGGGAACTCGGATTCACCATATGCTGCAAATGTAGAGAGAGAAACAAGTATGAATGAGAGATTCCAACAGCTGCAATGAATATATCAGATGTAGATTCCATGTGTGAGTGGAGTGAGGTCAGATGGGTTATCCAGCTTCTGATTGATATTATTACTTGTAATAAGCTCAAGAGAATAACGGTTTGTGTTTAGAGGTGAACTGAAATGCTTTGTAAAGAACTGCTTGAGAGCTTAAATCAGTAACAGTGTGTACATATGCTTTGTCGTGTTCCTGTACCAGATGTGGACTGGCTACAGAGCTTTCTTATACACACCAGATGTGTTCATCATAAGATTCTTTAATGCTCTGCCACGTATGTCTCAGGTTCATTTAAATAAGGTATTTTACATGCGATGCCACCTAATATAATACAGTTTAGCATTCCATTACATCTCCTCCTTTAAGATCTACATTCCTACCATTTGCAATATTTACATTATCACGCTGTCTTTGAGGTTCAATATTTATCAGTCTGTTAAGAGTCTCTGAATTATACTAGTTTCCTAATTACATCACCCAAAGCATGACAACTTGGTCATCAGGCTGTTTATCGTTGCAATAATTGGTTGTGGTCAGTCCAGAATCCTTGAGTCGTCGTCTTGTTCTGCATCTGCCATCTGTGGGGTTTGCTATGTTGATTGTTCTGTCTGAGGAATAAACTGTAGATGCTGATGATTTCTGTTGAACTCCCCACTGTCTGTTTGATCACATATGATTTGGGTGCTAAATTCCTTTTCTTTACAACAGCTGGAGCTTTCCATCTCTTTTCTTCAAAGGAACACAGTCACCAGGTTCTAGACCCAGCAATTTTTTTACTGAGTGATGTCTTTTGTAAAAGTGTTGATAAGCTCTTTTAGCCTTTTTATCCAATTTGGCTATTCTCTTCATGACTAGCCACTTTGGAGATAGGTTCTTTTTAAAGCTGGAACTTTAGAGCAGAGTCATCTTCCCACTGGGAGTTGTGCTGGACTATATCCAGTAGCTGCTATTGGTGTTGATATGTACTCAGAAAAGCAAGGAATGGATCTTCTTCCTGTAGGATTTTGTTGGCTGTACAGCATTCTAGGCCTCTCCATTTACTTGTAGGTAATGTGGTTTGCTAGTAATATGGCCAAAATCATATTTTGTTCAGAATGATTTAAATTCCGTTGCAGTGAATTGTAGTCCCTTGTCAGTCACTTATTTTTTTGGAATACTGAAGTGAGCAGAAACAGTCCATGATGACCAAGTAATGATGTCCTGTGAATATGCATAAATTTGCAGCTAGTCTCTTCCAAGATCTGTCAGGTAGGGGTGTTGTTATGAAAGGTTCTTTGTGTTGCATTGGTCTGTTAGTTCCTTGCCAACGCCTGACCACCACACTGACTGGGGTTGCCCCATTCATGGCATTTAGTTAAACCTTGATATCTTTCATGGATGAGATTTAGGATTTTTCCTCTCATTTTGTTTGGAATTGTGTTGCAGTTGCCTTTAATCATGAGTCCATTTGACTCACATAATTGTCCACACACTGCCCAGTAGTGTCCTTCAGATACTTAGGCCAGCCGCCCCTAATGTAATGTGGAACTTCATGAAGTTGCATATCTGTTGAGGTTGTTTTTTGTACTGGTGTAGCCTCTTTTCTGACACTCGTCAGTATGTATCCACAGCATCCACATACACTTTAATGTCAGCTTTAAGCTCATGGGTAGCCAGGACAGAAACAGGAACCCTATCACACACACCTGAGAGCAGGACATGACCATTTTATTTAGCCCTCCCCACCCCTAAAGAATATTTTCACCAGCCATCTATGCCATGGAGCAAATAGAGCAGAACGTTTGGGGCAGGTGTGAGGAGGAGCAGGAGGCAAGTAGGAGAAGAAGGTGGGGAGAAGTGTCCTGGCTGCTGCTTCAATCTCTATGGACTCTGACAAAGGGAAATGAGCCGTGAAGACTTGCAGAGAGAAGAGGTATTGTTCTCCTTCCCCAGGGCCTTCCTCCACGGTCACCAACTTTTCTAATTCTCTGAAAGGAAAAACTATGTTGAAACCCAAGAAGGGCTCCTCAACCTCTCATGGGGACTCCTGCCGCCATATGTTGATTGATAATGGCTCTCGTAAGCCCACCAGTACCCAGGTAAGAGTGAGAACCCCAGAGTGTGACTCCTCCGTACCATCTGAACTGGAGCACTCAATTCCAGCACTGTTCAATCCAGAATGGACCTTGTTGGTACTGTTGAAGTTGGTACTGTCCATATCATCTGTATCTCTGATGTCAGTGGCCACGTGTGGTACCAATGACAACTGGCATGTGTGATATCAATAATGATGGCACTCTTCCTGACAATACTGTTGATTCCTCGGGCATCCATGGCAGCCAGGGACCTACTTTGTCTGTCAGTGCTGGACTTCCCGCTCCTGCAACAGGATGGTCTCTCAGTGCGGACCTCAGTACCATCCCTGTTACTGACCTTGGTGCTGGCCTCCCCTGGAAGCTTTTGCCATCTCCTACTCCTGGATGACACTCTTCAGTGGAATCTGTCCATCGTCCCCACAGGTCTGTAAAAAAAAAAAAAAAAAAAAAGACCTTTCTCCTTGGTTTCCAGCACCTTATGCTTATCCCTTTTGGCCCTATGGGCACTGTGAGGTATCCCTCAAACTACCAGGTCAGTTTCAGCATCCTCCTCTAGGTCTGGGTTTCCGACTCCATCATCCTTCAGGAAGGCCACTGTACCACCTCCAGCTGCCAAGCATGGCACCAGCTTGGATCCTGCAGATGAGGACTATAGGAGGAAGGGCAGCAGATACTCATTCATATATCATTTTCCTCAGTTAAAGAGACAGTGCTGAATGATCCTCTGATAGAGGTTGTGTGATACCAGTTGGATGCTTGGTAGCCCAGAAAGTCTAGGGGAAGAATTGCTGTGAGAAATAACAAAATAGCATTTCACTGGAGGATAAAAATATTTTCAGGCGCTGTAGAGAAGCTACAAAAATGTCTACCATTTTTCAAAGTGTCTTAAATTTCCATGAAAACATGATGCAAAACAGAGCTCATTTGTATTCCAGAAATGTAATTAAAATAAAACAAAATCTTTTTACATACTTCATTTCCCCACAGTATATTTGTCTAATCCCTTGGCTATGGAAACAGATTTCACAGGGCATCTGGCTAATGCATTGGTGACTGAGGTCAAAGGGTTAAGCTGCTTTGGTCTCCACACAACTCAGACAGCTAAAAAGTCAAGAGTATGTCAATTTTTAGGGAGAATTTTAAAAGAACACTTGGCAGTTGCTTTGAAATTGGGAATAATTTAATCGTTTTGGCCAAATCACAGCTTTTAGGAGTCCATTTGTCTTCAGGGTTGGGCCCTTAATGAGGGACATATCCAAGAGCAGAGTGATGAATGTGTGAAGTGAAAATCAGGGATGAGTGAGTGTTCCAGTGCAACCCTCTCTCATTGGGCCCATCAAGAGCTCTCTTCATTGGAAGCCTCTTTAAAAGGTGCAATTTCCAGAAGGGTGTGAATTATTGTATCCTGTAGAGACCATATGTTTCCGATGGCATAATGACTCATTGCTCTAGCTAGGACTAGCCACTTTTATATAAATGCAAGGTTTATGATCTGCACAGATGTCTTACAGATTAAACTTGTTGTCCTTAAGAAATCCTGTCAGGTGAGAGATGGCCTGTGCCTCATTAGGGATAAGTTTACATCCTAAAGGCATGATGCTTTACAGTGACAGCCCAAAGAAAACTTCCCAGTAGCACTAGAAAAGCCCTTACATATTTTGTTACTAATGATTTGGGCCAGTTCTGAATTTCTGAGAGATACATCCAAACTAAGGAGTGCTGCTTCAGTCCAAAGTTTGGTACATAAGCGTACAGCTAGTTTTAGCCTCTTGTACATTGAATATAGCGAAACAAATATTTTTCAAATTAAAAGCTGACCTCTGTTGATACAAACTGACTTGACTAACTTTCCATTGGATTTGCTTGTTTTTGTCATTATTTCTCTTGCGGTAGTTATACACATAGATTGTTTTATGTATTTTGTACTCCAAACTGCATGGTATTTTTTGTTTTCTTTTATAAAGGCTGTGACAGTGATTTATTTTTTAAAGGCTGCTTTGTCTGAGCATTAAAATTATATTCAAAGGCATTGAAAACAAAATGCAGCTTTCGTCACCTCCATTAGAGCTGCAGAATGTCTGGTATACGTTCAGGGAATTCTTACAGAACTCCAAAAAAAGAACAAGAGTACTTGTGGCACCTTAGAGACTAACAAATTTATTTCAGCATGAGCTTTCGTGAGCTACAGCTCACTTCTTCAGATGCACAGAATGAAACACACAAACAGGAGATATTTATACATACAGAGAACATGAAAAGATGGAAGTATGCATACCAACAGGAAGAGTCTAATCAATTGAGATGAGCTATAGAACTCCAGTGCATTTTGACTTCCTGACTACTGTATCTCCTGATGTCCCATTCATTCGGATGGTCAGCCCCATTATAATTCATGTAGGATAAAAACAGCACCACAGCAGCTGATTTTTAACTGGGGAGTCCCTTATTCTTTAAAGACAATATATTTTGTTACTTAAAGAATATCTAGAATTACAGTAAGGCTTGAAAAATTCTCTCACCACTAGTCCTTGAGGAGCTTTTCCTGTGAAACTATTATCCAGCTGAAACTGTTAAATTTTGCAGTATCTAAGCTGCCATTTTACAAAAAAAAATGTCTAGCCCATACAACTGTATAGATGACCTTTCAAAGGTGAACCAAATGGAAGTGTTGTCTTGCCAAGTCTGCACACAGAACTCTGCTGCTGTTTTTACCATGAAATTAACAAAATATCGGTCAGTTTGATTTCAATGGCACTGTTGCTCTTTACATAGCAGGGTGTATGCACTAATAAGGTCTTTGATGGTTGCAGAGTAGGATATGCAAACGACAGTCCCGTCCATAGGTAGGGCACACCCACGCACTAGCAGTGCTCTGAATCTGAGCAGCAGATCCTTTCATCCTCTGCTAAGTCATCACAAAGCTTGGTCCAGTTCTCCTTGCAATGCCTTGCTCCTTCTAGAAGATGGTTCTGCCAACCAGAGTGGAATTCTGTACTCCTTTCCCAATCCACAGGTATTTCAAAGGATACTAAATTTTTGCAAGCATCCTGAAATGTGGGCAGCAGTCTGCCTCTCTTTCTAGACCCTTTACAAACTTCAGAAAAGAGCACGCTCTTTAGGATCCTGTAATCTGGCATTTGCTTGGCATGTCCAAGCCATCTGAGTCTTTTCTTACTAATCAACATCCCCATGAATGACATACCAGCATGATTTAATAGTTCCACATTTGTCACCCTGTCTTGCCATTTTATTCAAAGAATTTTATGCAAGCATCTGATATGAAAACTGTTTACTCTTTTGGCATGTTTGGCCTAAGTCGTCCATGTTTCTGAGCCATACAGAAGAGAGGATAAAACACATCTCAAATATGGATTTTTATATGTTTTATTTAAAGCTTTTATTTCAGTTTTATTTGCAGCTACTTATAATCCTGTAGGTAGAACTAAAACTGCCAAGATTTGTTATGTTGTTGCTTGGGAAAGCTCTGAGCGGCAGCATGGATAGGTATTGGAGTTATTCTTGAGCAAGAACTTAAAAAAAAACCCCAGAGGCTGAGGAAAAAATTGAGTATTCAAGATCCTCGTCCCATCTTTCCAGTAGCCATGAGACAAAAACTTAATTCTCTATTCCAGCAAATTGGGGTTGGGGCTTCAAATTTAGCAGACATTTGCCTCACTTTACCTACCTGTAAAATAGGTATAATATACTTCCCTATCTGTTAGGGCTGTTGGGAAGCTTAGACAATAACCCATAAAACACTTAGTGGTTCTCTGATGAAAATTGCAATAAAATGCAAAGTGTTATAGCTAAGGTCTAGTCAATGGGTCACTGGACTTGGACTCAGAACAGTTGGGTTTTATTCCTGGCTCTATCATTAACCTGCTGTGCAACCAAAGGCAAGTCTTCTTCATCTCTCTGTGTCTCTTTCCCCCCCGTCTACTCTTTGTCATGTCCACTTTTGCTGCTCAGGGGTGTGAAAAAACACTCCCCACCCCCCACGTGACATAGGTTTTGTTGGCATAAGCGCTCATGTGCACAGTGCTATGTTGGCAGTAGACTCTCAGGTTTTATTATGTTGATGGGAGAGCTCTCTCCCGTTGGTATAATGCGGCTACATGAGTGCTCTTACAATGGCACAGTTATGTCAGTACAGCTACGCCGCTGTAAGCTTGTAAGTATAGACATGACCTGATTTGTACGCTCTTTGGGACCTGACCTATCTTTTAGTATGTGTCTATGCAACACTTAGCACAATGAGGCCCTGATTTTAGTTGGAGCCTCTAGGTGTTGTTGTAATACAAATAACTAATAATAATATGAATTAAAGGTGAATATGGTGTTCAAGTGATCCTTTCAGTGCAGGCTGGTGTGTTAAAGGATTTGATCCTTCAAGATTTTCTTAATCAGATTTGTAGGACACTCAGATCTACAGTCCTCACTTTGTATTTATTTTTTCATTACAAATATTTGCACTGTAAAAAAAAAAAAAGTACTTTTAATTCACCTAATGCAAGACTGTAGTGCAATCTTTGTCATGAAAGTTGAACTCACAAATGTAGATTGATGTACAAAAAATAACTGCACTCAATAATAAAACAATGTAAAACTTTAGAGCCTACAAGTTCACCCAGTCCTACTTTTTGTTCAGCCAATCTCTCAGACAAACAAGGTTGTTTACATTTATGGGAGCTCATGGAGCCTGCTTCTTGTTGACAATGTCGTGTGAAAGTGAGAACAGGTATCCACATGGCATTATTGTAGCTGGTGGTGTAAGATATTTATGTGCCAGATGCACTAAAGGTTCAGATGTCCCTTCATGCTTCAACCACCCTTCCAAAGAACATGCGTCCATGCTGATGGTGGGTTCTGCTTGACACTGATCCAAAGCAGTGTGGACCAATGCATGCTCATTTTCATCATCTGAGTCAGATGCCACCAGCAGAAGGGTTTTCTTTTTTGGTGGTTTGGGTTCTGTAGTTTCCACATCGCCGTGTTGCTCTTTTAAAGCTTCTGAAGCTCCACACCTCGTCTCTCTCAGATTTTGGAAGGCACTTCAGATTCTTAAACCTTGTGTCCAGCACTGTAGCTATTTTTAGAAATGTCACTTTGGTACCTCCTTTGCATTTTGTCAAATCTGTAGTAAAACATGTACTGGATCATCATCTGAGATTGCTATAACATGAAACACACGGCAGAATGTGGATAACACAGAGCAGGAGACCTATAATTCTCCCCCAAGTAGTTCATTCACAAATTTCATTAATACATGATTTTTTAATGAGCATCATCAGCGTGGAAACGTGTCCTCTGGCATGGTGGTTGAAGCAAGAAGGAGCATAAGAATGTTTAGGAGCATAAGAATGTTTAGCATATCTAGCATGTAAATACCTTGCAGTGCTGGCTATAAAAGTGCCATGAAAATGTCTGTTCTCACTTTCTGGTGACATTGTAAATAAGAAGCGAGCAGCATTATTTCCTGTTAATGTAAACAAACTTGTTTGTCTTAGAGATTGGCTGAACAAGAACTGAGTGGACTTGTAGGCACCAAAGTTTTACGCTGTTTTGTTTTTGAGTGCAGCTATGTACAGAGGGGCACCAGCAAAGCAAGCAGCTGCTTGGAACAGCCCATTTGCAGGGGCGGCAGCTAGCAGGGATGGAGCCTGGGAGCTGAGACCTATAGGGTGCCCTGGGCGCTGTAGTTCCTTGGTTAGCTCCCTGCCTATGGAACGAGCCCTGGAGCAGGAAAAGAACTACATTACCCAGCATTCCCTTGGCCACTACCAACAGGAAAGGGGGGGAGGGAGTATAGTAGCTGAAACCTCGTGCTGCAGCTTGAGCTCACTGCTAGGGTAGGGTGGCACTGCGAATGGGGAACAAGTATGCATAAGAAGTAGAAGGCTTTGGCCCAGTTATCCCCTTCAGAAGACATCCCCAGACTGGCTTAGGGATACTGGTGTGACCTCACCTTGCAGCCCCCAAAGAAGGAATTGGGTGGACTAAATGGACTGTGCCCCTCTCTAGCTGAAGCCTAGCAAGGGAGGTGCGTGGATCCCACTAGAATTTAAAATGAGAAGTAAGGGAGGGGAGGCTCTACTGGACCTGGGCAGCTTTAGATACAGTACCAGGCACTTAAGAGGATTTCCACTTTTGACCCATGGAAGCAGAAATTGACTTTTCCTTTCCAGATTTAGCTAATATTCAGAAAGGGAATCTAGCACCTGCCTTCCAGATTTGAACACCCTCAAAATTCAGGAGTGCTCAAGCTCAGTTCAGGCAGCTCTTACTTCATTTCTCCCAAATCAAATACACTGATCCACTGTAATTTGCTGTAGAAAAAGTAGATAAAATTGAGCAAGAAATGCTTCCCAGTAGTTTTTAGGACTGGAATTGTTATTTTCAGCAGCCATTGGGTTTTTTTTGTTTGTTTGTTTGTTTTTAAGTTCTTTAAAAGGAAGACAGTGATATTGCATTGGCAAATTCTCCATAGAAACAAAGAGTGGAACAAAAGAATAATAAAGGCACCTTGACTTTTCCTTATTTATGGAGGACAGTTTTATAATATGCATCCAGATATCCTACAATCACACAAGCTGAAAATTGTTCCACTTTACTGCAGTTGTGTAACCATATGGAAACCAATCCTGTCTGTGTTCTGTGCACATCCAAAATTCCTGCTGAATGACCCGCCCTGGGAGCAAGTCACCAGTGACCCATGGCTGGGGCGGCAGGGGGTGCGAATGGAGGGGGCAGAGCCAGGGCTGGGGTGGGACACTGGTGGGGGGGAAGCGGAGTGCCCAGAGCTGATGCAGCACGTTGTGTGTGAGCCCAGGCCTGGGGTGCCAGGGGGTGCGAGTGCGGGGGGAAAGCCCAGGGCTTGAGTGGCAGGGGGTTGCGGGAAGGGGGAGGCCCAGAGCTGGGGCAGCAGGGGGTGCAGGTGAGGGGGGAGAGCCCAGGGCTGGGGCAGGAGGGGGTTGCGCAGGGGAGCCCAGGGCTGGGGTGGGGGCATCCAAATTTTATTTTGCTTGGGAGGGGGGGTGCAAAAAACTTAGAGCCGGCCCCGGCTATGTAACAAAAAAAAAAAAAAATCTACTTTTTTTAAGTTGCACTTTGACCATAAAGAGATCTCACTTGTATGAGGTGAATTGAAAAATACTATTTCTTTTGTTTATCACTTTTACAGTGAAAATATTTGGAATAAAAATAAAGTGAGCACTGTACACTTTGTATTCTGTATCGTAATTAAAATCAGTATTTGAAAATGTAGAGAAGCTTCCAAAAATACTTAATCAATTGGCATTCTGTTGTTTAGCAGTTCGATTATAACTTTTGATTAATCACGATTTTTTAATTGCAGTTTTTTTTTGTTAATCATGTGAGTTAACTGCGATTAATCGACAGCCCTAATGGTAATACATATACTATGTATGGGTATCTGAGCATACATGTATATATACTTATCAGAAGGAGGTTGAGGTGTGGGTTTCTGTCTCATAGAAATGCAGTATGATAGCTGTCTGATCCCTTTAAAACAAAGAGCCTTCATCATTTGTGTGTATGATCCAGATAAGTGTAATTGCTTCTAAAGGTATAGAATTATATTATAATCTTTCATTCACTTTCTGTAGAAAACTGAACAGTGGGAGGAAAAAATATTGATTGCTCAGATTAAAATCTTAGTTAAGTTTCAGAAACATTGCTCAAATCTACAATTTTCCCATGAAGTGAAAGTTTTCAATGACTTCTCTTATCTTAAAACAAACAAACAACCCTAAGCCTGATTTTAGGAAAGAGTGAGGCATTTCTTGACAAATCTAATGAACAATTCCAAGGGGGTACGAGGCTGCCACTTATAAACTGTTTGAAGAATATCATACAGTTCTCAACCCTGCAGCTAGGAAACTACCTTTTAATTTACCTTTGCTCTTGCCAGCAAATGCAGTACAACCATGCACAACTGGCAGTATGATCTGTGCCAATGGAGCACTCACTTGTGCTGTGCAATAATGGGGAAAAGCAATACTGTAGTTGCATAGGCACTTCTGCTAGGACTGTATCAACTGCTAGATAACTGTCAAATAGATACAGTATGGGCCCTGGGACAGGATTAATGATGGGAGGGGATTCAGCACTAGCAGGGAAACAGCTGAAGAGCCTGCTTTGGAACGAGGATAACTGAAGTAAAAAACGGAATTGTCTAGATGTTGGTAGTACAGTAACTCCTCACTTAAAATGCTATTTTAAGCTAAACGATGTTAAGCAAATCCAATTTCCCCATAATAATTAATGTAAATGGGGGGTTAGGCTCCAGGGAAATTTTTTTCACCAGACAAAAATATATATATATTCACACACAGTATAAGTTTTAAACAAACAATTTAATACTGTACTCAGCAGTGATAATGGTAAAGCTTGCTTGAGGTGGTGGAGTCAGAGGGTGGAAGAGGGTGGGATATTTCCGAGGGTATGACTTGCTACTAAATAATGAACTACCACTCGTCTGAGCCCTCAAGGGTTAACACTGTGTCTCTCTCTCTCTCTCTCTCACACACACACACAGTGTGAGTGTGTCTCTGTCACATACACACATGATGTCTGTCTCTGTCATGCTGTGTATGAGAGAGAGATATGCGCATTGCCCTTTTAAGTATGCTGACCCCAGTCAAAGTACACTGCCTTTTTAAGTAGATCAGCAAGTTGACAGTAGCTGCTGCCAGCAAGCTCCCTCTGTCCTGAGCCCTGTTGTGTGTCCCCCTGCTTTGTGGAGATGAAGTAAAGGAGCAGGGAGAGGGGACACCCTGACATTAGCATCCCTCCATCCCCCCACCCCCTCCCCACAGCAAGCAGGAGGCTCCCAGGAGCAGCTCCAAGACAGAGGGCAAGAGCAGCACACGGGGGAGGGACAGCTGAACTGCCTGGCACTTGATAGCCTGCTGAGTGGCTGCTGCACTTACGGGAGCTGATTGTGGGGCTGTCATCCACCCTGCTTCTAAGCCCCCACCAGCCAGCTCCAACAGGCTGCTCTTCCTGCAAGCAGTGACAAAGCAGGCTGCTGCCAAACAACATTATCAGGGAGCATTGCGCAACTTTAAATGAACATGTTCTCTAATTGACCAGCGACGTAACAATGAAGCAATGTTAACCTCGACGACATTAAGTGAGGAGTTACTGTATGTGGCTGTATGTGTTTTGTAGTGATTGTAGATGAGCTCAGGGTGGGTTATGCATATCCTGTGAAAATGAAATGTATGATAGACAAGTAATTTTTGTTACAAAATGAATTTAAGCATTACTTATTATAATTTGTTCTTCAGCTTCCATTCTGGTTGATCTTAGGTTATATATATATATATATATATATATATATATATATATATACACACACTGTGACAAAGTTCCTCCTCTACCTTGGTGGGTCCCACGCTTATTTGGCAGATTTGCTCACCTCAGTGATCTTCCCCACAGTCTGGGTCACCTTCTCCTGTGTCTGATCAGGAGTTGGGAGGTTTGGGGGGAACCCGGACCCGCCCTCTACTCCAGGTTGCAGCCCAGGGCCCTGTGGATTGCAGCTGTCTGTACTGCCTCCTGTAACAGCTGCATGACAGCTACAACTCCCTGGGCTACTTCCCCATGGCCTCCTCCAAACACCTTCTTTATCCTCACCACAGGACCTTCCTCCTGGTGTCTGATAATGCTTGTACTCCTTAGTCCTCCAGCAGCACATCCTCTCACTCTCAGCTCCTTGTGCCTCTTGCTCCCAGCTCCTCACACACACTTCCTCTTCTCTGGCTCCCTCCTCCCTAACTGGAGTGAGCTCCTTTTTAAACCCAGGTGCCCTGATTAGCCTGCTTTGATTGGCTGCAGGTGATCTAATCAGCCTGTCTGTCTTAATTGGTTCTAGCAGGTTCCTAATTACTCTAGTGCAGCCCCTGCTCTGGTCACTCAGGGAACAGAAAACTACTCATCCAGTGACCAGTATATTTGCCCTCTACCAGACTCCTGTACACCACTGGTCTGGGTCTATCACAATACATATAAAAAAGATTAGAACTAGGAGTGGATGTCAGAACTCATGGGTTCTGTATTGGCCTCTGCTCACTGTGTGTGCTTGGCCAAGTAACCTACATACTTTGTGCCTCAGTTTACCCATATGCAAAAAAAGTATAATAATACTGATCTGTGTTATGGGGTTATAGTGAGGCTTAATGGATGAATATTGGTAAAACACTTTGCACATCTATAGTACATTGTCTGGGGATCTCAAAGTATTAATATTTGTACTCATCTTGGTTATTTTCTTTTTGTTGCTTTTGGGACATTTTAGAAATTCTTCTAGTACAACTATAGTGCCTTGATTTTTAGAGCACAGCAGCCAGATTTGTACGAGTAACTGCACAGCCTGATAGAAGATGAAACTTCCCAGTTCAGGATTAAAGGTCTCAAGATCTTGATCAAACAAAATACAGCCATGTAAAGTTAACGACCAGACTTTCAGATTGGTCCTGCTTTGAGCAGGGGGTTGGACTAGGTGACCTCCTGAGGTCTCTTCCAACTCTGGTATTCTATGGGTACGTCTACACTACGAGATTATTCCGATTTTACATAGACCGGTTTTGTAAAACAGATTGTATAAAGTTGAGTTCACGCGGCCACACTAGGCACATTAATTCGGTGGTGTGCGTCCATGGTCCGAGGCTAGCGTCGATTTCTGGAGCGTTGCACTGTGGGTAGCTATCCTGTAGCTATCCCATAGTTCCCGCAGTCTCTCCCACCCCTTGGAATTCTGGGTTGAGATCCCAGTGCCTGATGGGGCAAAAATCATTGTCGCGGGTGGTTCTGGGTACAGCCTCACCTCTCCCTCCCTGAAAGCAGCAGACAACCATTTCGCGCATTTTTTCCTGGGTGAACTGTGCAGACGCCATACCATGGCAAGAATAGACCCTGCTCAGATTAATACCGCAATCGTGGACGTTGTAAACACCTCGCACATTCTCGTGCAGTCTATGCTGAGCCGGGACCTGCAAAGCCAGGCGAGGAAGAGGAGGTGGCTACGGCAGCGCAGCGACGAGAGTGATGAGGACATGGAGACACAATTCTCTCAAACTGCGGGCCCCTGCGCTTTAGAGATCCTGCTGGTAATGGGGCAGGTTCTAGCTATTGAAAGCCGATTTTGGGCCCGGGAAACAAGCACAGACTGGTGGGACCGCATAGTTTTGCAGGTGTGGGACGATTCGCAATGGCTGCGAAACTTTCACATGTGTAAGGGCACTTTCAGGGAACTTTGTGACTTGCTTTCCCCTGCCCTAAAACGCCATAATATCAAGATGAGAGCAGCCCTCACAGTTGAGAAGCGAGTGGCAATAGCCCTCTGGAAGCTTGCAACACCAGACAGCTACCGGTCAGTTGGGAATCAATTTGAGTGGGAAAATCTACTGTGGGGGCTGCTGTGATGCAAGTAGCCAAAGCAATCATTAAGCTGCTGCTGCGAAAGGTTGTGACTCTGGGAAATGTGCAGGTCATAGTGGATGGCTTTGCAGCAATGGGATTCTCTAACTGTGGCGGGGCGATAGATGGAACCCATATCCCTATCTTGGCACCGGAGCACCAGGGCACCCACTACATAAACCGCATGGGGTACTTTTCAATGGTGCTGCAAGCACTGGTGGATCACAAGGGACGTTTCACCAACATCCACGTGGGATGGCCAGGAAGGGTTCATGACGCTCACGTCTTCAGGAACACTAGTCTGTTTAAACGGCTGCAGCAAGGGAATTACTGCCCAGACCAGAAAATAACAGTTGGGGATGTTGAAATGCCTGTAGTTATCCTGGGGGACCCAGCCTCCCTTTGATGCCATGGCTCATGAAGCCATACACAGGCAGCCTGGAGAGTGGTCAGGAGTTGTTCAACTACAGGCTGAGCAAGTGCAGAATGGTGGTAGAATGTGTATTTGGCCATTTAAAGGCGCGCTGGCGCACATTACTGACTTGCTCAGACATCAGCCAAACCAATGTCCCCTTTGTTGTTGCTGCTCGCTGTGTGCTCCACAATCTGTGTGGGAGTAAGGGGGAGACCTTTATGGCGGGGTGGGAGGCTGAGGCAAATCACCTGGCCGCTGATTACGCGCAGCCAGACACCAGGGCGATTAAAAGAGCACACCAGGAAGCGGTGCGCATCAGAGAAGCTTTGAAAACGAGTTTCATCACAGGCCAGGATACGGTGTAACTGTTGTGTTTGTTTCCCCTTGATGAACCACTCCCCTTGATTGACTCATTCCCTGTAAGCAACCCACCCTCCCCCTTCGATTATAGCTTGCTTAAGGAATAAAGTCACTATTGTTTAAAAATCATGTATTCTTTATTAAAAAGTCATTATAAAAAGAGGGACAGAAATGACAAGGTACCCCGGGTGTGGTTTGGGAGGAGGATAGGAGGGAAGGAAAAGGCTACTAAAAACATTTCAGTATAATGACAGCCTTTTGGTTGGGCTATCCACGGGGGTGGAGTGGGCAGGTTCACGAAGCCTCCCCCCACACGTTCTTACACGTCTAGGTGAGGAAGACATGGAACATGGTGAGTGGTGAGGGTGGTTACACAGGGGCTGCAGCAGCACTCTGTGACGCCGCTGCTCTTCCTGAAGCTCCACCAGACGTCGGAGGATGTCAGTTTGATTGCGCAGCAGCCCCAGCGTTGCAGCCCGCCACCGCATATCTTCCTGCCTACATCTCTGATCTTCCTGGTGCCACCTGTCATCTCGAGCGTCCCTCCTGTCCTCACGTTCACTGGCATCTTTCCTGTAATTTGATACCACGTCCTTCCACTCATTCAGATGAGCTCTTTCATTGCGGGTCACTTCCATGATTTCCGAGAACATTTCGTCTCGTGTCTTCTTTTTCCTCTGCCTTATCTGAGATAGCCTTCAGGATGGAGTAGGGAGACTTGAAAAATGTGCAGCTGCATGAGGGAGAGAAAAAAGAGAGAGAAGTATTAAAAAAAGATACATTTTACAGAACAAAGGTTATACTCTTTCACAGTGAACAACACTATTCACCTTACATAGCACATGTGATTTCACTGCAAGGTTGCATTTTGCATCTTAATATTGAGTGCCTGCGGCTCTGGTGTTACAGATCTCACAGACGCAGGCCCGGGCATCAGAATTCAGCTTGCATGCGGCCATGGTAAGCCATTGTCTTTCAGCTTCTGCAGCCTTCATATACACAGTGCCCTCCTTTCCCCAAAACCAAGCAAATCCGTCCAGTGATGCTTCTTTCCTGTTAACATGCAGCAGCAGAAGCCACCCTCCGCCTCCAATTCTGTCGGATGATCGCTTTACCCCTCCCCCCACCACATGGCTGGTATCATGGAAGATCACTGCTAATCACCCCCCTTCCCCCCTCCCACCGCGTGGCTGGTAGCAGGGAAGATCCCTGATAGCCAAACGCGAAAAAGCTCAGCGCTATTTCCCCCCTCCCCCCGCTTGGCTACATGCAAGGAAGGATTTCTTTTAAGCAACAGGTAAACAGCCCAGTAGGAATGGCCATCTCTGTCCCCTTACTTAAATTCCTGAATTTCAACCAGGTTACCATGAATGATATCACTCTCCTGAGGATAACACAGTGAGATAAAGAACGGATGTTTCTTGAATGCCAGCAATCCCCAGGACCATATGCAGCTATGCTTTGTCATGCAATGATACCCGATTACATGCTACATGCATGGTGTGGTAAAGTGTCCTACCATGGTGGATGGAACAAGGCTGCCTTGCCCAGAAACCTTCTGCAAAGGCTTTTGGAGTACCTCCAGGAGCGCTTCATGGAGATGTCCCTGGAGGATTTCTGCTCCATCCCCAGACATGTTAACAAACTTTTCCAGTAACTTTACTGGCTGCGAATGCATCCCAAGCCCTCATGGCAAATCAATCATTAAAAAACACTTGCTTTTAAACCATGTTTTATATTTACAAAGGTACACTCACCAGAGGTCGCTTCCATGGCTTCACTCTCTGGGCTAGTGGCTTGGGAGGGCTGGGAGGGTAATTCTGTCTGGGTCACAAAAAGCTCCTGGCTGTTGGGGCTAATGGAGTGCTGTGTGCTCTCTGCAAGGTCGTCGTCGTCCTCCTCCTCATCTTTCCGCTCTGCAGAATCCTCAGCTAGGGTTGAGATTACAACCCCCACCTCGGAATCCACAGACAGGGGTGGGGTAGTGGTGGCGCAGCCCCCTAAAATTGCATGCAGCTCAGCGTAGAAGCAGCATGTTTTCGGCCCTGACCCGGACCTTCCGTTTGCTTCTTTGGTTTTCTGGTAGGCTTGTCTGAGCTCCTTAACTTTCACTCTGCACTGCACTGAGTCCCTGGTGTGGCCTTTTTCCATCATAGCCTTGGAAATTTTTTCAAATATTTTTTCATTTGGTCTTTTGGAATGGAGTTCTGTTAGCACAGAATCCTCTCCCCAAATAGCAATCAGATCTAGTGCCTCCCGTGCGGTCCATGCTGGAGCTCTTTTTCTATTCTCAGGAGACTGCATTGCTACCTGTGCTGATGAACTCTGCATGGTCACCTGTGCTGATCAGAGCTCCACGCTGGCCAAACAGGAAATGAAATTCAAAAGTTCGTAGGGCTTTTCCTGTCTACCTGGCCAATGCATCAGAGTTCAGATTGCTGTCCAGAGCGGCCACAGTGGTGCACTGTGGGATACCACCCGGAGGCCAATACCGTCGATTTGCGGCCACACTAACCCTAATCCAATATGGTAATACTGATTTTAGCGCTACTCCTCTCGTCGGGGAGGAGTACAGAAACCGATTTAAAGAGCCCTTTATATCGATATAAAGGGCCTTGTAGTGTGGACGGGTGCGGCGTTAAATCGGTTTAATGCTGCTAAAATCAGTTTAAACGCATAGTGTAGACCAGGCCTATGGTTCTATATCTAGTCAAAATGAGGCACCACCTTCAGTGGGTATTTGTTCTCTGTATGTGTATGTAGCTGGTGGGTCTCTTGATAGAAGTTAGCTTAGTGATCAGCACTGAAGGTGACCACATGGCTTTAGCTGTTTAGGACACTGGACCAGAAGATGTCGCTGAAGCAGGTGCCCTTCAGTTTCACATAATAACTAGCCACAGAATAGCATTTTGGAGAGAGTGCCATTTTTTCCATGCGCAGAATGAGTATTGTGATTATAGTGATGGTGAGAAGAGAAGTGATGAGATTATACAGCAAATTAGAGGGTCTTGAATGCAGGGGTGAGTAGCTCCTTTTGGAATGTAATGAACTCCCCTGGGGGACATGCTTGCTGTGGTCAGTGGAGTGAGGAAAGCCACAAGTTATCATGGGTTGGACCTCTGAGCTATCAAAAGGAAAAAATCAAGGCTGTTTGTAATAACTCAGTTGAGCTGATTGACTTCAAGAGTGCTTGCCACTTGGCATCTGTCAGAAGTCCTGTGGACTTGTTAGTAGGAGCCTGTCAAGAAACCACCTTGGCTAGACGTGCTGAATTATTACACACAGTAATATAATGAAACAAAAAAGCCAAAAATAAGCTGCTTCCATGCTGATGGCAGGCATAAAAAATTCCATCCTTACAAGGTTTTCATTATGGCCACATCTTAATTAGTTATAAACTATTTATAAAGCAAGAAGAGGTTAAAATAATCTTTCTTCTAATTCACCTATGGATATGAAGAGAGGAGGCACTGAAGGAAGGTTGGGGTTGTGTTCCTACCTCTAACACTTACTCCCTCTGGGCTCTTAAGCAAACTATTTAGTCTCTTTGAGCCTCCACTGGTGTGAACATAACAACTGTCATACATGCCAGGGTGCTAGGAGCTTTAATCCATTAATGTTTTAAAAGCGCTTTGAAATCCTTGGATGGAAAGTGCTAAGTAAGTGCAAAGTGTTGCTATAATAATAATTCTGAATGCACACAGTGTGGACCTAATCCAAAAATGATTGGAGTGAATAGGATGAAATTCAATAAGGACAAATGCACAGTACTACACTTAGGAAGGAACAATCAGTTGCACACTTACAAAATGGGAAATGACTACCTAGGAAGGAGTACTGTGGAAAGGGATCTGGGGGTCATAGAGGACCATAGGCTAAATATGAGTCAACCATGTAACACCATTGCAAAAAAAAGTGAACATCAATCTGGGATATATTAGTGGGCATGTTGTAAGCAAGACATGAGAAGTAATTCTTCCGCTCTACTCCATAATGATTAGGCTTCGGCTGGAGTACTGTGTCCAGTTCTGGGTGCCAGATTTCAGGAAAGGTGTGGACAAACTGGAGAAAGTCCAGAGAAAAGCAACGAAAATGATTAAATGTCTAGAAAACATGACCTGTGAGGGAAGATTGAAAAAATTGGGTTTGTTTAGTCTGGAAAAGAGAAGACAGAGGGGACATAATAACGGTTTTCAAGTACATAAAAGGTTGCTACAAGGAGGAGGGGGAAAATTATTCTTCTTAACCTCTGAGACTAGAACAAGAAGCAATGGGTTTAATTTGCAGCAAGGGAGGTTTTGGTTGGATATTAAGAAAAACTTCCTAACTGTCAGGGTGGTTAAGCACTGGAATAAATTGCCTAGGGAGGCTGTGGAATGTCCATCATTGGAGATTTTTAAGAGCAGGTTAGACAAACACCTGTCAGAGATGGTCTAGTTAATACTTAGTCCTGCCATGAGTGCAAGGGAATGGACTAGATGCCCTCTCAAGTTCCCTTCCAGTCCTGTGATTCTATGAGTCTTCTATGATTCTAATAAAAACAAGGACTCCTGTGGCACCTTAAAGACTAACAGATTTATTTGGACATAAGCTTTCATGGGTAAAAAACCCACTTCTTCAGATGCATGGAATGAAAATTACAGATACAGGCATAAATATACATTGGCACACGAAGAGAAGGGAGTTACCTTATAAGTGGATGACTGTTGCTGAAGGCCAATTCAGTCAGGGTGGATGTGGTCCACTCCCAATAATTGATGAGGCGGTGTCAATACCAAAAGAGGGAAAATTGCTTTTGTAGTGAGTCCAGTCTGTCAAAATGCCAGACTGGATTTCTACATAGAGTGCTTCTGTAGACGTGCACAGGCTGCAATTATGAACAAACAGAATCACTTGCCCTATAACCTCAGCTGTACAGAACATAACACCATCCAGAGCCTCAGAACCAACTCTGACATTATAATCAAAAGGGCTGACAAAGGAGGTGCCATAGTCATCATGAACAGATCGGATTATGAACAGGAGGCTGCCAGAGAACTCTCCAACACCACATTCTGCAGACCACTATTCTCTGATCCCACTGAGGAGTACCAAAAGAAACTACACGTTCTGCTCAAGGAACTCCCCTGCTACAGCACGGGAACAAATTTACACAAACACACCTCTAGAGCCCTGACCAGGGGTATTCTATCTGCTACCCAAGTTCCATAAACCTGGAAATCCTGGCGCCGCATCATCTCAGGAATTGGCACTCTTACAGCAAGATTATCTTGCTTGTTTAGACTCTCTCCTCAGATTGTACGCTACCAACACTCCTAGCTATCTTTGAGATACTGTGGACTTCCTGAGGAAACTACAGTGCATTGGTGATCTTCTTGAAAACACTATCCTGGCTGTCAGGGATGTAGAAGCTCTTTACACCAATATTCCATATGAGGATGGACTACAAGCTGTCAGGAACAGTATCCCTGATGAGGCCATGGCACACCTGGTGGCTGAGCTTTGTGACTTTGTCCTCACCCACAACCATTTAGAGTTGGGGACAACTTGTACCTTCAAGTCAGTGGCACTTCTATGGGTACCTGCACGGCCTTACAGTATGCCAACATTTTTATAGCTGACTTAGAACAATGCTTCCTCAGCTCTCGTCCCTGAGCGCCCCTCCTCTACTTACGCTACATTGATGACATCATCATCATGTGGACCCATGGAATGGAGGCCCTTGAAGAATTCTGCCTGGATTTCAACAATTTTCACCCCACCATCAACCTCAGCCTGGACCAATCCACACAAGAGATCCACTTCCTGGACACTACAGTGTAAATAAGTGATGGTCACATAACCACCCCCTATACTGCAGGGGTCGGCAACCTACAGCACGTGTGGCAAACACGGCACACAAGCCGATTTTGAGTGGCACGCTGCCTCCTGCCACGGTCCTGGCCCCCAGCCCCACTTAGCCCCCCTGCCCACCACTCTCCCCTGCGGGGGCAGGAGGCAGAAGCTTGGTCCTATGTCAGCCAAGCTTCCCCCCTACCCCGCTTCTTCCTCCAGCGTGGTGCTTTCCTGCCCCTCCCTCTCTCCTTCCCTGCGCCAATCAGCTGATCGCCCTTGCGAGGGGGAGGGGGAAGAGTGGCAGCATGCACTCAGCTTCGTAGAGGAGGCAGAGAGAGGTAGGCACAGGGCCTTGGGGAAGGGGGTGGAACAGGGCATATCTCTTTCAGCCCCCTACCATGAGCCGCTGAGGGCAGGGAGCTGGGAGCACCCCTACGAGCTGAGCACCCCAGACCTCTGCCCTGCAACCCCCACACTCCCAGCCTTTTGCCCTGCACCCCCCACGCCCCCACTACCCTCACCCCTGAACCTTCCCACACCTCCAGCCTTCTGCCCCACACCCCCACTGCCCTCTGCCCTGACCCCTGAACCTCCCCACACCCTCAGCCTTCTGCCCTGAACCCCCCCACCCCCAGCCCTCTGCTCTGATCCCCGAAACCCCCCTCCACACCCAGCCTTTTGCCCTGAAGCCCCCCTCCACCCCCAGCCCTCTGCCATGACCCCTGAATCCGCTCCCCCAAGATCTGAGGTCCTGGCCACAGGCCCTGCTCAGCCCGCTGCCGGCCTACGTGAACAGAACCCCAGGCTGGCAGGGAGCTGAGCAGGCTGGCGGCATAAGATCAGAATTTTAATTTAATTTTAAATGACGCTTCTTAAACATTTTGAAAACCTTGTTTACTTTACATACAACAATAGTTTAGTACATAATATAGACTTATAGAAAGAGACCTTCTAAAAATGTTAAAATTTATTACTGACCCGCGAAACCTTAAATTAGAGTGAAGAAACGAAGACTCGGCACACCACTTCTGAAAGGTTGCCGACCCCTGCTTTACTGGAAACCTACAGACCGCTATACTTACCTATATGCCTCGAGTTTCCGTCCAGGACACATCACACGATCTATTGTCTACAGCCAAGCCCTAAGATACAATCACATTTGCTCCAATACCTCAGACAGAGATAAACAAATACAAGATCTCTATCAAGCATTCTTAAAACCACAATATGCACCTGGGGAAGTGAGGAAACTGATAGAGTGAGACGGTATCCAGAAGTCACCTACTAAAGGACAGGCCCAACAAGAAAAACAACAGAACATCACATACAGCCCCAGCTAAAACCCCTCCAGCGCAGCATCAATGATCTGCAACCTGTCCTTGAAAACAATATCCCAGTCTCACAGACCTTGGGAGACGGGCCAGTCCTCGCTTACAGACAGCCTCCCAACCTGAAACAAATACTCAGCAGCAACTACACACCACACCACAGAAACATTAACCCAGGAACCAATCCATGTAACAAACCCCGTTTCCTTCTCTGTCCCCATATCTACTCCAGCAGTACCATCGTAAGACCCAACCACACCAGCCACACCATCAGAGGCTCATTCACCTGCACATCTACTAATGTGATATATGCCATCATGTGCCAGAAATGCCCCTCTGCCTTGTACATAGGACAGTCTCTATGTAAAAGGATAAATGGATACAAATCAGACATCAGGAATGGTAACATACAAAAAACACTTCGATCTCTCTGGACACTCAGTAACAGATTTAAAAGTAGCTATTCTTCAACAAAAAAACCCTTCAAAACCAGACTTCAAAGAGAAACTGCAGAGCTACAATTCATCTGCAAACTTAACACCATCAATTTGGGCTTGAATAGGGACTGGGAGTTGACACCTCCTCATCAATTATTGGGAGTGGACCACATCCACCCTGACTGAATCGGCCTTCTCAACACTGGTTTTCCACTTGTAAGATAACTCCCTTCTCTTCATGTGCCAATATATATTTATGTATGTATCTGTACTTTGCACTCCATGCATCTGAAGAAGTGGGGTTTTTACCCACAAAAGCTTATGCCCAAATAAATCTGTTAGTCTTTAAGGTGCCACGAGACTCTTCGTTGTTTTTGTGGATACAGACTAGCACGGCTACCCCGCTGATACTATGATTCTAATGGGAGTCTTTCTGCTGACTTTAGTACCATAAGAACCCCAATAAACGCCTGTAAAAATAAGTGGGAGTTAGATTAGGCTGTAGAATTGAAAGGGCATCACTTGCAGTGAAAATATGGTTGCCACTGATGTTCCCTTAGTTGGGTCTCAAACCCAGTGACTTTCATTTAACTAAATTTGATTCAACGATGTATTGTAATGTATATTAGTGCTCTTTGTGAGAGTTAGGTGGGAACATGAGGCTTTTGAGATATGGGGCAATGTCCCCTTCCTGTGGAGACCTTTGAGGCTGAATTGGGGAGAATTCCAACAGCATGTGACTGAGGAGACTTTCTGACCCCCTTCAGTCCTGCCTTTTATCTCAAGAGGTTTTTTTGCCCCTATTGATTGGTGCTCTTGTATTTTGATGTCTGTCTCTGCAAGGGAAAGAGCTAGAGACTGATTTTTTAAAGTGAAAACTTAGTTTCCCCAGCAGTCCTACAATGTACTTAGCTATGTTACAAATTCAAAAATTAATTTCAATCCTCTAAATGTCTGTTCTGGGCTCTAGATCCCACTCATGGGAGTCCAGTGAACCAAGATTTTATTTCTCTCTTGCTTTCTGTGTTGGCTACAAAGTTGGGAAAAAAAAAAGAGAACTTTTGACCTCTGGCAAACACTTCTGCTCTGATTTTAGGATGTCATAATTCAGGCTCCATTTATCTACTTCACTTCAAATTCTGCGGAAATATTCTATCTAGTCCCCAGACCTAACCTGCCAATTTTGAAGCTAAAATATTTTTGGTAAATTTTTAGAGTGGGAGGCCAGAATCAAGCAGATAATAAAAACTCACTTGCAAACTGTAGGTAGACAGCTATTGTAGCATAATCTTATATTTTTGTAACCATATCCAAATTACACGTTGACACTATTTTATATGTTGATGAGTTTCATAGCAACTAGGGTTGTCAATTAATCAGTTAACTCATGCGATTAACTCAAAAAAATAAATCATGATTTGAAAAATCACGATTAATCACAATTTTAATTGCATTGTTAAATAATAGAATACTTTTAAATAATAGAATACGAATTGAAATTTATTAAATATTTTGGATGTTTTTCTACATTTTCATATATATTGTATTCTGTGTTGTAATTGAAATCAAAGTGTATATTATTTTTGCTTACAAATATTTGCACTGTAAAAATGATAAAAGAAATAATGTTTTTCAATTCACCTCACACAAGTACAGTAGAGCAGTGCTCCCCAACCTTTTCCGGATGGCGGGCGCCGGACGACGAGTCACCGAGGACTGTGGCCGGCGGACAAGCATCCGCCAAAATGCCGCTGAGAAGCGGCAACATCAAGAGGTGTTGCCGCCGAAAATCAGCAGCATTTCGGCGGCAACGCCTCTTGGTGACACCGCTTTTCGGCGGCATTTCGGCGGCTACTTGTCCGCTGGCCAGTACTTGGGTGCACATAGATGCCCCAGCGGGTGCCATCACCGCATTGGAGAACACTTCTGTAGAGCAATCTCTTTGTCGTGAAAGTGCAACTTACAAATGAAGATTTTTTTTGTTACATGACTGCACTCAAAAACAAAACAATGTAAAACTTCAGAGCCTACAAGTCCACTCAGTCCTACTTCTTGTTCAGCCAATTGCACAGACAAACTTGTTTACATTTAAGGGCAATTTTTTCAATTAGTTGAGACAGCTGAATGTTTGTAGACTACTATTATAGATTTATTTTGAAAACTCATCTAGCTTGGATGGAAAAATTCTACAAAGATTCTGCAATTAAACACATACTGTCTCACTTGTAAAGGGAGCTGTCTTTACAATCATCTGTTGTCTCTCACAATATTTGTCTGAAGGTGTGTGACTGTACAAAAGATTCCTAACTACACTAAATAACATACTCTGTTCTGTACCTATTGGATGAGGTTTCCTTTGCTTATTATCTAGTCTTCCCACATCAGACCACAGGTGTGAAAGAGGGCTGTGTCAAAATTGTGAGTAAACTTTAATAAAACGCATTAACACAAACTGCCTTTGTTTGACTTCCTCATGCAAAGAGCTGCACAATATTCCCATTGCTTGAATACTGTATTACAGCCACTCCAGTTGCTGCGGGTGAAGCCTCGCTGAGAATAAAAACTGTGATCAGCCTGGTGACCTGTTCTCAAGTCAGAGGCCTGAATCAACTAGTGAGAAAGAAAAGGTTAAACTGTCCTTATGTGAGCTATTGTTCCATGTGCAATACCTGCTTACACTCTTAACGTAGCTCTGCAAAGTGCTTCTGAATACCTTTGAGTCTGAAAGGCACTATAGAAAAATATATTATTTTTTATCATTCACTGTTCTGAGGGAATCTTAAGCTTTGATGAAACTCTCTGTATTATACAACAGAGGAAAAAAACGCTATTTCTCATATTAACCAGAGGTTTTAAAATATAAGGGAATATTGAAAACAATTTTGTTTCTTTGTCTAGCTGGGTGCTTTGCCTTTGTAAGACTCCCCATACATTTTTCTTCTTTAAAGTTACCCCCTGCTTGTGGTTTCAAGAAGGAACCTCTGGCCAGTGACTTTGGCATTTGTATGCAATAGGGAATTCAGATATTACAACAGATGTGTCTTTCCATGTGTTGGAAGAAATAAGGTTATTTTCCTCCTGTCACACTGTGGAACAGACCAAGCAGACGGCATCCTGGTAAAGAAGCTTTAGTCATGACAGTAAAGCCAAAAATCTTGTAAAATTCTGGAACCTGAATATGGCTCACAGAGCATTAGTAATATGAATATAATATGAATACCTCACCTCTTGTCAGGTAGTAACTTGATATAGGGCATTTGTGAAGGTACCAGTAGAGACTGCTGAGATTTTGGCGCTGAGGGTAATTGTACCAAGTCAGGGTATAACCCCCAAATCTGAACTCTGGGGTACAGATGTGGGGACCTGCATAAAAGACCCCCTAAGCTTATCTTCTACCAGCTTGGGTTGAAACTCTTCCAAGGCCACAGTCTTCTGCCTTGGACAGATATTGCTGCCACCACTAAGTGATTTTCACAAATATTCAGGTAAGAGTCACTTGGAATCCCTATCCCTGCAAAATATCCCCCCAAGCCTCTTCACCCCCTTTCCTAGCAATGTGAGCACAGACCAACCCCTTGTCTAAGGAATTTGGAAGCAAAGGATTCTTTAAAAAAAAAAGGTAAATTTTATTAAAAAGGAAAGAACCATCTGAAAACTCAGGCTTTAGGGATTAAACACCAAAAATAACTAATTTAGGGTTCAGCTTAAAGGTTACAAGCAAAACAAAGGCACCTGGGGTTATCACAGAGGAATCCACAAACCAAAAAGATTCCTAATCACATCTGCCTTAACTTTTCCTGTGCTACTTACATATCTGGGGTTCCAAATGAGGAGTTTCTAGGTATGATGCTGATGGTTTCCCATACCTGGCTTAAAGCTTACAGCTTGTTGCTGCCTTCACCTCTTTCCAGCCTAAGAGAAGAAGAAACCTCTCCTCCGCCCCCAGCAATTTTTCTAGTTTGAAAGGGTACAGCCTCCCTTTTGGTTCCCTGGTCAGATGCCAACTCAAGTTAAGGTTCTCTTAACCCTTCACAGTTAAGGCAATTAGGGTACAGCTGCTGAGGAGGATTCTATGGCTACTGACTGGCTGCGTGTCCATAAAAGGGAGCTACCCCCCTCATTTATCACATACCCTCCAAATGAAATTGATTGGCTCTGGAAGGGTAGGCTGTGATTGCGGATGCTGCACATGGGAGGGTGCAATAGAACTTCATACTCTGTCACACATTTGTTTAAATTCTGTTCTCCCCCTTGCCTGCCAGTTTAATAGCTTTGTTTCCCAGTTGTGCTGGTATCCATGACTGAATCTCCCCTTTGGAAGCATCAGTTTACAACAGTGGTCCCCAAATGTTTTATGGCATGCCCCTCTCCCTGTAATGGAACCTATCTGTGCCCCATCCCCTCTGGGAACTGGGAGCCGCGGCCGGGAGCGGGGCAGTGGTTGGGGCTGAGAACAGCACTTTATGCAAATAAAGTAGAAATAGAAGAATTTCACTTATGTCCTATTTCACTTGACTTTTTCTTGGTTCATAAAATCATAACAATTAGGGAGAGGAATTTACTAAATTCTCTGGTCTGATGTCTGTCTAGTTTCATACAGTATATTTCCTAGTATTTTGTTTAGACTTGATTTAAATGTCTCAAAGGACTGGTTGTTTCCACCATGGATCTTTCCTTTCTGAGATAACAGACACATAATTTGCTTCTTTCCTTTTCTCACTCTCACACTTTGAGAGCCTACTAGCCTCTAGGAATGGTGTAATCAGGAAGGAGCTGCTTGGAAACTGCAGCCACACTGTAGAACAGCAAGGTCAGTTACACAAAATTGTTCCAAGGTTTTCACTTCAGAATCTGCATCTTGCAGTGACTCCTTGACAACTTTTCAGTTTGTCTGTAAGATACCCTATTTCTGCTCAGTTTAGTCTGAACAAGTTCCAGGAGAAGGAGGACACTGAACTTCTGTCCTCTCCACTTCGCTCTATAAACTAAAGCTGGGAACTTGATTCTAGAATGTGGTCAAGCTGAGCCCAGAAGATTTTTTTAGTGGAGAGATTTAAAATTGTTTGCAGTGTTGTTGTTGCTGTGCTTGTTCCGAGGATGTGAGAGAGACAAGGTAGGTGAGGGAATATTTTTTTTATTGGACCAACTTCTGTTGGTGGAACGTACAAGCTTTCAAACTACACAACTCGTCTTCAGGTTTCAAATTGGACTATAGGCTAACCGTATAAGTTATAGGCAAAATATACAGTAGTTAATCCAAAGAGCATGTGATTGGAACTGTAGTCTATTCTGACAGTTTTTTTCAAGAGATCTAAATTTTGATGATCAAGTAATATACATTCATCCCAGCTTAGCCTCTTCCAAAGCTTTTAATCATCTGGTTGAAGATTGCTGCTCTTCTGAAATGCAATTGTTGTTGATAAATTTAGCTAAACAAGTCAATATTCTACTCTGCTTTGCTGGAGAATTAAATCCATTTAACATCAGGAAACTCTTATTATACATGATTAAGTAAATACAGTATGTGAAGAATGAACAAAAATGCCTATATCCCAACTTTCCCCTCCTCTGCAGGAAATGCGCAAGAACTAGCATTCCTCTTCCACTCCAGCAGTCTCTGAAGCAGTCTCAGTACAAATCTCTATGGAGAGGATAAGGGGCATTTATTTTCCATAGGCAAAACTGGCAACAACTTTGTTTTTCTGGAACCTTCCTGTATCACTGATCTTCCCAAAGGGGAACAGTAACTATCATTGCCATGGAAGAAATCTGAACAATAATCATTTGCCTCTATTTCATATTTGCAGTATGACTTTAACTTCACTCTTCTGTTTGGCCTGAAGATGGAAATGCATTTTTTTCTAGTTTTGACCTAATTAACTTAAAACTACAAAAACCATGCAGGCAGCATAAAATTAGTCCAGTAATAGCACTGGATGCTGCCACATGGGGATCAGAGTTTGAGGTCCAGAGTTGGTATCCTGCTCCTTGGGTTAGCATGAACTGAAAGTGGCACAAGTTGATGCTCATATCAGGGTGAGATCTGAGCCCCAGAGGCCTCAAGTGTTTCTCTAAATCAGGGAGTGTCAAACTGTTATAGGCTTCTTAGGTTAGAGGATATTTTTTTTGGAGTACCAATGCTGTGCTCTTTCAAGCATTGTCCTGTCAAGCAGCAATGTTTGTTGTTAGGGTGATGGCTAGGGATATGGGTACGTAGAGAAAAATGTGGCCTCATAATCTTAACACACTGATCCCTCTAGCCAGGTTCTAGATTTGGCTTCTAATCAAGTCTAGCTAGCCTGCAAAGAGCTTGTATTGGGATCAAATCGCAAAGGAAGCTAAATGCTGGCTGTATGGTATTGGAGAGGACTCAGTGTGACTCACAAACATGCATTGTTGTGTCAAAACACAGAAAATGAGTATGTAAAGGTGTGATGAAGTGGAAATGTTCTTAATGTTTTCTCTGACTACTGTGTGGGTGCCTCAGTTTCCCCTATGCATTTCTCTAGTGTCTAGGGGCATGTAATTGTTGCAGAGGCCTAGGGGGCTAGTGTGAACCTGTCTGCCAGAGAATGGTCAATGCCCTGTCTTCTGGAAACTAATGGCCTGAGCCCCTCCCCTGGAAAGTTGCCAACTAAAGGTGTTGAAGAACAAAAAAACCTCAGGTAACCTCTTGGCCTGGGAAAGAGACAAAGGGAGAGGAAGGGCTGGAGAGTTTTCAGTTTGGAGCTGACTGGGAAAATGACCTCCCCTGGCCCTCCATGACGGACCTGACTGAGGGGGTCTGTACCTGCAAAACCTGTCTTGTACTGTGTTCCTGTCTTCTAAATAAACCTTCTGTTTTACTGGCTGACTGAGAGTCATGGTGATTCGCAGGAAGCCAGGGGTGCAGGGCCTTGTCTCCCCCACACTCCGTGACAAAAGGCAAAGCACATTGGGTAATATTGTCTCACTTTAAGGCCAGAAAGGACTATTATGATGATCTAGTCCAGTGGCTTTCAAACTGCGGGTTGTGACCCAGTACGGGTCGCGGAATGTAAGGCACTGGGTCGCGGTGGCTCTGGTCAGCACTGCTGACTGGGCTGTTAAAAGTCCTGTTAGTGGTGCTGCCTTGCTATGGCAGGCTAGTTCCTACCTGTTCTGACACTGTGTTGTGCCCTGGAAACAGCCAGCAGCAGGTCTGGCTCCTAGGTTTTGGGCCACAGGGATCTGTCTGCTGCTGCTGCCCCTGCCCCGAGCACCGGCTCCGCACTCGCATTGTTCTGGAGCTGGTCAATGGGAGCTGGAAGGTGGAGGCTACCGGTACCTGCAGGTGAGAGCCGCTTGGAGCTGCTTGTACAACACCATCTAGGAGATGGACCTGCTGCTGGCTGCTTCCAGGGCACAGCGCAGCCTGCAGTGCCAGGACAGGCAGGAAGCCTGCCTTAGCACCCCTGCTGTGCCACTGACCAGGAACTGCCTGAGGTAAGCCCATGCCCCAATCCCCTGCCCCAGCCCTGAGCCCCCCTCCAACCCGGATTCCCCTCCTGCACCCTAAACCCTTGATTCCCAGCCCCACCCAAGAGCCTGCACCCTCAGCCCAGAACCCTGACCCCCTCCTGCACCCTGAGCCTCTGCTCCAGCCCTGAGCCCCTCCCACACCCGAGACCCCTCATCCCCAGCTCCACTGGGTCACAGACATCAACATTTTTCTTCAATTGGATCGCCAGAAAAAAAGGTTTGAAAACCACTGATCTAGTCTGACCAGTTCACACATTGCTAAAACCTAGGTGCTACTTTGGTTGTTTTTATTGTGTTCCCTAACTGTTCTAACTGGCAGTGCTGGATGTTTCCTATATTTTTACTAATCTTGTAAATAAGCTAAAAAACAAAACCTTCCAATACCAGAGAGCTCCTTTTAGCTGTTTACTCAGGAGGATGACAATAGCACTCATTTTCTTTTGTTCTCATCCTGCATTTGAAGTTGCAGGAACTAACACAAGCTTTTTTGAACAGTTTGATATTGGTACATAATTGAATAGATGGCATACTAAAAATAAAAGGTAGATGTTCTCCAACAGCCATCAGGGAGCAGGCAAACCCGCTGAGTGACAGAGAGTATCAATGATTAACATCCACTGGAGAACAGCATAGGCTTATTCTCAGGTGTGGCGAAGCTCTGCTTGATGTGGGACCCAAGAAGGGGAAAGGTGGCTTTATACCATTTTTGGGCCTCCTCTATTCTACGACTGTCCACTTTTTCCATCTATGCATCTTATGTAGGGGGGGATGGCTGAAAGAGAAAATGGTGTAAAACTGCTACCTCAGTACTATGCCTTGCGGGGACTTTCCTTCAACTGAGCAGGGAAGGGATTCCCCATTGGCTGGATCTGTTGATTTTACTGTCCCTTGTCATGAAGAGTCTGTATTGTGTCAATGAATTGGGCGTTTTGAGACTAAGGGTAGGGTTGTTGCTTTTAGCACCTGCAATAAAAACTGAGTGGTTATTAGCTGCCTTTTTCCTCAGAATACCTGGCGAATGTTGGGGTGTCACTACTTTATGACTTTCATTTGTACTGCACCTTTGAAGCAGAAGGATCCCACGGTGCCTTTCCTGTGTTATGGTTTGCATTGCTTCCACACACCACTGAAATGCAGCCAGCTCTAGAGAAAAAGGCAGCAGCTGGTTAACACTGCACCACAACACTACACAACAGTTTAGGACAGAAAGTGGAGTGCATTGTATCTAGTTTAAACTCTAAGAGGGATTTTAAGTAGGCAAGACATAATTAGTAAAATAACGTGGGCAGGGTTAGCAACCCGACTTCTGCAAAAAGTGCATCAAATGGTCTGGACCTCAGTTCTTTGTCTCTTCCACAAAAGTTGCTGCTGATTTGATTCTTCTGGACATGGCTTCAAGGCTCCTGATGCAGAGATCAACTGTGGCTGAGTCTCCCTCACTGGTTTTCTTGACCCTTGGAATATCTGTCAATGTGATGCAAGTTTGAGACTGGTACATTCTTTGGACAGACTGGAATTTTAATGGCTTCAGGATGAGCAATATTCCCTGAAGTGACTGAAATGCAGGAATTTTGCTCTGATAAAATGGAAACAGAATTGAGCCTAAATTTGTCTCCACTTGAGGTGTCTATACTTGGAGCATAGCAGCCAGATGTAGTTTATTCCAGATTCCAAAGCGAGATTTCAGACTTTTGGCTGAAACACATTCTCACTTGTCAGACCAGTCGTACTTGGGCAAGAACGATTCTTCTGGCTTGGCAGATTTCTGATTACTTACTTCCTGGTTATGCAGCGAGTGTGACAGATTCACCTATGCTGATGAGAAAGGTGAACACAGTCCCTCTTTGTGCCAGAAAGGGCAGTTGGGGGCTTTGGGGGGGGTTCACTGCCAAAGAAGGCAGGCAGTATTTCTATTGCCTCCCTCTCCTTGGGCTTCTGCCAAGAGAAGACAACTTTCATCTTTACCAGCTCTCCGTCAGAGTCATAGGCTGAAGCAAGGTTGCACTGAATCAGTGTACTCCTGTGGCTTGGCCATACTTCCTTCTTAATCCAAATTACCCTCTCTTGGTGTTGGTGCCGGTGGAAGCTGAGCCTGTGCTTCTGATTGTACTAATTTCCTTTATTTAACTATTTAAGTATGAATAATAGTATTTACTGGAATGAATTGTACTATTGCCAGCCTCAATAGATCAAAAGACATGTATCGGACCCATAAAAGTAATGAGATTGGCCCCCAAAATCATGAATTACAAAAAAACCATAAAAATCACAGGGTGTGGGGGTTAGTCTGTCTTTTGACTTTTTTTAACTTCTCTCTATCCTCAGCCAGTGTTTGAAGAATTTCAGATTCAAAAGTCAACTGTTAATGCCCACAAAAATGCATACCTCTCTGTAGCGGCTAAGAGAGATCCCCTGCTCCTAATTCCCCCCATCATGACACTGCTTCCCCCTGCTCTGGAACCCCTCATCACTTCCCTTCCCACCCCTGTACTGCCTCCCCCTGCTCCATACCCCACCATCCCTGCTCTGCCTCCCCCTGTGTCAGACCCCACCTCCTGCTGCCCCATTCCCCTGCAACCTCCAGTGCTCCCCCACTCTCCCCAGCCCCTTTCACCATGTCTCTGCAGCTCCTCACAGTCCCTGTGCCCTGCCTATTCCCCTGAACCATAGAGTTGTAGCCATTTTGTCTGTAGGCATGGCTTCAGTCTTATTGAAAATGGTGGTGGTAAAGTGCCCCCAGGGACTTTATCAGCAGTGTGTTCAGAGCATATACACAGTTGAGGCCAGATGAGCTGTAATGCCTAAGTTTAACCAAGCTGAACCAAAAGGGCTTAAAGCATAGAGAGCCTCATTCTCAGTTCTCCTATAGCCTTTTTACATCATCCTGGAAGATTCACAAGGTCTTAAAGTGGGCAGTAACAGTCTCCTGTGCAGGGGACCTCCCGGCCCTCCAGCTCAGAGGAATTCTCAGCCCAGCATAGAGCTAGTACAAGGGCTTTGCACTGGGCCTGCTTCTAATCTCTAGAGCGGGGTGAGTTGAGACTAGTGTGTCAGAGATATGGCTAAAGCACACTGCACAACTGCTGTTTTCTATGGAGCCATGGGAAGCAGAACATAGGGAAACCTCAGGGCTGCTCGTCTTAACTTATGTGTGAGGACCAGGCAGACCCTGTACAACCCCAGAATATGGGGAACCCAAAAGTGGCTTAGTTACCTCCTCTGTCCCCTCATGCCTGTCCCAAGTATAGTAGTAGAATAATTAAGAATCTGGCCCATGGATTTTGAAATCTCTTCACAAGTTACATCCAAAACTCTTTGAATTAAAATCTCTGCCTTCACCATATAGTTACAAATGTGATTCAAAGCAAATAGGACTAAAATCACCTGCCAATAGTCTCTTGTGGGTTTTTGTAGATTCTTTTTTAATGATTGTCAGCTTTAGTTAATCAGAATTAATTTTACTCTTGGCTTCCCTGATTTCCAATTAGTATTTATTGAGCAGCACTACAGCCATTGAACTTTTGGGCACTTGAACGGGAAGCAAGGGTAAGCTGTAAACAATCAATCTGTTCATGAATACCCCTCTGGTTCAGCATGTGTGTGTTTTCTTTTCATTAACAGTTACAATAATCAGATATATTTCTAAATTGTTCCCATTTCCCATCTCCTCTCAGCTTAATAATTATTTCTATAATTCTCATCCCTGGTGAGAGCTTTTCTTGTAAAATTTAATTTAAAGGAAAACTCCTGTGTATTTTGAAGTATATGCTGATCAGCACAATTAATTGCAAAGAGCAAATCACTTTAAAAGAAAACGTGCAAGGCCTAATGTTTAGCCTGGCCTACCTTTTTGGAAGGCACAGCTGATGTCATTGTGATGTGTGACTACCTGGTATGTACGCAGAATTGGGTAATGACATTAGTTGTGCCTGCAAATAATTAAAAGTGCATTTATAGGCATCTGCAAATTATGAGCACAAGAAGAGAGCCTGTGTTTTAAAAATCTGGCCTTAAATGTCATAAATACCAAGTAATAAAGAAGCAATTAACAATAAAAGAGGCAGGTGCCATCATGATTTAGAGGAGGACTGAGAGAAAGTACAAGCTGTCTGTGTGCCTGGGAAAATAGGGGCTGTCAAAGGAGTTAGATTTACTTAAGCTTTGTTTAATTTAATAATGGTTTAACAATGTTAAATTAACTTGTTTGGTTTTTGGAATAAAATTTACCTTACGACAGTGCAGGCAGTCCCAGAGAAATCAGTGAGATCTGCTTTCCTTTCAGACATAGTCTGCATCACCAAGTTAGAGCGTCCTCCTGAGAAATGTCCGTGAATTGGAGTTTCCTGTGCAAGATCATTCATAGCTCTAGTAAGCTAAATGGCAGGTATATGTGAAAATGGTTCTGAAAATCCATTTTTAAAAATACATAAATGGGTTTGTCATAGAAAATATAATTGCTGGACATTTCTGATAAGACTCCCCCCTGCCATTCTTCAAGCACTTATGCACTTGCTTAACTTTACTACTGCGAGTAGTCCCAATTGTAGACAATGGCACTAATTGTGGTAGTAAAATAAAGCAATTACACAAGTGTTTGCAGGATCAGGGTCTTAGTTCCTTTTTTTCCCAGATAAAGAAGCTGTGAAAATCCATTTGAATTCTTAGGTCTTCTCTCCTTCCTCCCCTAAATAAGAACATAAGAATGTCCATACCTAGTCAGACCAAAGGTCCATCTAGCCCAGTATCCTGTCTACCGACTGTGGCCAATGCCAGGTGCTCCAGAGGGAATGTACCTAACAGGCAATGATCAAGTGATCTCTCTCCTGCCATCCATCTCCATCCTCTGACAAACAGAGGCCAGGGACACCATTCCTTACCCATCCTGGCTAATAGCCATTTATGGACTTAACCACCATGAATTTATCCAGTTCTCTTTTAAATGCTGTTATAGTCATAGCCTTCACAACCTCCTCAGGTAAAGAGTTCCACAAGTTGACTCTGCGCTGTGTGAAGAAGAACGTCCTTTTATTGGTTTTAAACCTGCTGCCTGTTTTAAACCTGCTGACTTTTTAAATAACTGCAATGATGCTCTTGTTTTCCAGTCCTGCCATCAGATGCGCAAATGCAGATCTCTGCATTTGTACAGATTCAGTTTGGCATAGGAGTCTGTGCTAGTGGCTCTGATTTCAGAATTGAGCCTTACTGTAGAAACTGGCATGGATTTCTGCAGTGAAGGGATGAGTGAAACTTCATGCAGCCAAGGACATTGAGGGAGGCAGGAGAAAACACATTATGTTTTCATAGATGTTTGAAACCTAAATTGCTGAGGATCAACAGTTTTGTCTGAACGTTACCAGTTAGTCCAATGCTGATGTACGTTTTCTGTGGATGGCTACCTGGGTTACTAAAAGGAGTCTGACATGGTAATTTTTTATTCTTAAAAAATAAATTCCTTTGCTATTTCTAATATCCTCCTGGACAGTGGGAATGGAAGCCTGTTTCGTTTCTCCTGGTGAATGATAAACTGTTTTACTGTTTGAAGGAGACAAGGTGGTGAGTTAATGTCTTTTATTGGACCAACTTCTTGTGGTGGAAGAAACTTAAGCCTGGTCTACACTACAAAGTTAGGTTGATGTAAACCATCTTGCATCAACCTAGTTGTGCATGTGTCTACACATTGTCTCTCACCAATGTAAGCGCTCCACAATGCTGACACAGTAATACTACCACCCTGAGCAGTGTTGAGCTATGATCAAGGTACTGAGGTCTATGCAGTGCAAATGTAGACACACTGTTACCTATGTCAACCCTAACTGTCCTCCAGCAACTGTCCCACAATACCTGACGCTGATCACCCTGGTAACAATTGTGAACTCTCCTGCCCATTGGTCACTGAGACCCGAAGCGCACCTCCCTTAAAACCATGAATGTATTTTTAAATGCCTTTTCCTGATTGTCCATCTTGGCAAGCACACCTAACTTCTCTCCGTTGTTGTGTGCAGCTGCCCAGCTGACCATGCCAGCTACACGTTCCAGATGTGCTCCGGCCTGGAGTAGACAGGAGATATTGGATCTCCTGGGCCTGTGGGTAGAAGAGGCTGTGCAAGCACAGCTACAGATCAGCTGTAGATATGTGGACATCTATGAACAGATTGCATGGGTGATGTAGAAGAAGGGGTACAACAGGAACCAGCAGCAGTGCTGCATGAAAGCAAAGGAACTGCTGCAGCCATATCGGAAGGCCATGGAGGTCAACAGTGGATCCAGTACCAAGCTGCAAACCTGCCGCCTTTACAAGGAGCTGTGTGTCATGCTTGGCGGAGACCCCATCACCACCCTGCACACCACTGTGGATATCTCCGAGGAGTCTGAATCACAGGCCCCAGGCATGACAGCGGGGTCGATGAGGAAGTGAGGGAGGATCGGGGACTTGCGACCAGGGCGGGAGGGGATCCAGCTATGCCAGGAGCCAGGATCTTTTTGAGACTCCACCGCAGTCCAGTCAGTCCCAGCAGTCAAACATGGATGAGTCCATGATTTTAAGTGTGTAGCAAAGTTATGAATTTAAGCTCCCAGGCTTGTCTTTTGAAGATGTTGTGCAGGTTTCCTTTGAGAATGATGACTGACAAATCAGATATGGAGTGATTGCTTTGTGAAAAGTATTTGCTCAATGGTGGAAGGGTGTTTTTCTCATTTATCATTTTTCTGTGTGAGTTCATTTGAGAGCATAGTGAATGGTTTCACCTACTTAGCTGTCGTAGGGGCATTGGCATCCCCAGTATGCCATCCTTTTCATGGGCCAGCTCAAGGAAGAATTACGGGACAAATACACCACCGAACCAGCGATGTAGCTGAGATACATCCATATTTTCATCCTTTGTACAGATGTCCTAAACTTCCTCAAATATTTCCATCATCATTTCAACAACCACCACTCATCCATTGAACTCTGTCGGAATGCTTCCGGAGCAGCATCAATCTCCTGGGCACCATGAGCAATGGAACCCCATGGACAACTATATACAAGAAACCCTGGATCACCCCAATTAGCTTCACAGATCCAGTAATCACTCCCAAACACACCAAGAAATCTGTTATCTACAGCCAGGTACTCAGATACCATAGTTCTGAGGAGAAAGTCTGGGATACACACCTTAACACACTTGAAACAGCCTTACTAAACAAGGACACACACCAGAGAAGTAGATCGCATCATGGAACACCCAAATACCCCGAGAGAAGGGAGGGAAAGCACTGGCAAAACCCACAGACATCTCTCTACTACTATACTCAGTACGCCTCACAACATACCTTTCACACTCCATAGGTACTACACATGCCTATCGCAACATATGGTACCACATCCTGGGCACTGAATGCCCCAATAACAACTATGTAGGTAAAATGAGACACTCAGTACACTGTGAGGGATCATGGGCCTTGAACCCCAGCTTGCAGGTCCCTAGTTAGTGCCCAGAGCCTGACTGCCACGTGGCAGCTCACCTGACCCACTGGACAAGGGGACCAGTGAAGCTCTAGCTTGCAAAGAGCTCTGCCCGTAAAGCTCCTGATTAGGGGAGACATACAGCCCCACTGGTTGGCTGGGACTCTATTTAAGAAAGAGGCAACAAATAAAAGAGTTATCTGAGCAACTAGGTGAATTCCTTGCTGTTTGTTACTACAGACCCTGTTTACTTGCCTGAATCATGAGCCTTGTCTGTTTGTGATTCCTGTTTTCCTTATCCCAGACCACTGTCTACTTCCAGTTCCTGCTTTCCTGCCTTGCTGCAGGTCTCTGCTCCTATGCCCTACTCCTGATGCTGACTCCGGCTTTGACTCCTGGCTTGGCACCTGACTCTGACTCCAGCTTGGCACCTGACACTGTCTCTGACTCTTGGCTTGACTCCTGAATCTGTCCTGCTCTAACCTTTGGGTTGGCATCAGATTCAGATCTTGGCTAACTCTAACCATTAGGCATGACTGCCTCCATGGTATATACAGCTTGCTTGGATCACTACTAAATTCTCTGAGTGGGCCCAGCTGAGGGTGGACCCAGCAGAGTTCCCTGAAGAGGCATTGGCACTGCATGAGCAGGTGATCCCCCTCTAGGCAAACAGCTGAGCATTGCAAGCTCAGAACGCACAGCTGTCCACTGAAAATCAGGTGTTTGTGGAAGCAAGTCCATCAACTCCATGTAGAGAATGCTGTGCTTCAGGCCTATCTGGCTGCACTGTCATCTGAGCTGGGACCTGCTATTCCTCTGCCCGACTGAAGTGTTCTCCTACTGGCTTTTGTATGTTACCATTCCTGATGTCTGATTTGTGTCCATTTATTTTTTTTTGTAAAAGAATTCAATGACAGATTTTAAAGTAGCCATCCTTCAACAAAAAAAACTTCAAAAACAGACTTCAAAGAGAAACTGCAGAGCTACAATTCATTTGCAAATTTAACACAATTAATTTGGGCTTGAATAGGGACTGGGAGTGGCTGGCTCACTACAAAAATAATTTTCCCTCTCTTGGTATTGACACCTCCTCATCAATTATTGGGAGTGGACCACATCCACCCTGACTGAATTGGCCTCGTTAACACTGGTTCTCCACTTGTAAGGTAAGTCCCTTCTCTTCACATGTCAGTATATTTATGCCTGTATCTGTAATTTTCACTCTATGAATCTGAAGAAGTGGGGTTTTTTACCCATGAAAGCCTGTGCCCAAATAAATCTTTTAGTCTTTAAGGTGCCATTGGACTCCTCATAGTTCTTGGAGCAGATATCCCCTCTCACTGCCTCACTCTGCAAAAACAACAGATTCCTGTGGTCTCCTGAGTCCCAACAGGCTGAGCAAATAAAACTTGTATTTACCACTGCTCCCATATTGGTCATCCCCGACACCCTGGAAGCCTTCATCATAAAAGCGCATGCTTCCAACTTGGCAATCGGAGCAGTGCTATCCCAAAGGCACAGTCCTAAACAATTGCGACACACATTTGAGGAAAGTAGGGTAGATGTCCAGCCCCACTGATTGGTTGGGATGCTCTACTTAAACCAAAAAGCGGCACAGGAAATTGTTTGTTTGAGCAATTAGGTGAATCCCTGAGTGACTGTTACTATGGACCCTGCCTACTTTTCTGACTCCTGAACTCCACCTTCCTGCCTGTCCTCTCCAGGTCTCCTCACTCCTATGCCTTACCTCTGACTCTGGCTTGGCACCTGAGTCTCTCTGCTGCTCTGACCTTTGACGCAGGACCTGTCTCTGTCTCTGGCTCCGATTCCAGGCTCCCGACTCTTACCATTAGGCATGACAGCCCACAACCTGGTCCCTATGTGTGCTCCCATGAATGAACTCACAGAAAAATGATAAAAGATACAAACAGCATATTACCTATGAGCGAACACTTTTCACAAAGCAGTCATTCCATATCTGACCTGTCAGTCCTCATCCTCAAAAAAACCTGCATGACACCTTCAAAAGATGAGCCTAGGAGCTTGAATTTATAATTTTGCTAGACACTATAAATCCTTGATTCAATTAAAGACACTGGATTTATGACTCATTACAACAGTCTGTTATCCACTAACTATTACCGCAGAGATGTTAACTACACATGTAACCTTGAATGGTCTCTTTCAACTCCTGAGGCTTAATAATTTGTTCCACCTTGTATTAAGCTGTGATGATCAGATTACCTTTCTCAGATCTGAAGAAGAGCTTCCTGAAGCTTGAAAACTTGTGTGTTTCACCAACAGAAATTGATCCAATAAAAGATAATACCTCACCCATCTTGTGTCTCTCATATCCTGGGACCAACACGGCTGCAACTACATTTGCCTGTACAGATGAGTGCCAAATCCTCTTCCACCCATAAACTGACCAGGCTCATGAGGCTTTCAGCAACCTCTGCTGTCCACCCAAGAGTACCATTTTTGGTGAGGGATGTTGAATTCAAGTCAGTCAGCACCTCCTCCCCCTCTGCCATGAGTCTTAGTTGAATTGGGAAGGGGGAACTGGACAGGACATGACATCTACTGATTGCTCCTTCTAGCTAGGTTAGTGGTAGGGGTTCTGATCACTCTTTAGGCCTAGTCTACGCTTAAAACTTAGATGTAGACACAGCTCGGTCAACAGAAGAATGCTTCCATCAATGTAGCCTCTGTTACTCGGGAAGGCGGAGTTCCTGCAGCAGCGGAAACCCCCTTCTGTCACTGTAATCTGTGTCTACACTACAGAGTTATTGGTGTCACAGCTCCAGCACTCTTAACTATGCGGCTCTAGGCCCTGTAGCATAGACAAGTCCTTAGTCTGGTTAGCTGAGGCATTTGGCTCATAGGGCTGAAGTAGATCAGATGTATGTTCATCATTTGTGGCCTTTTTAATATCTTTATTGAAAATAATAAAATTAACCTTCTTGGGTACATTTTGAGCAAGGTGTATGGGGTATTAACCCATGTAATTTCCTTTAATATTAATGACAAGAAAGTGGCTGAAACTGTGCTCTTAAAGGTGTTCCCAGCTCAGAGCAATAGGTCTCCTCTCACTTTGAAATGATGTCTGCATTGCTAATTCTTAACACTGGCCTCCATTAACTCTGACCTTTTTCATAGCCTCCCGTTCTGTGATGCTCTCTGAGCAATGAGTCATAAATATTAAATTCCACTCCATTTATTATGCACACGCCTTTGTCGGAGTTGCTCGATCACCCTCAGTTCTGTGACTGTTAGTTCCTTTGCATGATGCTTGAGTATATTGGTGTGTTTTTATTTCCTAGGAATTGAGAACGGAATCCATTGCGAGACCTCTGGAGATAAATGAGACTGAAAAGGTGATGAAAATTGCCATCAAAGATGTTCTGGTAAGCAGAAGCATCTGGTAAGCAGACGCATCAGCAAACACATTCCAGATAGTTTGAAGATCTCTCTCAGAGTGGGCAAAGATTGCATTATCATCAGCATACTGAAGTTCCACAATAGATGTTGTGGAAATCTTACTCTTGGCTTTCAGCCTGCTAAACCTGAACAGCTTCCCATCCATTCTGTAAATGATTTCAATGCCAGCTGTAAACTTCCCAGCAATTAGGTAAAGTGTGACGGCAATAAAAACCGCAAACATGGTTGGAGTTCCTAGGGCTAGAATGGCGCTGGGCTCTCTGGGATATGGTTACTTTGACTCGAGTCTGCGCAGTGCAGTGTGGATGCCAGAGCCCTTGGTTCGAGCACTGATCAGAACAGTCTTAATGTAGGCTTAAAATACAGTGTAGACGCTCAGGCCCAGGGTTCCCTAACACAGGAGAGCTGATTCAATTCCCACTACTTCGGCGCTTACGTTGCAGTGTAGGCATACCCTTATTTTAAATTCTCCCACACTAGTCCACTTCAAAGAAAAGCATTCTGTTTCCAAACTGGAGGTGGTGCTGAGCCTGCATTTTAACTGAGGGAACATTTATCTTTAAATAGGTAGAATTCCAAAGTGAACCTGAAGATTTTAACAAGATTGTTTTTTAAATGGCCCCATCCTGTGATCCTGAATGGCAAGTGTCAGCTCTGAATGTTAATTGCTGCGGGACAAGCTAATATCTGGTGAGGTCCATTAATAGGCCAACAACACAAGGTGTTACACTCAACTCAGTGGCATTTCTCTGTTTGGCTGTAACACGATCAGTGGCAAAAGAGTTGGTAGTGGTTGAAAAGAGCATGTGGTCAGAACACCTAGGAATGCACTGAGTCAGGGCAATCTATCGAGTAGTCTCCACCAGTGTGGTTCCATGAAGCCCTGGCCATGCTAAATTGGTCATCTGATAGGCAGACTCCTAAAAAATGAGTATCAGTGCAAACACTGCCCGTCCTGCTCTAGGGCTGAAAACATCCCAGAAGCATAGTTGCCCCTGCCAGCTGGGGTGTGGGGGAATCAAGCCCAAACAAATTAAATTATTGAATAGCCAACTGTATCCAAGTATCAGAGGGGTAGCCGTGTTAGTCTGGATCTGTAAAAGCAGCAATGAGTCCTGTGGCCCCTTGTAGACTAACAGACGTTTTGGAGCATGAGCTTTCGTGAGTGAATACCCACTTCGTCAGATGCATGTAGTGGAAATTTCCAGGAGCAGGTGTGTGTGTGTGTGTGTGTGTATATATATATATATATATATATATATATATATATATATATGCAAGCAAGCTAGAAATAACGAGGTTAGTTCAATCAGGGAGGATGAGGCCCTCTTCTAGCAGTTGAGATGTGAAAACTAAGGGAGGAGAAACTGGTTTTGTAGTTGGCAAGCCATTCACAGTCTTTGTTTAATCCTGAGCTGATGGTGTCAAATTTGTAGATGAACTGAAGCTCAGCAGTTTCTCTTTGAAGTCTGGTCCTGAAGTTTTTTTGCTGCAGGATGGCCACCTTAAGGTCTGCTATAGTGTGGCCAGGGAGGTTGAAGTGTTCTCCTACAGGTTTTTGTATATTGCTATTCCTAATATCTGATTTGTGTCCATTTATCATTTTCCGTAGAGGCTGTCCAGTTTGGCCGATGTACATAGCAGAGGGGCATTGCTAGCATATGATGGTGTATATTACATTGGTGGACGTGCAGGTGAATGAACCGGTGATGATGTGGCTGATCAGGTTAGGTCCTGTGATGGTGTCGCTGGTGTAGATATGTGGGCAGAGTTGGCATCGAGGTTTGTTGCATGGATTGGTTCCTGAGCTAGAGTTACTATGGTGCGGTGTGCAGTTACTGGTGAGAATATGTTCCAGTTTGGCAAGTTGTCTGTGGGTGAGGACTGGCCTGCTACCCAAGGCCTGTGAAAGTGTGGGATCATTGTCCAGGATGGGTTGTAGATCCCTGATGATGCGTTGGAGGGATTTTAGCTGGGGACTGTATGTGATGGTTAGTGGAGTCCTGTTGATTTCTTTCTTCTTTTCTCTACAGAAAAGGATAAATGGACACAAATCAGATATTAGGAGTGGCAATATACAAAAACCTGTAGGAGAACACTTCAACCTCCCTGGCCACACTATAGCAGACCTTAAGGTGGCCATCCTGCAGCAAAAAACCTTCAGGACCAGACTTCAAAGAGAAACTGCTGAGCTTCAGTTCATCTGCAAATTTGACACCATCAGCTCAGGATTAAACAAAGACTGTGAATGGCTTACCAACTACAAAACCAGTTTCTCCTGCCTTGGTTTTCACACCTCAGCTGCTAGAAGAGGGCCTCATCCTCCCTGATTGAACTAACCTCGTTATCTCCAGCCTGCTTCTTGTTTGCATATATATACCTGCCCCTGGAAATTTCCACTACATGTATCTGACGAAGTGGGTATTCACCCACGAAAGCTCATGCTCCAAAACATCTGTTAGTCTATAAGGTGCCACAGGACTCTTTGCTGCTCTAACTGTATCCAACACTCACATATATATTATTAGAGGAAGCAGAGCTTCAGGATTAAATAGCTATGCCAAATCAATAGATACACTAAGTGATCTCTCCATCTGCTTTTTCTGTTGTTCACAGTCTATATGCATCTTGAATGTTGTTAATATGTATTGATATCCTAGGCTGTAGCTCCAGTAAGCCAGTCTCAGCATATTAGAGTGGATAATTTCATGGGAAATATCAATAACTCAAACCTACCTCAGCTGGTTAGTTCCAGACCAATTAATGAAATGATCTACTCTAGCTGAACAGCAAATAACCTTCACTGCTGGAATTTCAACAAACACATAGCTCTGTCTTAATTAAACAACGTTCTTAACGATCAGAGTTTCAAAGGAGCAAATCCTTGAACATACCCAGCACATTTTAACATATGTGAAGGTTTTTTTACCCTTTCTCTTCCTGATTGCAGTAGAGTATGTAGCACTATTCTGATTGCAATTTATTTTTGAAAAGATGGCCATGGCAGGGCTAAGAAAAAACAAAGAGATCAAGACCGATTAGGTTCTTTTAAAATGTGATATTTGTCAGGAAGTAATGCTAGTCCTGGAGACCTTAGCAGGGTTGCTATTGCACTTATAACGAAGAACTCTGTTGCTGCAAGAGGAACCCCAGGAGGTAATCTGGTTAAGGGAGACCAACTGTTCCCTGAGCTCTAAGGAGCACAGAGACAACACCCCCTCACTGCACCCCTCCGTGGGATGCAGCTTCCCCACCCTCACTCCAGCTGGCTCTGTTGACCATTGGGTATGTTGGACGGGGAGACAGAGCCATCACTGTCCCTTCTGTCCACCCCTCCCCATCTTCTTTCAGGCATCACATGCCCCTAGAGGAGTCATGGCTGCAGTACCCTAAATGCATTCCTTTTGCATAAGACTATAAGAACAGCAAGACTAGGTCAGACAAAAAGTCCATCTAGCCCAGTATTCATCAAGTGATCCATCCCCTGTTGCCCATTCCCAGCTTCTTGCAAACAGAGGCTAGGGACACCATCCCTGCCCATCCTGGCTAATAGCCATTGATGGACCCATCATCCATGAATTTATCTAGTTCCCATGTATGGGCCATGCAGGGGAGAAAAGACTGTCTACTCTCTCCCACCCACCTCATGCACACACAGCCAGGAAGAATCTGCATGCCTGGTAGTATTTACAGGATCAGCCCTCTTATTTTTATGACACAATATACTTCGTATGAGCATTGTCAGCCTTGGAAAACTGTTATGAAAATGTACCTGGCTAGGCACCAAATATACTGGTGCCTTTGCCAGAGTGATGATAATGGTGATAATGAAAAAACTATTTTTCTTGCCTGCCAAGAAATAGATTACTCATCTTGGGCACATGGACATATAGAATTTTGCAAGTCTGCCTAAACTGGCTGAATTGCAGTTGCTTTGGGAAACATATCTTTGAAATTCCTCATTTTGAATTGTTGAAAATCTCAGCCATAGTGCTGCATCTGAGTAGAATTCTCCATTGAATTTCCTTTTTATTTAACTGAAGGCAAACAGAAATGGAAAAGTACTTGGATTGCATTTTCAAATAATTCTCCTTTGAAAGCATAATCACTGCAATAAACCCAGCCTTTCCGGTAAACTATATTGCAATTACAACAGCACCAGGTTCAGTTTAAATCTACTGTGCATTTGAATGCGGATTCACTTTGTTCAGGAAGAATGAACCTGAAAAAGGCTCAGTGGATACTGTATATAGGAACTTCTCCCAGGGGGTAGTAAACTAAGTCCTAGAATTTATTGGAACCAGCCGAGTGACCCTGCTTTGGCACAGGCAAACCTAATAATGGTTTTCAGTTACAGTTGTAACAGTGCCTTTAGTCTTTATAGTCATTGCATCTAAAAATCACTTTACTCACCACTAAAATGCAGGCCACTCTGGAGTGGGATGTGACAGCTGTTCAAAATCGCAATATCGTGTAACAGTTCAGGACAAGAACTGAAGAATACACTGTTCAGTTGAAACTGCAGAATGCACGCACAGAGGCCATATTTGGTCCCAAAACAATGGTGCTGGTTTATTTTCATGCAGTGTCAGTGCTCAGCAGTGCAGAATAATACTGTGTAATCTATATCTAATCCCAGGATCAGAAAGAGGAAAAGCCAGCTGTTACGACAGAACAGGATTTTCTCTGTAGTGTCCACAATAAATACGTTTGATTTGTAAACCAAATAATGACCTTTCTAATGCTGTCAGTGAGACCCATGATGTAAGAAAAGCTAAATGATGATTGTAATAAGAGTGTGACACACAAGAATGCTGGTGGAAGACTGATCTTTGCCTGAGCCTGGATACATAACATGGCTCATGGTTACAAAATTCTGTGATGACACAAGGTGCAAGATAATGCAGAATCAGGCTCGGAGTCTGAAAGATGATTGGAGTTACACTTCTGCAGGCCATGACTCAGCCACTCATTCTCTCTTTCAGGAACAAGTCCAGAAGACTAAGGACATGTTGAATAACGTGGCCTCGGATGAAGCCAACTTGGAAGCCAAGATTGAAAAGAGAAAACTGGAACTGGAAAGAAACCAGAAGCGACTGCAGACCCTACAGAGTGTCCGGTAAAGACTATGTACCTTTTATCCACTGCAGAATTAGTATAAATGGTGGTGAAGTGTCTTCTTAATGCCCACTGTAGTGAAGATTGATTAGTCTGTAAAAAATCCAGGAAATATGATGGCCTCTGAGGAGTGCGCTAAATGTAGTGATTTGCCATTGCAAACATGCCTAGGCTGTAATTATTAATTTTCCAATCATCTGGTTTTGAAACTGACTAACATTTTGCTACTGTCAAGACAGCCAAAATGTTACTTTATTTTTAAATTGTCACTTGAACTTTTCAAAATGATCAGACTTTAAAAAAGTCATTAAATCCAGATGGTATCTCTGGGTGCAGATGCTTCTAGGAGAAGAAATGGTGAAACATGCTGCTTGATTTCTAAGATGTTCCTAACTTTTCCAGACACTGGTAGGTAGTAGATGAAGAAACAGGTCATGAAGTATCCTTGGATGGGGAAGGGTCATCAAGAGAGCATCCTGGACTGCCATGCAATCAAGGCACACACAGTCAGGCCTTAGATTTGGTTTCTAGCTTCAGTCATATTGGGATGTTGTATTGAGTATGAGCAGTTGCTTGATCTGTGATCTCTTTAATGAGAGAGAATAAGGAAATCAAGGGGGTGGAAGTGCCTTCGTTATCTTTGTGTATAAATGCTGTCAGGGTTCCCTCCCCACTCTGAATTCTAGGGTACAGATGTGGGGACTCACATGAAAGACCTCCTAAGCTTATTTCTACCAGCTTAGGTTAAAAACTTCCCCAAGGCACAAATTCTTCCTTGTCATTGGACGGTATCACTGCCACCACCAAGTGAGTTAGACAGAGATTCAGGAAAAGGACCACTTGGAGTTCCTGTTTCCCCAATATCCCCCCAAGTCCCTTTAACCTCTTTCCTAGGGAGGCTGGAGAATAATATACCAACCAAATAGGTAAACAAGGTGAGCACAGACCAGACCCTTTGGTTTTTAGTGTCCTAAAAACCCATCTGGTTCTTAAAAGAAGAACTTCATTATTTAAAAAAAAAAAAAGTAAAAGAAGCACCTCTGTAAAATCAGGACGGAAGGTAATTTTAGAGGGTAAACACAGAGGATTCCCCTCTAGGCAAAACTTTAAAGTTACAAAAAACAGGAATAAACCTCCCTCTTACCATAGGAAAATTCACAAGCTAAAACAAAAGAGAGCCTAACATATTTCCTTGCTATTACTTACAGTTGTAGTCTTAGATGCTTATTTCAGATATGACTTTAGTAGATGTATTTTTTCTGCCCTGGTCCCTCTCTGTCCTGGAGATAACAACAAAGAGAGCACAAAACAAAAACCTTCCCCCACAGATTTGAAAGTATCTTCTCCCCTTATTGGTCCTTTTGGTCAGGTGCCAACCAGGTTATTTGAGCTTTTTAACCCTTTATGGGTAAAGGAGGGATTTTATGCTACCCTTAGCTGTATGTTCATGACAAATGCCATGATAAAATCCCGTCTTTACCAGATGGAGGCACATGGGGTGGGGGTGGGCAGCAGAGCAGAACTGGTCTGTGTGCTACAAGAGCCCCAGGGTGGCATGATGATTCATTGCTGGTGGGCGATGGGCATGCAGCCAGACACATTATTAGGACAGTTCTGTTGCAGAGAAATAACATATCCTGGCAGGCACAGATATCAAGTAGAAGAACATCTGCTAGCCTGCTGTGGGGCTGGACCAGGGGGTCTCAAAAACGCAGCCCGCAGGCCACATGTGGCCTGCAAAGTTATTTTCTGCGGCCCACGAGCTCCTCACAGCCCCCCACCCTCCCCTAGCGTTTACCTAGAGCAGCTCTGGCCCGGTGTGCACCTGGGGCAGGGCAGGCTCCCTGCCTGCCTGCCTGCCCTACCCCCACGCTTCTCAGGAAAGCGGAAAGAATGTGGGAGAAGAGAGGCGCAGGGGCATGTGTTGATGTTGCTTCAGGCAACGCTCCCAGCAGCTCCCATTGACTGTGGTTCCCCGTTCCCGGCCAATGGGAGATGCTGGGGGCAGTACCTGAAGCAACAGCAACACACGGCCCTGTGCCCTTGCTCCCCCACGTTGCTTCCCAGAGCAGCACGGGGGCAGGGCGGGCAGACAGGCAGGGAGCCTGCCCTGCCCCCAGTGCGCGCTGGGCCAGAGCCCACCCCTAAACCCCTCCTGCAGTTGAACCCCCTACCCTGAGCCCCTTCCTGCACCCTGACCCCCTGCCACACCCTTCCTGCACCCCAACCCACTGCCCTGAGCCCCCTGCCATACTCCAGCTCCCTACTGTACCCTGCACGCTGACCCCTGCCCTGAGCCATCAGCTGCAGCCCACACCCCTCCTGCACCCCAGTCCCCTTCCCTGAGCCACCTGCTGCACCTCGCACCCCTCCTGCACCCCAACCCCCTGCTCTGCACCTGACCCCTTGCCCTGAACCCACTGCCACACCCCTCCTACACCCCAACCCAGTGCCCTGACCCCCTGCCACACCCCTCACCAACTCCCTGCCCTGAGCCCCTGCCACACCCTACACCCCTCCTACACCCCCTGGCAGCAGGGAGGAGGTGGAGCTGGGGTGGGGATTTTGGGGTAGGGATTGGAATGGGGGCAGGGAAGGAGTGGGAAGAGGCGGGGCCTCATGGAAGGTGTGGAGTGGGGGCGGGGCCGAGGGCAGCAGGGGGGAGGTGTCAGTAATGCAGCCCTCGTGCCAATGTACTAGTCCTCATGTAGCCCTCGTGGTCATTTGGGTTTGAGACCCCTGGGCTGGACCATGCCCACTTTGAGGTATGGAGCATTGATCAGCAAGAAAACTAATCTCTTGCTAGTGTTGTCCTTATTGCTAGGGGAAAATTCTGTCTTTCTGCTTACATGGGCAGGTGTGGTGAAAGGCTGCCTACAATTCTCCTTTGCCCCAGCACACCTGTGCAATAGAGGGTAGGATTTTGCCCAGTGATTCTAGTATCTTTAAAATAATGTGGAGCATTTAGAGTGAAGAAAGATGCTTTTTGGATTAGGCTAGTAGTGGGAATACAGAGGGAACTGAGAAAAGGAAAGTGCATGTTGCAGAGTTCTGCGGCTTCAAATCATTTTGTTTTCTGTGTTGTTTTGTCTCTGGGCTCTCCAGACCAGCCTTTATGGATGAGTATGAGAAGATCGAGGAGGAGCTGCAGAAACAGTATAGCAGTTATCTTGAAAAATTCCGTAATCTGGCCTATCTGGAGCAGCAACTGGATGATCATCACAGAGTAGAGGAGGAGAGGTTTGAGGTAAGGAAGTTTTGTATTTCCAGACAAAACATTAGCTTAGCTAAATGTACTTTTTTAACCTCTGCCCCATCGTGCATGCCTCTGTTTATTATCTAGCAATAGCCAAAAAGACTTTCATTGCCTCCTGCCGCTTCCCACAGCAGCAGGATAATTAATACATATCCTCAGAGCTGTCTCTCCACTAATAAGATCATCATTTTTATATTCTCTAGTTTTGAACTGGAGAGATCTTGAGCAAACAAGATAACACACTTTTAGCTGATAAGTCAGTGGAATTAAGCTGTTGTAAAATCTGCATAAATTAGATCAGCATCAGGCAACTGCTGTCTTTTCCAATCACTGCAACTTTTCCCCTATCATCTTTTATTTCTCCTTTTATCTCTCACATACTTCCCAGGGTTCACGAAGAACCAATTTTCAGCAGTTCTGAACTCCCTCTTTCTAGTTCTTTTAAAACCAATGGATGCATGTTGCAGCGCACGTATTTACAGTTCTTTAAGTGCTTGTTCATGTCGATTCCAATCAGATATGTGTGCACACATGCACATTGGCTGGAAGATTTTTCCCTTAGCAGCATCTGTTGGGTCGGCTTGGGTGCCCCCTGGAGTTGCACCCTCATGGCGTCTTAATATATAACCCTGATGACCCGCCACCCTTTCAGTTCCTTCTTACCACCAGTGACGGTGGCTGGAACTTCCCTTGGCTCTTGCTCAGCAAGATTTTTCTCTATTTCGTTGTACATAGTTAGTTCTTAGTGTTGTTCGAATTAATAGTTTAGTACAGTACAGTGTTTGTTGGGGGTTTCCCACCCCACACTCCGGTGCTGTGGTATGGTGCGGTACCTGGGTTTCAAGAACTGCGTGGTCTGTGCCAAATGCATGCCGAAAAGTGACCCGCTCTCATCATGTCTACGGTGCCTGGGGGAGACCCATCAGAAAGATCGTTGTAAGATTTGCCATGAGTTCCATCCAAGAACACTTAAAGGAAGAGAACAGTGGCTCAAGGTGATCCTCATGGAGGCAGCCCTATGCCCCCACTCCAACCCGGGCTCGAGAGACCCGACCCCTATGGCGTTGTCCTCGACCTGGAGCGCCCTGGCGTCATCGGCAAGTTCGGCACCGAGGAAGGACTCCTCCAGGGATGCTCGGCACCGCCACGGCTCCTCACATGGTCTGTCTGACAGTAGGCACCGCTCTCACTCGCCGGTGTCTCAAAAGAAGAAAAGGCCGGACGACCGTTCTCCTCTGGCTAAGCCACGAGTTGTGCGACCCCAAGCGGGCCAAACCTTGGCATCTCCTTCTGGAGCCATGTCGACTCCTGCCCAGGTGCGGCAGTCAAGTCCAGCCCCATCTCCATCACCGGCGCCTACACAGCAGCTGCAGCTCCCGTACATGCCAGAAGCGTACCAGGTTGCTCGAGACCTCCTTTACCTGATGTCACCATTCTTGCCTGCCAGAGAGGAACCCTCAGCACTGACAGAGCCGCATCCTCTGGTACACTCTAAAGGGAAGTCAGCTGTAATGTCAAGATGTTCCCCTTCGCCTTGTCCATCAACACCTCCCCGAGCTCTCAACGTTTGAGGCATTGAGGATCAGCTCCTTCATGGTCTTCAGTGTCTGAGACCTCGGAGTCGGAGTCTGACTCCTATCGCTTGGGTAGGAGCAGAAGTCATAGAGCGAGGTCAGGTAGAGACAGAAGGGAGCATCAGGAGTGGCCTCTGCAGTGGCAGAATTGACCTTAGTGGCCCTTCTGGACCCCCTGGGCTTTTCACCAGGGGCAGGAAGGAACCCAGAGCTCACAGTCAGCAACATCTTCAGTGGCCTCCGCTGCTTTCGTACTGCCTTCCACTGCGCATCTGCCCTCAGTGCCTACGGTCCCGACCCCTTTGCTTCCCACCCCATAGTCGATTCCGGCACCGTGCTCAGCTCCAACTGCGGCACTGGCCGTCATGGTGTCGACGCACCCATCTCCCACACCTGCACCATTGTCGACGTCAACCTCGATGCAGGCACCTGTGGCCCCGGTACCAATGTTGGCACCAGGCCCCCCGACGCTGGCAGCTCCCTCCGTTGAGACTGATGCCAACACCTGTTCCAATGCCTATGGCCCCGGCACCGTCATCGGCACCACTTCCTCCAGCGCTGCCCTGGGAGTCATGTGACCCCTCCGGGGCAGGTGGTAGGGAGTTTCCACTACTGGCACACACTTCCTCCTCCTCGTTGCCAAACGAACCGTTGGCAGGGACAACCATAGTGCCTGTGTTAGAGGACAACGGAGTCCTGCAGCAGCTGCTCTGCAGGGCTTCCCAGAGTCTGGGCATCAAGGCTGAGGAGGTGGTAGTGGAGGTGGATCCCATGGTGGACATCCTAGCACCCTCAGGACCTTCACGGGTAGCCCTCATAAAAATGATTGTAGACACCACTAAGACCCTGTGGTAGACTCTGGAATCCTTGCCACCCGTTGCCAAACACAATGAGCAGCAGTATTTTGTACCTTCCAGAGGCTTTGAGCATCTGTACTCCCACCCACCTCCAGACTTGCTGGTGGTCGATGCAGCTAACCAATGGGAAAGACAGGGCTTCCAAGGTCCTTCCCCAAAGAATAGGGACGCTAAACACCTAGACTTTGTGGGTAGGAAGGTCTACTCGACTGGTGGTTTACAACTCCGTATTGCTAACCAACAGGCCACTGTGAGCATGTACTCTTATAACACCTGTGCAGCAATGGCGAAGTTCACAGAGCTTGTCCATTCGGATTCTCGGTCAGAGTTCACCGCCTGGGTAGAAGAAGGGAAGCTAGTCTCCCACGCCTCATTGCAGGCAGCGTTTGATGCTGCAGATGCTACCACTAGAGTAATGGCGACAGGGTTAGCTATGCAGCAGGGGGCCTGGCTGCAAGTCTCAGGGTTACCCTACAAGGTCCAGCAAACCATTCAGGACCTCCCATTTGAGGGCGAGACTCTGTTTTCAGAGAATATGGGCAAATGGCTCCACAGCTAAAAGACTTCCAAGCCACCCTCAGATCCTTGGGCTTGCATACCCCTGCCACACAGTGGAAACACTTCCTCCTGCAACCTCCTCAAAGGTTCCAGTAGCAGAACTGCCAGGACAGTTCTCAGAGGAGGAACCGGAGCAGCAGGAGGAGGCAATATCCCTCCACTAATCAAGATTCTGTCCATCCCAAACCGCCGTCTGGCCCTAAACCAGCCTTTTGAAGGTGCGGTCGAGGACGATGTTCCAGACTGGATCTACCCCACCTTAACTTTTCCTCCCAACTATCCCCTTTCTACCGTGCATGGTCCCATATCACGTCGGACCTCTTGGATGCTCTGCACGGTAGAGAGGGGATACTCCATCCAGTTCTGTGCCCTCCCACCCCCCTTCCCCATCCCTCTTCAGAGACCCTTCTCACGAGCAACTTCTCATTCAGGAGGTGCATTCGCTCCTAGCACTAGAGGCAGTGGAGGAGGTTCCACTGGAACACAGGGGCGAGGGTTTCTAGTCCTGCTATTTCCTAATACCAAAGGCCAAAGGTGGCCTCAGGCCTATCCTGGACCTGCACAACCTCAACAAGTTTGTGAGGAAACTCAGGTTCTCTATGGTCTCCCTGACCTCCATTATCCCTTCACTGGATCCAGCATACTGGTATGCTGCCCTCGACTTGAAGGATGCATATTTTCACATAGCAATTGGGCACAACCACAGAAATGGTTCCCATTACCAATTTACTGTCCTCCGATTCGACCTGTCAGCAGCAGCTTGAGTATTCACCAAGTGCATGGCAGTCGTCACCGCCTTTCTGTGGAGACATCAGGTGCAGGTGTTCCCGTACCTCGACAACTGGTTGATCAAAGGCCGTTCCAGAGATCAGGTGGAAGCTCAGGTGGCATTTATCAGAGCCATCTTCAAGAATCTGGGCCTGCTCCTGAACAAAGCCAAATCGACTCTCTCCCCAGACCAGAGGATAGAGGTCATGGAGTGGTACTGGACTCAACTCAAGCCAGAGCATTCCTCCTGCAGGTGAGATTTCAGGCTCTCAACATCATGATCCAAGGACTCATGCAGTTGCCCACCATCACCGCGAGAAATTGCCTGAAGCTTCTTGGGCATATGGCAGCCTGTACATATGTGGTACGACACGCCAGACTCAGGCTTTGGCCGTTCCAGTCGTGGCTTGCGTCAATGTACAGACCTGCCAGGGACAGCTTGGACAGGATTGTGACCCTGCCTCAGCCTATCCTCAACTCGCTCTGGTGGTGGACAGACATTCAGCAGGTGTGCTCAGGAGTTCCTGTCGCTGCCCCACAGCCATCCCTAGTGACAGACCCATCAGATTTGGGATGGGGAGCACATCTGGAGGACCGCAGGACTCAGGGCCTCTGGTCACAGACAGATCTCCCTCTTCATATCAATGTCAGGGAGCTCAGAGCGGTGCGCCTAGCATGTCAGTCATTCTGCCCTTATCTAGAAAGTCAATGTGTATCGGTCATGACGGACAATATGACTGTGATGTTCTATATCAGCAAACCAGGGTTCACGCTCCTCTCCCCTGTGCCAGGAAGTTCTACACAGGCTATGAGACTTTTGTATAGAACACTCAGTCGATCTACAGGTGTTGTACCTTCCCGAGGTCCAGAACGAGCTGGTGGACCACCTCAGCAGGTCCTTCCACAACCATGAGTGGTCCCTTCAGCCAGACATTGCATGTTCGGTCTTTCAGAGGTGAGGCTGTCCTCTGATAGACCTCTTCGCCACGCAACGCAACAGGAAGTGTCAGCAGTTCTGCTCCTTCTAGAATCACAGTCTGGGTTCCAAAGCAGATGCGTTCCTCCTCCATTGTGGGGAGCTCTTCTATACGCCTTCCTGCCAATACCGCTTCTCCACAAGATCCTGCTCAAGATCTGCAGAGACCAAGCTCAGGTCATTCTCATAGCACTGGCCTGGCCCCATCAGCATTGGTATACATCTCTCCTAGACATGTCCGTGGGACCCCCGATTACCTTGCTGCACTTTCCGGATCTTCTTACTCAGGATCACGGGCATCTCCAACACCCGAACCTGCAGCTGCTCCATCTTACAGCATGAGGCTCCATGGTTGAATCCGTTCGAGTTTTCTTTTTCAGAACAAGTCAGACAGGTCCTTCTCGGCAGTAGGAAACCCTCCATTAAGGCCACATACTTGACCAAGTGGAAGAGATTTTCAGTCTGGTCAGCACAGCGCGACTTGCCCCTGGCGCTAGCCTCTGTGCCCCACATTTTGGATTATCTTCTCCACTTGAAGCAGGAGGGTCTCTCCTTGTCCTCTATAAGCATGCGCCTGGCTGCCATCTTGGCTTTCCGTCTGGGAGTACAGGGCCGTTCAGTTTTTGCTAACCCTCTAGTCAGCCACTTCCTGAAGGGCCTCGACAGGTTGTACCCACATGTCCGCCAACCGGCGATATCTTCAGCCTGGAGAGTGTCTGAGCTCAGGGCTCTAACATTTGAACTTCCCTACACCGTATTTTTTAAGGACAAGATTCAGCTCAGACCCCATTTGTCCTTCCTCCCAAAGGTTGTGTCGCAGTTCCACATCAACCAGAACATTTTCCTCCCAGTTTTCTACCCTAAACTCATTCAAGTAGCGGAGAACAGAGGCTCCACACTCTAGATGTCCACAGGGCACTGGCCTTTTACATCGAGAGGACGAAACCGTTCAGGAAGTCAGTACAGCTCTTTGTGGCAGTAGCGGACAGGATGAAGGGTCAGCGAGCTTTGACCCATCACATTTCATCATGGATTGTGTCATGCATTAGAGTGCTACAGTCTAGCATGGATTCCAGCATTCCCCATAATGGCACACTCTACAAGGGCACAAGCTTTATCAACAGCATTCCTGGCTCAAGTCCCCACCCAGGAAATCTGCAGAGCGACAACGTGGTCATCCATACACACTTTCGCCACTCACTATGCAATTACTAGGCAGGCCAGAGATGATGTGGCCTTTGGTAGAGCAGTACCTCAGTCAGTGGACAACTCCGACCTCACCTCCTAGATTTGGCTTGGGAGTCATCTGATTGGAATTGACATGAACAAGCACTCAAAGAAGAAAAAATGGTTACTCACCTTTCGTAACTGTTGTTCTTTGAGATGTGTTGTTCATGTCCATTCCAATACCCACCCTCCTACCCGTCTGTCAGAGTAGCTGGCAAGAAGGAACTGAAGGGGTGGCGGGTTGGCAGGGCTATATATTAGGTGCCATGAGGGTGCGACTCCAGGAGGTGCCCAGGCTGACCCAATGGATGCTGCTAAGGGAAAAATCTTCTGGCCAGCATGCACGTGCACACACAAACCTGATAGGAATGGACATGAACAACACATCTCGAAGAACAACTGTTACAAAAGGTGAGTAACCATTTTTTATCAGGTACTCTTTATTTCCTTTGGGCTTTTCTACATGGCAAGCCAAGGTGTGACTCTACAGCTCACCAGCTTGCTTCAAAGTAACATTTTGTGTGGACACTGCCACAGTGCACTAGAAGTGCCAGAGTGCAGCTTGACGTACTACATTTTGCAAGCTGATTTTCACTGTCCTATAGCAGGGTCCACACAGCATGTTAGGTTGCAGCAAGCTGGTGCACTGTAGATTCACACCCTGACTTGCAGAGCAGAAACTTGTCATGCAGACAAGCTCTTACTGTTTTCTCAGTGCTTTGTCAATTAGTGTGTCTAATAGTCTCCTTGCACAAAGTTCTCTAACCTTCTCATTGTCATTCTTTTGACTGAAAACTGCTCAAAAATAGCTATTAAAAGTTTAGGCATTTTGGAGTTCCCCCTCATGTGGCCTTCATTCTTGTTTTGTATGAGTCTTGTGTGTTCCCTTGACTCCCTGAGTTGCATTAGTTCAGTTTGCTTTCTCCCTTCCTTTTATATTTGGATTTCCTGATGGATTTCTTTCCTTCCTTCCTCCTTTTCCATTTCATATACAGGTTGCCGCAAATCTTTCACCAGTCATCCTTTCAGCTACTTGTTCCGTGTAGTTTGTGTTACTGCTACTGTCAATCTTTGGGTTTACTTCTTATCATTACTAGCCCATGCTTTTTTTATCCTTTATTTTAACCCATACATGTTTACTGTTTCCACATCAGCCTATACTTCAGTAATTTGTGTATGTATTGTGAAGTGTTTTTGATACACAAAGCTTCCTTTTCTCAGACCTTAGTGTCTTGCATATGTAGATCATATCCTTCTTTGCCAGTATGAGTTGCCCCTACCCCTGGCAGAAATATTCTGCATTGAAGGGCTGTGCATGAGGCTATTGGTACTCAAAGTATGTATGCATGTTAATTTTGCTTTTGCAGCATGAATTTGCATCCATTTGGGGTCCGAAAATGAAAAGTTACAGAATTTAGCTCCATATTTTTGTATACCTTCCCCCATTGGGGATTAGAAATTCCTTCTAATCTCTTTATGCTGTTCTCTTGCCCAGAAATCTGTCCTGAAAGTGTGTTTTGCATACTGCAGGTTTTTGTGTGGAAATAGGAATGGTGAGCAGCAAAGCACAGTTGATGAGGGAGGTTCATAGGAGATGTAGGCTGCTTTATAACCATGGGGGAAACAGGATCATTTAATAAAATCTATGATATCTGCCACAGTACAGACATATTGTGAGAAAAGTATTTCTACATGCTGATTGGACAGCACTAGTACAGCTGTCTTGCTCCATTGTTCATATGACGTATAAAAGAAACTGTCTAAAAGATAACAAGGGTCTTGAAAAATTGGTGTATGATTGACAGGTCAATCAAGGAGTTTGACAGTTTAGTAATCCATGTTATCCAGTTTCCCATTAGCTTCCCTTTTTATCAGCATCATCGCTTTGATCATTAGTCCATGTGTTTCTAATCCATAGCCAGCCTGGTATTTTCGCCCCTTTGGTTTATAATGCTGTAGTCCATATGCAGATCCTTGGCAGAAAAGAAGTACATACATCCCTGACTGAAAGAAAACTTGTAATGAAGCCTAAAATCTGATTTTTCCTTTCTGTTCAAGTACTATCAAATCTTTATACTGGGACTGGAAATATTTTGGACTGCTGTTTGAGACCATTTATGAATTTCCACATGGCAATTAGTAATGAATTTGCATCCAGCTGTTCAGAGGGCTTATGTATATAGCACCTCATATATCCCACAGACACAATATCTACACATACACATAGGGTTATAGATATTTATTAAGGTGATACATAAGCACCACGCAACTTTAAGGCATATAACAGCTTGTAACAAAAGGATATGTATTTCTCCATTCCATGAGGTGGGTACTGTGACTTTGTGTGTGCAAAAATGTATTTTTAAGACATCTGTCCTGGGGAGATGTCTTCAAGAAGAAGGTATGGTTTATACCTAGATCTGAATGCCATCAGGCTTGAGTTCATTCTCTTCTTCCATACTCAGGGCCCTGCCACTGAGTGCATTGTGTCCCATATCTAAGAGTCCATGCCTAGGTCTTCCAACTGCATGGTCCCTGTAAAGTATGATTGTTTGTGGGAACCCCGTGTTCATTTAAATATTTGTGTATTGAAGTCAAGAGGCATCTGGCAGGAAATCTCTTCCTGGGCTACTCGAGCAGCATTAATCCACTTCCCTTCCCCCCTACGTTTCAGTTATTGTTGATGCTCTAGTAAGCAGGCTTGCTCCAGCCACCACTTGCATCACTTGTTTTGTGGCAGGGCAGTAAAACAACAGCAAGAAGAAGTGCTTTTAACCTGTGATAGACTTTCAGGGGATTCCATCAGGGACATCAGATCACACGATAGTTTGTATTGCATGTTTATGGTGTACTAGAGAATAGTATTGACTTCTAGATTAGGGAACCAGAGAACTATGATTCTTATGGGGTAAAATGAAACTCTACATCACATCCTATTAATTACCTTCAAAATAATGTTGTTCTTAGAACCAGCAAGGATAAACTGATGTCCAGGTCATATCTTGGGTCTCAATTCAGGCTTGAGGACAACTGGTTTTTCAGCTCTATGCAGATGCTCAGCTGCCTGACATAAATCCATCGCTTAAGTATTTCTGGAACTAGGAGAAGTTTGCAGGTCCCACTTCATTGTTTGACAGAAATGAGATCTGAAAAACTATGGGAGATCAGTCTTATTTGAACTGTGGATTGGCTGAAAGCTGAGATCTCATTGGCTGTAGTGGCTTACCAACCCCTTTAGTTATCTCTCAGCATGTACCCTTCAGGGGGATGGTGGGTCTGGAAGACCTCTTCACCAGTGAGACCAATCTTGCCACAGATCATTTTATAAAATGTTATTTATAAAAATGTGTAAAAATAATAATTTTTAACTGTTGAAAATAGCCAGTTGAACTAGCCTAGTCGCCTGGGTTACTAATGTTTCTATTCCTTGATGCTTACAATGATGGTATAACTTAAATGGAAATTTCAGGGACTCATCACCTCTGGAAACCAGTTGCAAGTAACTTGGTAATTTTCCTGGTTACTGCTGCTGCTGCAAAGCCTCATGTGTCAAATAGCACAGCCCACTTCTCGTCACTTAGCACACAGATCTCAGGCCTAGTGTTGGTAGCACCTAGGAAATTGGTCACTTGACAGAAAAGCCCAGATAAGGGGAATACCAGGAATGGGGAAGGGAGATGAAGAGGATTAACAGCAGAAGGTGTAGGAGCAGTCATGTTAAAAACAGACCCCACATTTAAAGAAAAAGATTGGCCAAACACCTCCATCATCCCCGTGCAGGGAAGCATCGTTAACCAGTAACTCAAGTACCACCGCCTAGGGGAAAAGGCTGTACCTACATCCATTTGATAGCTACATTGTCAAAAAGTGCTGAGCAGCCAGAACTGCAGCTGAAGTCACTGGACAATGAAGATTTTTAAAATTTCTAGAAATCAGAGTTTGGCCATTGGGAGAGGAAGCAGAATTAGGTTTTTAAAATGAACCTTGGGATTTCACTGCTCATCTCCTGTTCTCAAACTTGGTGGAAAAAATGACAGTGCAATAGTGCATCTACTTAAGCATTACTGCCCTGCCATCCTAAAATACCCGCTGTTGCTTTTTTCCATCCTCCTCCATCAGTCTCAGTTTGCTTTTCAGGTGATGCTTCAGCACCTTTGGCAATTTGTCGATGAAGTGGACAATTTGTCTTATGCTTGAAAAAAAATTGCTCTAAAATTAGTATAATCTAAGACTGAATGCTGTGTTGTAGCCATGTCGATCCCAGGATATTAGAGAGACAAGATGGTTGAGGTAGTAGCTGAAGAAAAACTGTGTAAGCTCAAAAACTCGTCTCTCTTACAAACAGAAGTTGTCTCTCTGTGATCTAACACTGACAGTTTGAAAATGACAGTTGTTCTGGACTTTATCATCACTGTATCCTTTCCAGAATCAACAGAAGAAAAATGACTGAAGTGCTAGATAATTGCATTTAATGCAGTGCAATACCTAGTCCCTTAAACTGTCAAAACTTTTTCCTAAACACCACATTGATTTTCCAGTCCTTATTTGCTTTTTGTTCTTCCAATCAAATCTTAACAATCTTTTGTAGGAGAAATTATAGTAAATTCTTTTGTTACGTTTGTCTGTGTGTTTAGTTAAATAGCTTGCTAGTAAAAAGAGCAACTGCAGTCTAATTAGATTAACTCAGCAGTAGCACCCCTCGGTTCCATTCAATATTGAGAACTGATTCCTACCGAACCTTCCTTGAACAAATGAATGTTTTATAGGGTGAAATCTCACTCTGATCCAGAGACTGGTTGAATAATGAGACTGTAATTTATAGTGCACTTAGCACAAAGCAGTTGTGCGTACTGTGCTGAGGTTGCACAGCTAATGACATCGGCCAGAGTGCATTTCCTAATGAGAAAAGTGATTTAAAGATTGCACAGGTTTTTTTAATTAAAGTGGCACTGAGCAGATGACACACACCACCAGCCTATTCAAAGGACAACGCTGTTTCCTTTTCATTTCAAAGGGATGCTGCTGTAGAAAGAGGAGTATGTTGTAACTTTAATTATACTAGTCCCCAACCTTCTGTTCATTTTTCGCCCCTGACAGTGTCTGTAATAACATCCAGTAGCGCTAGCAGTTCAGTTGTGATTGTGCCAACAATAATCCCCTAACAACCGCTGGTGTGAGAACATGTTTCTCAAATGCAAATCCTGGGGATTGAACGTCCCAAAAGATTTAAAAACTCACTGCCTGGAACCTGAAACTTTCATTCTTATTTGGGCAGATAATTTAGTTCCTTTGGCAATAATGAAATAACACCCGCCTGTTTCATGAGAAAAGCCCTTTGAATGTGTGTTAAGTATTAAATTCTTTCCATTTTATCCCTCCTGTTCACTGGTATATCTGGGGAAGTCATCTCTCCTTTTGATAAGACTTTTCTGATTGATTGGTACTTATGGGATTTAGAGAGAGTGAATAAAGGTATTTTGTCCTTTCGGGGTTCTTTGCTTTTTCAGTCACCACTCCTCTTCCAGCACTATCTTCTTGTGCTGCTGGATGAATTGTGCCCATTCCTTGGGCATCAGTGCATGACCAGTTGATTTCTGGTTTGTGTACTAGGCCTTCTCAGAGCGTTGTCAGTGCTTTTCTTCTTGTGTAGAAAAACATTAATTATCATTGGTCATTTTTAGGTTAAAGTCATTCCCTGACATGTAGGCTATTAAAGTTGCTATAACTTTGAATCCACTGTAGAAGCAGTGTTTTAAGCTTTTCAGATTTAAGGCCTTAGAACAGAGGTGGGCAAACTACAGTCCGCAGGCCATATCCGGCCTGCAGGACCTTCCTGCCTGGCCCCTGAGCTCCTGGCCCTGGAGGCTCGCCCCCAGCCCCTCCTCTGCTGTTTCCCCCTCCCCTTCAGCTTCAGCTCACCCCGCGGCCGGCGCAATGCTCTCGGCGGCAGGGCTGCGAGCTCCCGGGGTAGTGCCGCTGCAGAGCCTGGCTTGACCCGGTGCTCTGTGCTGTGCAGTGCTTGGCTTCAGGCAGTGCGGCAAGGGGACGGGGGGGTTGGATAGAGGGCAGGGGAATTCAGGGTGGTGGGCAGGGGTCAGGGGTGTGGATAGGGGTCGGGGCGGTCAGAGGGCAGGGAACAGGGGTGTTGGTTGGGGCAAGGGTCCAGGGGGGCAGTCAGGAAGTGGGGGGGTTGGAAGGGGCAATGAGGTGCAGTCAGGGGTAGGGGTTCCAGGGGTGGTCAGGGGACAGGGAGGGAGGAGGTGGATGGGGCGGAGGTTCCGGGGGGGGCAGTCAGGAAGGAGAGGAGGTTGGATGGTGCGGCGGGGGGCAGTCAGGGACGGGTTCTGGGGGTGGTCAGGAGACAGGGAGCGGGGGGTGATGGATGGGACAAGGATACCGGGGGGCTGTCAGGGAACAGGAGGGGTTGGATGGGACAGGAGTCCTGCAGGTGGTTCGTCAGGGCCCAGGAAGTGGGGTGGGGGGCGAATGAGGGGGCAGGCCATGCACCCCTCTCCTAACTGGCCCTCCATACAATTTCCAAAACCTGATGTGGCCCTCAGGCCAAAAAGTTTGCCCGCCCCTGCCTTAGAACCTGTGTGTAGCCCATATGAGATGCCTAACTTTTCTCTGCCTTTTAAAATGCAACTAATGACTGAGTAAAACTGATGTAAAGGAAAAAGACAAGTTTTTAAATTGAACTCAGTAATATGGCATCATTTTATAATAAATATGCTGTTTAGAGTCAAAGAATTTAAGGCCAGAAGAGAGCAATAGATCATCTAGTCTGATCTCCTGTCTGTCCCAGGCCACCAACACTACCCAACACCCATACAGTAAACCAACAACTGAAATTAGACCAAAGTATTACAGCCCTCAGGAGACCAAGGATACATCTAAACTGAAAAACAAAAAAATAAAAAAACAAAACCTGGCAATGAGTTTCAGAGCCTGAGGCAACTGAATCAGGCAGCTTGGGTTCTCACTGCTGGGCTAAAAATAGCAGCGTAGACATTTGGCTTGGGCTGGAGCCTGGGCTCCAAAACCCTCCTCCCTTGCCAGATTTCAGAGCCTGGGCTCCAGCCTGAACTCAAATGTCTAAACTATTATTTTTAGCCCTGTAGCATGAGTCCTTCACTCCCAAGTCAGTTGACTTGGGCTCTGAGATTCACTGCTGCAAGTCTTTTTTGTGAAGTGTAGATGTACCCTTGGCTATTATCTGCTACAAGCAGAGAATGGGAGGGAGGGAGCAAGGGACGGGGATGCACTGATGCCTGAGGCCCGGCCAGTGGCAGGACATTGATTAAGTGAGATATACTCAGATGATCCTGGCAAGGGAACGACACCTCATGCTGCTGATGAAGGCAAACAAACCCAAGGTTAATACCAATCTGATCTGGTGATAGTTCTTTCCAGAGTGTACATGTGGTGATCAGTTAGACTCTGAGCATGTGAGCAAGATCCAAGCCGAGCACCCTAGAGTGAGAATGCTCAGAGACACCACAGAGCACAGGTCCCCCCCTGTCTAGTGACCCATCTCCAGGTGTGGCCATTCCTGATGCTTTAGAAAAAGGAGACAAAAACAAAAACAGAATACACTGGGGAAGGGGGGGTAATCCCTTCCCCAACCCTGCAGGTGACCAGCTGAAGATTAAAGCATAGAATTTTAGGATCTTCTGACGTGAACCAAACGGGACCCTCAAGGCAGGCTAACCCTGCCCTCCACTGTCACAAGCAACCCTGTCATACAACCCCATTCAAGTTGTCTATCTTTCTCTTAAAACTAATTATCAGAGGGGTAGCCGTGTTAGTCTGGATCTGTAAAAGCAGCAAAGAGTCCTGTGGCACCTTATAGACTAACAGACATATTGGAGCATGAGCTTTCATGGGTGAATACATGCATCCATGAAAGCTCATGCTCCAATACGTCTGTTAGTCTATAAGGTGCCACAGGACTCTTTGCTGCTTAAAACTAATTGTTTGTCCCCACAGCTCCTAGTGGGAGGCTGTTCCAGAACCTCACTCCTCTGATGGTTAGAGGTCTTGTAATATCCAGCTTGAATTTTATTTTTGGCCAGTTTATACCCATTTGTTCTTGTGCTAACATTGTCCTTTAGCTTAAATAGTAGCTCTTCATCCTCCCTGGTGTATTATAGAGAGTGATCATATCCCCTCCCAGCCTCAGTTTTGCTAAGCTAAACAAGTCAAGCTGTTCCGGTCCCCTCCATTCACCTGATCATCCTAGCTCTTCCAATTTGAAGCGTTGTTCCATCCTCTTCCAATTTAAATTAATCTTTCCTGTATATGGGTTACCAGAATTGTACACCATAATCCAGATGAGGTCTTACCTGTCTCTTATACAATGTCATGAATATTTCTGTAGCTTTATTGGAAATGCCTCACCTGTTGCATCCTAGGGTCACATTGTCTTTTTCGCAGCCATGTCACATTGGTGGCTCCTAGTCATCCTGTGATCGACCAACACACCAAGTCTCTGCTACTTATTAATCACTTTTGCCTGCTCTCCTTCTCCCATTTCAGCCATCAAAGCATGGACAGAGTGTGTCTTTTCAAAATAGTTCTTTGAAGAACCTCCTTCTCCTTCAACTATTTTTACCTAAGAGACTACCTCAGAAAACTTTCTTCTAGGCCATTCTCTATATTGCTGCCATCAGTTGTCTATTCGGGAGTGCCAGTGTACTGGGTGGCTGTTCTTTTACTCCTTCTCCAGAAGCAGTCGCCATTGTGTAGGTAATGCACCTGGCCTTCACCAGCATAAGGAATGGGAGTCCCAAAGTCATTGCTAAGCAAGCGTCTCTGCTATAGCATCACTAATACAACCATGCTTTATCCAGTATCAGAGGGGTAGCCGTGTTAGTCTGGATCTGTAAAAGCAGCAAAGAATCCTGTGGCACCTTATAGACTAACAGACGTTTTGGAGCATGCTTTATCCTACAGTGTCCTGGCAATTTTTAGGGTTACATCTTTTAGATGGTTCCAGAAAGGAGCTCATTACTGCTCTAGAGGCTTAGCAGCTAGTGAATGGATCTCTATGAATAGATCTATGCCCTGTCTGAGGCAGTGTGGTCCAGTGGATAAGGTAGGATACTGAATAAGGAGTTAGGAGACTTGGTTTCAATTCCCTGTTCTGACATTGACTCACTGTGACATGCACAAGTAACACAAACTCACGCTGCATCTACAGAGGAAAGCGGAGGCACTGGCTAGCTGGGCCAAGTATATACCATCAGGCTCGGGTGGGTTTGTACTCGTCACTGCCCATGCTACCCCAGCTACACTACTATTTTTAGTGAGCTAGTGTAAGTATGTCTGCACAAGCCGGGAATCACACCCCTACCTCCATGTCTAGACATACTTAGAGTGTGTCTCATTTTGCCTTTTGTTAGAAGAAGGGTTTTAATGTTTGCTGACCTTGGTAAAGTGTTTGAGATCAATAGGAGAAAACACTGTACGTGCTAAGCTTTAATAAAAGCTTCTAATAATATAAAAGTTGAACCGGAGATCACTCTTATTAGGCAACCTCTTATGAATAGACTAGCCCAAGGAAACCACAAATATTTTGAGTACATTTCTACTCCTCCACTGTTAGAAGGACATGTTCATTAAACCATTGATTTCTCATCAGTGCCTGGGGTGGTCACTTAAAACACATTTCACTGTTCTGAATGCAGCTGTCATTGTGGTCTGTGAGTGGCATCTCTGGCCTTGATTCAATTCTATTCATTCTGTGCTTTTGATAAATTTGGATAAATTTTGTCCTATTTGAAATATTTAATCTGGAAATACTCATCACACAACCTCCTTGTTACAGCAGCCAGACAGAAGGTTAGTATAAAAAGCATATAGTCTTCAGTTCTCTAAGCGCATTTAAATCATGCATATTTAATAGCATTCTTATGGGCACCAGGAGACCACTCAACTCCAGTGTAGCTAAATGTTACTGAATATCAGATTGAAAAGTAGGCAGAGAAATCTTAATTATTAATTGCTTCTATTTTGGCAGTGCTGAGTCTGGTTTGTAAGTATGATGGCCTTGGAGTACAGTTCCTTGTTTTCCTGTCCTATGGGAAAGATATTTCAAGAGTTAAACTCTTCACCATATATTTCAGCACACAATAAAACATAAATATTAGTACATGCTGTAATTGTGTGAATGAAGCAAGGTCTTACACTCAATTCCATGGCATTTTTCTGTGTCTGTTTGTCTGTAACAGGATAACTTTTGAACACCATGTCTGATCAATTCCAGAATTTCAGGCAACATTCTAGGCAGCAGTGGGCAGAACACTTTTGGGAAAAAGTGGAAAACTGGAAGGAGGAAATAGGAGACACATAGACTTTTATATCTGGTTTGCAGATTTTCCTCTCCTTCAACCACCCAGTTACCTATAAAATCAAAGAAACAGTTGATAACAGCCAGTAACACCTTCCAGGATAAGAATATCCGGCCCATCTCAGCCCTGCCCATCTTCCCAATACAGTTTACAAATGCTAATACCCTGAACCACATATCTTCCATATAGAAAGAAAAGAGATAAGAATGTGGGGGCAAGGAAGGGAAGGGGGAGCACACAGAATCCCTGGGCTTGGTGTGGGAAGTGGAGGACCCTGCCATGAGGAGGGAGAGGGACTGGGGTACACATTTCTCTGATAGGGGAAATGGGGGACTCTAGTGTGGGCAGGGGAATGAGAGAGCCCTTGGCATGCAGGACAGTGATATAGGGGACACACAGAGTGGGTAGAGAATGAGGGACAGTGGTGTGGCACATTGGGCGGCACACAGCCCCTGTCCTGGGAAGGAGAATGGGGAGCAATGGTATGGGGAAACACACAGAGCCTCTGCCTTGGGGAGAAAAAATGGGGGACAGTGGCATGGGGGGCACAAAAAAGCCCCAGCCATTGGGAGTAAGAGAGAAATGGTGGGCATGCAGAGCCCCTAGCATGAGAGAGGCAGTGGAAGGGACTACAGGAAATCTCTGAAATAGAGGGGTTGGGAAGGTGGCACATGGGGAGAATGGGTATAGGTATGGGCAGGGGGTGGAACAATACAGAGAGCCCCCTGGTGCTTGTAATGCGTTTGACCTACAGAAGCAACAAAGTGTGTGATCCTCCAGGACAGTGGTTTTCAACCTTTGTTCATTTGTGGACTTCTACAAAATTTCAAACGGTGGTACAGACCCCTTTGGCAGTCTTAGACATCGTCTGTGGACCCCAGGGGTCTGCGGAACACAGATTGAAAACCACTGCTCTAAAACTATTATGCCAACTATTTAGATTCATAAATGCACATCTAACCATCCCCATGGTAGTTATGTCCATGCTTCTGGCATTTATTTCTATAGTGTCCTCCATTAAAAGCCCCACAAAGAGAGTTTACAGGAAATGAATTATTGGCTAAAAAAAAAGGAACGCTAAAACGAGATTTAAAGGATTTAAAGTAGGGCTGTCAATTAATCGCAGATAACACCTGCGCTTAACTGAAAACAAAATTAATGCATTAATTCTTTTAACATGTTAATTGTTATACCTGTGGGTAGCGAAGGAGGCATCCGTGGCCGGAGGCGGAGGGGGCTGAAACCCTAACCCGGAGCTGCGGAGGTGGCTGAAACCCTAGCCTGGAGCGCTGCCGAGAGAGAGAGAGAGAGTGTGTGTGTGTGTGTGTGTAAAAGCCCCAGCTTGGCAGGGGGCAGAAGCCCCAGCCCACAAGTCTGTAGGTGGTGGGGGCTGGAACCCCGTGCCCTGAGAGCTGCTGAAATCCTGAGCCGTGCACCCCAAGAGGGGCTAAAGCCACACGCTCTGAGCCCTGAGAGGGACTGAAGCCCAGATCCCCTAGCCCTGAACCTACATTTGAAAATATAGGAAACTTCCAAAAGTATTTAAATAAATGGTATGCTAATATTGTTTTAACAGTGCAATTAAAACTGTGATTAATTACGATTAATGTTTTAATCACGTGACAGCCCTAATTTAAAGTGACTCAGTGACTCAAGGAAGGGTGGGTGGAGCAGAGAGATTTCCAGATGGGGAGCACTAGTTTGGGGGAAGGGACCTGTGCCTTTGTGCACTCCTCTAATAGCCACATGCCAGTATCAGATTGGTGGCGCTGGTAAGAGGCGTCTCATATGGACTGTAGGTCAGAGAGCCCCTGTGGGAAGGAAAAGAGTTTTGAATTATATCAAAAATGGACAGGCAACCAGTGAAGGTAATGGAAGATAAATATGATACAGATCCCCTTTCTGGAGTGAGTGAATGCTATCACATTTGACTTTTCGACTTCCTTCAGCAATAACACCCATACACTGACTAAAACAGTATGGCCACTGAGTTCTATATGTACCGCCCTTTAGCTTCATGAAGTATCTTCTTGTTCTGATACTGTTATGGAAGAAGTAAGATGAAAGGGCTGATCAGTTTTCAGTCTGCATTTACTTTCCCTGCATTTGCTCGTTTGTGCACCCTGTTAATATTCCCTTAAAGTGCGATTGATGTGTGAATTATGAAATAGAAATCAGACTAGACTAAAAAAAAATTAAGACTAAGGAACAACCATATGTAATTTCAAGAAGCATTGATCAAGCAGATCAAAAATTCTGAGTCACAGAGGTCAATATGGAATCAGAAATCATTCAGAGAAACCATTTTAGTGTGATATAAAAACCAAGAAAACTCATTAAAAGAAAAAGTTCCAGTTAGCCTTGCATACTTCTGATCTCCCTGGTTGTTGGAACTATGTTGCACAGAATGACATGAATAGGTTGTGTAATAATGTGGTATTTTGAGTTTAGGACTCTGAAGCTTTGCCTATACTAGCACTTTTGTGGCAAAACTTTTGTCGGTCGAGGTGTGAAAAATTATGGTTTAATTATGCCGCCGGGAGAGCTCTCTCCCATCAGTGTAGAGCGGCTACACAGGAGACTTTACAGCAGCACAGCTTCAGCTGTACAGCTGTGTCTCTGTAAGATCTGTAGTTTAGACATAGCTTTAGTCTCCACTGCCAAGCACTTTGTCACCATTTTTACCAGGGCAAAGTGGCTGTAAATCATTAACATTGGATTTCGTTGCATTTTACACCCACTTTTCACAGGTGTAAATGATTCCATAAAGTGGAATAGGGACTTGGGTTTCTAGTGACTAAATAATCCTCATATTATTGGTTGTATAGAAATAACTGCTAGATTACAATTCTGTTGTGAATATGAACTCCCAGTTAAAGTTCTTATGTACAAGCTGTTCTCTCAGAGTCCTGTTTTGCAAACATATGGTGTATTGTCTATTAGTATGAATCACCCTACTTTATGTGATGTACTTTTCTGAAGGACACATGAACATCATCAAGGGTCCTTCATGAGGCATTCTAACATCCAGACACCAGTGGGCCAAATCCTGAGTCATGCACTTTCAGGGCCGCTAGAGTGAGGTCAGGTGCTGGATTTAAGAAGGGAAAAAGAAATCTGGGTGAGGGGAAATATTCCCCCATCTCTACCCAGGAGTTGCTGTGTATTGCCTCTGTGGCTATTGAGCTCCACCCTGTTGACTCAAAGGTATAGCCAAGTGTTTGACTATACTCGCAGTTCATACTTTAGAATGTTCAAGAGACCAAGTAACTGAACATAGCCAAATGTATTGTCTAAAGACAGAGCAGTATCATACAAAAAGGAGACCTATATACTTTTTTTCTGGGAAGCAATTCTTCTCTCGCAGCATGTTCACCTTGCACACAGGTGTGCTTCAGAGATGTTCATTTTAGCTAGTAGTAGTTATAATAAGGTTTTACAAGTTACAAAACTATTTACAGGTTATCAAAACCAACCCCAACGGTTTGTAACAGTTCCTTTACTTGTTGTTTTGTTCTGTACTTTTCTTACCTCTGTTTTGGATACTCTGTTCCATACCAGTTGGGCATAGAAGTACTTTCCAGCCGGTGATAGGACAAAACATTTATGGATCCTGGCATTGACATGCTTCTTGTTTTCTAATGCAAAAGCTGACTTCGGCTTTGCAAAGTATTGTGGGATACTTGATGTGAGAGGCTGACAGTATCCTGCGGGATTCTGGACAACCTAATGATCACCATATATGGGTTTGGAAAGAATTTTTCCCCAGATCAGATTGGCAGAGACCCTGGGGAGTTTTCGCCTTCCTCTGCAGCATGGGATACAGGTGACTTGCTGGTTTGAACTAGACTTCAAATGATGGATTCTCTGTAACTTCAGTTCTTTAAATCAAGATCTGAGGACTTCAGTAACTCAGCCAGAGTTTCTGGGCCTACAGCAGTAGTAGGTGGGTGAGGTTCTGTCGCCTGTGGAGTGCAATTCAGACTAGGTGATCGTGATGGTCCCTTCTGGTCTTAAAGTCTATGAATTAATATAAACTTTATTGGATTAAGTTAAACCTTATTGAATGAAGTTTAATACCTTTGGGGTCCATTGTATTCAAAAGGCAATTATCTGTGTCTTGTATGTAACTCCTTTAGGAGGAGGGAAATGCCAATGTAATTCTTCCATTATCAGCCCTTTGAAGCTAGACCCTGGAGAGATGTGCATATACTAGTTCAAACCGGATTCTCCAGGGACCAAAAGACAGACAAAGGATTATTAGATAAATTTCCTGGGTTTAAACAGGCTATTGGCTTTCTTCCTGATCCAGTGAACAGGCAGGACCGTTGATCCATGGAGAGCTCCAGTCGTTAGGGAAGGCTTGTTAGGACTGGGCATACTGAAGCCTGTAAGACTGTGTGCTCGTTCTGAACTGAAGCTGTTATGAACTTGTGGCCACAAAAGAGACCCCCTTTAGGTGATTGAAGGACTGCCAGAGCCCATGTTGGAGACAGCTGAGGAGATCACTGATAACTTATTAACATGCATGCAGGTTCTTGTGTTGTTTTTAATGTGTGTTCTCCGTAGTGCTTTTACCTTAAGAATAAATTAGGCTTGCATCAGAAATGCTGTGTGGGTAACTTATAAAATTGTGCCAATTGAACTGTTCCTGTCTGAAGAGAAAGCAAGCAGGGCTGTTTAGGCAAACTGTCTTTGCTGGGAATAACACAATGCAGGCAGGGAACTGTTGGGTCTGGAAATACCCTGGTCAGGAGGGAGAGAGATGTAGGTCTCCACCCAAGAAAGGCTGGAATTCAAAGAGTGGATGCCTTTGCTTGACCATGGAGGAGGAATACAGGTGCACTTGCCCTGAACTGTGACATTGACATTGATGAACAGAATTGTAAGGAGAATATAATACATTCAGTTAATGTAACTTCCAAGTACTTACATATGTATAATGTGTTTTAATACTGAGCACATAATATCCATTAATGTGGTATATGTACTATGCCTAACATATATTTATAGGCGAATACCCCCAAGGAGGAAGGAGTTTTTTACTACACTTGACTGCCATATGCTATTGTGGATAGTAATGAGGGATGTTGGTGCTTCTTTTCCCTCGGGAAATAGCCTAGATAGGTAGATAAGAGGAAGTCATTGCTTCTTCTGATTTTTCATTATGGGTAGGTTTTCCTGAGCTCAGTACTATCTAGGTGATTCTCAATCTGTGGCCCGTGGGCTGCTTGCGGCCCAGTCAGCACAGAGCTGTGGCCCACCTGAAATCCTGTGGGCCATACAGGTAGTACTGGATGCGGCCCACAATGGTAAATAGGTTGAGAACCATTGAATTGGCTGAGCTACCTGCAGATATGTCTGGCAGCTCTGCAGGGTACTTTCAGTAGGGGAGGATAGGTCTATAGGGGACAGAGTTAAGAATATACACTATAAGTGAATGTAGTATTTGTGAAAGGTTCTAACTGGAACCCTTGGAAACTGTTCTCTGTGTAGCCACTGAAAAGAGATGATGTGGCAAAAGCAGGGCAAACTTCCCCCATCAAATAATTCTGCTCTACCACTGGATCTTAGTCTTAAATTGGAGGGGTCTCCTGTAGGGGTAGAAATAGAGCACCATGGCCATTCATTTGATAGCCTCTTTACTGAGACTGCCCTACAAGGGAACCAATTTCTGCAGATTAGATTTTGTGATGTGGGCTCCTGTTCACTAGGGACTTAGCCAAAGTGCACAAATTTATTTTATATTGCCCACCAAACAGCCAACAGATAGTAGAGAGTTTTGATTGCCACAAACCTGGGCTGGACTGGAACTAATGATCTTGAAACAAAAGGCAGCGTATTCCATTACTAATTCTTGAGCCATCCAGTCCACTAAGAACAGGACATAAATACTATATAGTGGAACCTCATTTAGCCAATCTAATTGAGACCATGGCCAGATGGGATAATAAAAAATGCAGATAGTCAGGAAAATGGGCGGGTCTCAGGTTGTCAGCTAGAGGGGCAATGGGGCTTGGGTTGTCAGTCCTGGATGGTGGGGCTGACAGTCTGAGCCTCGTGCCCAGTTTGGTTAATATGGATAATGGAAGCTCAGATAAATGGAGTTTTTACTATACTTGAAAGAGTGAATAATCCTAACTCCATGTGGAATGCTTTTAAATGTTTGTTTGTGTTATCTCTGGCATAGAGACACAATAATTTTGACATTAAATGCTAGAGAGAATGTGGTGGTGAATATTTCATGTGGGGGTGGGAAGCACAGCTGTGACTAGTAATGTCCCGTCAATATTAATTTGGATGATAAATTTCTTTAAACAATGCAAACTGACCCGAGGTTTACACTGCAAAATCATAAATTCGTTCATATAAATGTCACACGTCCAGCCAATATAACTTGTAAACTAATGCAATAGTGGAGTATATCAAGGGAATAGCAAATAAGCTGTTATTGAGTCATTACAATTCATACCTTCCCCAGAACTGGAGAGAAAAGAAAGCAACTAAACAGGTGAATCCTTGTAGTAAACCATTACGTTTGAAGGTTCCTGCTCTATCATATTATTTCAGACAGTAGGCCAATCCAGAGAGGTAGCACTGACTTGAACAGTGACTTTTAAAGTGCTGTGGTCCCATGTGTACAGTGGCTCTTAAATGCTGGTGAAAATGTCAGTCTTGGGGTTTTTATTTTTCCTTTGCTAGCTATGGTTGGGTTCCATCTCTTGTCCCTGAATGATAGCTTCTCAGTCCCTGACAGCACTGGATGTAATTAATCCCCTCGCCTCACCCTCTAAATTGGATGCCTAGTGCAAAACATACTTTTTTTTTTGTCAAAAGCAATATTTGCCAGATGTTTTACCCTGCAACCTCATGAAATACCTGTATTTTAACTGCAGCAGGAGCTTTTCCTTGTCTCGCTCCACTCTGACTAACATTAAGACATGGAGGTGCATCTTCAGTCCAGGGGGCAAGAGTTTATCTTCTTTAGATCAGCCTGAGCTACCACAACAGCAGCACAAATTCTCAGCCAGAGAAATTACAGCCACTGCCTCAGTGCTGCTCTCTGCCCTGACCAGTCAGTGGAATGAACCCAACCTCAACACTCTCCAGGTAGTTGAGATGCAGCAGGGCCGTAGGCCAGTTCTCAAGGAAAAGCAGTGGCTATTTGACTGCATGGATGGTTCCAGGTAAATTATTTGAATTCTGCAGATTTAGTATCTGGATATTCTGAAATGAGACACATTTGCAGATCGTACTGGACAATTAATTATGTTGTGTAAAGTGTATACAGAAAATAAAGTCAATTACTGCCATTTTTACCAGGTTTTTAAGGGATCTTTTATTTCAAAATGTCATAGACACATCATCAGTAGAGTCCAAAATCTGATCTTGGGATTTGTGTTGGGTGAGCTGGGGTGGTGATGTCTTGATTGTAATGAAACATACTGAAATGAAGAAGGATTACGCAAATTGGGATGATTCAGTTTTGAGCTGTGACTACTCCATGCCAGAATTCCTGGAGTACTATTGTAAAAGCACAATTATACTTCATCCCATGCTGAAAATACTCTGGGAGAGAAAGCAAACCTCTAAAGGAGACCATGGGTGGTGGCATATTTATAGTCCAGCCGTTTTTTCATGCAGTGTGGTCAGATAACTCATATATTTCATCACTGCATTATTCAAATTTTACACCACTCTAACTCTGTTGAGATTAATGGAATCGCACCCGCATAAAACTGCTGCAATTGAGTGGTAAATTAGGCCCTTTGTGTTTATGTGAGTGGGGGCCTCTGTTAACGGCCAAAGATTTAAATAAATCTATCTGTTAATACAGAACCCTTTGCAGCTCTGCTGTCCTAGCCCCACTCATTCACTCCTATGACAGTGAGGTTGCGGAGAGCTTCCTGCGCTGCCGCAGGAACCATTCAGCTCCCCCTCGTGGGGAGGGCCTCTGCTTTATTCTCCCAGCCTCTTCATTTTCCTAATCTCTCCTTTGTCCCCTAGAGGAAGAAGAAAGGGATTTGGATAATGCGGACATTCAGATGATAGGGTTTCAGTACATCAGGCATATACTGTAGCTGTTAGGAAGAAGTTAAGGCTCCAAGGTTATGAGAAGGGGGTAGCTTGCCGTAATTAATGTTTATTAATTAATGAGAATATTTAGGCTGAATAGCAGGAAAACTCTCCTTACAGTAAACTAGCCTGTCAAGTATTCTTTCAAAGGGAGGTAATAGAAATATTGTTTGGCCTGTGTAAAATTAGATTGAGCAAAGCACTGGTAGTGATAAAATAAGAAGCAATCTTGCAGTCCAAAGAGATGTCTTGAAAGACCTAAATGGGCTTTGCCATCTCTATATTCTGTGGGTGCTTAAAGTCCTGAGAAGCCAGCTGTGACTGCAGTATTTTAGTCTAGTGTCCTTGCAGATGACTGTTTCTTCCCAGGTTACTCCTCGTCTAAACACGTCACCTTTATAACTGCCAATGTGCTTTACTCCACAGAAAAATGTTATAAATATGGTGCAAGTAAATAGTTTCTACAAATAGAATCAGTTCTACACTATTTTCTGTGATAGAGTGAGATGCTCTCCAGTTGGTAGACACTCATGTAACTCAGTGCCCTGTGTGGGTCATTAGCGGTGGGGATCAAACCTAGGACCTCTGGATCTAAAAACATGACCTACTTTTCCCTGAACTGAAAGGTTCAAGTCTGCTAGTTCATTGGCTGTACAGACTCAAATCTGTCTGGTCCAGCCACTAGAGTAAGCAAGGGTTACACTTAACACTGAGCTCCAGGGCACAAATTTAAATTTATCACACTTCGTTGGTTGCTTGAATTAGTTACTGAATGTCTTGCCTCATAATTCCACATTTTAAACATGAGTTTATCTAAATGCAGTCTGACAATCACACGGTCGCATGCACTAGTGGTTTTCTATTTTCTGTCTCTCTGCTTTTGTTCTTCGGGTGGGGGAAAATGAGTGCCAGTTAATGCAGCCATAGAGTGGTTAATTTAAATGCACAAAAGTGTGGAAATTCAAAGTTATGGGTTCCCTCAGTAACTATAACTTGGATATGGTACATGGACCATGAATATTAAGGGCCAAATCTTGAGTCCCAGAATATAGCAGAATCAGAACTTCTTTTCAGGTCTGCAATGTGGTTTGTAAGTGAAACAGCTGTGTAAATCCTAAATGTAGTGATATATCTTGCATAAAACACAAACAAGAAGTAATCAGCTGCCCCCAGGAAGTAACAGCAATAAATAAGAGTAAGGAAAAGTCAAATCTCAGATGCTTCAAAGAAGAGAGAGAGAAAGAAGTAATAGTAGTAGTATAATTTGGAATGGCAAGTTCATCAAAACCCAGTAGCAATCCCTGAGTTGGTAGAGCTTGTTATAAAATAGAGAAGGTTGTCCAGATTTGAACTGGCAGCCTTCTTTTCAGGAGCCTTCACATCGCTTGTGTAAAATTCTCTTTGACATTTAATTTAAATTTCCATGTATCCTAATGTAGGCCCCGGAATAAGCGCATGATAGCAGCAGAGAATGAGAGGGTTTGAAGTGGATTTGTTTTGTTCTATAGAAAACTAATCTGAATAGCTAAATACCTTGAAGAGCAGGAGTTGTTGATCACAGACCAGGCAGGGGCAGGTGAAGGTGGAGCAAACCATGCAGAAAACATCTGAATAATGTTGAAAAGTACTCTGGAGGCATGACACAAGGAAAAATATTTACTTAATTCATAAGGATGAAAGGGAAGAGAGGAGGAGAAAGCAAACAGACTTCTGATGAGACCTTAAAAATGGCAGCTCTGTTTATAGGTTTAGTCATAAAACCAATCCACAAGGCAAGAACAAAGATTTTTTTACAGAGCGTGGATTTTTCCCCTCTTAATCACTGGCTCTTCCTACTTCAATCCCTCCCATTTGGTTACTCTGAGGGAAGCTGTTAACTTGTATATGAGAGCTTTGTGCACAGACCACTCATTAAGAGGGACCAAAATATATATTTTAATACTCCCCATGATTCTACCTCTCAGCTCTACCAGCTTATGAAGCATGTTATTCAGTTTAGACCCAGATTTATCTATATTCTGCCAAAGTTGGTGGTTCTCACTGCATCTTAGTGGAACTTATTTAAGTAATATGATGCTGAATCATGATATGGCTGCTTTAGAAAAAAGAGTAGATGTTAGCATAATTAAACCAGCATCATTTCAAGCTTCTTATTCTGCTGTTTGGGTTGTATCCTTTTATTTTTAGTCTTTAGTCATTGATAACTAGTCTTTGAGGATAGTTTTTAAACCATTGTGCACCCATCTTATAGTAATTTCATGTAGACTTTTACTTTAGTTTGCTTATGAGAAGTCACATGAGACTGTGTCAAAAGCCTTACTAATATCAAGATATATCTTGTCTACTGCTTCCTCCCATCCTCTAGGCCAGTAATCATGTCAAAGAAAACACATAGGTTAGTTTGACATGATTTGCTCTTGACAAATCCACACTGGCTATTCCTTATAACCCTATTTATCTACTAGGTGCTTACAAATCAGTTGTCTAATAATTTGTTCCAGTATCTTTCCAGGTATCAACATTAGGTTGACTATTTTGTAATTCTCCAAGTCTTGTTTGTTCCCCCCTACGATTGTCTTCCTCCAGTCCATTGGGCCCTTATGCATCCTCCATCAATTCTTGAAGGTAATTGCAAACGGTTTCAAGACTGCTTCACCTAGTTCCTTAAGTGCCCTAACATAAAGTTCATCAGGCCTGCTGACTTTTTAATAGATGTAACTTATCTAAATCCTTAGTAAATTGTTCTTTTCATGTTTTGGATTACATTCCTTCCCTCTTGTTGTTAACATTTATTGTGTTGAGTATCTGGTCACCATTAGCATTTTTGATGAAGACTGAAGCAAAGTAGATATTAAACACCTCAGCCTTCTTTATGTCAAAATTTATTAGCTCTCCTTCTCCACTAAGTATAGGACCTGCACTTTTCTTTGTCTTTTACTTGCTTTTAATATATTTAAAGAACTTCTTATTGTCTTTTTTGTCCCTTGCTCTTAATACCTTGCTAGGTGTAACTCATTTCGTGCCTTAACTTTTCTGATTTTGTCCTTACATTCTTGTGTACTCCTTCTTACCAATTCATCTTTATTTTCACTTTTTGTGGGATTACTTTTTGATTTTCAGGTCATGAAAGAGCTTCTGTTGGAGCCATATAGACATCATACTATTCTTCCTATCTTTTCTTTGCACTGGAGTAGTTTGCAGTTGTGCATTTAATATTGTCTCCTTGAGAAGCTGCCAACTCTCCTGAACTCCTTAGATATTCTTCACAAGAGGCCAGTTCTCTGAGTTTGTTAAAGTCTCCTTTTTTGAAGTCCATTCTCCTTATTCTGTGGCTCTCACTCCTTCCTTTCCTTAGCATCACTTTCACCAAAATTGCCTTTCACCTTCAGATTTGCTACCAATTCCTCCCTCTTGGTCATAATCAAGTCTAAAATGGCTGGCCTCCAGTTACTTCCTCCACTTTCTGAAACAAAAAGTTGTCCCCAATACATTCCAAGAACTTACAGGAGATTTTGTGTTTTGCTGTATTACTTTTCCAGCAGATGTCTGGGTAGTTAAAGTCCCCCATTACTACCAGATCGTGTGTTTTAGATATTTCTGTTGTTTGTCCTAGAAATATATCTTCCTGATTTGGTTGCCTATTATGCCCCAACCATGATGTCACCCTTGTTTTTTACCTTTTATCTTTACCCAGAGACATTCAACTGGTTTGCCTCTCACTTCTTTCTAGACTCACAACAATTGTATATATTCTTGATGTATAATGCAACCCTCCTCCCTTTCTTCCCTGGCTGGCCTTCCTGAACAAGCTGTGTCCCTCTGTACCAATATTCCAGTCACAAGATTTATCCCGCCAAATCTCTGTGGTGCCAATTAAGTCATAATTTATCTTATATGCTAATACTTCCTGTTCTTTCTGTTTATTCCCCATATTCCTTGCATTTGTGATAGACATGTAAAATATTCAGTAGATTCCTCCGCTAATTTCCCTCTATAGTTGCTCCTATGACCCTATCAGAATTTTCTATGTCCCCATCAACATATACCTCTCTGTTTTTTAATGTTTATTTGTGGGCTTTTATCATCTGCCTCCTTTGAACCTAGTTTAAAACTCTCCTTACTAGCTTGGTGAATCGGTGTATGAAGATGCTCTTCCTGGTCCCCGTCAGGTGGACCCCATCTGTTCCCAGCAGAACTCCTTCCCAGAATAGCATCCCATGGTCGAGGAATCCAAAGCCCTCCCCCCTCATCTACGCCTTGTGCACAGCCATGCATTCATCCTCAGGATGTGCATGTCCCTGCCTGAGCCATTTCCCTCAACCAAGAGGATGGATTGGAACACAACCTGCACCCCTGACTCCTAAACCCTTCCTCCCAGGGCCTGTAAGCACTGCTGATTTTCTCAAGTGTATACTTGGCGTATCATTAGTGCTAACACAGGTGAACAGCATGAGGTAGTGTTCAGAGGAACGGATGAGCCTCCGCAACCTTTCTATAACACCTCAGATGTAGGCTTCAGGTAGGCAGCACACCTCCTGGGACATCATGTCGGGTTGGCAGATGGATGCCTCCATCTCCCTCAGAAGGAAGACCCTGACTACCAGCACTCTATACCTCCTCCTCTTGGGTGTGATAGATGTGAGCCTCCCAGCCTTGGGGGCATGTGGCTCTTCCTCCTCAGCCTTTGGGATCTGCTTCTCACTCCGGTTGCCAGTACAACATAACAGTTCTTGGCTGTGACGGTCAGGGGACCTGGGTGGGGTGTGGAGCACTGTCTACTGCCTGAGGTGGCCAGCAGCCAATCTTCTCCCCATAGAGCAGCTGCTTCACCTTTCTCCTTTCGTACCACTGTAGTCCTCTGTAGTTAGCTGTCATCCTCTCTCCTGGATGTTTCCATGTGTGTCCAGTTGATGAACTCCTCGGATGCCATGCAAACAGGTCACCTCCTGCAACTCTGTTACCTTCTTCCTGAGGGACTCCACCAATAGACACATCTCAAACCTGATGGTTTCCCCTGCCTGACTTTCGTCGGCAGGGCATGCAGGCCACATTCCCAGCAAAGCAAGACCAGGGTCTGAGTGGAAGGCTCCAAGGGAAGGATGCCTGTCTGGCAGGGGGCCCCTCAGGTGCAGGCAAAGGAAGAGTAGTGTTGGCAACACATGGTTTTCTTGACATTGCAGGTTCTTCCTTGTAGAGTACCTGCAATTTAAGAAAAGGAAAATACCCACACAACCCTATCTCCTTGCCTTCCTCAGCTGGTGAACTCCCTTAGTCTCCCAGGTACCTTTGTGTCACCAGCCATGTGTCTTACCAGCCATTGGGAGCTTCCCCTATCCATGGCTCCACAAAGTCACAAGACCTCCTCATCAACCTCCTCCTGGTGCTGGCCAAGATGTCCATCTGTTAAGGCTGAATCCCAACTCTGTCACTCCAAGTACAGAAGTGGGGCCCCTAAGGATTTTAAAAATTATTGTTTGCCACTCCAGGCTTGTATTAAACTCCCACAGTTACAGCTTTTCTGTGACTGTGGCTTGGTAAATGCTACCACCACCCAAAAATGTAACAAAACCCGCTCTGAACCCAGGAAGGAGTACTAGGGAATTCCTCCCTGTGGGGTGCCCTCAAGCCTTTTCACTCCCTCCCCTTCCAGGGAAGAGCTGAAAAAGGAAGCAAAGGAAATTAGCTGTGGCTACCAGCTAATCAAACAACATGCACAAACCTCTTAAGACACCAAAAATCCAATCCTGTTCTTAAAAAAGGTAAATTTTATTAAAAACAAAAAGAAAATATATCTGGAACTTAGGCTTTTGCTCAATTTTAAAAGAGCAATTGCAAAAATCAGGCACCCAAAATAGCTTTATTTGGGGTTCAGCTTAAAGGTTACCAGCATACAAAAGCATCTCGGGTTAGCACAGAGGAGTCCACAAGCCAATAAGAAATAAAAGAAATAATCCTAATCGCATCTATCTAAACTTTCTGATCTACTTATACACTGGAGTTCAGATAAGTTGTTCTAGGCATGATCTGATGACTTATAATCATACCTGGCTTAGCTGCTTATAGCATGGCTGCTCTGATTCTTCAGCCCAGAGAGAACAGAACAAAGGGAAAGTTTCTTTCCCAATTTTAAAATGTTCTACCTTCCCATTGCTCTTTTGGTCAGGTGCCCTCTTTTTTTCTTTACCTGGGGGACTTTTTAACCCTTTACAGGTAAAGCAAGTAAAGAACAGCTACCAAGAGGGATTATACGCTAACTGGCTGGCTGGGTGTCCATCAAAGGGAGCTATCCCCCCACTTTATTTATTACACCATCATACCAGGGGGAGGAAGCTGGACAGAGGTGGGAGGTGCTCTGTGACTCTGAGGCCTTCTTCAAATCCTCCATTAAGACATATCTCCAGGCAGAGTTCCCCTGGTCCCCATCCACTGGCTCCCTGAATGCCTTTGTGAAGCAGTGGGTGCTGTCCGGGGTTCTCTGCTTGGTGTCACCCTCTGGATCCTCAGTTTTTGAACTTGTGACTCATTCCCATCCCTGTGTTTTCATTAGTTGTCCCTGTAATCATTTGATGCCTGTGTCCAGTGGCTCTTCCCCTTAGGCTGCGCAGAGGGGTCTTTAGATGTGGGCCGACTTCCGCCCTCCAATCCTCACTGCTTCAACAGGTACCTTTGCATTACCAGCCACTAGCAGCCTGCATTCTTTTCAGTGCCTGGCGCCACACACAGCTGGGAGGGGTGACTCAAGCCCTCTCACTCAGCTGCCTCTAATCACTGGATTATTCAATCAAAAATTGCACTTCTCTCACTTAAAGAGCCCTGCAAAAGCCCGGGCCTGTTGACTTCCCCAGCTTCCTTCTTGGCACTGCTCAGACTCATCTTCCCAGGAATCTGGGGATGCCCCCTGCTCCCCATCATTCCTCTTGGGTCATCATTCATAGCCCTTTAGAAATCAGGGATGTCTTCCTCAGACACTCATAGGGCATTTCTTGTTTCTCTCTAGCCTCAGTGCAGTGAGTTAGCTGTCCTCAGTCTTGGCTGCCTGGCTCTCAAGAGCAAACCATACAGTTTCCTAGCTCTGTATTTCCAAGTTCTGTATCTCCTAGCTCCAGCTCACTCACTCCTGATTGTATCTCATATCACCGCAGAGGTCTAGCAGTATCTTCCTTCCCCATTTCGGTCTCTGTGCCTCAGACTGTGACTTTCACATTTGCTCATCAGTGTTTGTGCCCATGGTGATTTATAATTATTATGGTTCACACAACACTAAAATCTCATGGCAAAGGGCGTGGAAACAGTAAAAATAAAAGAAAGTGCTATTCTGGCAACTGGTCATTTGTCTTATGAAGTCTTCAATAAATCTGCACTACCTCCTCTTGAAGTAAACAAATAGTGAAGTATGTGACCAAACAGCCTTCAGAAAAAAGAAAAACCCGCAATAGAGAGTGGGCTATAAAACATTCATGTTCCCATAAATTCCAAAGCGTGGTCCATTTGACTCAGTTAGGAGAACAGATTTACCCTGTTCTCCACTGAACTGTCTCTAACTACTTCACTCAGAGCCTCCTTCTTATTTAGTCATGTTATTTACAAAAGTTTTGCAGCATCATGACAAGAAAAAAACCCAAAATAACAAGGAAAAAATCCAACCTTCCCATCTGCAAGTGATCTGAGCTTGGCAGGATAATGCCCAAAAGCTGCTTTATCAGTAAACTGGTGTTTAAACTCAGAACGATCACACTGGGTTTGGGATACATTTGAATACCCTCTCTGGATCTGACACGCTTTCTTCTCCAGCCCTCACGAGTCTGCTTTGTAACTCATTTGTGCAAAGCCTGTAAATCAGGTTGCTTCCCTGCAAATCAGTTTGTATCACACATTCCAACTAGAGAAGTAATTCTGGACTGCAGCAAAATGTGTAGCTCACATCCCAGTCAGTTTTTCTGAACAAAACAGAAGGGAAGAAACTAGGCTTAGCTTCTGAGATGTAGGTTTTCAGCCAAAGCTGATAGATGATACATGAACATCAATCTCTCTGATTCTGAACACAGTGTAAAGGCAGATTGATGCATCATCTCAAGATGTAGATTGATTTACATGGCACAGTACTCACTGAAACTTACATTAAACTGGTGTGGGAAAAGTCACAAAGTGATTAACTCTTTCTGAAGGAGGATAGCGAATCAAATTTATCCCTAAAGACATTTAGTTTATATCAGCAGTGAATTATTCCCATTGTTTTCATCACCGTTGGCAGTGCCAGCATCGTAATAAAAGCTGGTAAACATTCTGCGTGGTAGCAGATAAATGCACAAAGTACCATTAGGTGTGCTTGATGTTGTACAGAGTAAACAATAACTCTGCTAATTAACAATGACAATGGGATGATTGCTTAAGGGCCTGAAAGTGAGGGGAAAGATGAGGATAATGATAATGGAGAGGAGGAAGATCATTTTATAATTGATGTTGATGATGACACACAATCTCACTCAGCATGTGTTCCTCCTTTGTAAAGATGACCTCTTTAAGAAAGTAAGAAAGGCAAAGGCTGGTCATATTCAGATGCTCCTCAGCCTAGAATGATGTTGATCTACCAATGTATGTAAAAATTGAATATTTATAAGGCTTGTCATGGTACAATTCCCCACTCTGAACCTTAGTGTCCAAAAGATGGGGTATCAGCATTAATTCCTCTAAGCTCAATTACCAGCTTAGAACCTGTAGCGCTGCCACCAACCAGGAATTCCAGTGCCTGGTACACTCTGGTCCCCACAAAACCTTGCCCGGGGACCCCCAAGACCCAGACCCTCTGGATCTTAACACAAGGAAAGTAAACCCTTTCCCTCACCCTTGCCTCTCCCAGGCTTCCCCTCCCTGGGTTACCCTGGAAGATCACTGTGTGATTCAAACTCCTTGAATCACAAAACAGAGAGGACAATTCACCTTCCTCCCTCCTTCTCTTTCCCCCTCCCAGACTCTTCCTGAGATAAAGTAATCCTAGCACAGAGAGAAATCAGCCTCTCTCTCCCTCTTCCCTCCTTTCTCCCCACCAATTCCCTGGTGAATCCAGACCCAGTCCCCTGGGGTCTCACCAGAATAAAAAAACGATTAGGTTCTTAAACAAGAAAAGCTTTTAATTAAAGAAAGAAAAAACAGTAAAAATTATCTTTGTAAATTTAAAAAAAATGGAATAGGTACAGGGTCTTTCAGCTATAGACACTGGGAACAGCCTCCCAGCCTAAGTATACAAGTACAAATTAAAATCTTTTCAGCAAAATACCAGTTTGAACTCCTTACAGCCAAATACACGTTTGCAAATAAAGAAAACAACCATAAGCCTAACTCGCTTTATCTATCTAGTACTCACTATGCTGAACTTATAAGAACCTGTATCAGGGAGATTGGAGAGAAACCTGGTTGCACGTCTGGTCCCTCTGAGCCCCCAGAGTGAACAACAACCAAAACTAACAGCACAGTACAAAAACTTCCCTCCCTCAAGATTTGAAAGTATCCTGTCCTCTGGTCAGGTGACAGCCAGGCTTACTGAACTTGTTAACCCTTTACAGTCAAAGAGATATAAAGTACTTCTGTGCTATTAACTTTTCTTATCTGTTTATGACAAGGCTAATGCTTACTGATGGATCCAGAGAACCTGCTGAAACAGCTTACATATAGCTTTGGAGCTATTAATGTTCCAGAACTCTGCATGTGTGACAGATGCTCATTCATTTGAAATCACATTCTCCAAAGTACAAGAGTTTAACTTCATTTCAGGGATTTTTTTCTGTACATAAACTCATCAGGAAACCATGTCACTGTGATAGCAATTTTTTGACTGCTGATGCCACCTTAACATTCATGAAATGTACTCTCTGGTGTATTTTGTACTTAAAAGTCCTGGATTATTCTACTGAGTAGTGTTAAGATGATTTGGTGATTGTTCTGAAGTATCTACACAATGCAGCAGCATTTGATATGCTTTTTTCATATAAAGTTTTAACAAACATTTGCGGGAAAGTAAAAATCCTTATAAAATGACTTGCACAAGAGAGGAAAGCAAAGTAGTAATACAGAAGTGCCATGTTTTAACCAAGCAGTGCCAAGCTTGCTGTTTCCTGATGCAACATGACCTGTTGAGATTATTATTTAAAACATTTTTTAAAAAGCCCTAGAAATAATAATAAAAGAAAATGCTATCAAGTGCTCAGCCAGAGCAGCAATTAATTAATGGCCATTATTTTAAAAAGTGCACTGTACAATAGTGGAAGAACATGTTGTTTTAACCTGCACCTGGTGTGCTACTACATTATGTCTGTTAATGCTAACAGACTGTTCCTGCCGCTAGCCTCTGTGTCCACAGAAGACACAGAATCACTAGACTCCTCATATTTGTTTCCTCTGTGCATGTTATTGGAAATCATCCTTTTCAAGCTATCATGAGCATGATGATTGGGGATTCTAATCTTGTAATGTGAAAGTAACTGAAATTACTTACAGAAGTAAAACGACAGCTGAAGGAAGAATATGCAAATCCTCTATCAGTAATCTGTTAGCTCACCACGATGTTTCAATTTATTAGTAATTTGGCACTTCATTCCCTGTGGTTAACGGATTCATCTTCAAGCTCTAAATCCATCTTAGTTTCCTTGCTTTATTTGAATTAGTAGTTGTAATTTAAATATTGTGCTGTAATGGAATAATCTCATCCACTCAGAGGTTTGTTACAGGAGTGGGTGGGTGAGATTCTGTGGCCTGTGTTGTGCGGGAGGTCACACTAGAAGATCATAATGGTCCCTTCTGACCTTAAAGTCTATGAGTCAGAGCACAAGTCCACTCAGAGCACAAGAAATGCTGTATGGTTATGGGTTTGATTTTTTTTTTCCAGAGGTGCTGAGAATCTGCAGCTCCTGTTAATTTGTGTAAGAATTATGGCTACTCTCCACCTCTGAGAACTAACCCATTACAGTTCCTTTCAAACACTGAGGGTACGTCCAGACTACCTGCCATATCGGCGGATAGTGATCGATTTATTGGAGGATCGATATATCGATCCCCAGATGCGCTCCCCGTTGACTCCGGAACTCCTCTGGAGCGAGCGGCTGTAGCGGAGTCGGCGGGGGAGCCACGGACATCGATCCCGTGCGGTGAGGACGGGAGGTTAGTCGGAATAAGATACTTCGACTTCAGCTACGATATTCCCTTAGCTGAAGTTGCGTATCTTACATCGACACCCCCGCAGTGTAGGCCAGGCCTGAGGCAGAATACATCCTTAATGTTGCATTCCCTTGCATTTTTGTTGTACCTAAACGTAGCACAGAGGAAGAAGAGTATTGTCACATTCTCGATTCAGGTGCCACACACTTTCTCTTCCTCACATCACTGCTGTTTGTGTCACCCTTACTGAGTGAGTGGCAACACACTATTATGAAAAGAAATCTCATCATGTGCATATATTAAGGGATGATCTTTATTGCTTTGTTCTATGCACAGCAATAAACAGCTGCTGGGATTGATTAACAGCCAAAGTGGAGCTGAGGCATTTAAATCCATCTTCAAAGCTGTTTATTTTGAGTATGCTGCAAAGCAGTAGGGATTATTGTTATTCTACAGAAAATCACAACAAGAAACAGAAGAAATAATTGTGTTCCTTTGTAGAGGTTAGCAAGTGCACAGGTAGGGAAACAGACACATCTCTGGTAAAGCAGGGGGATAATGGGAAGTATGAGGGAATAACTGAAAGGGAATGGCATGGTCATAGGTATATTGAAACTCTAGGCACTTGCCCAAACAACTGAGTTAAAAAAGTAGGTTCTGTTCCTCTACTGTCTCTCCACCTCTTGCCTGGTGTCCCCTTTCTTGCCCCCACCCTTCTTGGTCTCCCATTTCTCTTCCTCTCACTTCCACTATTGTGGGAAACGTATCTTCTGGCAACTGACTTGTGCCTGCAGACCAAACTCTTGGGGATGTTGTCCAAAGCTACAAGAATTCAAAAATCACATCAGCCCCCCTGCCTTTCCTCCTATCCCCTGCACAAATCTTGTGATATTTTGGGGGGAAAAAAATGTTGAATTCTTTTTATTTGCATTCTTGTTCCTGAGCCTTTAGGTCACACTTGCTTTTCATGTTCAAGCCTGTCTTCGCAAAAATGAGCACTAGAAACTTCATTTGTTAAAAAACTTTTTTTGTTTAATGAAAGTTGAGATCCTCCTGCAATCACTCGCTTTCAGCAGCTGGTGCTTTAAGAAAAATGCCATGAGATTTGTGCTAAAATCACAAGAACTGACTGGCCAGACTTCTTTTGTGGCCACCCACTCCAAGCATGGGCTTCCAGATTGCAGCTCAGTCTCTTCCCTGAGTCATGGTGCCGCCTGGCATGTGACACTCTGTCTGGCCTGTACCAAAAGCCACTTCTGTGAGAACAGCATGGTTAAAAGGAGACAGCTGTTCTGTTCCTTATTGTTCATTCACTCCTTTGTGGGTTGAGATGAGAGAGAGCCATAGCTACCTGAAACAGACAAAGGACGCTAAGTAGCAAACCACTGTTGATAAGGTAGCCAAGGACTAAAGTAGCTGTTACTCATTTTCTGCCTGTGGGTATCATGACCTGCTTCATAACTGCAAAATGCCAGGCTGAGCATCAGATACCAATATTTGGAAAACTCTTATTGGAATAAATAGGACAGATAAATTTGCTTTTAAATGAAAATGAAACCCAAGTGGAGCTGATCTGCTAAGAAAGCAGAGGCATAGAGTGGACCTCTGTTTTATAAAACTAGAAATACACCATTTGAAATTCAATATGGAGGGAGATGCTCCCGAGAAATGTGCTCAACGGCTTGGTGATTGTTTTGGAGAAGCAAACCATGCAAAAAACCCAGCAAAGTTAGAAGTTCTCGGCTGGACTTCTTGAAAGCAGGTGTCAAGGGACTGCAGACACCTGATTGACAGGCACCGCTGTGGAATCAGAGAAGCAAACTGAGTCCTTCATACTCATCAGTAACAGCTCCATCTCTATACAAAGCTGCAGATGAATCTTGTATATGTAGCTTGATGATGTGCTCAGTAGGGTTTTCTCACTGGAGAGGAGATTGTGGACGGATATGAAAGCAATAAACGCTGAGACCCCAAGTGAAAGAAGATGGATCACATAGTCCTATTGCTTGCCGGCTTTACTAGTAATAATACTAAAACCATGAACTGAGAGCTAGAAAATGTGAAGGGATAGAAACAGACAGTTGCATCCAGTTCTAGAAAAATGGGTTAAATCTAAATGTCTCCAAGAATCCTGATTATACCAAGTAAGGTTTATATTGACTAGACCAGCACCACTGAGAAAAATAGAGGCTGATATGGGGCATGATTCAGGTTACAAACCAGAAGGATAAGCAATGCAATCCAGAGCTGTGGTCCATAAAAAAGCACTCAAGTTTTTCTTGTCCTGAGCCTCAGTCCATGCACACAGGTTCAAGCGGTTAGGGCATTAGTTTAACATTTGGGAGATCCAGCTTCAGTTCTCTGCCTTTTCCCAGACTTTCTGTTTGACCTTGGCAGGTCACTTATTCTTTGAGCCTCGGTTCCCAGTCTATAAAATGGGAACAGTAGCATTGCCCTGCTTCATGGGGTGTTGTGAGGATAAATACATTAAAGAATATGATTTTGCCCAGAGACTTTGCTGATGTGGGGCATAGAAATACCCTGGATAGATAGACTTGAACACTGTAAAAGAACACAGCCAAAGAGAAGGGACTAGAGGTGGTTGTTCTGCTTCCAGCCTTGTGTCTGGTCCAACATGCCAATAGTGAGAAAGTGTTTTAGGAGGAAGGTGCTGCTTCAGAGCTCCTGGGGAATGTACAAAGAAAAGGCCATTTGCAAGAGGTGGGGACATGGATGGATAGACAATTTGATGTATCTTAGTGGTGTAGGATCTAAGGCACGTTACAGTTTTGTGCCTTCCTCACCTATAAATTTCCTTTTTAAGGTTTAGTTGGAGGAGTTAAAAATATGTCAGACCACTTATTACTGAGTGTTACATACAAATGTAAATTATACCAATTTTCGGAAAGCTATTCCCTCTCAGTGATTTTTTGTTTAAATATTGCTCTGCAGGTGTTAATCTCATTGTATCAGATACATGGTTCTTAATCAAAATGAAATTCATCCCCTTGTAACTGACTCCAGCATGATTTTACCTAATGGACTGTAATCTTTGTGTAAATTACCCTGTCACATTATTTTAACAACTGGTCTTCTCTACTAACTCCCAAATTGTAGACAGACTTCTGTTCAGCATAAAGAAAAAGAATCTTCATTTTTGGAATAACTGAAAGTTGACTCTGCATAGAGCAGTGATTCAAAGGCATGCCAAGAGTGGCTTTGTTCTCAGGTCCAGGATGTGCCCCACAAAGCACAGACTGAAATCGTAGAATCATATAACTGGGAAGGGACCTTGAGAGATCATCTAGTCCAGTCCCGTGCACTCATGGCAGGACTAAGTATTATCTAGAACATGCCTGACAGGTGTTTGTCTAAACTGCCCTTTAAAATCTCCAATTATGGACATTCCACAACCTCCCTCGACAATTTATTCCAGTGCTTAACCACCCTGACAGCTAGGAAGTTTTTCCTAATGTCCAACCTAAACCTCCCTTGGTTCAGTTTAAGCCCATTTCTTCTTGTCCTATCCTCAGCAGTTAAGAAGAACAATTTTTCTCCCTCCTCCTTGTAACAACCTTTTTTGTACTTGAAAACTATCATCATGTCCCCAATCAGTCTTCTCTTTTCCAAACTAAACAAACCCATTTTTTTTTCAATCTTCCCTCATAGGTCTAGACCCTGAATAATTTTTGTTGCCCTTGTCTGGACTTTCTCCAGTTTGTCCACATCTTTCCTGAAATGTGGCACCCAGAACTGGACACAATACTCCAGTTGAGGCCTGAGTAGAGCAGAAAAATTACTTCTCGTGTCTTGCTTATAACACTCCCACTAACACATCCAAGAATCATGTTAACTTTTTTTTCAACAGTGTTACACTGTTGGCTCCTATTTAGCTTGTGGTCCACTATGACCCCCAGATCCCTTTCCACAGTACTCCTTCCTAGGCAGTCATTTCCCATTTTGTATGTATGCAACTGATTGTTCCTTCCTAAGTGGAATACTTTGCATTTGTCCTTATTGAATTTCATCCTGTTTACTTCAGACCATTTCTCCAGTTTGTCCAGATGATTTTGAATTATAATCCTGACCTCTAAAGCAGTGTTTCCCAAACTTGGGATGCCACTTGTGTAGGGAAAGCCCCTGGCAGGCCGGGCTGGTTTGTTTACCTGCCACGTCCGCAGGTTCTGCCGATCGCGGCTCCTACTGGCTGCGGTTCTCTGCTCCAGGCCAGCGGGGGCTGCTGGAAGCAGTGGCCAGTATGTCCCTCAGCCCGCACTGGCCACCGCTTCCGGCAGCCGCCATTGGCCTGGAGCAGCAAACCACAGCCAGTGGGAGCCGCGATTAGCCAGACCTGCGGACGGGGCAGGTAAACAAACCAGCCCGGCCCGCCAGGGGCTTTCCCTACAAAAGCGGCGTCCTAAGTTTGGGAAACACTGCTCTAAAGCACTTTCAGCTCCTCCCAGCTTGGTTTCATCCACAAACTTTATAAGTATATGTCAGGGTTCCCCCCGACACACACACTCTGAACTCTAGGGTACGATGCGGGGACCCACATGAAAGACCCTCTAAGCTTATATTTTACCAGCTTAGGTTAAAACTTCTCTAAGGCACTAATTCCTTAGACTGATATTGCTGCCACCACCAAGTGATTTACACAAAATATTCAGGGAAGGGTCACTTGGAATCCCTATCCCCCCCCCCACCAAAAAAATATCCCCTTAAGCCCCATCACCCACTTTCCTGGGGAGGCTTGAGAATAAAATGCCAACAAGTTGCCTTGACAATGTGAGCATAGACCAGACTCTTTGTCTTCAGGACACTGAAATCAATCAGGTTCTTAAAAGAAGAACTTTATTTATAAAGAAGAAAAAATAAAAAATCACACCTGCAAAATCAGAGTGGAAGGTAACTACAGGGTAATAAAAAGAATTAAAACACAGAGGATTCCCCTCTGGGCTCAGCTTCACAGTTACAAAAACAGGAATGAAACTACCTCTGTAGCATAGGAGAATTCACAAGCCAAAACAAAAGATAACCTAATGCATTTCCTTGCCTTACTCACAGTTTCTGTGGTTTTAGATGGATTATTCCAGGTATATTTTTCAGGAGATATTGTACCTGCTTGGCTTCTCCTTCCATCCAGAGAGGGAACAACACACAGAACAACAAACAAATCTCCCCCTTCTCCCTCCCCCCCCCGATTTGAAAGAATCTTCTTTTCTCATTGGTCCTTCTGGTCAGGTGCCAACTAGGTTATTTGAACTGCTTAACTCTTTACAGGTAAGGCAATCCAGTACAGCTGCCAAAGATACATAAAGGTTGCTATCCTTCCCCCTATATTCATGACATGCCCCCCAAATCACAGACAGTGCTGGACTGCCTGTTCCACACTGGCTGTGATTTCTTCCTGGAGCTCTAGGAGAAAATAGAGTTAATAAGAGACATGCATCTCTAGACATACTACTGATTATATAAGAGCTAACAGTATTTCCCACATTTTCAAGGACGATTTTAACCTGTTGATTCTGGGAAACTTTCATGGGAGAGTGCATCAGCCACTTTGTTAGAAGCTCCTGAAATGTGTTGTATTTCAAAACCAAAATCTTGGAGAGCTAAACTCCATCAAAGAATTTTCTTGTTGTTTTCCTTGATGGTGTGAAGCCACTTTAGCACAGCATGGTCGATCTGTAGGTGGAAACACCCTCCCCAAATGTATGGGCATAGCTTTTCCAGAGCGTGCACAATGGTGTAACATTCCTTCTCTGTGATTGACCAGTAGCTTTCCCTCTCAGACAGTGTTTTGCTGAGAAGCACAACAGGGTGGAATTCTTGATCTGGTCTTTCCTGCGTTAAAACTGCTCCCACACCATGCGCAGACGCATCTGTGGTTACTAGGAAATGTTTGTCAAAGTCTGGGGCCCTTAGCACAGGGTCAGACATGAGTGTCGCTTAAGCTGGTTAAAGGCATTTTGACAGTCTTCAGTCCACTGAACTGCATTTGGCTGTTTCTTTCTGGTCAGGTCTGTCAGTGGGATGGCGATTTGGCTGTAGTGTGGTACAAATCGCTTGTAATATCTGGCCAAGCGTAAGAAGCATTGGACCTGTTTCTTTGACTTTGGGACAGGGCACTTTTGGATAGCATTCACTTTGGCCTGTAGGGGGATGATAGTTCCTCGACCCACCTGGTGTCCAAGGTAAGTCACTCTGTTGAGGCCTATTTGACCCTTTTTAGCCTTAAGAGTTAGTCCTGCCTCCATTATGCACTCGAAGACTTTTCGTAGGTGTTCTGCCCATCAATCATAAAGATGGCCACGTTGTCAAGGTAGGCAACTGCAAATTCTCCCAATCCCGCTAGGAAACTATCTACAAGTTCCTGGAAGGTGGCAGGTGCATTTCACAGCCCGAAAGGGAGCACGTTAAATTCATACAGCCCCTTATGGGTGATGAAGGCTGACCTTTCCTTAGTGAATTCATCTAGCAGTACTTGCCAGTACCCCTTGGTTAAGTCTAAGGTAGAGATGAACTGGGCACGTCCCAGTTTCTCCGACAACTCATCTGTGAATGGCATTGGATAGTTGTCTGGATAAGTTACAGCGTTTAGCTTATGGTAGTCCACACAAAAGCGGATTTCCCCATCTGGCTTGGGAACTAGAACCACTGTGACAGTTCCTCAGATTTGTCACCTACAAAAGCCAGCTCAGGTTTGGGAATCTCCCTAACATCCTCAGCTGTGAAGACTGAAGCAAAGAATCCATTTAGTTTCTCCGCAATGACTTTATCATCTTTAAGCGCTCCTTTTGTATCTTGATCATCAAGGGACCCCACTGGTTGTTTAGCAGGCTTCCTGCTTCTGATGTACTTAAAAACACATTTTGTTATTACCTTTGGAGGTTTTGGCCAGCCGTTCTTCAAACTCCTCTTTGGCTTTTCTTATTACACTCTTGCACGTAATTTGGCAGTGTTTATGCTCCTTTCTAGTTGCCTCACTAGGATTTGACTTCCACTTTTTAAAGGAAGTCTTTTTATCTCTCACTGCTTCTTTTACGTGGTTGTTAAGACACGGTGGCTCTTTTTTAGTTCTTTTACTGTGTTTCTTAATTTGCGGTATACATTGAAGTTGGGCCTCTATTATGGTGTCTTTAAAAAAAACCCTGCAGCTTGCAGGGATTTCACTTTAGTCACTGTACCTTTTAACTTTTGTTTAACTAACCCCCTCATTTTTGCATAGTTCCCCCTTTTGAAATTGAATGCCGCAGTGTTGGGCTGTTGAGATGTTCTTCCCACTACAGGGATGTTGAATGCTGTTGTATTATGGTCACTATTTCCAAGCGGTCCTGCTATACTTACCTCTTGGAAAAAATAATAATTGGAGCTATGCCTATCTCTTAGAACTGGAAGGGGCCAGTCATCGAATCCAGCCCCCTGCCTTCACTAGCAGGACCAATTTTTGCCCCAGATCTGTAAGTGGCCCCCTCAAGGATTGAACTCACAAACCTGGGTTTAGCAGACCAATGCTCAAACCACTGAGCTATCCCTCTCTTTGATACCTCCATCAAAGTCAATGGAGCTACACCGGTTTATACATACCTGCTGATGATCTGGCTGAAAGCATCTGCTTTAATGCTTTTTCTTTATTAGACTTGTCACATATTGAATAAATTTTTTAAAAATATTTAAATGTTGCATAGTATTTTCAATACCAGACTTTCAGTGAAGGGAAATGTGCATTTTCAATATTAATACAAATCAGGAGATAAATCAAAGTTAGAAATGAACCTGCAAGACATTTGCAATCTGGTTCCTGTACTCCTGGACATCTGAATATTTAAGTCTCTACATAATGTAAGATGTGAGTCTCATTGGACAAGACATGTTCAAAGTAGATTCAAATAACCATGTACAGGCTGTCATTTAGGAAATGTCTGAAGGAGGAAAATGATTTAAAAAATAGACACATTCCATACATCTTTCTTAAGTAATTTCTCAGAGTCCATCTAAAAATTCTTGGAGCCACTTCAGCTGTCCCAATTTGAGAGCATATAGAGTCAGAATTAGAAGACAAATGAATTAAGAACTAACTTATGTCTCCAGACCATTTTCCAAAAACATTGTATTTAGATTTTGCTGCCAAGAAGCAATGGGCTTAAACTGCAGCAAGGGAGATTTAGGTTGGACATTAGGAAAAAATTCCTAACTGTCAGGGTAGTTAAACACTGGAATAGATTGCCTAGGGAAGTTGTGGAATCTCCATCTCTGGAGATATTTAAGAGTAGGTTAGATAAATGTCTATTAGGGATGGTCTATACAGTATTTGGTCCTGCCATGAGGGCAGGGGACTGGACTCGATGACCTCTCGAGGTCCCTTCCAGTCCTAGAGTCTATGAGTCTATAAGGGTACAGACTGTCACACATCTGAAACTTTGTGACTTTCTGGGAGAGGCCAAGTTACAAAGGGCTATCTGTGAAAATGGTCATTAGTTATTACTTGGACAGAACCAAGCCATTCTATAACTCATTCATAGCTGAGTCTGTTACCATTGTAAGCCTATGAAAGTGGACCAATGCTTTATACCTACCTACCTCCATTATGAGCAGGCTGGAGTCCCAGTACCCAAGTAGTAAAAGCTCATTCTATTAGGGTGCATCTGCATTGGCTGGGTGTCTTCATTGCTGAAAGTTGTAAGGCAGTCCTTGGGAGTTCAGTTAACTTATTGCAAAGCACTGTTTTCTGATTCTGGAGCCAGATTAGAAACTGTTTTGGGAAATCAGTGCTTCAGTTTCTATTTGATTAGTGCTTCTCAGTTCTCTTCCAGGGTATTGCTTCTGCTTTCTAATCTGCTAGTGAGATATTGTGGAGGAAATAATTTCACGAGCATGAAAGGAAGGATTGATTACCAGTAACTGCAGTTCTCTGAATGCTTTGCCTCTGAAACCCACACCCTTCTCCTCTTCTTCAGAGTCTGTAAATAGGCTTTGTTAATTTGGAGAAGAATGGAAGGTAGTTAGGTGGGAGGGCCATTTATATCTGCATTTGTGATGTCCAGATCTATGGCCAATGTGGACACTGCTGTGAATAACTCTAGCATCCACAAAGTCTTGCATTTAATTTCCTATGGTGTAGATCGGGGTCCCCAATGCGGTGCCCGTGGGCACCGCCCGTGTCCTGGCCAGCAGTCAACTGCTGAAATGCCGCTGAAATTCGGTGGCATTTCAGTGGCGACGCCTCTGGATGACGTCACTTGTAGCCGACAAGCGACGTCATTCAGAGGCGTTGCTGCCAAAATGCCGCTGAATTTCGGTGGCATTTCGGCAGATGCTCAACCACCACCACGGTCCTTCGTCTGGTGCCTGCCAGACAAAAAAGGTTGGGGACCACTGGTGTAGATCCACAGAGGTGATATAGTCAGAGAATTCCAGCTACAAGTTATTAACCTTCCTCAGCTCACTTGCCATGCCCACAGTCCCTCTCATCCTCAGTTCATCCCTTCCCTCCAACCCTTAGCTACTTCATTTCCCATCCTCACTTGTTTTAATAAGCAAAGTGGGGATCCTTGAAAGAAGCACCAGTATGCCATACTGATGCAAACTGGCCCAGTCTGTTCCTGACAGAAGAAGCTGATATGAGAGCATGGTTTCCTGAGTAGAATTCAGAGGAACTAATTTGTCAAAAAAATGTGCTAATCTCTTTTTCCCCTCTCTGTGCTTTGGCAGCCTTCGTTTGACTCTTTCAAAGTTCCCCTCAGAATATTTATCCATCTCCATGAGCAGGGCCAGCTCCAGCGTTTTTGCCACCCCAAGCGGCAAAGGAAAAAAAAAAAGGAAAACCCGATTGAGCTGCAGCCAAAGTGCCGCCGAAGAGGAAGAGAGGGACTGAAGGACTTGGCACTGAATTGCTGCCAAAGACCCGGATGTGCCGCCCCAATAATGGACGGAATGCTGCCCCTTTCTGTTGGCGGCCCCAGGCACATGCTTCCTTTGCTGGTGCCTACAGCCAGCACTGTCCAGGAGTTTTAACATCTAGGTGCAGAATGGTAATTACATGACTATGTCTTGTTTTACACTCTTTGAAGGAGCAGCCTCCACTTTTATCTTGCAGTAAGATTCATTTCATTATTTCTTCTCAGAACCTTGTGCACATTCCCAGAAGGAGATGTGCAGGTTTCTAAATGTTCTGTTATCCATCATTGAATTTAATCCCATCAAAGCACATGCTTGGTGCAGTTGAAAAGATTAACAATGCGCAGTCCTCAAATAGGTGTTTCACTCTCACACACTCACGAAACTGTAGTCAGCACGTAGGGGAGTAAGCTATCAATAGGAAGTTGGGTTTTTTATTTTGTTTTTGTAACTGTAATTATAAATCTAAAAAAACAGATAGAAAATCATTATTATGGGCTGCAATATTGCCCTTCCCTCACCCCCACTTGCTCACCCCACTCTCTCACTGTTTCTTTCTCTCACTCACACTTGAAATCTCTAATGAAAGCTTTCCCTTTATCTCCTAAGCCCCCCTCACTTTCAGTTTCTAACATTGGCAGTTTGGCTCTTGGTAGACTGTACACAGCTCCCCAGGCTCTGACATTTTGCACTTGGTCCCCATAGACTCCTAGCAAACTGCAGATACCCAGACTACTTCGTCATTTTGTTCCTTCTAGGCATAGTCCAGATCATGAAAGGTAATTGTGTTCTAGTTCATGTGGAACAGCTGAGAATAAGGAAACCACAGCTTCCCAGAGTAATAGAACATTATGGTAGTACAGTAAGAATTGTCCTTATATGACAGTTTATCCTTGAGAGATGTGAAGATAGCCTGATTTATTTATATGCAGTGTTGTTGTAGCTGTGTTGGTCCCAGGATATTAGAGAGAGATTGATATTACCTCACCCACCTTGTCTCTGATTCATTTATAGTTTTGGGGTTGTTTTAAAAAAGTCTCTAGTACAGACTGTGAACATTCTCTATACATTCCAAACTTGATTAGTTAAGAGCCTCAGTGCAGGCTGGGGGCAGGGGCATAGACGCCAACTCCGTAGGTGCTATGGGGAAGGAGCACCTTTGGGGAAAAATTAGGGGGTACTCTGCACCCACCAGCAGCCAAGCAAACCTCACCCACCGCCCCACCTCCTCCTCCTCCCCTGATTGTGTCACGTCCCCGCTCCTCCGCCTACTTCCCAGCACTTCCCCTCCGGCCACCACCAAACAGCTGTTTGTCAGTTTTAGCATGCTCCAGGAGGGAAGGGGAGGAGCAGGAACGTGGCATGCTCAGGGGAGGGGGTGGAGTTGGGGCGGGGACTTTGGGGAAGGGGTTGGAATGGGGGCAGGGCACGGGCGGGAAGAGGCAGGCAGAGGCGGAGCCTCATTGAAAGGGTGGAGTGGGGCAGGGCTGGGGGCAGAGGGGGATCGAGCACCCGTGGGAAAGAGGGGAAGTCAGCGCCTATGGGCAGGGGCACACCCAAAACTGTCAGACAATCAGAAATGATTGTGAATGCCACTTCTGCACACGTTGAAGTTTACATAAAGGGCCTCCCAGCCCAGAGTGCAAATTTTGGAGAATACTGGCTGGTTCCCTGGAGTAAGGATTTCCTTAAACTCAGTCCACTGTTTCAACAGGACTGATTCCATTCTGGCTAACTCTTTCCCGTCATCCCAAAAAGGGCTGCATTCCACTGATGCTGTTCGTTTTCTAGCTGGTACTAGAGAATTATAGAATTATTATTCCTCACGAAGGGAAACTATAAGAAAAAGAGAGAAAAATATGTATTGAAGGAAACTGAGGGGTATGAAAATAAGCATATGAAATGAGAGTGCTGACTCTGCTGAGAAACTTTGACTGCAAAATACAAAATTTGTGTGTTTTTCCAAAGTGATCAGTATTTCAGGTACTTTGGAACATACTGTAGAGTTTGCTTGAGGAGGGATTGAAGTATATTGAACTGTAGACAGATGCTGAAAGCCCAACCGCACATAGCAATTCAATGGGAAGCCCTAAAAGGCAGCTGTTAACGAGCGGCTCACATTACTTTTTTTTTTTTTTTTTACTTTCAAAACTCTTGTGCTGTAACTTTTGTTGCCTTCATGTCTCTGGGAGCACAGCTGGGAGATGGCTAACCATAGAACGGTGTCTAGGAACAGTAGGACAAACCTGATGAGTTGTGTGGGTCGTTGGCCAGGGGATTCTGGGACTTGAACTAGTCTACACTGACAATGCTAAAGTGCTGCCGTGGCAGCACTTTAACATGCTTTGTGTGGTTGCAGTGCAGGTCTAAAAAAAAACACCTGTTGTATCAACCAGGCAAGGTATTAACAAGCTTCAACAGGACTTTATTTTTACAGTGGAAATCTCTTTACCAAGCTGCTGCTGCACCCTCTGTAACTCTCACTCAGCCTCCTCAACTCCTCCTCCTCCTTCCTGTTTCCTGTCCTTTCAGACTCCCAACAGCCAGTGCTCCCAGTTGTAATAATTACAAGCAACATCTAAACACCACAACACTTCAACGAGGGGCGTAGCTTCGAGCGCTGAGAGCACAGCTCACAGTGCTGAGGCACTATTTACACTGGTGCTTTACAGCGCTGCAACTTGCTGCGCTGGGGCTGGCGGGGGAGGTTCCACAACCCAAGCGAGAAAGTTGCAACGCTGTTAGTTGCCAGTGTAGACAAGCCCTTAGTGAGAGATGTGCTCAGTCTGACTACAAGATGCAGAATAAATGTAAGGAAATGTGTTCAGTGGAGAAAAAGAAAACAGATGTCTCCTAATTAAATCATGTTATAATAGTGAAACTTCAACCCATTTGAAAAGATCAGTATGGAGCATTTTAGTAGTGTTATTTCAGAATTTTAAGAGCTCAAGATACTTATTCCAAAAGCCTCTAAAACTGCAGGTTTCCTTGCACAGAATCTCAGATTTACTCATGCCATATTGGTGCAGTAGTTAGCCTTTTTGCACGTGTGAGTGCAGGCGAGGCAGCCAAAGGCTTAACAGCTGGATTTTCAGATGTCTAGGCAAGGATTTGCACACACCAAAACATAGGCATGAAAACTGGCACTCACAAAGGTAGAGCCCATGTTGATATTGGCCCAAAGACTTCACTAGTTTAAATTATTGGCAGGATCAATACCTGGCTATTTTTTTCCTGTTACACAGAGTGTATTGTGCTCAGTTCAGACTTTGTGCCAGGACCTTTATTCTCTTGCTATAGCCCTGGGGCGCATAATGCCCACCTAGGCTTTGCAGTATTATATTCACGATTCCAAGTAATCATTAGCAGCTTTCTGGGTGTCCATGGAGCTATTGTCCTCTCTTCATTCTCTCTCCTAGCCATAATGCTTTCTAGAAACTCTGAGAACTGAACAGTTCCATATGGCTGTTTCCATGGGCATCTGAAACATACTATGGATTAGGCAGGATTTGGTTCTTTTTGTACAGAAGCAAAGCAGAAGGGTGCAAGGATCCCTGACTTGTGCTTCCTGGCCAGGAGAACAGTTGCAGTTTCGGTGTTCTTATTTTAGGGAATTATTTCTTCTTCTTTGAATGTTTGCTCATGTTGATTCCATTCTAGGTGTATGCGTGCCCATGTACAGAGTTGTCAGAGATTTCTGTCTTAGCGGTATCCATAGGGCCAGCTGTGGTGCCCTCTGGAGTGGTGCTCCCAAGCAGTGGTATATCAGGCACCGCCGTGTTACCTTGCAGCTCCATGTTCTTGGGGAACCAGGGCGCAGTACCCAGTCTGTCTGACTCACGAAAGACCTCCCTCCCCTCACCCCCGCCTCTGCTAAAACCAAAACCGATCAGAAGAAAGACTTACAAAAAGCAATGAAAAAGGTGGTGGGAGACACACCTAAACCCCTGGAACAAGGGTGACAGGAATAAGGAAACTCACCTAGCCTCATTTACATCGAAAATGGGACAGGGAGGCATCTCTGTTAGCATACACAATGGAGAACAGAGATTCCAAGACAAGAATCACACAGAACTCTGAGACCAGAAAAGCAGGAAGCACTGCGCGATGGGGGATCTCTGCTCTAGATGTTAATGGACCCATGCCTGCACACACCCAGCTCAGTAGTTATCAGACCAATTCCAATTCTTCCATGTTTTGGATACCAATCCTTTATTGGTATCCAAAATAGTGAAGTTCCCTAATTGAACTGTGAGCTCCCTCCAAGGAACACCACCCATAGCCAGGAATTGTCACTTTCTGTTGTCTAGCCTGAAAAAAACAACTTTGGTATACTCCCTTGAGCCATCAGTTTACACACAAACAAATCTAGTATTCTCCCTTGAACCATTGTTGTTTCCCTACAAAAACCCCTATCCATGTTCAGGTAAGTGCTCTGATGCCTAGATCCAAAATCTGCATCAGTTCCACCAGGATTTCTTCTTCTGACTGATCATGCTGGGGGCTGTGCCTGTCACCAGCTCTCCAGACCCTCAGCTACCGCCACCACCTGGGACCTCAATCGATTCAAGCTTCACAGAGTGGTGAGAACACAGCTTGCTCTCACTCTCTCTCAGTTTCATGGTTAAGCTGATTGCTTCTCCTCTCTCCCTCCCCCTCATGGGTGTTTTTTTGGCTTCCTCGTTTGCTCTGCAGCAACGATCCTCATACTTAAGCTAAAGATTCCTGCAGCTACCAAAAATCCTGTGGGGTTTGCTCATCAAGTTAGTTACTACCAGAACAATCGTAATGTGAAAGTGGGGACAGGGACGTGCTGAGTCTGGGACATATGAGGGTGGCAGTTTGGAAGTGCTACTTTACTCAGTCTGCTAAGTCCAGGGGCGTATAAGGGTGGCAGATCAAAAGTGCTGCTCAACGCAGCCTGCTCTGGTGTACTCTATTCCAGTGTGGCGTCCATGACGTATGAGGGTGACAGCTTGGAGGTGCTGTTTGACCCAGCCTGCTGAGTCAAAGGGCCTCTGAGGGTTTTCGCCTGGAAGAGCTGCTCCACCCAGCCTACTGAGTCCAGGGGTGTATAAGGGCTCAGCTTCAGAGTGCTGATTAAGAGAGCACATCTGAGAGGACTGGGTTAATGTGTGTGTGTGTGTGTGTGTGTGTTCGTCTGATTCTGGGGCTGGAAGAACCCAGCCCTGGGGAACACAGGTCCTGTAGGATAGCTCCACTGGGAGGGAACTTGCAACAGAGAGAAGTAGAGCTCCATATGAGAATACAAGAGACACAAGCAGTACATTGCTAGAATTAGAGACACCCCCCCCCCGAAGAGTAACCCTAATAAATGAGCATACCTCAAAGTAATGGGCAAATCTGATAACAGCTGGCCCTGTGCCCTCTCACAAGATCAGTAGCAGTTATCCATTGACTGGTTTCATTGTTGTTGTACATAGTTTCATAGTTAGTTAGTCAACAGAGTCCCAGTTGGGACTTTGCCCCGCTCCCCCAGCTTCAAGCTGTGTGCGTCATGCAGCAGGCTGGTGCTGATCAACGAGCTGCACAGTGGCTGTCTTAAGTGTCTGGGAGAAGGCCATCGCAAAGAGGGGTGAGGACTTTCCCCATGGACCCAGAAAGAGCAGGATATCTGCTTTAGGGCATTATTGATGGAGGCTGCTCTTTGTTCGGCATCGGAACCCTCCACACGGTACCTATGCCCAGTACTTCGGCCTCGGTGCGTAGTGCAGCACACCGCCAGTGCCGGACTTGGCCCGGCACAGTCCTGTTTCACCTGCGTCAAAGAAGAGGCTGAAGAAAAGAAGCCCCTTGGCACTGAAGGAGAGAGGAGTCTCTGGCAAAGGACCTATGTCAAGTCATGCACCCACTATGAGCTTCATGAGGTTACCGCAGAGATCGGACCCACCAGCCCTGCCAGGAACCTGCCCCCTACCCTGGGCAGCGGCAGGGGTTCGCAGCCAGTGCTGGTGCAGCTGTGGTGCAGGGAGGGGCCTGTCAGCACCAAGTGACCAAGCAGGGCCAGCAAACCCTGGCAAAAATGGGGGGGGCATGACCCCATGTGTCCCCCCCAAACATGTTGCCTCTGGCTTCTGCCCAGTGAGGAGGAGGGTCTTAGAGCGTCAGCCCTGTCGGGTGTGCCTGACGGGGTTTGGGGCTTCAGCTGGAGCGGGATTGAAGCCCCAAGCCCAAGCAGGCATGCCCTGGCTCTCAAACTTCTGAAGATTGTTGTGCGTGGCTTGGACTATCAGTAACTTTGGCAAGCCTCATTTGATGCCATTCAGGGAAATGATTTAAACTGTACTAGCAAAGCACTCTTCTGCTGGTATATGGTGTGTCTCCACAAGGGGTTTTTTCCTGTTTAGTTCTGCCAGTAGATCTATACCATCAAACCCTTTTAAGAGTAGAAGAGGCATAGCTGGTGCAGGCCAATCAGCCACATTCCATGAGAGGAGAGGCACACACAGCTAGCACTTGCTGTCAAGGACAGGTTATGCCCTAACTGTCTGGTAACCTGTCGCTGCCCCCTTGGGACTATGGTGCATTAACTAGTCAAGTAGCCAATCCACCTTCCTAGCAGTTTTCACAAGCACTGGCTAGAAATCCTAGCTTGCTGCTCTGTATGGCTTGGTGAGGGGAGGTTCTCTTTCTCTATTAACATACCTGACTGTGCCATGGAGGGCTGGATGTGACCCTTAAATTTATACCATTCTAACTGACAGTGTGAAAATGTTTGTATTATAAACCATGCAATCAAAGTTTGTCCTTTTCAGATATTAGACCTGCAATGCATTCGGAAATAGAGTGTGCTTAATGTAACAGCAGTGTGTTGGGTTTTTATTCATTAAGGGCTTGCTTTGTAGCTCCACTTACGTTGTTGGAGGGAAGGTTTCCTCCTGAGATCAATGGCCCTTTCAGCTTCCCTTCTAATCTTGCTCCCTGTGTCAAGCTCTTTTTTTTTCATGCTAAATATGAATAGTTAAGATGCAGTTTGACCTTGCATAGTCTTCTATCAAAGCACTTGTTGTATTTATTATTTTTAATTGTATGCACGTTCACACTGCTGCTAAAGGAGTATGGATTCCTGTCTAGAAAATCAAAGCCCCAGAAAAAAACAGAGCCCAGTCAAACAGTACATTAAAGCTGTTGTCTACCATTCTTGCTTTTGTGGGGCTGTAGCTGAGACTGCACATCCAGTACATTTTTAGGAGGTGAATAGTGAAGTCATTGGATTATTTGTTGGCAAGCTGATGAGGGTTGTATGATACTACCTTTATCTTATTTTATTTACCTTATCATAGCTAATCTATCATGTTTCTAGGATGCCTTTCATCACTGAGGCTGCTCTAACTTATTCCAGCTGGTAAGAGCCCTCAAAGGGCTGTTCTGTCAGCCAGGATCACTAGAGCACAACAGCACTCCAGGCATGGCCCCTCTTACTGGGCTTAACTCTAACACAGCTCCAGCACCCTGTAGGTCAGTAGAAGATAATATAGAGTTGGTTACACTGGATCTACCTGTCCAGAGATTTCCCCCATGCCAAGGTCATCTTCAGGTGCCCAGTTAGGGTGATTTTATGGCCAGAGTGGCAAAAAGAAGCTGTAGCATGGAGAAGGATCTGACTCCTGTTTTTTTTCCACTGTCAGTCATCTCTCTTTTTCTTTCCATTTGGGCTGTCAATTAATCACAGTTAACTCACGCGGTTAACTCAAAAAATTAACTGCAATTTTAAAAAAATTAATCACACTGTTAAACAATGGAATATCAATTGAAATTTATAAAATACTTTGTTTTTTTTCTACATTTTCAAATATATTATTTTCTATTGCAACACAGAATACAAAGTGTACAGTGCTCACTTTATATTAGTTTTTATTACAAATATATGTACTGTAAAAATGATAAAAGAAATAGGATTTTTCAGTTCACCTAATAGAAGTACTATAGTGCAATCTCTATTGTGAAAGCATAACTTACGAATGTAGATTTTTTTTGTTACATAAATCCACTCAAAAACAAAACAATGTAAAACTTTAGAGCTTACAAGCCCACTCAGTCCTACTTCTTGTTCAGCCAATCACTAAGACAAACAAATTTGTTTGCATTTACGGGAGATACTGCTGCCTGCTTCTTATTAGCAATGTCACCTGAAAGTGAAAACAGGCATTCACATGGCACTTTTGTAGCCGACATTGCAAGTATTTACATGCCAGATATGCTAAACATTCGTATGCCCCTTCATGCTTCAGCCACCATTCTGGAGGACATGCTTCCATACTGATGATGTTCATTAAAAAAAATAGTGCATTAATTAAATTTGTGACTGAACCTCTTGGGAGAGAATTGTCTGTCTCCTGTTCTGTTTTACCTGCATTCTGCCATATATTTCATGTTATAGCAGTCTCAGATGATGACCCAGCACATGTTGTTTGATTTATGAACACTGTCACTGCAGATTTGACAAAATGCAAAGAAGGTACCAATGTGAGATTTCTAAAAATAGCTACCGCACTCGACCCAAGGTTTAAGAATCTGAAGTGCCTTCCAAAATCTGAGAGGGACAAGATGTGGAGCATTCTAAGGATGGAAATAAAAGAAAATTATCTGCTCAGGATTACAAGAGGAAACTCGTTAATGGGGAAGGAATTCATTGAAACTGGTTACAATATTCAGTGTCAAAGGATTCTATGTTTTGCTTTTGCTGCAAGTTGTTTAGAAATCAAGCAATTGGTACATCACTTACTGAAAATGGTTCGAAGGACTGGAAAAACATATCTTCAATTCTCTCTTCACATGAAAGAAGTACAGAACATTTGGAATGTTTTCAAAATTGGAAAGAACTTAAATTACAATTGAAAAAAGGAAAAACTATCGATAAAGAAAATGTACATGTGATCAAGAAAAAAAGAATATTGGCAACAAATATTAGAGTGTCTGATTGCTTTAGTGAGAGTTCTCAGTGGGCAAAATTTAGCATTCCATGGCCACAGAAAAAATGAAAAATTATACACTCCAGGTAATGGGAACTTTTTAAAATTTGTTGGATACCTAGATTTGTTTGATCCAGTCTTGAAGGAGCATCTACATAAAATAACTGATCATGAAACACAGGTTCATTACTTAGGAAACAATATGCAGAATGAACTGATTCGAATCCTAGCAAATGCCATTAAAAAGAAAATTGTAAAAGCTGCCCATTCTGCAAAATACTTTTCAATAATATTGGACTGTACACTAGATGTGAGTCATGTTCAACAAATGATGATGATCATTCGTTTTGTGGATATGGAAAAGTCTGCAGATGAAGATAATGTTGAAGTGCTTATAAAGGAACATTTTTGGGATTTTGTACCAATGAAGGAGACAACTAGAGCATTTATGACTGAAACTATTCTACAAGAGCTTGAAACAGTGTTGTCATCTGTTGAAAACTTACATAGCCAAGGCTAGGATAATGGGAGTAATATGACGGGTAAAGACAATGGTGTGCAAAGGAGAATGATGGAAATCAATCCTAGGGCCTTTTTTGTTCCTTGCATTGCCCATTCTCTGAATTTGGTTGTCAATGATGCTGCTAGATGCTGTTTGGAGACAAGCAGTTTCTTTGACCTGGTGCAATGTGTTTATGTGCTTTTCTCAGGTTCAGCATGCCGTTGGGAGATTCTGACTCACCATGTGAATTCTCTAACTGTGAAACCACTTAGACAAGATGGGAGAGTCGCATTGATGCTTTGAAGCCTCTTTGCTATGAACTTGGAGACATTTATGATGCCCTAATTGAAATTTCTGATGATACTACCTTTACTGGATCATCTGGCAATATGTCACGTTCAGATGCAGAAGCTCTTGCAAATGGCCTTTCCAAGTGCAAATTTGTGACTTCACTCATTTTGTGGTATAATATTCTTTTCGAGATTAACCTCACTAGTAAGCAGCTTCAGGAAAAAAATTTGAATGTACATTCTGCTATTCAAAAACTGCAGCAAACTAAAAATATTCTGGAGGAATTCAGAAGTGATGAAGGGTTCGAAAGAACACTGGTAGATTCTCTCGAGCTTGCTGAAGAAATAGACTTTCCGACAGAATTTGGACCAGAACCAGTTCACATTCGGCAAAAGAAACAGTAGTTTTTGTATGAAGGATGAGACACACCCATTCAGAACCCAAAACAAAGGTTCAAAGTGAATTTCTACTTTGCAGTCCTTGATATTGCTATTCACTCAGTTGACGAAAGATTTCAACAGATGCAGCAGCTAGAGTCAGTACTGTATTTGGCTTTCTATATGAGATTCACAGCTTGCAAAAGCAAAACAGAAAAGGGAATTTTGTATTAAACTGGAGTCGTCATTGACTCATGAAAATTCAAAAGACATTGATGCTACAGATTTGTGTAGTGAGCTTCAGGCTTTTTCAAGATGACTTAAAAAACATTCCACACCTGAAGAAGTACTGAAGTTTGTTTGTGAAAATAAACTCACAGATAGTTTTCCAAACATTTTTATAGCTCTACACATTCTTTTAGCTTTGCCAGTTTCCATAGCTAGTAGGGAACGTAACTTCTCAAAGTTAAAACTGATAAAAACATATCTGCATTCAACAATGGTGCAAGAGAGACTTGTTGGACTTATCACAATGTCAATAGAGCATGAAATAGCTGGAAAACTGGATCTAAAAGAACTAGTGACTGAATTTTCAAAACTTAAAGCAAGAAAAGTCATGTTTTAAGAGCACAGTGTGTTTTTTATTCAGAATGCTTGGAAATACAGGTTCTTGAAGAGTTCATTGAAGAGTTTTCTTATTTCTTTCTAGATTGGATGTGGTGGTAATGGCAGTTAAAGCAGAATAGTGTAATGGATGATTTTGGATTTGTAATAATAAAAATTATAATTAACATTTTAATGCATTTTTATTTGAAATCAGACTGAAATATCATCTAGCTGTTGTGTACAAATATGTTCTGAAAATTTCGTGTCTCTATTTTAACTGATCTCAGAAGCATTGGTTGGACAGATGGACAAACCAAATAATTAAGCCTCTGTTAAAAAAAGGGGGGGGCTTAAAAATATTAAAAGGAAAAAAGGGGCAAAATGTTTCCCAGTTTACCAAAAACCTTAGGCCTAGATCTGCCCTTGGGGGTGAGGACACCGATTGCATGTTTCACCTAGGGCACCAGTTGCTGGCAGCTAGTCTAGGGCCACCCCTGCATATGAATCTTTAGCACATCTGGCATGTAAATATCTTGTGACACTGGTTACAACAGTGCCATGCAAATGCCTGTTCTCACTTTCAGGTGACGTCATAAACAAGAAGCAGGCAGCATTATCTCCTGCAAATGTAACCAGACTTGTTTGTCTGAGCGATTGGCTGAAGTTGGACCGAGTGGACTTGTAGGTTCTAAAGTTTTACAGTGCTTTACATCTGAATGCAGTTATTTTATGTACATAATCCTACATATATAAGTTCACTTTCATGATAAAGAGATGGCTCTACAGTACTTATATTAGGTGACTTGGAATATACTATCTTTTTTTTTTTCAATGCAAATATTTATAATCAGAAATAAATATAAAGTGAGCACTGTACACTTAGTATTCTGTGTTGTAATTGAAATCAGTATATATGAAAATGTAGAGAACATCCAAAATATTTAAATAGATGGTCTTCTATTATTGTTTAACAGTGTGATTAATTGTGATTAATTTTTTTAAATCGCTTGATAACCCTACTTTCCATACATTTTTTTTAATAAAAGGGGCCAGTGTTGATCCACTACCACCACCACCACCATGCTTTTAGGGAACACTTAGAGACCTTGACAGGTTTATCCAGTCTAGTGTAGCTCCACTCTCTCTGCCGCACTCTAAACTTACACTAATTTGTAACACTCTTACCTCCAGTTCTGCATTGTCTGTCTTGCTGTCCTGCTCTGAACCATACAACAATTTTCTCATCAGCTAATCTACCCTTACAAAAATAAGCTCTTATTCTTTGACCTCCTGTTTCACCAATGAAACATCCTTTCTAAGAATCCAACCCCACCGGCATACATTTTAGTGGCTTGGGTATATTTTAATCCTAAAAGGATGGAGAACTTCATGAACTCAACTGCACTCTTTGCACTCTGCTGCCAGCAGTTGTTTTGTGATGAACTCAGGCTAAAGGGAGTGTTAACTGCTCTGTGAAGCAGTTGTCTGTCTGTGGTACTCACTCTGCACATCTGCCCTCATCATCTTGGTCCTTTTTACAAGGGCAGGCATGTTTTCTTCCTCAGAATGCCGAGCTGGGAGGAATGTACCACTTCTCTGGCCTAACTGTTGCTACCCTCGAAAACACCAGTGCTCCTGTCAGCTTTCCTCTATTCCACCGTTCACCACTCTCCTAAATCCCAAATAATACTTAGCACATCTCTTCCTTTACAGTTTAATAGAGCCATTTCTAACTAGCTATTTACTCCTGCCAGACTAGGATTTTGCAGCGCCTAAAGGCCACTTTATAATTGCTTCTATATTGTTCTTGCTCATTAGACTCAAGCCTTTTAATGAATTGTGAGTCACTGGTTTTTATGGGAAATCCTGCTTTCCAGAAACTCATCACGCCCCAATTTATATGAAGACCATTTTTTTCTGAAACACTTCCCCTCCTGAAATTCTCTAGTCTCAGTCGTCTCTTAAGTGCCCTTCATTGGAGCATCTGATTAGCTACCCGACTTGGGAATGTGGCAGCTGTTCTGATTCTGATGTATTCACTCCTTGCAGGAAACAGAAAACACACTACGCCTGATGCAGAACAGGCTGAAGGAGGAGGAAAAACGCCTGCTCAAGAGTGGAAGTAAGCTATGTTTCTTAACTGCACGGGTTAGAAAAATGAACTAAAAATTACCAGCTGCTTCATTCAGAAAGATCCCATCGAAGCTGAGGGGAATTTTGTCAGCTGCCTACTGGGTAGGCTGAAGAGCAGAAAAGGTAAAACCCCATTAGCTTAAAAAAGACTACCAGAATCACTAACCTAACCTGTGTGTGACTGCACCCTGTAAATCCTACCCACAGCGGTGAGGGTGAGTGCAGTCACCTAGCAAATACCTCGCTTAACATTGTAGTTATGTTCCTGAAAAATGCTACTTTAAGCAAAATGATGTTAAGCGAATCCAATTTCACCATAAGAATTCATGTAAATAGAGGAGGTTAGGTTCCATGGAAATTTTTTTCTCCAGACAAAAGACTGTTTTTTTAATTTATATATATTATATATATACACACATACACACACACACACACACAAAGTAAACATTTTAAACAAACAATTTAATACTGTACACAGCAATGATGATTGTGAAGTTTGGTTGAGGTGGTGATCAGAGGGTGGAAGAGGGTGGGATGTTTCCCAGGGAATGCCGTATTGCTAAATGATGAACTAGCACTCGTCTGAGCCCTCAAGAGTTAACATACTGTTGTTAGTGTAGCCTCACACTCTCAAGGCAGCAGGGATGCAGAGAGGAGACACAGCATGGCAGAGAGAAACAGACGTACACTCTGTGTGTGTGTGTGTGTGCGTGTGTGTGTGAAGGAGGGAGAGGGTGAGACGTAGACACATACCTTGTGCGTGAGAGAAAGAGACGTGTATTGCCCCTTAAAGTACACTGACCCCACTGTAAGTACACTGTTTTTTAAGTAGATCAGCAAGTTGAGACAGCAGCTGCTGCCAGCAAGCTCCCTCAGTCCTGAGCCCTGTCGTGCCCTCCTCCGCTCTGTGGAGATGGGGTAAAGGATCCAGGGGAAGGGGACACCCTGACATTAGCACCCCTCTTTGCCCCCCCTGCACAGCAAGCTCCAAGGCAGAGGGCAGAAACAGCACATGGCAGTGTGGGGAGGGGCACCTGAACTGCCTGGCAATTGGTAGCCTGCAGGGCGGCTGCTGCACAGGGAATTAGGGGAGCTGATGGGAGGCTGCCGGTTCACGCTGGTTCCAAGCCCTGACCAGCTATCTCCAATGGGCTGCTCTTTCTGCAGGCAGTGGACAAAGCAGGCGGCTGCCAAACAACATTATAAGGGAGCATTGCGCAACTTTAAACTAGCATGTTCTCTAATTGATCAGCAACAGAACAACAAAACAACGTTAACTGGGATGACGTTAAGTGAGGAATTACTGTATCCTTTGCAATAGCATGAAGGAGGTCATCTGGACTTCATTCCCAATCTCAGATTGTTATTCTCTAGACAGAAGGGGCTAGGCATGCTACAGAGGCACTACGCATAGCTCCTAAGGGAAGGCATTGCTGAAGGAAGTTCGGTATTTTGACAAGGGTTAAACTCCAGTTCAGCAAGGTATTTAAGCATGTGTGTAACTTTAAGCAATGATGAGTAGTCTTATTGGCTATGGAACTAGGTGGTTGCTTAAAGTTATATACCTGGTTATGTGCCTTGCAGAATTGGAGTTTAAGTTCTGATTTCATTAGTTTGCATGGCACTTACATGCTGTGGAACTTGTTTGTGGATTGGTATTAATTCTTTATGATATATGGTTCAGGTAATAACCTTTTCTCTAGTAAATCATGAATGAATGATTCATTTTGAAGGAGTGCTCCTTGATTACCAAGAAGAATTACTTTATGGGCCATGGTCTGCTCTCAACTACATCTGTGCATCTTCCTTGATTTTATTGGGGGTATATCGGTATCAATGAAGTCAGAACTTGGGCCTATCTTGTTAACTTTTACTTTTATTAAATAGAAACCTAGCAGAGGATCAGAAGGGAATAATTTCCTCCTGAGGTTTTGTCACCAATGTGAACATGTAAGATTTTGTTGCTTCAGTAGTTAGACATCAGTAGAACTCTCTTGTGTAAATTACCTCTGTGACTTTAATATTGCAATATATGCATAGATATATAGTAGGAAAAATAGATTAGGATTAAGCCTCTTGCTCAGATAAAGCAAATTCCATTAAAATTAATATTGACAGAGAATGTAAAAGTTGCATTTGACAATTTTAATTTTCAGCAGGTGTTCTCCCACCAGGCAAGAGGAAAAGAGAATGCATTCATTCATTCTCTCCACTGTTCCCACCACCATATATCAGTACACTTAAACTTATAAAAGTTTTCTATACCCCCTTTAGCCCTGGGAGTACAGGATGTACAATATATATTAGAATAATTTATCATCTTTTTTTATAATTCTTCTGAGAATATATTAAGATGAAATTTGATAAAGACAAGTACAAAGGACTTCACTTAGGAAGGAAAGCAAAACTATAAAATGGGTACTAACTGGCAAGGTGGTTGTACTGCTGAAAAGGATCTAAGAGTTCTTCTTCGAGTGATTGCTCACATCCATTCCAGTTAGGTGTGCGCGCCGTGCGTGCACGTTCGTCGGAAACTTTTTACCCTAGCAACTCCAGTGGGCCGGCAGGTCGCCCCCTGGAGTGGCGCCGCCATGGCGCCCAATATATATCCCTGCCGGCCCGCCCGCTCCTCAGTTCCTTCTTACCGCCGTGTCGGTCGTTGGAACTGTGGAGCACGGCATAGCTGTCCTCCACGTCCCTAGCTCTCCTCGTTATCTATCGTTTATCTCTAGTACTATTGTTAATTAGATTGTTAAGTGTAGATAGTAGTAGTTAAGTTAAGTAGTTGTAAATAGTTCTTCGCCGGGGGGCTTAGCCCTTCCCGGCACCCGGCACCGGGCTCATGCCTGGTTCGCCGGGCTTCAAGCAGTGTGCGGCCTGCAAGAAGCCCATGCCTACCAGCGATCCCCACGACGTGTGCCTGAAGTGCCTGGGGGAATCGCACAGATCCGACAAGTGCCGCATCTGCAAGGCTTTTAAGCCAAGGACAAAGAAGGAGAGGGATCAAAGACTCCGAACTCTCCTTATGGAGGCGGCACTTGACCCGGCGGCTTCGCAGGCCGTGATCTCAGCGCCGGCACCGGATCGCACCGGCACCGAGAAGACTCCCCGGCACCGACCTTCTCCGGCACCGGGGACAGAGCCAAGGCCGTCGAAGTCTATTACTCCGGCCAGGCAGACCCGACTGGAGCGCCCGGCCTCAACATCGGCCGCGGCGCCGCCGGCACCGTCGACTCCGGGCCCGGCGGGTCCGTCGAGTCCGGTGCCGCCGAGCTCCCCCATGAGATCTGGGGTTGAGATAGTGGTCCCATCCACACCGGAGACCTTCGCCTCGGCTCGGGACCTCATAGCCCTGACTGAGCCCACTCAGCTGCCACCCCCGGTACCTCCGGTGCGGGTCGTGTCCAGAGGCAAGCCTATGATGTCAGCACCCTCTCGGGACTCACGTTCACGATCCAGGTCCCGACGCCACGGTCGCTCCAGATCCCGCCGCCGCTCGCAGTCCCGGCACCGCTCCCCTCAGCGGTACCGGTCGCACTCGCGGCGCCGGTCGACATCAAGACGATCGCGGTCGGACTCCAGCCGCCGATACCGGCACCGCGATTCCAGGAGCCGATCCCGACGTTACTCGCCGCACCGGTCGACTTCCCGGCACCGAGCTGGTGGCAGGTCCCGGTCCCGGTCGACCTCCCGGCACCGAGCTGGTGGCAGGTCCCGATCCCGGCACCGAAGCGGCGCCCGGTACCGGTCCAGATCCCGGCACCGTGACAAAACCCGGTCCCGGTCCCGATCCCGGCACCGATATGACTCCCGGCACCGGTCCCCAGCACCGAGACGTTCCTCCGTGCCGACCCGCGCAGACCCTTACCATCCAGGGTCAGCCCCGCCATGGCCCTCTAGACAGCCGTCCGTATCTTCACAAACGGACAGCGGGTATGCGCTGGGCACCGACCGGCAGGCGGCACTGTTCAGTGATCCGCCACAGCAGGACCAAGGCCCCCAACAATGGGGATTCTGGACACCCTGGGCATACCATCAGGCCCAGGGCCCCCAACAGCTCCCTGCTAGGCCGGCGACTGCGGAGCGCAGGGCACCTGAAGCCTCGTTGTCTCGCCCCCCTCCCTCCCCGGATGGGGAGGAAGGGTCCAAGCAACAAGACTCCGCTTTGGCTCCTGAGGCAGAGGCGAGGGCCGAAGGAGACCCGCCGTTGGACACTCTCTTGCCAGGGGTCTCCTCATCCTCCTCCCCGGATGAAGCGGTGGCTGGTACCTCCTCCAACAGCCCCCCCCCGCTGGACCTCAGGGCGCACCAAGACCTCCTCAGGCGAGTAGCTCAAAATCTGAGTCTGCAAGCCGAGGAGGTCTCAGAGATAGAGGATCCAATTGTTACCATCCTCTCAGCAGATGCTCCCACCAGGGTCGCCCTACCATTCATACGAACCATCCAGGCCAACGCCAACACCATCTGGCAGTCTCCGGCCTCCATCCCTCCTACTGCGAAGGGCGTCGAGAGGAAGTACATGGCTCCTTCTAAGGGCTACGAGTACCTCCATGTGCACCCGACCCCGTGTTCCCTGGTGGTTCAATCAGTGAACGATAAGGAGCGTCATGGCCAGGAGGCTCCAGCCCCCAAATCCAGGGAGGCCAGGCGGATGGACCTCCTCGGCCGTAAGGTGTACTCGGCTGGGGCGCTGCAGCTCAGGGTCTCCAACCAGCAAGCCCTGCTGAGCAGATACGCCTTCAACTCCTGGGTGGCAGCAGACAAATTCAAGGAGCTGCTGCCACAAGATGCTCGCCAAGAGTTTACGGCCATCTTGGATGAAGGCAAGAAGGTCGCACGCACGTCCTTGCAAGCCTCTTTGGACGCTGCAGACTCGGCTGCCCGTACCCTCGCGTCGGGTGTAACAATGCGTCGCATCTCCTGGCTGCAGGTTTCCGGCCTTCCGCCGGAGCTCCAGCATACTATACAGGACCTTCCTTTCGAAGGCCAGGGCTTGTTCTCTGAAAAGACAGACCCCAGACTCAAGAGTCTGAAAGATAACCGAGTCATCATGCGGTCCCTCGGGATGCACACACCCGTGACGCAACGCAGACCCTTCCGGCCACAGCAGCAACAACAGCGCAGGCCGTATTCCCAGTTCCGCCAGCGGCAGGACCTTAACAGGCGCCGCGGCAGGAACGGAAGGCGCAGGCATTCGGGGAACCAAGGGGGGCAGAACCAAGGCTCCTCTAAACCCCCGCCTGGACCTAAGCCTTCATTTTGAAGGTGCGCCCGAGGGCGCAGTAACAGTTTCCCCAATGGATCCTTCCCCCTCGTTTTCCAACCGCCTTTCGTTTTTCCTCCCGGCGTGGTCCCTAATAACATCGGACCGCTGGGTCTTAAGCACGGTGCAGACGGGATACCGCCTGCAGTTTGTTTCATTTCCTCCTTCCCGCCCCCCTTCCTCGTCCCTCTTCAGGGACCCCTCTCACGAGCAATTCCTTCGACAGGAGGTGCAGACGCTCCTCAGCAAAGGAGCTATAGAGGCGGTGCCGGAAAACGAGAAAGGCAAGGGGTTTTATTCCCGCTACTTTCTGATCCCCAAGGCCAAGGGGGGCCTCAGGCCTATCCTCGACCTGCGAGAGCTCAACAAGTACCTGGTGAAGTTGAAGTTCTGCATGGTATCCCTGGGGACCATTATCCCATCCCTGGATCCGGGAGACTGGTACGCCGCCCTCGACATGCAGGACGCGTATTTTCACATTGCCATCTGGCCACGCCACAGACGTTTCCTTCGCTTCGTTGTGGGGCCTCTTCATTATCAATTTGCAGTCCTCCCATTCGGCCTGTCCACGGCCCCGAGGATGTTTACAAAATGCATGGCAGTTGTTGTGGCGCATCTTCGGCGCAATCGTATCCACGTGTTTCCTTATCTGGACGATTGGTTGATTCGGGGCACGTCGGAACAACAAGTCTGCAGCCATGTCTGCGTGATCACCGGCATGTTCGCCACTCTGGGCCTCTTGGTAAACACGGACAAGTCCACCCTGATTCCCACACAGAGGGTGGAATTCATCGGGGCCGTCCTGGACGCCACTGTGGGCAGGGCCTTGCTGCCATTGCAGCGATTCCAGGCCTTGTCGGCGATCGTTCAACGACTGCAGACAGCCCCCTTGACGTCAGTGCGGACATGTCTAACCCTGTTAGGCCACATGGCGGCTTGCACCTTTGTGACCGATTACGCTCGGCTCCGCATGAGGCCCCTCCAGTTGTGGCTCATCAATCATTACAGGCCGACAAGACAGCCACTAGATATGTTAATCACAATCCCCCAGAGAGTATTAGATTCTCTCGGCTGGTGGCTAAACCAATCCGTGTTATGTGCAGGTCTCCCTTTCCACCCACCTCAGCCCTCGGTGTCCCTAACAACGGATGCCTCGGATCTAGGCTGGGGGGCCCACCTAGGGACCCTGAGGACGCAGGGCCTGTGGTCCCAACAGGAGGTGGGGCTACACATCAACATGCGGGAGTTGAGAGCGGTCCGCCTTGCTTGTCAAACGTTCTGTCATCAGCTTCAGGGTCGCTGTGTCGCGGTGTTCACCGACAACACGACGACCATGTATTATATCAACAAGCAGGGCGGCACCAGATCCTCCTCCCTGTGCCACGAGGCGATACGACTCTGGGACTTGTGTAGCCCACTCCATTCACCTCATGGCTTCCTTCCTCCCCGGAGTACGGAACACGCTGGCGGATCGATTGAGCAGATCCTTCCTGTCACACGAGTGGTCCCTTCGCCCGGACGTCGCCCTCTCCATCTTCCGGAGGTGGGGTTATCCCCGGGTGGACCTCTTCACGTCCAAGGGGAACAGGAAGTGCCAAGCGTTCTGCTCCTTTCAGGGCAGGGAGCCCGGGTCGATAGCGGATGCCTTCCTCATCCAGTGGTCGACCCACCTGTACTATGCGTTTCCCCCATTCCCTCTGGTTCACAGGGTCCTTCTGAAGGTACGCAGGGACAGGGCTCACGTGATCATGGTAGCCCCGGCATGGCCCAGACAGCACTGGTACCCCATGCTGCTGGACCTGACCATAGCCAACCCAGTTCCCCTGCCCCTTCATCCGGACCTGATTACCCAGGAGCACGGGACCCTCTGTCACCCGGACCTGCAGTCGCTGCACCTAGCGGCGTGGCTCCTGCGTGGCTGACTGGCTCTGAGCTGCGCTGCTCCACGCCGGTGAGGGAGGTGCTCTTGGGCAGCAGGAAGCCGTCCACGAGAGCGACATATTTGGCCAAATGGAAGCGCTTCTCCTGTTGGTGCGTGGAGAGAAATCTCCGCCCTATGGGAGTTTCGGTAGCCGACATCTTAGACTACATTTGGTCCCTCAAAGGGCAAGGTCTGGCCATATCGTCGTTGCGAGTCCACCTAGCAGCTATCTCCACCTTTCACCCGGGTGCGGATGGTCGCTCTATTTTTTCTCACCCAACGGTGTCTAGATTCCTTAAGGGGCTGGAACGTTTATACCCTAACGTCCGTCCCCCTGCTCCAACCTGGGATCTTAACCTGGTGTTGTCCCGGCTCATGGGGCCCCCCTTTGAGCCGTTAGCTACTTGCTCCCTGCTTTACCTCTCTTGGAAGACTGCCTTTCTAGTAGCTATCACCTCAGCTAGACGGGTGTCGGAACTCCGGGCTCTTGTGGTAGACCCCCCATATACGGTCTTCCACAAAGACAAGGTGCAGCTGAGACCACACCCTGCTTTTCTCCCCAAGGTGGTCTCAGCCTTCCACGTCAACCAAGAGATATTCCTCCCGGTTTTTTTCCCAAAACCTCACTCCTCAGGCAGGGAGCAGCAGCTCCACTCGCTTGATGTCCGTAGGGCTCTCGCGTTCTACGTGGAGAGGACCAAGCCCTTCCGCAAATCCCCCCAGCTTTTCGTGGCAGTAGCGGACCGCATGAAAGGGCTTCCTATCTCCTCCCAGAGGTTATCCTCTTGGGTAACGTCCTGCATCAGGACCTGCTATGACTTGGCCCATGTCCCTACGGGCCGTGTGACTGCGCATTCTACCAGGGCGCAGGCGTCGTCGCTGGCTTTCCTCGCCCGTGTGCCCATCCAGGAAATCTGTCGGGCAGCGACCTGGTCATCGGTCCACACCTTTGCTTCCCACTACGCCCTGGTCCAGCAGTCAAGAGAGGATGCGGCCTTCGGAACTGCAGTGCTCCATGCCGCGACTTCTCACTCCGACCCCACCGCCTAGGTATGGCTTGGGATTCACCTAACTGGAATGGATGTGAGCAATCACTCGAAGAAGAAAAGACGGTTACTCACCTTTGTAACTGTTGTTCTTCGAGATGTGTTGCTCACATCCATTCCACACCCGCCCTCCTTCCCCACTGTCGGAGTCACCGGCAAGAAGGAACTGAGGAGCGGGCGGGCCGGCAGGGATATATATTGGGCGCCATGGCGGCGCCACTCCAGGGGGCGACCTGCCGGCCCACTGGAGTTGCTAGGGTAAAAAGTTTCCGACGAACGTGCACGCGCGGCGCGCACACCTAACTGGAATGGATGTGAGCAACACATCTCGAAGAACAACAGTTACAAAGGTGAGTAACCGTCTTTTATGCTGAATCACAAATTGAATATTAGTCAAAAAAATGATGCAGTTGCAAAGATGGTAATATCATTCTGAGGTATATTACCAGGGAGTGTCATAGGAAGAGGATGCAGAAAAAAAATTTCTAGACGCCATTAATGATTGCTTCCTGTAGCAGCTAGTCTTGGAACCCACAAGGGGAGAGGCAGTATTTGATGTAGTCCTAAATGGTGCACACGATTTGGGCCAAGAGATTAACAGAGTTGAACTGCTCGGTAATAGCGACCATAATGTAATTAAATTTAACATCCTTGTAGGGGGGAAATACCAACAAGACTCACCACAGCAGCGTTTAACTTCAAAAAGGGGAACTAAACAAAATGAGAAAGCTAGTTAAAGGGAAATTAAAAAGAAGAGTCACAGGAATGAAATGCCTGCAAGTTGCATGGAAACTTAAAAAAAAACCACCATAATAGAGGCTTGAACTAAATGTATATCCCAATTTAAAAAAAAAAATGCCACCATAGCTGAACAGAGTAAGATGTATCAGAGGGGTAGCCATGTTAGTCTGACATGCATCTGACGAAGTGGGTATTCACCCACGAAAGCTCATGCTCCAAAACGTCTGTTAGTCTATAAGGTGCCACAGGATTTTTGCTGCTTTTACAGAGTAAGAGATGGTTACAGACAAAAAGACATCATAAAATAGAAAGGAGAATAAACTCTGACAAGTCAAGTGTAAAAGTATAATCAGGCAAGCCAAACAAGAATTTGAAGATCAAATAGGAAAAGACACAAAAAATAAGAGCAAAAAAATTTTTAAGAACACGAGAAGCAGGAAGCCTGCCCAACAATCAGTGGATTGCTGAACCAACAGCATATACACATGCTAGGGTTCCTGTTTTATCATATTTTATATTTGTAGACATTTTATATTTAAGCTTTAGTGTAATAAAGTCGGGTGAAAATCAGGATTGTTGAAGTGGAATGTATATCCAATGCAGTGTTCAATCAAATCTAGTGCAGATAGTTTCTGTAACCAATTTACCCCTATAAATTACTAAATATCTGGTAGACAGAGAATCATAAAATCCTAAAAATGTAAGGCTAGAAGGGACCTCGAGAAATCAACAAGTCCAGCCTTCTGCGCTGTGGCAGGACCAAGAAAACCTCCTAGACCATCCCTGATAGGTGCTTGTCCAGCTTGTTTTTAAAAGCTTCCAAAAATGGGGACACCTCAACCTTGGAACCCTATTTCAGAGTTTAACTACCCTTGTAGTTAGAAATCCAAGTCTCCCTTGCTGCATATTAAACACATTACTTCTCATCCTAACTTCAGTAGACATTGAGAACAATTGATCACCATCCTCTTTATAACAGCCCTTAGCATAGCTGAAGACTATTATGAGATCCCTGATCACTGCAGGGATTGGGGAGGATTCAGTACAACACTGAACAATTGTGCAGGTGCATATCCTTGCAAAACTGTCATGAAAAGTTAGTAGCCCAAGGACCAAGTTTGTTTGCCAACTTTAATACATGACAATGTTAAAACTAAGGATATTTTGCTTGCCTGTCAAAAAATCAGCTTGGAAAAATGATTTTAACATAAGGCCCATCATGTTGCTACAGTGTAACAAATCTTGTGTTCCTACATGATATGGACAGTCATTCATTTTACAGACTGAGTGGTTCTAATGGCAAAACTAGACAGTGTCCTCAGTTCTTCATGTGTATGTAACAAGTATCTGTCGTCAGTTCTATCAGTGTTTTTTATAGTGCCCATCAGTGTAGTACCTAACACAGTATTTTAAATGTCTTGTGATACAGGAGGCCAGGGAGCAGTGAGAGAGTGGTAGAGGGGAGATATATAAGCCCTAGGCTAATTAAGGCCAGGGAGGGTTGCAACAAGTTAATTGGAGCACCTGTAGTCAGTTAAGGCCCTGGCAGGAACCTAATAAAACCCCTTGCTTCAGGGAGTCAGGGTGTTTCTGGAAGGAGAGAGGACTGGAGTTTGGAGGTATGTTGCTGAGATTTGAAAGACCAGAGAACCGAAGGATGGGAAACTCTGCCCCAGTGTCAAGGACCTAGGGTAACCCTACCCAAGGGGGAAGAGGGTAAGAAACCTGCAGGGGGTGAGAGGGGCTGGGGCTCACAGTGACGAGCAAACCCAGACCCCTCTCCTGCTTCCCTCCTCTAACACCTTCCCGGGCCACTAGCGGGGCCTTTGGCACCCCAAGAGCAGGGGCAAGGGTTGGCGTTTTAACCCCCCCACCAAGAAGAGCGTGGGACCCACCATACCAACGTCGGCCATTTTGTCACAGTCTTTATTCTGTTATTCTCAACTAATCTAAGCTCTGCATTTCAATAAATTGGCACTTGCCTTCTCTCTTCAACCTCTTCTGTGCTACGAAACAAGTATGCTTTGCCAGAAATAGTGCTGTTATATAATGGTCTCTCAGTGGATATCTTTGTGTGGAAATAAAGATTGTACAAAAGTTACCAATCAATTTGAGCATCATCACTCTTCTTATAACAATCATCTTTGTAGTACCTGGTTTCCAATATTTTCATCTTGCAAACAGTAATAAAATCCCAATCTGTTTCTGAAGTTCAAGTATTTATTAAGTGACTTTATAACACTACTTGGTATAACTTAGTACAGCCCTGATTTTTCACTATGATATTTTTATGGAGGTGCAGGTCACAACTTTGTGACACATTTGAGTTGATGTGTTAAATAATGTCCTGCTCAAAGATCAGGCTGCTGCTGAGTTTTATATAGAAGAACTTTGTGAAATTCACAGGAATTTCAGGAGAAGTTAGTTTGTTCTCTCTATTCTCAGCAGAGGATCCTGAAGAAATGCTCAGTCTAACAGACCTCCAAGGGGGCTCATCAAAGAATATAAACACTGAGGATTTGATTTCTCTAGAGTTAGCTAAAATGTAAGCTAACTGGAACTCCTGCTACATCTCCTGCAGAAAAATGAACTCCTGGTTTTCAGTCCTGTCTCATCAAAATATCAGCAGAGATGGTCGAGGGATTCAGACAATTAACATCCATTAATGCACACAAAAACATGGAGCTTATGTGGACAGGAAGAGTACTGTCAGTCAGTAGTGACACACTAATCACCATGGTCCAGTTTAAGTTGTCAGAATTGCCTTTGTACTTGTGTTCTGTATAGTGGATTACAGCATTCCAGAACAGTCCAACTTACTGGGTGCCTATCCATTACACAAAATATGAACAAAATCTTCTAGGATGCTTGTTTTCATCCAGATCCAGAAATAAATTCTGTTCAAAAGACTGCACGATCAGGAGCAGAAGCTAGTAGGAAATTGGATCAATGTAAAATTCAACTGATCCTTTCCATGTTAATACTTTAAAAATGTGAACAATATCTTAAACTACAAAGTAAGTATAAAAAGGTGACCTTAACAGAGGGTTAGGTGTTGGGGATATGGAAAATTACAAAAGGGTTGACAGAGCAACAAGAAGGAAATCAACAGGAGAATCTGATGAACACTTTAGATGTCTTTGCAGAAGTGCAAGGAGTATGAGGAATAAACAGGAAGAACTGGAAGTATTAGTACATAAGCTAAATTATGGTTTAATTGGCATCACAGAGACTTGGTGGGGTAAGTCTTATGGCTGGAATATTGGTAAAAAAGAGTATAGCTTGTTCAGAAAGGACAGGTAGGGAAAAAAGAGAGGAGGCATTGCATTATACATAAAATATAGAGATTTGTTCTGAGGTCCAGAAAGAAGTGGGAAGCAGACCACTTGAGAGTCCCTTGGTAAAGATAAAAGGGTTAAAAAATAGGGGTGATGTCATGGTGGAGGTCTGTTCTAGACCACTAAATCAGGAAGAGGAAGAGGCATTTCTAAAATAACAGAAATATCCCAAAACACAAGACCCAGTACTAATGGGGCACTTTAACTACCCAGACATTTGTTGGAAAAGTAATACAGCAAAACACAAAATCTCCAATAAGTTTTTGGAATGTATCAGGGACCACCTTTTGTTTCAGACAGTGGAGGAAGTAACCAGGGGGAAAGCCATTTTAGACTTGATTCTGACCAAGAGGGGAAAAATTACTAGCAAATCTGAAGGTGAAAGGCAATTTTGGTGAAAGTGATCATGAAATGATAGATTTCATGATTTTAAGGAAAGGAAGGTGTGAGAGCAGCAGAATAAGGACAATGGACTTCAAAGAAGCAACCTTTAATAAAGCTGGGAGGTAAGGTTCCATGGGAAGAAAATCTAAGGGAAAAACGAGATCAGAAGGGCTGGTAGTTCCTCAAGGGGACAATAGTAAAGCACAACTGCAAACTATTCTGATGCAAAGGAAAGGTAGGAGGAGGCAATATGGCTCCACCAGGAGCTCTTTAATTACCTGACAATCAAAAAGGAATCCTACAAAAAGTGGAAACATGGTCAAATTGCTAAAGAGGAGTACAAAAGAATAGCACAAGTATGTAGGGGCAGAATCAGAAAGGCTAAGGCCCAAAGTGAGTTATAACTGGCAAGGGACATAAAAGGCAATAAGAAGAGGTTCTTTAATGAGGAGAAAGAGAAAGACAAAGGCAAGTATAGGTCCTCTACTTAGCAGGGAAGGAGCACTAATAACATCAAGAAAGCTGAGGTGCTTGATTATTTTGCATCAGTCTTCACTAAAAAGGTTAATGATGACCAGATATTCAACTCAATTAATTCTGACAATCAGAGGGAAGGAATGCAAGCCAAAATAGGGAAAAAACAGGTTTAGGAATGTTTAGATAATTTAGATGTATTTAAGTCTGCCGGACCTGACGAAATTCATCTTAGGGTACTTAAGGAACTAGCTGAAGCAATCTTGAAGCCATTAATAATTATAGTTGAGAACTCCTGGAGGTTGGGTGTGCCCCAGAAGATCGGAGAAGGGCAAACATAGTACCTTTCTTTAAAAAGGGGAACAAGTGGCCAGGGAATTATAGACCAGCCAGCCTAACTTACTAGTGGAAAGATACTGGAGCAAATTATTAAACAATTTATTGGTAAGCACTTGGAGGATATAAGGAATAGTCAACATGAACAAATCATGCCAAATCAACTTAATTTCCTTCTTTTAAAGGATTACTGACGTAGTGGATGGGGAGAAGCAGTAGATGTGATATACCTTGATTCTAGTAAGGCTTTTTACACAGTTCTGCATGACATTCTCATAAGCAAACTAGGGAAATGTGGTCTAGATGAATTTACTATAAGGTGCGTTCACAACTGGTTGAAAGACCATACTCAAAGAGTAAAAGCAGCAAAGAATCCTGTGGCACCTTATAGACTAACAGACATTTTGGAGCATGAGCTTTCGTGGGTGAATACCCACTTCTTCAGATGCATGTGGTGGAAATATCCAGGGGCAGGTATATATATGCTAGCAAGCAAGCTAGAGATAACGAGGTCAGTTCAATCAGGGAGGATGAGGCCCTGTTCTAGCAGTTGAGGGGTGAAAACCAAGAGAGGAGAAACTGGTTCTGTAGTTGGCAAGCCATTCACAGTCTTTGTTCAATCCTGAGCTGATGGTGTCAAATTTGCAGATGAACTGAAGCTCAGCAGTTTCTCTTTGAAGTCTCTACTCAGACCCTATGCCACCAGCACTCCCAGCTATCTCCGTGACACCACTGATTTCCTGAGGAAACTACAATGCACTGGTCACCTCCCAGAAGACACTATCCTTGCCACCATGGATGTAGAGGCTCTCTACACAAACATCCCACACATATATGGAATACAAGCTGTCAGGAACACTATCCCTGATGATGCCACAGCACAACTGGCTGCTGAGCTCTGTGCCTTTATACTTACACACAACTATTTCAAATTTGATGACAATATATATCTCCAGATCAGTGGCACTGCTATGGGCACCCGCATGGCCCCACAATATGCCAATATCTTTATGGCCGACCTGGGACAACGCTTCCTCAGCTCTCGTCCACTCACGCCCCTTCTCTACCTATGCTACATTGAGGACATCTTCATCATCTGGACCCATGGGAAGGAGACTCTGGAAAAATTCCACCATGATTTCAACAGCTTCCACCCCACCATCAACCTCAGCCTGGACCAATCTACACGAGAGGTCCACTTTCTTGACACCACGGTGCAAATAAGTGATGGTCACATTAACACCACCCTATATCAAAAACCTACCGACCACTATGCCTACCTTCATGCCTCCAGCTTCCATCCCGGACACATCACACGATCCATTGTCTACAGCCAAGCACTGAGGTACAACCGCATCTGCTCTAACCCCTCAGACAGAGACCAACACCTACAAAATCTCCACCAAGCATTCTCAAAACTACAATACCCGCACGAGGAAATAAGGAAACAGATCAACAGAGCCAGACATACCCAGAAGCCTCCTACTGCAAGACAAACCCAGGAAAGAAACCAACAGGACTCCACTGGCCATCACATACAGCCCCCGGCTAAAACCCCTCCAACGCATCATCAAGGATCTACAACCCATCCTGGACAATGATCCCACACTTTCACAGGCCTTGGGTGGCAGGCCAGTCCTTGCCCACAGACAACCTGCCAACCTGAAACATATTCTCACCAGTAACTGCACACCGCACCGTAATAACTCTAGCTCAGGAACCAATCCATGCAACAAACCTCGATGCCAACTCTGCCCACATATCTACACCAGCGACACCATCACAGGACCTAACCAGATCAGCCATACCATCACTGGTTCATTCACCTGCACATCCACCAATGTAATATACGCCATCATATGCCAGCAATGCCCCTCTGCTATGTACATCGGCCAAACTGGACAGTCTCTACGGAAAAGGATAAATGGACACAAATCAGACATTAGGAATGGCAATATACAAAAACCTATAGGAGAGCACTTCAACCTCCCTGGCCACACTATAGCAGACCTTAAGGTGGCCATCCTGCAGCAAAAATACTTCAGGACCAGACTTCAAAGAGAAACTACTGAGCTTCAGTTCATCTGCAAATTTGACACCATCAGCTCAGGATTGAACAAAGACTGTGAATGGCTTGCCAACTACAGAACCAGTTTCTCCTCTCTTGGTTTTCACACCTCAACTGCTAGAACAGGGCCTCATCCTCCCTGATTGAACTGACCTCATTATCTCTAGCTTGCTTGCTAGCATATATATACCTGCCCCTGGATATTTCCACCACATGCATCTGAAGAAGTGGGTATTCACCCATGTAAGCTCATGCTCCAAAGCCTCTGTTAGTCTATAAGGTGCCACAAGATTCTTTGCTGCTTTTACAGATCCAGACTAACACGGCTACCCCTCTGATACTTGACTCAAAGAGTAGTTATCAATGGCTTGCTGTCAAATTGGGAGGATGTATCTAGTGAAATCCTGTGCAGTCAGACCTGTGTCTGTTATTATTCAATATTTTCATTAATGATTTGGATAATAGAGTGGAGAGGATGCTTATAAAACCTGCAGATGACACCAGACTAAGACACTTTAGAAGCCAGAATTAGAATTCAAAATGACTTGGACTGGTCTGAAATCAACAAGATGAAATTCATTAAGACAACTGCAAAGTTCTGCATGTAGGAATCAAAAATCAACTGTGCAACTACAAAATGGGGAATAACTGTTCTGGTGGTAGTATTACTGAAAAAGATGAGGGTTATAGTGGATTACAAACTGAATATCAGTTTTCAATGTGATGCAGCTGCAAAAAATGCTAATATGATTCTGGGATGTTTTAACAGTAGTGTTGTATGTGAGGTAGGACAAGAAGTAATGGTTTTAATATGCAGCAAGGGAGACTTAAGTTATAAGGACAGTTAAGCTCTGGCATAGGCTTCCAGGGGCAGTTGTGGAGTCCCCATCTTTTTAAGCTTTTAAAACCAAGCTGGACAAACACCTGTCAGGGATAGTCTGGGTTTACTTGGTCCTGCCTCAGTGCAGGAGGCTGACTTGTTGACTTCTCAAGGTCCCTTCCAGCCCTACAGTGCTATGATTGTATGAACTGATCTCCTGAAACCTCAGAATTGATTACTCAGAAACACGATCACGTAACAAATGTAGTGTGTGAGGTGTTCTAATTATTCACTCATAGATTCCCACTAAGGAGTTGGAGACCCATTGCAAATTATTTAACTTTGAAATGAGCGAGGTGCTGAGCGCCCTCACACAGTGAATGTTAAGGGCATAGATACCAACTTCATGGGTGCCCTAGGACTCTAGCACTCACAGGAAAAAATAGTGGATGCTCAGCACCCACCAGTCGCAGCTGTTTGGCAGCACCACCAATAGCCCTTTGGCGGGGCTGCTTATCAGCTGTTCGGCAGCTGGGGGAGGCGCTTGGGGGAAGGTGGAGAGCAGCGGGTGGGCGGTGGCCTCAGGGAAAGGTTTGGTGTGGGGGCAGAGTCTCAGGGAAGGGGGCAGCGTGGGATGGGAAGAGGTGGAGCCAGAGATGAAAGTAAGCCGGTACACCATGGTGGACTGGACCAGCTACCCCGGTGGTGATTTAAAGCTGCAGCGGGGAGCCACAGGCCCTTTAAAGCACCAGCGGAGCTCTGGCAGCGGGGCTTGGGCGGTGCTTTAAAGGGCCCGGGGCTCCTTGCAGTGGCCGGAGCTCCAGGCCCTTTAAATCCCTGCCTGAGACCGGCTGCCAGAGCCCCAGCAGCGGCAGGGCTCTGGCAGCACTTTAAAGGGCCTGGGGCTCCCCTCAGCGGCTGGAGCTCTGGGCCCTTTAAATCACCATGGGAGCCCTGCTGCCCTAGGGTAGCAGCAGCAGAGCCCCCATGGTGATTTAAAGGGCCCGGAGCTCCACAGCAGCCAGAGCCCCGGCCCTTTATTTCGCCCCGGAGCCCTGGTAGCACCAGGGCCTTTAAATATCAAAAGGCCATGCCTCTTCCGGTTGAGGCCACACCCCTGCTCAGGACTCCAGCGTACCTGTAAGTCCTTTACGTTACTTTCACTCCTGGGTGGAGCGAGAGTGGGGCCTTGGGAAAGGGTGAAGGGGGGGCAGGGCCTTGGGGCGGAGCACCCCCAGGGAAAAATAAAAGTTAGCACCTAGAGTTAAGGGCATCCAACACCTTACGGCAGATACTCAATCCATCACAAGACCAGGCAGTTTGTGAACAAACCTAGTACAAACGAATGAAAAGAAATAATTGCCATATATTTTGTTCATTTATTTTAACAACAGCATATTAATTGGAATAATTTAGCAGTACTTTTATAGATGCATAGATATTAAAGCCAGAAGCGACCCTTATTTACGACCATCTAGTCTGACCTCCTGCATAATGCAGATGTAAGCCGGTCGTGTCGGGGCTCGTCCTTCTCAGGCGCGGCGGGGAGCCAGGGCGCCTCCTGGCACGCTGCAGTCCGGGTAGGCTTAGCCCCTCCGCAGGTGTTGCGGGTAGTACCGGGTCTGCAACAAGGTAGAGCCCCAGCCCTCTAGCCGGGGTTGGGGCTCTCAAAGTAAATAAGCCCCAGCCCTTGGACAGGGCGGGCAGTAACAGTTCTAGCTCAGACCTCTAGCAAGGGCTGAGCAAACACAGTATCAGCCCAGGCCTTTGGCTCGGGCGGGGCAGTAGCAGTTCAAGCTCAGACCTCTAGCAGGGGCTGAGCAAACACAGTATCAGCCCGGGCCCTAACAATTCTAGTTAGCTCTGGCCCTCTGGATCAGGACAGAGCAGTGACAAAGTCAAAGGGGACCCAGCCCTTGGTTCGGGCGGGGCACCAAACACAAGTCTAGTTCGCTCTGGCCTTCTGAATCAGGACAGAGCAGTGGCAAAGTCCAAGGGGCCCAGCCCTTGGTTCGGGCAGGGCACCAAACACAAGTCTAGTTCGCTCTGGCCTTCTGGACCAGGGCAGAGCAGTGGCAAAGTCAACAGGGCCCAGCCCTTGGTTCGGGCAGGGCACCAAACACAAGTCTAGTTCGCTCTGGCCCTCTGGATCAGGGCAGAGCAGCGGCAATAGGCGGGAAGACGGGGAGTCTGCCACCCGGTTGCGGGTGGCAGGAGGAACGCAGGCCCTCCCACTCCACTGCGTTCCAGCCCGGGGCCCTAGCAGCGGTCAAGACCTGCTGCGGTCAGTGGGGATCCTGGTCGCAACACACTGACATGGGTTCAGGCTCTTCAGGAGCCAAACCAAGGTCGGCTATCCCCGGGCCACTTCCAACCTCCCCCTCTCTGGGTACCTGGTCCTTGCCAACGTCATCTGGGGGGTCCCAGACCATGGGCTCCTCCGGGTACCGGTCGTGGGGAAGCTCAGGCCACTCCTCGGGGTATCGGGCACACGGCAGGTCAGGCCGACGTTCCTCTGGGTACCGGGTCTGAGGCAAGTCCAGCCAGCGCTCCTCTGGGTAGTGGGCACGGGGCAGGTCCGGCCAGCATTCCTCTGGATAGTGGGCGCGGGGCAGGTCCGGCCAGCGCTCCTCTGGATAGTGGGCGCGGGGCAGGTCCGGCCAGTGCTCCTCTGGATAGTGGGCGCAGGGCAGGCTGGGCCCGGCAGGAGCCCAGGCACCAGCGTCTGTCCTCTCCGGCAGCCTGCTCCCAACTGAGTGCTGGGGCCAGGCTTTTACACTTCCTGTCCCGCCCCTTGACTTCCGGGGGGCGGAGACAGGCCATGCTGACTCCGCCCACTGAGGCACCTGCTCTGGCTCCTCCCTCTCAGGCGCAGCGGGGAGCCAGGGCACCTCCTTACAGCAAACCAGATAATTTTATCCAATAATTCCTGCATCAAATCCACAAGTTCTCCTTGAGCTTGAGCAGATCTTTGAGAATGCTATAGAAAGACTTTGTGTGATGAGAATCCCCTACTTCCCTTAGGAAGTTCTTTCAATGGTTAATTACCCTCACTGTTAAAAATTTGTGCTTTTTCCTAGTTTGAACTTGGTACTTAGAAAGTACAGTAATAGGCAGTATAGAACTACCTAGGGGAGCTAGACAAGTGGATACTTTATGATCATACTTCACAATATACCAATCTGTGTTTTGTGATATAGTTTGGAAAAATAATGACGTCTTAAGCCTGAATTTTTTCAGTGGCTGCATACCTTAATTTCCCATTAAAGTCAATAGAAGCTGCAAGTACTCAGCCCCTCTAGAATATCAGCCCTCAATACTGGTAATGAAATCTCTCAGGGAAGTGGGAAGAGAGATTGAAATGTTCTGTGTGACTTATAAGATATGTGGCTTATTGAGGTTCTACTGTATATATCCAAGCATTACAAAACTCCTAGGTATCAGTCATGTAAATACTTAGGTATGTAAATCGACACATAAGTGGCTCCATTGAGTTTAGAGAGTACACACGTGTGAGTCTTGCAGGATTGGGGCATCACAGCTGGAAGTTGGGCTGCTGACTCTCTTGAGTCCCTTTAAAAAGCCCAACATACTATTTTTTTTAAAGAAAAATATGGTCTTGTCTTTCTTGTTTGCTTTAAAGTCTAACTGAATTGAATTAGATTTTGTTTTTAGATCAAGTACTTATAAACTGCCAGTTTGATTTTCCCATAGTGTGTTTTTACCAAAATCAGTGCAGAAAACAGCATCTTAGGGAATCCAGTAATTGTTATGGATCCAACCCATGTGTTCTCAAAGCTCTGATTTTATCATGGAACTAAACATGTTAATGCTAAATAACATATTTGATCCTAAAGTTTATCACTAAACCCAGCGCCTTTAATGTAAATCAGTCTCCGTATTCTCGCTCCAATACCATTTTGTTTTACAATTGGATACTTTGAGCAAAATATTTATACTAGCTAATGAATCTGTAATGAAATCACTGTCTTAAATTATGCTGTTTTTCTTTCAAACGCTATGAATTAACTGAAAAGAAATAATTTACATGTGGCTATTAAATCAAGCTGTCTACCAGAATGTTCTCAGAAGCCAATATGTATATGTGAGAACCAATAATGTATCGGCTGAAAACAATATATTTCAACTCAAACCAATATGTGGGTGTTCTGGCTGAGCTGGTTTAATTGAAACTCGGAAACTGGTGCAGTTTTACTGAAAGCTGTGTAGGAAAAGAGCTGAAGCTCCAGAAAGTCCATCCTATTCTCTCTCAGGGTGAACCTACAAGTATTCTCAAATGCCGGGGCGGCTCTAGGTATTTTGCCGCCCCAAGCACGGCAGGCAGGCTGCCTTCAGCAGCTTGCCTGCGGGAGGTCCCCGGTCCCACAGATTTGGCGGCATGCCTGTGGGAGGTTCGCCGAAGCCGCAGGACCAGCTGACCCTCCGTAGGCATGCCACCGAAGGCAACTTGCCTGCCGCCCTCGCGGCGACCGGCAGAACACCCCCCGTGGCTTGCTGCCCCAGGCACGCACTTGGCGTGCTGGTGCCTGGAGCCGCCCCTGCTCAGTTGCATTGTAGCAAGTAACAACAAAGGCCAAGTTCCTCATAGGTATGTAGTCAATGGAAGTTAGGAGCCTAAACACCTTTGATGATCTGGGCCAAAGTGTGGAACACTTTCGGTTATTAGAAGGTTGGCTGGGGGCTAAATTCATGGAGGTTAAGTCCATTAATGGCTATTAGCCAGGATGGGTAAGGAATGGTGTCCCTAGCCTCTTTTTGTCAGAGGATGGAGATGGATGGCAGGAGAGAGAAGACTTGATGATTACCTGTTAGGTTCACTCCCCCTGGGGCACCTGGCACTGGCCACTGTCAGCAGACAGGATACTGGGCTGTATGGACCTTTGGTCTGACCCAGTATGGCCGTTCTTATGTCCTTTGATTTCTTTAATAGTTAAAACAAGTGCCAACATACAATGACCCTTCTTGGTCTGAACAGTCTTATGGGATGTATAGGCTCTGTGAATCACATATGTATTAAAGATGAGGGGATCTGCTGACTGCCCCCTTGAGCTCCTGGCAAGCTGCCAGTGATGACCTAGGCTGGGCACCCCTGAATTACTGAATGTTCATTAAACATCCATCATTAAAAGACAGATTATCTTTATTTCAACGTATGTGCCAGCTTTATTAGAACATGTACTACACTCCTTATGTCAGTCTGTCAGTCTGAACTAGTACGGTGTATTTCACTCATTGCTTTCCCCCAATACGAAAAAATGAAATTTAAACTTTCCCATTAATGGATATTCCATGCTCCTTCGAACCGGTACATTGCAACTTGCACTAGTTTGTGACTCCTCCTGGATTTAAGACCTGTAATCAGTTTCTTCCCGAAAGTGGTATTAATTTAATCTGTTATTGAATTTTGTCCTCGTTTTGGATATCGGGCATATTGCTCTGACACCCACACACTTTGGGTATACGTGACAGAAGGAGGCATCAGGGTCTGTGGAACAGGAGATAAAAAAGAGTGACGACTTGCAGGGACAGCAGAAGAATGTGCTGCTTTAATCCCATTAAGGAACGCTTGCACAGCTTGCCGTCACCATGTATTTTAAAAATTAGTTTGCAATAATAAGACATCTCTGTTTTTGATTCCTTTGTACCACTGTCTAGCACATGTTCTGGTTTGTTGCTAATAACTCGGAGGATTGTGTACAAGACAGAGCAGAGGTGTGAGTGATAGTTTATTTCAATTTGAGTAGGATGAGTTATGGCATAGATGATAGCAGTAGTTTTTTAATTAAAGGAAAAACGTGCTGGGCTTTCTTTCAGAGTGGTGGGCAAGAGCTTTGGAGACATAGACCCCATTATGCTTTATTGAGTTTGTGTCTATAATCCCCATTTTCCTGTTCATCAAGCAGTTCCTCATATACAGGGAGAGCTCCATTGCTGGGGTTCTTTGGTTTTAGCATGAACCTTATTGTTTTTGTTATAACACATCCAAATACCCGTCAGACAGTTTAAAGAAACAATTCACTGTCTTCCTATATAATCACAACAAAAATTGTTTAAAAGTTGCTGCTCAATGGGGCAAGCTATGCGGTGGATTAATGTACTGATAGTTAACCTGATGGATGGTTTCATCTTTAATTGCTATTGGAAATTAGGAGTGAGATTTTGAAAGGCACAAATGAAAGCAAGGTGCTCACCTCCCACTGACTTTCACTGCCCAGTGTGCTTTGAAAAATTCTCTAGAATATGGTCCAAACCACATTCTAATTGGCTGGTTGGGCCTTTTGTAAGCCACACATTAAAATGTTTTTCAGTGATGAAATCTCAGCTTTCTGCCATTCAGAGTCAGTTAAAGACTCCCTACACCCATTTAAGTGAGTGGGGGAGGAAAAGTCAATGGGGAAAAAGGCGAAGAGAGACAGTATGTGTGTGGAGGGATTGAAGGGGGCCAAGGAAAGCAGTTGGGACTGAAAAAAGGAAGGGGCTGGAGGAGAAAAACTAAGATTTAGACTCTCTTCTCCCCACAAAGAACTTGCCATTTCAGAAGCAGCTTAGAGCTATCCAGCCACTTACCATCTCTGCAGTTGCTGTCTTAGCTGTTCCTACAACAGCATTCACCCTGGGATTCAAGGATCAAACTCACTTTCTAGCAGAAAAGCTCAGTGGGAATTGTTTGATAGTCTCAATTTCATTTTTACAAATGAAAATAGGTCAAAAGTGGCTGTTAGGCCACAAGCCACTGCTAGAGGAATAGTGGGGATACTGAAGGGGCAGAAAGGGTTCAGTAGTCCAGAAAAGAGGGATGGTTTGAAAACAGTGTTTCTGAATGCATTAGACCAGGGGTGGGCAAACTACGGCCCGCAAGCCACGTCCAGCCCATCAGAAGTTTTAATCCAACCCTCGAGCTCCTGCCAGGGAGCAGGGTCGGGGGCTTGCCCCGCTCCAGGGCTCCAGCCAGGGAGGAGGGTCAGGGGCTTTCCGCACGGCTCCCAGAAGTAGTGGCATATCTCCTCTCCAGCTCCTACACGTATGTGCAGCCAGGGGGCTCTGCATGCTTCTCCCGCCCCAAGCGCTGTCCCCAACACCTCCCATTGGCCAGGAACCACGGCCAGTGGGAGCTGCAGGGGCAGCGCCTGCAGATGGGGCCACACAAAGAGCCGCCTGGCCAGCACCACGCCTCCACGTAAAAGCCAGAGAGGGGACATGCCATTGCTTCCAGGAGCTTCTTGAGGTAAGCGCCATCCAGAGCCTGCACCCCTGAGCCCTTCCTGTACCCCAATCCCCTGCCCCATCTCTGATCCTCCTTCTGCCCTCCAAACCACTCAGTCCCATCCCGGAACACCCTCCTGCACCCCAAACCCCTCATCCCCAGCCCCAACCCAGAGCCTGCACCCCCAGACAGAGCCCTCAACCCGTCCTGCCCCCTAGCCCCCTGCCCCAGCCCAAAGCACCCTCCTGCACCTCAAACCCTGCACCCTCAGCCAGAGCCCTCAACCTCCCCCTGCACCCCCAGCCCTGATCCCCCTCTCGCCCTCCAAACCCCTCGGTCTCACCCTGGAACACCCTCCTGCACCCCAAATCCCTCATTCCCAGCCACACCCCAGAGCCCGCTCCCTCAGCCAGAGCCCTCTGCCTCCCTCCACACCCCAACCCCCAATTTCATGAGCATTCATGGCCCACCGTACATTTCTATACCCAGATGTGGCCTTCAGGCCAAAAAGTTTGCCCACCTCTGCAATAGACAGTAGATGGGGAAGATGTTTTCCCTTCCTTTTTTGCTTACTCTTCATCCAGAAACTGTTTTTTCCTAGAGGAAGGATACATTGTATACATTCCCACAAAATTTTTTTGAAAGGCTTGTACAAAAAATGAAATGTAAAATTAAGGGGCTGCACTCCAATAGCAATGAGTCCTACCTGGTAGGGGATCAGTAGGTCATTACTTTGCTTTTTCGTTGGTTGTGCACCAGGGGCACTTGAAGGGTTAATACCGTAGGTCTCACTCCGCCAGAAGTACAACTGGCTAGAGTTCTCACTTTGAGTTGCTACTAGTAAAGCACTTGTGCTTACGATTATATTAGTCTGTATCACCAAACTGTCACACAATTTGGTACAGTTGGCAGTCTGTTGAGAAGAGCACTGGATTTGAAACACATGGTGTGCTGAGTGCAGGGCCGGCGCTTCCCTTAGGCCACCCTAGGCAGTCACCTAAGGCGCCAGGATTCGCAGGGCAGCATTTTGTGCGCTCCCCTCAGGGTGGACAGGAGCTTCTGGTTCCACTCCCGTCACGCCGCCGAAGAAGGACCTTCTGCTGACGTACCGTGGAAAACAACAGCAGGCAATTGAGCAGCTCAATGACTGCCGCTGTCAGCTGCGGCATTTCGGCGGAGGGTCTTTCTTCGGCAGCGCGATGGGAGTGGAACCAGAAACTCCTGCGCTCCCCGTAGGGAGCGCACAAAATGCCGTCCCCCAAATTCTGCCTAGGGCGCCAGAAACTCTAGCACCGCTCCTGGCTGAGTGGAGGTCACAATGAAGGTGCATTGGCAGAACATATACAGTGACTATCTGCCCCGTCCTTGACTTTGGCCGGTGCTACTAGACTTCAGGAGCACCAACTTAACACACAGCATTTTAAAAAATTGAAAGATAAAAGTTACCTCTTAAAAAAACAAACTAGAAGCAAATAACTGACATTTAATAGCAGCTGCATGAACCATTCATACCCTGTCTTGTATGTAGAGCACCAGATCCTGAAACCCTTACTTAGTTTATACTGAGCCCTTACTAAGGTGTTTGCATAAGCAAAGGCTGAATAAAATCTGACTCTAATGAATATTGAAGAAATGGAAATAGTATTTGGTTCAAACTCAGTAATAAACAGAGCAGTAAACAATTGCCTCACATGGCTGTTACAGCAAATATAAATTCTAAATAATATTGTTAGTCAGTTCCATAACCTCACCAAACAATGTCTCAAGTGCCTCTCTTCTTTTATATTTTCTCAGTAATTTGGTAATATGATCATACGGTTATGATAAAAACAGGCTAGCTTTTATACATTTGCCTGTAATTAGAAGTTGTAAGGGAATGTCAGTTTACCACTAATCATAATTAAAGGAGGACATATCCATTTTCTAGAATGACATTTTGGTAATTAAATCTACCCTGAAAAGGTTTGCTTATCTTCTCCAAAATGATTCATTTGTTTTTGTTTCTAAATTGCACACTGCACAGGCTAAACCCTTATTCTGAGTGCTCTGGGCTTTGTGCCGGTACTGTTGACTGAGAAGGTTAGCATAAGTATTCTCTTCTGCCTGCAGGTAATGTTTATTGACAAAATGACAGTTTTAAAATGGGGCCAGATCATCAGCTGGTGTAAATGGTATAGCTCCATTTAAGTCAACAGAGCTACATCAGTTTACACAAGCTAAGGATGTGGCCCATAAATCGCAATGAACAATGAAACAAGTAGCCTCCCCAGGAACTAGAAGGCAGCCTTCAAACAAGCAGCCTGCCAGTCCTGAGTGAGGAGAGGCATTTGGAAGGTGAGAGAGGGGTGGGGTCCATTGCAGGTGTACAGGAGGGTGATATGAACTGGCCAAAAGAAGGGTCCTAAAGGAAATGGAGCTTTTTTCTAACCTTCCACCCATCTCTTAACCCCTGCTGGGCCACCATAAGAACATGCTATGCGGAAGTGAAAAGTGTCTGAGTCAGCCATGACAGGGATACAACGAAGTGGAGTTCCTAATTATACAGCTTCCAACAGGTATTTGAATTACTATGCAGGTTAAACAAAGTCTCAGATGTAAGCCAGAATGTGGCTCAACACCTATTTGAAATTGAATTTCTGCTTAGCTCTAGCTGACCTAAGGGAATCCCTGGAGCATGAAAGATCTGATCAGAGCAGCTGGCCAACCTGTGACCCACTTCCTTGTGGAATATCATGAAAAGTAGCAAGCCCAGGGCCGCCCGGGTGGGGGAGGGGCAAGTGGGGCAATTTGCCCCAGGCCCCAGAGGGGCCCCCACGAGAATGTCAGAGGCTCCTCCCCCGCCTCCCCCCAGTCCCTGGCACCTCAGCGCGCCATGTCCAGGAGCGGCCCTGGACAGCACTGAAGTGGCGTCGCTCCAGCGGGGCCTGAGTGCCTCCCACTCAGAGCCACGTGGAAGGAGGCGGGACTGCAAGCTGCAGCCAAGCAGCGGGAGCTCAGGTCCCGCCAGAGACACACCGCTGCAGCGCTGTCCAGGGTCGCTCCTGGATGCGGTGCTGAGGCTCCAGGAGAGTGGGGAGGCGGGGGTAAGAGGCATGGTAAGGGGTCGGGGGGATTGGATAAGGGGCAGGAGTTCTGGGGACAGTCAGGGCACAAGGAGGGGACAGAGGTTCTGGGGGGGGCAGTCAGGGGACGGGGAATGGGGGGTTGGATTGTGGGCATTCCAGGGGTCTGTCAGGACTCAGAGAGGGGGAGAATAGGGGTCGAGGCAGTCAGGGGACAGGGAGCAGGGGTGGTTCATGAGGAGTGGGGTCCCAGGGTGGTGGTTGGGGGAGTCTCAGTGTTACCTGTGGTTCTTTCAACCCAAAACTCTTGGTAACTTTTACTCTATGCGAGGAGGTGTCAGGAAATAAATCAGGGGAGACACAGCCATCCGACCGATAGATGGCTGGCACAAACAGGACAACACGAGTACTTTCACTTAAAGCTAAACTTTACTTAATCTCAGGCACTTACACATGTCTGCAACAAGTTAGTAAAACACCTCCAACCCTTGATAATTACCAAAGCTGAGTGTGGCTTTCGAGTGATACAGCGGCAGCTCATCTGCCGCTGGGGAAAAGAAGATGCATCCAGCGGGAGAGCCAGTCCCGAAACGAGTCCCACTTATCTCAAGCTTTTCCCCCTTATTTATACATTAGTAATTAAAGAAACCTTGTTAAGTAAGCAGTTTCAGGCAAGAGGTTCCTTCTGCTTATTGATTAACCAGGTGTGGGTTTTTCCAGAACTTGCAGCCTTGAGACCTCAATAGACATTCCTGGGGCATGTATTAGCAATTCCAACCCAATTCTTATCAGGAAGGACTGGGGTCAAGCTGCCCTTTCAGTGGCACCCTAAATCCCCCTCCCATCCTGCCTTGGTCAAGCTGAGACTTGCTTTTAACAGCTTGCTGACTAGACTGTCTTTAACAATAAGCCATAGTGGTTTCAGGCACTTTACTGGTTTGCCAAAGTCTCCCCGTACATCGGGAGGCGGTCAGGGGACAAGTTGCAGGATGGGTCAGGGATTCTGAGGGGGGTAGTCGGGGGGCAGGAAGTGGGTGGGGGTCAGATTCAGTGGTTCTCAAACTTTTGTACTGGTGACCCCTTTCACATAGCAAACCTCTGAGTGCGAGTCCCCCCCTTATAAATTAAAAACACTTTCTTTATATATTTAACACTATTATAAATGCTGAGGGGAAAGCAGGGTTTGAGGTGGAGGCTGACCTAAATGAACCCAAAGTTATGGAGACAGATATGAGTCAAGGAAGCCAGCAGAGTATCGGAAACCTGGAAAAAATCTCTGACTGGATGGGCTCAGGTGTTTGGTCACAAGCTGAGGTCGTTCAAAAGTTTTGGATTTTTTTTAAGCAGAATTTTTTTATTGTTTCTTTAAACAATCAAACACAGTAAGTAGCAAATATTTGGCCACACACTTCTGAAACCCCAAACCATGTTCAGGTTTTGACAGACTCTTCAATTAAAAAAACCACAACAAATTTTGAAGGAAAGCAGACATTGTCTGTGATTTTTTCTGCTTTTTAAAAAACCCTAGTTTTTGATCCAAAAAAATGTTTTGATCGAAAATATTTATCTAACCCTTTTAATGAGCTTTAGTGCCTTTTAGCACTAGCTGATGCTGAGAACCAGTGATACTTTGTAAAGGTGACTTGAAAAGAAGTTTTCTCAAATCCGAGTTTGTGCCGAGATGCGGAAGGTTTTTAAATGTTTATTTTCCCCAGGGTGGCCCGGTGGGAGGGGGAGGGAGGCAAGTGGGGCAATTTGCTCCAGGTCCCACAGGGGTCCCCATGAGAATATAGTATTTTACAGTATTGCAACTTTTTTTTATGGAAGGGGTCCCTGAAATTTCTTTGCCCCAGGCCCCCTGAATCTTCTGGGCGACCCTGAGCAAGCCTATTGGGGGTTGGGGTCAGGGAACTTATCAGGGATTGGACAGAAGGAGTTGGATACTGATGATCTATTTGGGATTCAAGAGAGCCTCTTCGGGTTCATATGGCAGGTTGGGGAGAGGGACTCGGGGACTGAGGGAAGAACTGACTGGCTGGGAAGAATAGAGTGGTGGAAAATGGAAATCTCTAAATATTTGGAGAAGTATCTGAACTGTGGGGAACTGCCGTATTCCTCCAAACATATGGGGGTTCACCCAGCGCTATTTTCAATAATCTGAGGATATTACAGTATGTTGTTCTGATCCATTATTAAATGTCTTTGATATCACTCATGTCAGACTGACGTAGTAGGAGACTTAAGTTCATGCTTTGCAAAACCTTTTTCAAGATTTTTATTCTATTATCAGCTGCCAAAATAGTACCCTCTGACTGTACACTGATAAGATTTGTACCCAGAGAGTATATTTAGAATATTGCCTTGGTAATACTATCTTGTCTCAAGGCTTTTATATGATACTTCCTGTTCATCTCAATTTCTTTGATAACCGTACTTGGTAATAATGCCGCCTTCTTGGGGAGCTAGGAGGTTGGCTGTTCCCCCGCAATGCAGCAGGGAGCGCTCTGGTTCCATATACCTAGAACTTCTGATGTTTGAGAATTATTAATTTCATTTGAGGGGGTTATTTTTAACAATTTTTGAGTTTTATGTAGATGTCCATAATGAGGGCTGGGGGAATTGGGGGCTTTCTCTTTGTGTATAGCATAATGAGTAATACATAATATGTATTACTCATTGCTTTGGTATATACTGTAATGAATAAACTTTTTATAGTGGTTCCTAGTTTGCTTTAACATAGTCCTGTTTTTTTTTAGTGTAGCACTATGTTAAAGCATGCTAGGGAACCTTTAGTGCGCACCAGCAGGGACGAATTAATGTGCACATAGTAGCCTGCTTTAGAAATCACATCCCCATAATCTGCATTACTGCTCCATGTAGACAAACCGTTAGATTAGAGTTATCATACGTCTGGGTTTTCCTGGACATTGCCTCTTTTTTGATTCTCCGCCCTCTGTCTGGGTGGATTTTTCAAATAAGAGGCAACATCAGGGTTTTTTGTGGAGCGGATGTTGCAGCTCAGAAAGAGTCCCAATTGGTCCCTCCCCTGCATCCACATCTGATTGGTCCCTCACAGCTGCAGGATCCTGCCCACCCAAGCCCTGGCTTCCAGCCCTGGGGAGAGGGAGAGCCCCGCAGGGAGGTGCTGACAGAGAAGCTGTTGCTGCATCCCAGGTCTGCACCAGTTGCCCTGCCACCATGACAGGGAGCGACACTGCCCCCCTACTTCAAGAGTGAGTCCCCAGGTACCTCCTCTAGCACTTCCCAGGTACTCCTCCCAGTATAGTCACACCCCTCAGCACCTCCCAAATACCCCCAGTACACACACAAACCTCCAGCATCTGCCAAATTCCCCTTCAAACACCCCCCAAATATCTCCCAGTACACACAAACCCCTCCAGCACCCCTCAACTGTACTCCCCTCCAGCTCCCCCTTGCCCCTGCCAGCAGTATCATCTTTTGGGGGAACCTGAAACATGGTAATCCTACTTAGATACAAGTAACCCTTTCCGGTGTTTTCCTGGTGTTTATTGGATAAATACCTATTTCTTTTCTTTTTTGTATTGTGGGTATTTTATGAATGTTCATCAGTTAAAACAAAAAATCAGAAGCCCTCCGTGCACCCTACACCCTGACCCATACGGTATCCTGCTTTTGTTTTGGGTGTTTGCCATTGTGAAAGTAGAATGAATTATATAGTAAGAATAGAAAGGATTAAAGAAATGTTGTCTGTACCTTTAAACAAAGTTGTTGGAATGTTGCAACCAGGTGTCAGGAATACAGACATTAACATAGAACAATTGCACCGTTTAAGGGCAATTGGTGAAGTATTAGCCTTAAATCGATAACAGTTAGTAAGGAAATAGAATATGCATGCTGTGCCCCAGGTGAATTTTCCTGTTTTGCTTTCTTTGTCCCTTTGTCTAATTCCCGCTCTTTTATCTGTATAAATAAGACTGTTTGGGCCTTGCATGGCCACTCACATATTCTGAATGTTATTGGCGGAGCGCTGCGCTAATAAACAGAGTGGTCTGACAAATTGTGAGTCCTGATTCTAACTTTGACACCAGAAACTCGTGATTGCTCCATCATAGAGTCCTGGCCAGAGTAGGTTTTCTTAAGTATGTCTGCACTGCAGTTAGACACCCACAGCTGGCCAATGCCAGCTGACTCAGCTCCCGGGACTCGGGATAAAGGGCTGTTTAATTGTGGAGCAGATGTTTGGGCTCGGGCTGCAGCCCAAGCTCTGGGAACGTCCCACCACAAAGGGTCCTAGAGCCCAGACTCCAGCCTGATCCTGAATGTCTACACCACAGTTAAACTGCCCCTTAGCCCAAACACTGCAAGCCTGAGTCAGCTAGCACGGGCCAGCTGCAGGTTTTTAACTGCAGTGTAGTCATTGAGCCAGGAATCCCTGAACAGAAGCAGAGAGCATTAGCATGCCCTTGCACCCAGCCACTGTGTTGAACTGCTGTGGCGCTGTGTCTTTTCACATTAATTCGGTGCTGTTGGTGTTTTTGTTTTAACCAGGTAACGATGATTCAGACATAGAGATCCAAGAGGACGAGGGATCTGATAGTGAAGAAGAAGACAGGCAGCTAATAAAGCAGCGCACGGCCATGGAGATCCTGATGCAAGGTATCCTCACTTCCCCTTAATTCCCCCTCTTTGATGGGACATACTAGAAGTGCTCTTCCTGACTGCTCAGTGCAGGGTTTGGATACATTTTTTCATGGGACACTTTGGGTATAAGATCCTGTTAGGGTTCATGAGCTTGCACAGTTCTCTTGAGCTGACAGGGATACTGTAGTGCTTCAGAGAAGAGGAGTCTTTTCAAGGGAGCCAAGGCAGGGGAAATTTTACTGGAAAGATCAATGTGTTTTTACCTTGTCTGGATTCAGAAATAGCTTTGGAAATAGCCGTAGGCCTGTGGTCCCAATGCCTGACTGGGGAGCTCCTCCTTTCCTTTCGCGGTAGACGTAGAGTGAACTCACACATTCCCTACACCAGTGGTTCTCAAACTATGGGTCAGGACCCCATTTTAATGAGGTCGCCAGGGCTGGCTTTTAGGCTTTCTGGGACCGAGGGCTAAAGCCAAAGCCCGAGGGCTTCAGCCCTGGGCAGCAGGGCTCAGGTTACAGGCCCTCTGCTTGGGGCTGAAGCCCTTTGGCTCACCCCCTACCCCAGTGTAGAGGGGCTTGGGCAGACTCAGGCTTCAGTCCCCCCCTCCTGGGGTCTTGTAGTATATTTTGTTGGCGGAAGGAGGTCATGGTGCAATGAAGTTTGAGAACCCCTGCCCTACACTAACCTCCTGAGGTGCTGCTTCAAAACTTGGCCTTTCGTTATATTCACAATGCCACCCAAACTGCACTAGTAATGGGCTCAAGAAACCTGAACTGTTTCCCGTATGGAAGGACTGGTTGGCTCACATGATTGTAATAATGTATGAGTTGAAAAATTTAACCTCTAGGATACTAGTTCCAGCACAACCCTGACCAGCAGTGACTCAGAGGAGTTACCATCAAATGGCTGCTTTGGTGGCTTGTGTGAAGTGAGCTGATGCTCTCGGTTCAGTTCCTACATTAAAAATAAAAAGCACCTAATTGTCACCTTGGGGCAGTTTCAGCAGAGGCCAAGTATTTAAAAGGGCCAGAGACAATTAATTATCTCTTTACCCGCATCAGTGGACCTCTGGGCCAGGGACAAAGGAGCCATGTGGGGAAGCTCATACAGCTGCTGCTCCTGCTGGAATCTGTTTTTTGGAAAAACTGGCAAGTCTTCACCTAATTCTGTTCTCATCTACTGCAGCATAACTCTGTTAATTTTCCTAGAGTTATTTTGGATTTAGGGTGGTATATGTGCAAGCAGAGCCAGACCCTGGATCTCGGCCAGGCACATTTCAAACATTTTTATCCCAAACTGTTTGCCATGATTTTCATTCTAAATAAAAGTACTTTCACTCTCTCGAAAACCACCGGAAACACCAATATTCACAAATAATGTTTACATGAGAATTTATCAGAAAAGACCCAGCGTGCATCTTCATGGTTTTGGTGCTACGGGAATGGTTAGCCCTGAACTATATATGAGCTCATTCTTGGTCACTGCTCCAATATACAGCTAAATACTGCACTTACTTCCATCTTTGCTGATTGCCTTTGCTGATTTCCAATTGTTAACAATGAGACAAAACAAAGCACAAGGTAGCTGGCTATAGTCAAATGGTTGGCCATTAACAGCAGCTTCGGGAGCAAGAAACAGCATCTAAAAGCAATGGATTTTGCTGTGAGTAGGGTTTTTCTAGGAAAAGCTTTGCTGCTGCAAATAACTATGGCTGCAGACTTGTTATTAATACAAGTATTATTTGTTATGCTTCATGTAGGCAATTCCCAATCTCCTGATAGATCTTCACTGCCAGAGTGCGTAGATCAGTTGCCACAGTTTCATAGTTACTGTGCCTCCATACTTAATAGACTTCTACTGGTACATAATCCACCTCTGAACTTTCTGATAATTTATCTGATCTCTCTGTTTGCTGAAGCCAGAGTGGCCATCCCCCTCAGCCTGCACCCTCTCCTTACCTTCCTGTACCTCGCATTTCTTTCTTCACTGCTCTGTCCTCTGCTTGTCTGCACAGCAACATTGCACCATCTCTTGCTATGTCACATGGCACCAGGAGGCAAATTATCTGTAACTAAGGACATTGCTTGTAATTGCCCTAAAACATCAAGGGATGTACTCAGATTTCACAAGGAGTAGTATCTTACTTCATGAGTATACCTATCATTTTCATTTTCTCTGTTGTTTACCCCCTGACAGGCTGAATAGCGAAGTGACAAATGTGAAGCCTGTTCATATCTAATCAGATGATTAGATGGCACAGTGATTACATGTAGTGCACTGATCTGTCACTTCATTTCTGGAGACTAAGGTTCCAACCTGAATTTTCAGTCATAAGTGAAATAAGTTCAGAGTCTAGTCAAGCTTCCAGTGTAACCTTGGCTCATGTAATAAAACCGTTACCGAATGTGGCACATGTTGATGGTTTGTGCTCAGGAATAGCCCAGTAATGAGAATGCTACAGATTCAAACAGAGATGGTCTGTGTTTACAGGGCTACATGAGAAAGCCTGACTGCATTAAGTCAACCATTATTAAGTGCTGTCAGTTCTCTCAGCAACTTTATCCAGGGTGCTAATGAAGCCGTTATCCAGATGGCTTGGGGAGCATGCCCAAAATTCAGTAGCTCTTGCTCTCTATTCTAGGAATTGAAGAGCTCCCAACTATAGAAATATCACCTCTGTGTTTATATTTGGGGATGAGGTTTGACAGTCTAGGCTACAGCAACCCAAGACTGGTTTGGTTTTGGTGTGGGAGGATGGTCTTTATTAATGCAAAGTCAAAGAATAAGAAATCTAGATTTCCTAAAGCATATTAACATTCCAGCAGCTGCGTGTGGGATTGCTGTGATAATGGTGTGTTGACTGACAAGCTAACAAGTGTATTTGGAGAAAATCTATTCTTGTGAAAAGCTACATTGTTTAACACAGTCCTGGCAAGGATGAGTAAGGAAACGTTGCAGAAGAGAAAAGCTTTTTATTCAGAAAGCAAAATGCATCTTACAGGAGCATGTGGAACTAAGTATGTAACAATCAAACCCAAGAGATATATTCTGGCTGGCAGTGCATCCGGGGGTCAGAGAGCCTGGTCCCCATGCCCGTGTACGTCCACTGTCTGACTTGCTGGTAACAGCTCTGCATACGTGTGGCTGCACTGCACGGATCATTCCTAATCTCATTACCAATGGATTTCTCAAAGGAACTGCACATTGAGCTGCATGTAACCAAAGTATGCTGCACTTTGACACTGCTTTTGTGGCATGTGTGAGCACCTTTTTGAAAGGTGGGAAAATGGCATTTCCACCCTAGCCCAGATTTGTACTTAAATTTGCGCTTAAGAAGATGGTGCACGAAAGGCTCTAATCCAGAGCCCAGCAGCTGACTTGAACCAGGCACTGGGCAGAGGTGCAGGGGAAGAATCCTCTCCTTCACTAGGCAGGCTGCAGAATGATTACAGAGCTGCTCTGTGGAGGCTACTCTAGCCGAACTCCTGCAATAGCTTTCATGGGCACTTTTGCCATGCTTTGAGGAGGATCTGCATAGAAGCAGATCCTTAGTGCCCATCCTGCCCATGCCCTGCCCCTACACAGAGAGACCCTGCAAAACCGAAATACCTCACTTGGGACCCCTCAGAATCCTTCCTTGCAGCACAAGACCTGCAGAGTAGCGGGGGAGTGGACTGGCAGTGAAATGGACAGACGGTTCTCTGGAAATCATTCCTCCAAATTCCTGCTTTCACTCCCATTTTCTCCAGCTTGCAATGTGTTCAGACCTCAGCTGCTAAATTTCTAGCATGCTCCCTTCTCTCCAGCCTCACTGAGGTGTGAAGAAAGTACAGATGGGCCATTAAGCTGGTGGGGGAAATTCAATAAGGAATGGACAACAGTTGTCTGTTCCTTATTTAGGTTCTCACAGGTTTCCATGGATTTTCTCCTGCTTTTCAAAACATGAAAAAAATCTTATTTTGAGGTGTTTAATAATAATCCAGTTCTTACTGACTCTCTGGGTCTTAAAGAAAAACACAGCTGTGAAACCAAAACTAAGACTTAACAAGGGAGAATCTGGAAGTGCATGTACATTAGAAAGGCATCAGGATCAAAGATTTCTCGTAGTATAGCTGCACTGTACAGTGACCATTTTTCCCGGTAGGGTGAAATTCACTCCTGTGCAGAAGGTCAGCACAAGACCCTGTGCATCACATAAGAGCTTCCATGCTGGGTCACACCATGGTCCATCTTGCCCAATATCCTGTCTCTGACAGTGGGCTGTACCAGAGCTTCAGGGGGAATATATAGAACATGGCAGTATGGAGTGATCCACCCCTCTTCCACTCGTGACATCTGGTAATCAAGGGTTTAAGCTTTAGGCTATCTCCAAACATAGAGTTGCATAATCTGACCATCTTGGCTAATAGCGATTAATGGACCTATCCTCTATGAATTTATCCAATTCTCTTTTGAACCCATTTGCGATTTTGGCCATCATAACATCCTGAGGCAATGAGTTCTAAAGGTGAGTTGTGCGCTGTGTGAAAAAGTACTTCTTGTTTGCATTAAACCTGCAGCCTGTTAATTTCATTGGGTGACCCTTGTTTTTGGTATTGTGTGAAAGGGTAAGTAATACTTCTCTATTCCCTTTTTTCCACACCATTCATGATTTTATAGACCCCTTAGGCATCTCTTTTCTAAAATGAACAGTCCCAATCTTTTTAATCTCGCCTCATTTGAAAGCCATTCCATACCCTTTATCATCTTTGTTGCCCTTCTCTGAACCTGTTCCAGTTCTATTACATCCTTTTTTAGATGGAGCAAATAGAACTGGACACAGTATTCAAGCTGTGAGCGCATGAGGGATTTATATAGTAGCATTATGATATTTTCTGTCTTATTTTCTATCCTTTTCCTAATAATTCCTAACATATTGTTAGCCTTTTTGACCACTGCAGCACATTGAGCAGACATTTTTAGAGAACTATCCCTGGAGACTCCAAGATCTCTTTCTTGGGTGGTAGCAGCTCATTTAGAACTCACCACTGTACATGTATAGTTGGAATTATTTTTTCCAATGTCCATTACTTTGCACTTACCAACATTGAATTTCATCTGCCATTTTTCTTGCCCAGTCACCCAGTTTTGTGAGATCCCTCTGTAATTCCTTGAAGTCTACTTTGGACTTAAATCCCATATAAAATGCTAGGGCCCGGTCCTGCAACCTGGCTCTATGTGAGCAGACCCCCTTTTACCTGCACAGAGCTTATTACAGGATGGCATCTTCCTTCTTAATGTTTCCAAGCCATCCTCACAGGATTGGTGTGCACAGAAACTCCCAAGAAATATTGGAGTAAAACTTCCTTCCTGTTGTAAGAAAATGCATTGGAGCCCTCTAGAAAACCAGAGGAGAGTGTCTCCTTCATGGTCCTGCCATCCTTGGGTTTCAGAGTACTACACAACTCTGAAGGATTTGTCAAGGGTTTTTTCATTAGACACTATTGTTTAGTGGATAAAGCACTTGGCCGGGATTCAGGAGACCTGTGTTCTATTCCTTTCTCTGCCATTCTGCCACATGATTTGGGCAAGTAACAGCTCTCTGCCTCAGTTTCCCTATGTGTAAAATGGGTATAAAGATATTGACCTTTGTAAAGTGCTTTGAGATCTACTGAGGAAAAGTGCTGGATAGCTCAGTGGTTTGAGCATTGGCCTGCTGAACCCAGGGTTGTGAATTCAATCCTTGAGGGGGCCGTTTAGTGATCTGAGGCAAAAAATCTGTCTAGGGATTGGTCCTGTTTGGAGCAGGGGGTTGGACTAGATGACCTCCTGAGTTCCCTTCCAACCCTGATATTCTATGATTCTATGAGAGTTAAGCATTATTATTATTTTGCACCTACTTTCACAAATCTAATACTGAGAGACTATTTGTGTGCTTTTGGAATGCTAATGACTGTGGCATCTGGGACCTGATCATGAAAGGTACTGAGCACTTGTACCAGCACTTGTACCTCCAGTTGAAGTTGACAGGATTTTCAAGTGCTCAACACCTCTCAGATTCAGACCCTTGGAACTGAATGTACTTTGACAAATGCACCAGAGGGCAGACCTGCCGCCCTGTCATGGGGTGAAGTGGGCAAACAGCCTAGTTAGACACAGAACAGCACCTGTCACTTGGACTCTGCTGAGCCTTCATATGGCTTTTTTTTTTTTTTGCATGTCCTTTCCCTGGAGGGGATGATAGTTATTGTTTTTATAACCGTGGAACATAAGTGTTGGACCCAAAATTCATAAAGAGCTCCATGGAGTCTTTCCAGTCAGTTGCCTCGGTAAATGCACCTTCAGGCTTTTGTTTTAAATGGTAGTATTTGCCCAAGAGACCAGAAGGGCTCCTTAAACATTTCATTAGGCAGTTTGTTAAAATCCACAATATGGAGCCAATGGACTCTGTTCCAGCTGATCTCATATTTACATATTCATCACATTATTTACCAAACACTAGGAAAGCTCCTTCATGCAACTGTACCTAAAAGATATTTGTACACAGTGCATAGAAAACACAGAGAAATGTGCAGTTAATCACAACAGCCTAGTTCTTTTAATGGGGCATCTCTCCCAAGTATTAGAGACACCAGGGTTAGACACTTAGTCTGGGATTTCAAAGGACATTAAGGGAGTTAGGTGTTCAACTGCTCTGACAGTCAATGGGATTTGGTCACCTACCTTCAGCTCCTTTGCAGATCACAGCCTAATTCCTTGCCAAGTCTTTAAAATCAGAAGTGGTTTTGAACTCTAGAAATACAACCCAACCATCTGACCCTGGTAGTGTAGAATAGGCCCTGATTTAAAAAGCCTATTACAGTGAGTCTTTCACTGATTGCTGTAGGCTTTAGATTATGTTCCTGTGCTAAAACTATAGAGGAAGGGCCAAGAGCCTGCCCGAAGTATAGAAGGTATTCTATACATGGCAGACAGAACCGCTCTAGCTATTTCATAGTGGATGAAGCACAGGATAGCTCTGTCCCTGTCACACCAGTTTTCAGAGCAACCTACAGCAGGAATTTACTGAATTGGTATTGACCTCCATGACTTTTTCACGCTAAGTCGCTCCCTAATGAACATCTTCAAGTGCAGTTTTACTCTGAAAAATGACTCTGGGAATGGGTGACAGGGGATGGATCACTTGATGATTACCTGTTCTGTTCATTCCCTCTGAAGCACTTGGCATTGGCCACTGGCGGAAGACAGGATACTGGGCTAGATGTACCTTTGGTCTGACCCAACATGGCTATTTTTTGTTGTTCTTACATTCTGTTCCCATGGCAGCCTGGGGCTCCCTGCTATTGTCACTCACTGATTCTAGAGCAAAGGGACTTACCTATGAGTAAAAGGAGGTTGTTTCTAACAGCAAGCCCTGCAAATTCCCCCTGGGATCTGAGAGTTGGGTTGAGTTATTTTCTCCTTCTCACACATCATCACCAGTAATAAAGGTTCTGCCGGAAAAAATCTGCCTTTACTGACACCTGTGTGATTCCATTGCCTTCAAATTTCATCCCCAAGGACATCTGTGCACTAATCTGGTGTTCAGCAGGATTGCCACATTGACTGGAACTTAGTAAACACTCTTGTTCATGCTGCCCAGGAAGAGTAGACTCCAAGCTCCTTCCCTCCTGTGTATGTGTCAAGAAGCCAAGCTTCTTTCAGTCGACTCGCTGAACAATGAGTGCTGTGTTCTAGAAAAAGGGTTGCACATTGAAATCAGAAACAAATAAACTCTCCTCAAATAGGGATTTCATTTTCTCCTTCCAGCCACCAATCTGCACTCCAGTAGAATCATGTTCAGGTACTTGGCCTGGGCCTCTTGCAGCCTGTATCAGCCAAATTAAGTCTCATAGAGAATGTATAAGATTACAGATCATAGATAACCATGATGACCTAGTCTGACCTTGCGCACATTGCAGGCCTCAGAATCTCACCCAGCCACTCCTGTAATAGGCCCATAATCTTTCGCTGAGTTACTGAAGTCCTGAAATCTGATTTAAAGACATCAAGTTACAGAGAATCCACAATTAACTCTTGTTCAAACCACCAAGTGACCCATACCCCATTCTGCAGAGGAAAGTAAAAACCCCTGAGGGTCTCTGCCAATCTGACCTGGGGGTGCAGTGGGGGAGAATTCCTTCTCAATCCCAAATATGGCAATCAGTTAGACCAGGGGTGACTCCAGAGCTATATGCGGCTCTTCAGAGGTTAATGTGCAGCTCCTTACATAGGCGCCAACTCGAGGGCTGGAGCTACAGGTACCAACTTTCCAGTGTGCTACGGGGTGCTCAATGATCAACCCTGGGCTCTGCCCCAGGTCCCGACCCCACTCCACTCCTTCCCCCAAGGCTCCCACCCCTTCCCTTGAGTCTGCCATGCCCTTGCTCCTCCTCCTCCCCTCCCCCCCCCCCAGCCTCCTGCACATCACAAAACAGCTGATCACGGTGTAGGGGAGGCACAGGGATGGAGGCTTACGTGCTGGTGCTGGTCGTCAGTGCTGCTGGTAGGTGAGAGACACTGGGAGTAGGGGGGAGTTGATGGGACTGCTGACTTGTTACTCTGGCTCTTTGGCAATGCACATTGGTAAATTCTGGCTCCTTCTCAGGCTCAAGTTGGCCACCCCTGAGTTGGACCCAGAGCATATGGGCAAGACCAACCAGCCAAACACCTGGGAAATAATTCCCTATAGTAACTCAGAGCCCTCCCCATCTAGTGTCCCATCTCGTAGCAGTCACAGATGAGCCAAGTTCCATTGTAGGCATCTTTATCATACCTTCCCCTTCCATAAACTTATCAAGCCCAGTCTTGAAACAAGTTAGGTTTTTTGCCCCCACTGCTCCCCTTGGAAGGCTGTTCTAGAACGTCACTCCTTTGATGGTTAGAAACCTTCAACTTTCAAGCCTATACTTGTAGATGACCAATTTATACCCATTTGTTCTCAGACATGGGGGTTAATACATGTCCACTGCTGGATTGTGGCCCCAGTATAGACAGTGCACAGTTATTACACTGCCAGCTGCAGCAAGCGTCACATGCAGAGGGAAAACTGCAGATGTTTGAAGGGTGGAACCCTGGATACATGTTCATTTCCAGTTTTCAATAGCTCAGCACCTACATACTTTACAGAGCAAGTCAATCTGAATCCAGAGACATAGTGAATAACAGCATGTTCATTACTAGCATTATACCCAATTATCACTTCGTACAACCTGTCCCTGCTGAACTCACGTTGTCTGTAAGTAAACCCAGCAAACTTCCATTCACTTAGAAACCTCTGTGGCAGGAGTAAATCAGTGAGTACTAAACTCCAGAGCAGGCCCTGAAACCCCAGGCTAAACTGAGCTGAACTGAGTAAACTGCAAGTGACGTACGCCTCCATATGTGCCTGCTCATCCTGTTCTGCAGACACAAGCCCTCTATTTTCAGACTCTCCTCAGGAACATGAGCAAACGTGCTTGTGTCCTCTATCAGCCCCTCTTACTCCCCCTGCAGAGGCTCACACAGAAAGTGGGTTTTTAATATCTGAATTTTAAAATGTGCTGTCTTCACTGTGGAGACTCTTCTGGTAACCTGGAGGAGCTCACTTTTGCTCATGCTCAGTGTATTGAGCACCCTCGCCCTCACCTCTTCAGAATCAGTCAGTCTCCGGAGGTTGTGTCCCAGGGCCTGATTCTCATCCCACTCCAGCGTCACAGAAGTGTAACTCCATTGACTTAATGGAGCTACTCCTGATTTACATGAATGTAAGGGGAAGCAAAAAATCACACTCACAGGCCTGATCTACACTAGTGGGGGGATCGATCTAAGATACGCAACTTCAGCTACGAGAATAGCTTGTTCTCCTGAAAAGTCCAGTCTTTTAATAGCTATTCATTTAGTAGCTACCTCTTGCACGGCCATATTATGGTATATCTCACCACCCCAAGCCAAAGCCAAAGCCTGCATCTAGGGCAGGGGTGGGCAAACTTCTTGGCCTAAGGGCCACATCGGGTTTCCAAAATTGTATGGAGGGTCAGTTAGGGGAGGCCCCTACCCTCTATCCGACCCCCCCTGCTTCTTACCCCCGATGGCCCCCGGGACTCCTGCCCCATCCACCCCCCCTGCTCCCTCTCCCCTGACTGCCCTTAGATCCCCACCCCTGACTGCCCCCTGCCGCCCCATCCAACCTCTCCTCTCATTCCTGACTGCCCCCCCCAGGCCCCTGCCTCATCCAACCACCCCAGTTCCCTGTCCCCTGACCTCCCCCGGAACCCCTGCCTCTGACTGCCCCCTGCTGCCCCATACAACCCTCCTCTGCTTCCTGACTGCCCCCCCAGGACCCCTGCCCCATTCAACGCCCCTGTTCCCTGGCTTCTGACCACCCCACCCCATCCACACCCCTGACCACCACCCCAAACTCCCCTGCCCTCTATCCAACCCCACTGTTTCCTGCCCCCTTACCGCTGCCTGGAGCACCAGTGGCCGGCAGCCTGGAACGCCAGTGGCGCTACAGCCGCACCGCTCAGAGCACCAGGACGGACAGCAGTGCCGCGCGGCTGGAGCCAGCCACGCCACAGTGCAGTGCAGAACACTGGGTCAGGCCAGCTCTGCAGCTGTGCTGTCGTCCAGAGCATTGTACTGGTGATGCAGTGAACTGAGGCTGCTGGGGAGGGAGAACAGCAGGGGAGGGGCTGGGGGCTAGCCAGGAGCTTAGGGGCCAGGCAGCAGGGTCCCACAGGCCAGATGTGGCCCATGGGCCGTAGTTTGCCCACCTCTAATCTAGGGGCTGTTAGAGTGACCCACAAAGGGAGCAAGTGTGCCCCCTTGTGCTTCTCGCATGAAGAAGGCTGGAAGGGTTTGCTTAAAGTTGTTGGTTTTTCACATTATAAATCAAGTCTTATCTGTCCCAGAGAGCTAGTCTCTGGCAGCTAGAGGGCTAGTGATAACAAGAGAGTGAAATCTGAGCAATGGGGTCTGCGTTTTTTGTCAGCCTTCTGGTTTGGTTTGGTTTTTGTTAACAATGAGTTAACTCCAGTGTTTAATGAAGACTTGGCTGAAAGGAAGTCGGAGGTTCCACTCCTTGCTCTTTCACCTAAAGTGCCAGAGCTCACCACAGACATCTCTGAGCAGGTTTGACATTCCTCATATTTCCAAGGTAAGAAGCAAGCAGTTGTAACCCTTCTGCCCATCTGAGTTGGCAGCAACAAGGGCCAGGTTCAGTATCTAGGGGTTCCGTTTCAGTAACACAATGCAAAACCGGCTTGAACCCTCACCCAGTGACCTGGGACAATTACATACCACCCCCGGGGTGCCTCTAAGAGTACAAACTTCCCCTCTCACAAGCACACATCTGAGTGTAGCAAAATCCTTTTAATAAAGGAAGGAAACAATTCAGCATTATATCTTCAGTCCTCCACCTTAACACAGCACTCCATGTTTTCAGCTTGTAGTAGGGGAACTTCAGTGCTGGTGCACCATTAGCCCAAAGTGAATTCAACTTAGCAGCTCCTAATTAGACTCCTAATAGAATCAAAATTAGTTTTGATGCTCCACAGGGGCAAAGCAGCATTGCACTTGGTGTCTCAAACCCACACCACCAGCCCTTCTCAATTCACTAGGTTTTGGAACCCATGTCCCTTGTCTAGCAAATGCTACTTAGTTGATGATGAGTCTCTCTGTCATAAAACAGTTACACTGTCCGTGATTCACATAATCAGGATAACAACACTTTATTCTTCCTGCCCCAATAACAGAGAAACTGGGGATCCCACAGCAGCCAAAGTGACCATTTGGGCTGCTGTGGGCTCATGCTAGGCAGGGTGGGTGTGCCTGTGCAAACAAGATCAGCCCCTGGAGTTCTTTTCCACAACTCACCACCATTTACCACCAGATGTCAGGGTAGAGCTCATCCTGACTGCTTACACAGTTATCATACCAGCGTCCCCGCCCAAGTTTAGAAACCCTTTCAGGCCTCTGTATTCAGTGAAGCAAGGCAGAGCCTCCTTTTCTTTTTAGGAATTTCTTGCAGGTCATCTCTCACGTACCTCTTTGGGTACGAAAGGTTATGCCCAAATAAATCTCTTAGTCTTTAAGGTGACACCAGACTCCTTGTTGTTTTTGTGAATACAGACTAACACGGCTACCACTCTGATTCTCAACCTTCACACCCTCAACAAAGTCAGCCTCCCATATCACTTCCTCTCCATCTCAACCTGCTCACTCAGAACTGCAGTCATGCCCTCCACCCTGTGATCAGCTCCCTGTACCTCACAGCATTGCTTCTGCCTGGCTAAATGAAGATGAAGAGCAGTGCTTGCAAGCTATCTAACAAGTCCTTCTCGACAGTAGGAAGTGCTCCACTAGGACAGCCTACTTAGCAAAATGAAAGAGGTTCTCGGTGTGGTCCTTTGCTCACAGGGCTCAACCGACAGAGGCTTCCATCCAGGACATATTGAAGTACCTGTTACATCTTCAGTAATCGGGCCTCGCGTTCAGTTCACTGAGAGTGCATTTGGCAGTGATTTCAGTGTTCCATCCCCCAATTCAAGGGAAGTCATTTTTTTCCAATGCCATGGACAAGATTTCTGAAGGTCCTTTGCTTACATCCTCCAGTCCGAGAACCGGTTCCCTTGTGGGACCTAAACACGGTTCTGGTGGCTCTGATGGGGCCTCTATAAGAGCACTTTGCATCCTGTCTGCTGCCCCTTCTGGCTCAGGGAAACACAGGTAAATACACCTGTATTCTTGATAGCCATCACTTGGGCAAGAAGTGTGTGTGAGTTCCAGGCCCAAATGGCTGAGCCATCTTACCCTCATTTTTCCAAGGATAAGATAACTCTGTGACCATCAGTTTCATCTGAAGCAGATGGTGTATTTACCTGTGTTTCCCTGAGCCACAGTCTTCCCCAGAACAACAGCACCTTCATGCTCTGGCTGTCAGGTGATAGCTAGACTTTTATCTAGACAGGACTAAACCATTTCATGTTTCGCCTCGCCTCATCTGTTTTTGTCATATACAGACCTCATGAAGGAGCAGGCAGTCTCTGCACAGACCATCTCTAGATGGATAACATCGTGTACCAAGGCTGAGTATGAGAGAGATTCAGCTGCACCTCCTCAGCGGATACAGACTCGCTCCACGAGAGCACTGACAACATCGATAGCGTTCCTCAATGACTTTTCCATACTGGACATTCATAGGGCAGCCATGTGGTTGTCCATACATGTTTATGGACCACTGTGCTATTACCGCATCTTCCAGAGCAGACACAGGCCTTGGAAGGGTGGTCTTGCCATCCGTACTGCAGTAGACTGTGAGCACCACCTCTGGTGTTCGTGAGTCACCTAAGTTAAATATACATCTGCATCTATTTGAAGAAGAAGAAATGGTTACTTACTGTAACTGTGCTTCTTCGAGGTGTGATGCAGACATGTGTTTTACGACCCACCCTCCATCCCCTCTGCATCAGAGTCTCTTCTCATGGGCTTTCATTGCAAAAGAACTGAGGGGGGATTGGGGCGGCGCTGACTCATATAGTCAGGTGGGGCCACAGCCATGAGGTGCATGCACCACCCCTCTATGGGTACTGCTAGGGAAAAGTCTCCAGTGCACTGGGCATATACATACCTAAGTGGAATACACGTCTCGATCGCATCCCGAAGAACCAGTTACATTAAGTAACCATTTCTTCCTTTATGCCCTTTTCCCAGAGCCAGGCAAATGCCACAAAACTATGCAGCATTCATCTGTATTTCATTGATTGCACCTGGGTAGATGAAAAGCAACAAGGAGCTTGTACTAAGCGCCTTAAAGTTGCCACATATACTGTTCCACTTAACTTCTTCTACCCCAGGTACATAGAGGGAGCCTCTCAGGATGCATTTTGGGGGATGAATCACCTACTGGATGTGCTTGCTGAATAGATGAATCTGAGTTACAAAGAACCTGGGTAAAGATGTAGATCCGCAGCCCTTAGAAGCCTCCCAGTCATTTTTTCTGAGACTTTAGTCTGGAGGTAACATTTTCCTGCTAGACATTATGAACAAAATAATCTGCATACAGTGTAATAGTGTGCTGCCTAGACAGCAGGAACTGTCGCTCTTAAGACTGGACATGTGTTTGGGAGCTTTCCTGTAGTTGAGAGTTTTATGTCAAAATGTTATCAGTCCTCTCCATGAAACCCTGCTTATGGCTTTTTCATAGACTCATAGAGTTTAATGCCAGAAGGGATCATCTAGTCTGACCTCCTTATTTCACAGGCCATTACATTTCACCCAGTTACCCTTGTATTGGACCCAATAATTTGTGTGTCCCTAAAGCTGTCTTCCAGAGAGGCATGCAGTCTTGGTTTGAAGACATTGAGAGCTGGAGAATACACTACTTCACTTGGTCATTTGTTCCAGTAGTTAATCACCCTCATGGTTAAAATTTGTGCCCAATTTCTAATTTGGATTGGTCTGGGTTTAGCTTCCATTAGTTCTTATTATGCCTTTCTCTGAAGAGCCCTTTAGTACCTTGTATTTTTCTCTCCTGGAAGATACTCATGTACTGCAATCAAGCAGCTCTCAATCTTCTTTGATAAACTAAACAGATTGAGCTCTGTGTAACTAGAGTGCTGCTTCCTTGCAAGTGTGTCAGCAGGCGGGAGATTACTGTAGAGTTCATTATGTGTGGCAAGAAAAGCCATTTTATATAATTGGATGTGTGACCCAGCCTGAGGAACTGTCGCATTGGTACAAGGTAGCCATGGAAACACAGGGCCTGACTCACCAGCGTAAGTTCACTACAGCAGAGTTACTCCAGATTCTCACCAGTATGAAAGCAGTTGGATTCTGCAGAAAAGGCATGTTACAGACGCATGTGTGTGCACGCACCATGTCTCGCTGCTGTAACTTAGGCCATAGCATGGTCTTTGCATGTACATTCTGTCAGTGGTTGTGTGGTACATGCTCTGTGTGGCCATGAAAAATAACTGGAGCATTACTTTGTCTTCAAAGCACCATGCACACATGATGCTGTATAAATACTAATCTCAACCACCATTGGGTGGGAACTTGGCAAAGGATGGGCCATTGGAGCTGAAAACATCAATGAAAGACAGGATGTGGAGTTACAATTTGGGTGCTGATGGCCACCTCACCTGGTCGGTTGCTAAATGGCACAGATTTAAAAGAGTCCATGTAGCACACCAATGTCTAAAATAAAGTAACAGCACAATGAGGATTATGGTGTAAAAATCTAGTTCAAGAGAAAAAATGTGTATGAAACCATCAAGGGCTATGTGTGTGTGGTGGTGGTGGCATAGTACTTTATGAACTATAAGTAAGGCTACATTTTAGTCACAGGTGTTTTTAGTAAAAGTCATGGACAGGTCACGTGCAATAAACCAAAATTCATGGCCTGTGACCTGTCCATGACTTTTACTATAAACCGCTAACTAAAATTTAGGAGGGGGGTTGCCTTGGGGTGCCGCAGGTGCTGGGGGAAAGCGGCCCGGGTGCTTCGGGGGCGGGGGGAAATGGCAGCGTGTGGCCTGGGACCCCTGCGGGTACTGGGGGTGAGGGTTGGAGGGCCGGCAGGTTCCCTACCTGGCTCTGTGCCTTCCTCCCACCCCCAGCAGCAGCAGAGTTTGGGTGTGGGAGGGGGTTGGGGCATGGACTGGGGTGAGGCGGGCTCTGGGTGGTGCTTACCCAGAGGCTCCCCGGAAGCGGCTACATCCCCCTCGCCCAGGTCCTAGGCGGAGACATGGCCTGGCAGCTCTGAATGCTGCCTCCGCCCAGAGCACTGGGTTTGCAGCTTTCATTGGCCGGGAACTGCATCCAATGGGAGCTGGGGGTGGGGGCACCACACCTCCACCTAAGACCTGGGAGAGGGGGGATGTTGCCAATTCCAGGGAGCCCCCTAGCTAAGTGCCACCCAGAGCCCTCCTCACCCTGTCCTGTGCCCCAACCTCCTGCCTCTTCCCACACCCGAACTCTGCTGCTAGGGGCAGGGCAGTGGCCCGAGAGTGTGCGAGTGGCACAGGGGCACAGATTTAATGGTCACGGAAAGTCATGGAATCTGTGACCTCCAGGACAAACTCGCAGCATTAACAATAAGGCATGGGGTAGAGTAACCACCATGAATCAAGCTAACGAGATGAGGAGTAAGCCTTCTTCTGAGCCCCGTGGCATTGAAGGAGCATTGGGGTCCAACCCTGCGGTAGTTTGCCTTGATGATGGTGCATGATTATGCCTCTAGAGAGCAAACCATGAGCTTTATCTCCCCGAGGGTTATTTATTCACACAGCAGCTGGTTAGTTGCTCTGTGTTAACGAAGTGGAGAGGCGAGCATGTTCTCATCGTGTTTCTCTCTCTGCTGCCCAGGGAGACCCAACAAACGGATCGTGGGGACGATGCAAGGTGGAGAGACAGAGGATGATGTAAGTAGGAAAAGATCTTGTGTGGGCTGCAGGGCATCTTTGATTGTCCGTCACTGATGGCACTTTGCGGTGACAGACTTGCTCCCACAGCACTAGATGGCAGTGTTCCCCTGACAAATCTTCATCACACAGGCATTCTCCCCCCATTCCCCTTCCCATCCTCACCTTACACATCCTCACAGCCTCTCTCTCCTGCATGTTGTTTCCCTGTTTTCTTTATTTAGCCTGTTTAGTCTCTGTTACTTCTCCATTGCCCTAACTCCATTCTGTACCTTGTTAGTAATGACAGATCTCCTGTCTGTGCTAGAACTCCTAGCCCTGCCCACTTCTGTTCTGGCCAGCCATTGAGCCTGAGGCAGCAATGGGGTGGCGAGAGGGGTTGGGATTTTCAGCACAGGCGAGGGGATGTAGGCACGTTCATTTCAATGGAAGCTGTGTCTCTGTATCTCTAGGCTGCTTTGAAAATCCCACCATGGCTCTTTAAGACCTGAGAAATGGCTTGTTCTAGAGGGAGGAAGGAGTCTAGCAATATTGCCCTCAAGCTACTGTGGGGAAGGAGATTGTGCTGCAATTTCTTTCTCCCGATCCTGCTGCCCAGCCAGGAGATTGGGTGGGGAGCTGCTTCTGCCTTCTGCCCCCTGCTGTTGGAGGCGAGATGGGGCCAGAGAAGGGACAGTGAAGGCTGATCCTGGTGACTAGATGCTAGACAGGCCATGCTAGGGATCAAAGTACCCCCACCTAAGACCCATCAGGGAGCAGGCAGACACTCTAGCTGCTCCACTCACCCCTTTAAGGTCTAGTTAGCTGGTGTCCTCCGTCAGTTGGGGCCCTGCCCTCTGCTGTCATTCTGTCAATGACAGCAGGATGGGCTCTGTGCAGTGCTGCTAGTCCAAGGGAGAGGGACCAGGCTGCTAATGGCAGGAAGGAGAGCCCTGCTGTCCAAAACCAGCAGTGGGGCTCTGCCTGCTCTGCCATTCGTAGATCTCCCTCTCAGCGCTGCTCGAACTCGCTCAGACTGAAGCCGGTATTATGTTCTCAGAGGTGATGTTTCTTTGCTATAAAGTATTTGGACTTTCCGAAAGCTGTTGACAAAGCCCCTCACCAGAGGCTGCTAAGGAAACCTGCCCAGTGTGAGAGGAAGGAGCTGTCATGAATCAAAAAGGGCCTACGAGAGAGAGAGAGAGCGTGCAAAGAGCAGGAACTAATGGTGAATTATCAGCCTGGCAAAGATTAACAGCGGGAGCCTCAGAGTTCAGGACTTGGAGCAGTTGGATTGAATCTCACGGGACCCACAGACTTGCCCCATGTGATCCATTCATTTGTGACCTCTAGGCTTGCTTACTGTACGCCAGTATCCCTCAGAATGAAGCCACATGCCCTGACAAAGCTCTAACTAGCACGAAATGCAGTAGACCTCCTGTTTAGCAGCACAGCTGTAGTAGGCATAATATCCTGGCACTCCACACCGGTTCTCCATTGAACAGTCTGGTTCAAGGTCTCAGTCCTGCCATTCAAAACCCCCCCATAGGATTGGCCCTGTCTACCTAAGAGACACCTCTCCCTCCACGACCAGGATCTCAGGCACAAGCATGTGGGAGACAGAATTTAAAATGGGGTGAGAACTACACTGTGGAACTCACTGCCACAAGAGACAGGAATGACAGGACCTCCCAACATTCACAGCTGAATGCAAAACCCATCTCTGTCGTGGCTTCCCCACAGAAGGTCTGTCCCCTGCCTCAAACACACCTCAGCGAAACTGAGCTATACAAGCGGTCTCTCCTGCCAGCAGAGAAGAAGGGTTGTTCCTGTTTGAGGTGTGTTTGATAGCTTTGGGGATGCTCAGATACTGTGATGATGAGGGCGTCTGAGGCCCTAGCTCAATAGGCCAGCTCCTAGTGTTCTTTCTGCTCAGGGCCCAGTGGAGTGAAGGAGAGAGTGACCCCTAGCCATCATCCTCACATTCTGTCTGGGCAGGAATTCACCAGGCCTTGCTCAGCAATTCGCTTCTGGCTTGAACTGGTTTGTTTAAGTTCATTTGCTGCCTCCTGGGAAATGACTTGTTCTCTTAGTGTTTGGGCTGGAGACACCCACACTCCTGTGCAGAAGGCTGGCAAGTGACAAGTTCCCTGAATACCTGGTCTCCAGCCAATCCCCATCTGACTCTCTGAGGAGTACAAACTCCCTCCGGTATCAGCAGTATCCAGAGAAGGAAGCGTAGTTATCTCCAGGCGCAGGGCATGGATGAGTGAGCTGGATACCTCACCTGACCTACAGCCCTTGTAAGGCAGCTCTTAGTGAGCTTTGGTGGGGGCCTGTTGCTGCAGCAGGGAGAATGCAGGAGCAGTCTACAGAGAGAGCCCTCTCACTCAGCATTCTGAGGGCTAGGCCTCCTCAGTTAGTATCTGGGGCTGCAGCTGCTTGGGAAAGCTTTCTGCCTGTCTGGGCACTCCCTGCCCCATCATTGTAGTATCTGAGGACGCCACCCAGGTCAGCAATGGTTTAGCCTCATAGCCCCCCAGGAGGGAGAGACAGAGCAGCCCCATTTTACAGGAAGAGGAGTACTGGGACACAGAGAAGGGCAGTGCCAGAGTTGGGAGTAGAACCTGGGTCTGCTGAGTCCCAGGCCAGTGCTTCAGTCCTAAGACAAGTCTTTCTTCTCCCATAAAGCTTGCAAAGGCCCTCTCAGCCCATTGCCCACAGGAGCAAGTGTTCCTCCAGGCACCCCATGGGGCCCAGACTCCTTCCGCAAGGGGAAAGGTGCTGATCACCGCACGACTGTCAGGGACTGGGGCATGGGCATCAGATCCAGTGCTTAGAGCCATAGGCATAAGGCCTGAGGAGTGTAGCCAAAGTCAATAGCTGGGGGCCAATGCCTAGTATCAAGCCAGACTCAATAACCAGGAACAGAGGCAGAAGCGAGGAACGAGCCAGACCGGGGATCTGACTTGTTAATTCCTACTACTGTCTCCAGGCTTAAGTGGAATGTCTGGACCAATCAGAGGCCATAGGAGGAGCTGCCAAACATCTCTGCTTTGAGCAGCACTTTCCACATGATGGGTTTCCCAGGACTTATGGTGCATTGGCCATGGCTCTGCCAAAGCTGGCTGGTGGAAGCACTACCCTCTCTCAGACCTGGGTTCAAGACTCTCAAATCCTCCCAGCAAGCAGGGAGGGGTCCCCCTCCAGACTGGAAGGTGCATTTTGTCTTTGTTCACCTTCCTCTGCACCAGCCTGTGCTGGCCAGAACCAGACTATTGGCTCCCTCCATGGACTCTTGGCCTGAGCCAGGACAGGGATGCTGTCTAGCCCCCCAGGCCAGGCCCTGCACAGCTGCTTTCTCTCATTCTTGCTCTTGCCTATCCACTTCCTTTTGTCCTTCTCTCATCTTTCTGTTTGTCGCCACTCCAGGCAGAACAGGGGAGGCCTGGAGGAGTGGGGCCTGTTGCCCCCTCTCCCCTCCAACTCCAACTATTGGCACCTGTCCGGTCCCAGCAGCCACCCAGGCATGGAGCTCCAGAGGCCCCAGCCCAGTAGCTCTCAGCAGCAGCTGCTTCAGCTCCTCCTGGAGCAGCAGGTACCAGGGCTCAGCCACAACTACATGACTCTACCAGGGACAGACTCTCAGCCAGATATGGGTCAAAATATAGAGAAAGAAACCCAAAGAAGGGAAGGGTTAAATCCACTAAAGGAGAGAACCAGGCCACAAAATAGGGCAGGCTGGGGGGAGAACACAGCGAAGGGACAGAGCTGGCGAGAGCTGTACACTGGAGCCAACGGCTGTGTGCCTGGCCTCCCAGCCTGCTTTGCTTGTGTATCATAGAATCACAGATTAGGGTTGGAAGAGACCTCAGGAGTTCGTCTAGTCCAATCCCCTGCTCAAAGCAGGACCAACCCCAACTAAATCGTCCCAGCCAGGACTTTGTCAAGTCTGACCTTAAAAACCTCTAAGGAAGGAGATTCCACCACCTCCTTAGGTAACCCATTCCAGTGCTTCACCACCCTCCTAGTGAAATAGTGTTTCCTAATATCCAACCTAGACCACCCCCATTGCAACTTGAGACCATTGTTCCTTGTTCTGTCATCTGCCACCACTGAGAACAGCCAAGCTCCATCCTCTTTGGAATCCCCCTTCAGGTAGTTGAAGGCTGCTATCAAATCCCCATACACATTGTTTTCAGGGCAGGGCCTGGGTTTCCCTTCTATCTGTCCAGCACCCAGCCCACCACGGCAGCTACCATAATAATGATAATCATCCTCACTGGGCTTGGCTGCCTCGGCCTGTGCCAGGGCAGGACACCTCCTATGGCAGCTGAGCTATGTGCTGCAAGAGCAGAAACATGACCTCGGAGTTGGTGAGCTGCTTCCTGAGCCTGTATCTCTGGCTGAGCTGCTCCTGGGACCAGGCGCTGGGGGCTGCTGCAGGGGCAGAGAAGGAAGGTGGGTTTCAAGAAGCTGCCTGCTGCCCCAGGCCAGCACGTTTGCAGTGGGGAGCAAAGTGAGCCCAGGTTTGCTTTCTTTACCCACCTGCTCCTCTCTTCTGTCCCCGCCCTGCCTCTCTCAACCAGTCTGGGACCCCCCTTTCAGGGAGAAGCTCTGTTCTCTTCCAGGGAGCCTGGCTCCTGGCAGACAGTCATGCAGGACAGCCTGCAGACCTCTAGCCCTGGTGAGCAGCCCGTCTCTGGGCCCCACTGCCGTGTGTATGCTGTTTGGAGTTGGCTTTCTAGGTTCCATCCACGTTCCCAGCATCCCTCCCCGTAGCATCGCGCTTTGCAGCAAACAGCTCAGACATTGTGCACAGCACCCTCAGCTGTGAGCAGCATCTGCTGCTGCCTCCTTCCCTTGCTCTCACTTTGGTTGCATTCTGTTTGCTTTTCTTTTTAATGTTTTGCCCTTCTCCATCTCCCATTGTTCTCTCCACTCTCGCTCTCCAAGGTGGGATCAGCCCAAGCCCAACCAGGTAAACACAAGACCTCCAGCACCAAGGCACAGGTGGGTTTGTCTCCTGCAGTTTGTTTCCTCACCATTATCCTAGGGCACTCAGCTGTTCCCTCTATGGTCCTGCTGCCCCCCTGGATTCAGCAGTGGTAACAAAATCCATTGTCACTACCCCACTGGGGGCCTGGAAAGGAGGTCTTCAGCAGCATGAGTGGAGCAGCCACTGCCTAGCAAAGTGGGAGATTGGTGCTGAAAGCTGTGTAGTGTCTTTAGTTCCCACTGGTGGTGAGGGCTCCAGTCTCTAATCATTTCTGAGAGTCAGCAGCTCCAGCCTGTGCGGTTGGCTCAGTAATGAAGCCATATTCAGAATCCCTGTTGCTGCTCCCTATGCCAGATCCAAAACTGGACCCGCCGCACTGTGTGCTTCTTGGCAACTGGGTCATTATCTCAGGATGGGGGGAAGTGGTTCTGGTTAATTTCAGTACAGGCGGGGAATGTGACTGCAGTTCCTCTCAGCACAGGGTGATGTGCAGGTTTCTCCTGTGCCAAGTTTCTGGGCACACAGAAGCCATGTACATTGCAGGCTTTGTACGTTTTGTCCATTGAAGATAGCACTGGTTTGAGAAGGGATTGGCCATGAATTCTGTACCCACTGCTTTTTTGCAGGAGGAGTCGGAGGATAGTGAGATTGACCTGGACGATGATGAAGATGATGATGAGGATGACCTTGAAGATGACAGCATGGAAATCTCTCCCAGCAAGGCCAATCGCCGGGCCAGGAAGCCAGAGCCACTGGAAGAGAGTGATAATGACTTCTGACTCTCCTTCCGAGGTGGAACCACTTAACATCTCGAGATGGAAACTTCAGCCAGCGAAAGGGTTGGGAATGTAACACACACTGCTGTGCCTAGAGGTATTTTATATAGGAAGGAAATTTGGAGTCAGTAAATAATAAAGCTATGTTCACAGTGACAGTTAAACGTTAATTGCCAATCTCCTTCCCTGCTCATCTTTCCCAAAATGTGACTCATTCTGATGATAATTAAAAGTGACATGATATTAAATACTTGTTTCCTTAACCTGTTGGAAAGTGGGATTATATCTGAGCATTAGAACTGGAGTTCCACATTGCATGATGCCAAAGGTTTGAAAACCGCTACCAGATGGTGGTTTAGGCCTTGTCTACACACAAACCGGTACCAGTGTAACTAATACTGGTTACAACTGACGCAAAACTCTTGTGTGGGTACATTTCAATTGATTTAAACCTGCTTTGTATTGATTTAGCCAAAACTGATTCCTTACCAAATTAAGAGCTTGTTCCCACACAGAAGTTTCACCAGTTTAACTACAGGTGTGATATTAAACTGATAGAGGTAAGCCGTTGCAGAACAGTGTGTGGATGCTGTTATACTGGCATAAACCCATTTTATATCAGTAATTTAACTTAAATCTCTCAGGAAGAGGGTTAAGCAAAACTGCAGTAACCCACTCTTGAGCCACCATCACAGGGCTTTGCAGCAGTTGAATTAAATCAGCATAAGCATCAACCCTTTAGTTAAAGTCCTGAGCCTGTACATAGACCAGGCCGCAGTCTCTTGCAACGAGTGCAGTTAAATAAGTCCAAAGCTTGTCTAGCTGCCATGGGTTTGCCATTGCAAGGCGTGCCTTACAGGACCTTCCTTCTTTGGATGTCTTTTGCATGATACCTCCCGATATGACAACTGGGTAGAGATTCTCTTCCATAAACAAGCCTAAAAAGTCACAGAAGTCTATTCTGCTGTCCTCCTGCATGCTATACAAGCTGTTTTGTTTATGTAGATCCCCGTGTTTCAGAAATAAATGTATTTTCTGCATTGATTCATGTGACTTTTTTAACTGAGACATTTTAGTAGGTTAGGCTGGCACAATTCTTGTTGAAAAACCGTGTAGGTTAGAGAAAGCTCGAGTGCATTCACTTCATGAGTCAGTTATGTCTGCCTCACTTGCTTGTCAGCTCTGCTGTAGAATGGCATAGCCTCACGGGAGCAGACATTACTGCTCGATTAGAGCACTTGTTTTGTTTGTTGCTTGTTCATCAGGACAGTTGAGTGGCCCAGTTTTGTTCCCATATTGCTGGCACCCTGCTGGCCTGGCATGTTCTACATCTGGAAATCTGCCCTTGTTTTCCCTACATCTGCAGTACAGACGTGCATCTATCCCTCTTCATTATTAGTACTGCAGGAAGGAAGGAACATTAAGTAGTTTGAGGCGAATTTCTTCATGCCACCCACCCCAGCCATTCCTTTCACACCAGTGTGGTGACAGTCAACAGAGCAAGGAGGTTGATGTCTTACTTTCTGTTGGTGCACCATCAGAACCATCTTTTTTTTCAGTGTACAATGGGGTCTTGGTCCATGACGAGAGCTCCTAGGTGCTACGGTAACACAAATCAACACCAATAATATCGCCACTCACCTAGACTTTAAAGACTCACCGTAACGGATTGCTAGGAGAGCTGTTTGCCTTATTGTACACCCAGTAAGTTAAAGGAGTTTTGCCATTTGCTTCAAAGGGACCAGCGAGCCCCTGCCTTTCTGCTGTTGGTTCCACAGGTGCTAACTAGCTGCGAACTGTCAGGTAGGCCTACGCTACACAATCCATCATGGAATCCCAGCACCATTCCAACAGTTAGCAGGGGACCTGTGCTGTACCTCCACTTCCAACACTCTAGTTACATATTCTGCCTGGAATCTGCTGTGCACTGAGAGAGGCAGAGGCCATGGCTTCCACCACCCCCACCTAACAAACTGATGTCGAACCCCAGACTGAGAGTTGCTGCTCATAAAATCAAGCCTGGTGCCCGTGCTGTTAGTTACATATCCCATCTGTTATTGTCTCCCTTGTAACAGTATCAGACAGAATCAAACATATTCTATGTAGTAACACAGAGCACAGTACTGCCACCTAGCACTGGCCGTACACAGCTTCAGTCAAACAAGGCTGAAGTTTATAGGCTAACGTACTGTATCCAGAGACACCCCTTGAAGGCTCCAGAAACAGCCCTTAAGAGCACTCAGTGGCTTTGCCACTGAAAAGCTTTTAAAAAAAAAAGTTGTTGCAGAAATCACTGACTCTGCTCACCCCATAGTGTCATGGCGCTGGGAATTCACAGCTCATGGGGCTCAATTCGCCACGGCCTGCCCTTTGTGAAGCCATCTACACATGTGCAAAGGGAATGCAGCATGGGTTTGAAATGCTCCTACTGCTGTGCGGATTCCTGACGTGGACAGCCACTTCACCCAGGTGTCAAGTATGGCACAAACTGCAGGTCGGTGAGGGGTCAGGCCCATTCATGCCAAACTGCTGCCAAGGAACAGGTCCCATTGTGGCAGGTGGCCCTAGTGTCCTGCTGACCTCTGAGTGCAAGACCCCCATAGATTAGGGCATAGGGTCTGAGCATGGCATGGCTAAAGCCACCCCCCCCCCCCAGCACACACACACACCATCCCACTCCACCCCCAATGATGAGGTTGGTAGCACATCTGCTGCCCCTGGGGAGAGACAGGCATGACAGGGAAGCCATTACAATAGATATTTGCTTAGCCAACTCCCTTTTACTTGAAATACCTTCTGGTGGATAATGAGTAAATTCACCCCAGTGTATCATTTGCATGGAAAGCTGTCTATTTAGCCAAACACTTTTCATTCCCTTGTGCCGCGAACAAGGGGTTCGCTGAGCTCACTGCTGGGAGCACTGAGCAACTGTACAGGCCTTCACTGCTGAACTCTGCTAAAAGGCTGGAGGAGACAGGCTATGGGGCATGTTTGTGGTAGGTCTGAGCAGCAATTAAAAAAAACCAACAACCTCACCTCTGCGTTTGCTGCTAAGTGGAAGTGAGTGCGGCTGAGGCCTGTGCTATTGTTAACCACCAGTCATGCATGAGACAGGCAATGTAGTCAGAGTAGGTGTGTACAGGTCTTCAACAGCAGGGGCCCTGGAGGGCTGAAGTCAGGTGGTGTCTCCAGGAGCAGGCTGGATCTACAGGGTCCCCAGTAAGATGTCCCTTTCACCAGCAAGCACCAAACAATAACAAGGGCTAGTTCCTATTTTAAGTATGGGAAAATCAATGGTGGCCCAGACTGCCTCCCCCCCTCCCTCCTGCGCTGTGGGCTTGACAAAGGCTGTGTAGTGGTGACCAGCTGGGACAGCGGCTTACTGGGGCTCCTTACTTCGTAGTATGCAGCTCACCTAGCAAAGGGCTCATGGGAAAATGAACTGGCATAGCCCCTGGGAACACCGTAGGCCAGCCTCTGAGCTCAGCTTAGCACAGACACATATAAAGTCTAGCTGACTGCACTGATGCTGTGTTTATACCAGTGGAACTGAATTCACAGTGGCCTACTGCTCTCAGAGAGGCATTTTCAGCGCCATGTTCATTCCCAGCTTTGGCTCATGCTCATACAGCGAGCCGGGGCCCTGAACAGCGTGCCACTCAGCATGGACTGATGGACCCAGGCCCCAGGCACACTGCAGCCAGAAAACACCGGCACAGCTCATTTAGCGAGACCGGGTGAGTGAGGTAAGAGTCACTCCTGTGACCTGAAGCAGAGCTCTGTGTACACGCAAAAGCTTGGCGCTCTCACCTACTGAAGTTGGGCCAATACAAGCTATTACCCCACCCACCTTGTCACGCTAATATCACATACGCCTGAAGGCATTCTGTGCCAGAAAATTAGAAATGCTGCATCAAAAAATTAAAAATTCTGCACACGTTTTGAAATTCGGCAAATTTTGTCAAATAAATGTGGATGCTGCAGCATAGCATTGGGGAGCACAGGCCACTGGCTGCACAGAGCTGGGAGATCACTCTGCAGCCCCCTCTCTTCCCGCTGGGAAACAGACTCAGTGGTGAGGCTGCCCCCAACTCTGACACAGCTCAAGAACTGAGCCTGCCCCAGAAACACCCGAGGGCCCTGCCCCTCTGCCAGGTGCACAAGGTGTGGGCAGGCAGGCTCAGCAAGGCAGGGTCCAAATGTGGAAGGGCTTAATGGGGGGCATCCAGGTATGAGTTGAAAGGATTCTAAGTGGGGGTGGCTCAGTGGGGGATCCAGATCACAGGGGCTTGTTGGGCTTGGGGTGCAACAGTAATGGGACTTTGCAGGGGCGGGAGGAGTCTAGGTGAAGATAGTGGGGGATCAGCGGAGGTAATGAGGTCTGGGTGTCCAGATACTGGGAGAATAGGGCTCAGTTGGGTGGAGAATAGGTGCAGCTGGTTGGGGGCTTGCAGGGGGTGGGGGCTCATCAGGGTGGCCAAGTTGCAGGGGGAGTGGGGCTTGGTGGTGGGGTTCTGGGTGCGGGGGGGGTGAGGCTCAGCGGAAGGGTTTGGGTGTGAGGGGGGTCTGGATGCACAGGGGTTGGGCAGATGGGGGAGCAGCTCACTGTACAGGGATCCCTCAGCTGAGAAGCGATGGGTGCAGGAAGCACATGGGGACAGGGAGTTTGCAGAGCGCCCTACAGCCAGGGGAGAAATCAGGGGGTGAATCTGACACAATCCTGGACACTGTGCAAAGTAAGAGGAAGACCCCTCTTCCCCACCCAGCCAGGACTAGCAGCAGAGCCCAGCGCAGAGTAGACGCAACCAGATGGGGCTTCCTCAGTCCCACCCCCTCTCCCACAGTGATTTACCTCGCCGCTGGCTGTCCTGGGCACCCGAAACATATTGCTTGGGGAGGGTCGCTTTTGTGGCTTCCCTTTGCTTCCCCATCAGAAAGTCATTTTTCTGCAGGGAAGCAAAAAAATCTATGGGGGACATATGTTCTGTGCCTGTGCAGTGGTGCAGAATTTCCCCAGGAATATAATATCTTGGGGCCAACACAACAAACAACCAATGATTTGGGGCGAGCCTTGCTGCCCTGCCCTGCCCTGCCCTGCCCTTTTGGAAGAAGGTTCCCCCAGCTGGTGAAGCTGAGACAGGGTATTCTCAGGGGGGGAAAGTGTCCCACTCCAGTTTGTTTTATTGGGACATTCCAGCACTGGGTGACCGAGCCCTACAGCTCTTAGTTCCCAGCTATCAAACTGCATCAAGGGCCATCTGCCTGCGGAGGGAGGCTCAGGATCTCTGGCCCAGACCCTCAAAGGGGTGAGGTCCCTAAATACCTTTGAGGCTCCAGGCCTCTGGCTAGAAGCCCCAGCCAGTAGCCTTGTGGCCTGAGCACATTCTGCATGGTCCATTAGTGGGCGGGGGGGGGTGTGTGGAAGGGGTAGCTAGAGAGGTTTGGCAAGGCCATGGGCCTCTTCATAAGGTGGCACCATGCTGGGCTTAGCTGCATCATTACCCCGGACACTCCCTGAAGGGAACCTGGTTGTAAGCTTTTAGAAACGAACCCCATGGCAAGCTCGGGCTGTGCCCCTCAGGATTTGCCTGGGCACAGTTATTGCTAGATCCAGCATTTCTCTGCTGCTTTTCAGCCCATTTCTACTATCAGCTTTTCTTTCCAACTGGCTGCTCGGTTGGGCCAGTCACTGACATGCCTCCAAGAGAAGCTGACCTCTGACCTGGGTGGGGACAGGGACAGAAATGTGGATCCACCCATACTCAAGAATGCTCATGTCATCACTTTGGTTAGGAATCCATTTATTCCAGAGCTTGGCACCTCATCACACCGGTCACCCTCCTTGTTAGAGTCTCTCACTGCTACACGGCTGGCAGGCGCGCCACTCATGTCCTAGTGTGAGCTGCGGAGGAAGGCCCTGCAGCTTGGCGCTTAGCCCTGCTTCAGGCTTCACTCCTTCCAGAGGGCTCACTGCAATGCTTCTCAACCAGCATCGATATACCACAGCACAAACAAGAACCTAGGAACACTGGGCAGATACCTAGAGGCAGCCACTCAACGATATTTAGGCACCTAACAGCCACTGAAATCAGTAAGTACCTTTATAAATCTGTCCCCTCGCGCCTGGCCTTACAGGCTCAGCCCTGCCAGTGGCCATGCGCTGGGTCGCTGTCATGAGCCCATTCTGCAGAGGGGGAAGCTGAGCCTCAGAGGTGCCATGGCTGGCCCAGGGTCACAGCATGTCAGGAGCAGACCAGCCACGCGAAATCGCCTTCAGAAGGGCACAGAACATGGGGGTCCATTTGAATTAAAGATTTTGTTTCACAAGGCAGAATTGTGTGACTAGGAGCTCCCCAAAGCAGACGCCTGCTGGAAATAAACAACAGGGGCAGGAACCACCCACTTTCCATGCACTTCATTCCCCAACCACCCTGCAGTCCCCTGCCCCTCCTTCAGCTCCTCTCCTCTCCTCTTTTCCCACTTCCTTGCTGTGGGCTGATGCTAGACCATTACACCTCTCGCTTTGCAGGGGCACAGACACTGAGTGGTCATTCTCAGGCCGAGCCCCAAATCACTCGCTGTTAGAGGCCGCGTGAGCACAGTGGTTTATTCATTCTGCAGGCCCGGAGGTACTCACAAGCCAAAGCTCCACATGAGCTGATGGACGCGAGAGGTTTCCCGTTAGAGACCCACTAAAGCAGGACACACCAACCATCCTGGAGCTTACTCCAGGGAATGTAGTGAACCTCGGGAGCAGAGATTTGCCCTGCCATGTACAGCCCCAATGGGATTAAATGGCCACACAGCCGGCAGGGCTGGGCAATTATGACAGGAGGGAAGCAGCTGCCTGGCGAGTTTCCGGGCAGTCCAGTCATAACTGTATAAAGAATTCTCAGCAGCTGGCTCTGTGGGAGTCTCTCCGTGGTGGGAGTTCTGGGCCTACCCGTGCATTGAGTGCCTCGTACTCACACACCAAGCTACACACAGCATCAGGCTGTGAGGTGGGGACATTCTGTCCTGGAGGGATGGGCTCAGCAGTAGCAGGGCAGGAGGGTTTCTCAGGTACAGGGATAAGTGAGGTGGGGCTAAATTGCTGGCACTGTGTCCCTCCCGCCCACTTCCATCCATGTCCCCACCACACCCATCCTGCCTGCCTTTTAACAGTCACGGTTGCCGCAAGCTCATTCCTCAGGCCCGGCAGCCGTTGGAACAACAGCGCCATCATTCACCGCGCTGCTAAGAGAGAGACGCGTCCTTCTGCATCTGAGGAGCAGCCTCGGCGGCAGCTTTCATTGGTGCCCCTAGGCCTCCATCACCCCGCAGTGCCTCCATCACCCCACAGCTGGAGCGAGTGCCTCCATCACCCCGCAGCGCTCTGAGCCAGTCGGAGTCCGTGGGGGCGTTCCAGGCCCAGCAGGCCTCAGCTGGCCATGTGGGTCGAGCTGGGAACCAGCCAGTAGACGCTATCATTAAAGTGAGTGTCTGCACCATCCCCTGCCTGCCGCTGACTCGTGCTGGCCGTTCCTGGTGCAGCCGGCCCTCACATCTCAACGATGCAGCGCGGAGAGTTTGTTCTGATGGCATCAGCGATCACCTTGGCGCCAGACTGGCCGATGCGATTCCCCTGCAGACTGGGAGAGGACAAGGGACAGGCATGACCTCAGCGAGTGCACAGCCACACTAGTTCCCAGCACAGTCTGCCTGGCTGGCAGGGATACAGCCACACTGCGCACTAAGCCCCTGTCCATGGGACTTGGTGTCCTCATGCCCACACCGCATTGTAAACCTGGGCTGACAATTGCTGGAGCCAGGTCTCACAGTCGTGCTCTGTGGCCACCATGCAGGACCTTCTGGCTTGGGTCTGTGAGTTGAGCTGCGTCCACACTGCAAACTGACAGGGCTCGACCACCTCCATCCCCCACGCATGATCCTAGGCCCCAGATCCTGAGCTCTTGCTGAGCTGAGTCAGACTGATCTGTGTGGGGGATGGAAGGTGCTTGGGCTTACACCTGAGTCAGAGCCTGGGCTCAGTGTGCAGTGTAGACGTGCCCCAGGGGGCTGGGAGACCCCGTCCCCACTGGCGTGACCTCACATACATGGTGTGTGCAAGCTCACGCCACACAGAGGCAGAGCAGCACCCTCTTCAAAACAGCGCCCTGTTTGATACCAGCCCAAACCACATCCGGCTTTGGCTCAGGACCAGATGGGGGACAGCTTGGAAAGGCAGGAGTGGCTGACATAACAGCAGGTGAAGGGCCTATGGCTGAGGGTCCCATGGAGCAGGAGAAGTCATCCAGTCCTGCAGGCACAAGGGCCCAGCAGGAGCAAGGGACGGTCAGGGAAGGAAAAGCACTGCTCCCCAATTCTGCTGCCCTCTGCCCCCGCCTCCAGCCCCACAAGTCAGCCCACCCAGGGAAAATCGCCTTCCCCCCACTGCCTCAGCCCGGAAATGACGTTCGGCCTGAAAATGCACGCAGCATGTCGCTAGAGGCCCTCTGCCAATGCCAGGGGCCTGGTGTAAGCTCCAGTTGGCCTGGGGTGCTTGCCTCCAATTCCAAGGAAGCTCTGGGCGCTGAGCCCATCCAACAGCTGAGAGACTGGAGTCCGTGGCCCAGCATCTGCCTGGGCATTGTTGGGGACACTGCCAAGGAGCAGCCAGTGAGGAGGCCAGACCAGGCCATGAAGGAGCTGGAGGACCTAGGGGTTAGCACAGCACAGCCCTGTGGAGGTCCTGGAGAAGGTTTGGCTTTCAGGAGGGTTCCACACCAGTGGTGTTTGGCAGGGACTTGGGGGCAGGGCTTCACACCTTCTGTGGAGTTTGGGCGTTCCATTGTGAGGCAGCAGCCTGGGCCGGGGATGGGGTGGAGGAGTGGGTCTCACAAGGGACGCTTTATGCTGCCCACAGAGGGACACTATAGCATAGCCACCAGGGTCCCAGAGGTAGATGAGTTTACGCTCTTTCCCCACATCTCCGTCCATCGCCCGCATGCATCTGGGCACTCAGCTGCCACTCACTTGACGTAGGTGAGGCCATGGTTTCCGGTCAGAGCTGTGGCGATGCAGATAGCTCCATCCATGCCTAAGGAGTTCTCCTGGAGGCTGAAGGAGAGAAAGACTCATTAAGAAGTGAGGCGTGGAGAAAGCATCAGGCAGATCTGTCAGGGTGGACTGATTTAAATCAAAGCAATTTAAAACACCAGTTGTATTCATGGATTTCAGTCAGCAAGCAGGAAACCTTGATTTTAATCATTGATTTTAACCTTGTTTTTCATTTGTGCTTTTTAATTATTTTCTTAAAGAAAGTTCGAGTCTCGTTGGTTGGTACCATTACAACTATTTTAATGTGCTAGATACATAAGAAAAAAATTATCAACATTTTGCAACTAAAACAAATTGATTTATTAAACATCTGAACTATTATCTGTAGTTAGTGAACTGAACTAATTATTTCTGATCAGTCCTGCAAGATTTTAGAACTAGCGGAGCTCGTCATTTTTATTCATAGATTGGGAAAAGAAAACAAGCTTTCCTGCTTTTCTAACTTCCAATCAGTTTCTTAACTTAGAATGAACTAGTCACTCGATCAAACTAGTTGACTAAACTGAAATGAAGAAAATGTTCTCTCTGCACCTGAAAAAAAAAGGCGACTGCTGTCAAAAGCTGCTTCAGCATTGCATCAGTCTCTGGTTTCAGCTGCATAGCCACTGTCTTTCATCAGGTCAGTGATTTGGCTTTCTTAAAGACCTCGGCAGCAAATACATACTGCCTAATATATATTTTTTATTTAATTTTAAATGATTTTAATATAATAGAGTAAGTTTAGGCCTTGACATGATTTTCATAATTTCAATTTTCATTTTAAATAGGCTTATTGTTAAAAGTAAACCTGTATTTAATTTAAAAATTAAGAAAGTCTGATTTATTTTATCAGTTAAACCCTCTATTTTTATCCATACTGGGATTTGTCTATTGACTTGGATTTCTTCCTTCATAGCTGGCCTCTTCTCCCTGCCTGATTCCATCCATGTCACAATAGAGGGTTAGTAACAGTGATGTCACAATCCAGTGATTGTGACATCACAGCTGCTTCTTTGATGATGAAGTGTGATAGAACAATCTATCACTAGCAGTCAGATCAAAGGAAGCCAGTTAGGGCCAAAGCTGCTGTTTAGATACAGAAAAGATACATGACAGCTTGGAAGCATTTTGGTGATTCATTGTAAACAGTGCTGGTGGCAACTCCTGTAGTTAAGGTTACCTGACACTTTCCATTATAAGACTCCATTTTCAGTTATAACTTTGACCATTTGGACTGAAATTTTCCATGCTGGACATCAGCCTCAGGCTGAATTTGTTTGGAACATTTCAGCAAAGGCCATTCAGCCATTTCCAAGACAGATTGAGGGGGTTAAATCTGATGCACTGAATGAGGCAGGGGTCCAGTGGGGGAAAAAAATAGTATGTGATCAGATAATTAAAACCTGTATCACGATGCGTGTGCACAAGGGAGCCAAATTAAGATTGCACAGGGAACCTTCATTCTGGCACTTCTTAACTTTTGAGTGCTGGACTTTGCCACCTTTCTAGCCTTTTACTGTAGCTTTGGAATGCAGGGGTTTTTTAGCGTTTGCTCCAGCATGGCAGCTACTTACTTCAGAACACGGAGACTGCGGTTAACCTTCAGTGCGTTGGCCATAGCTTTGGCTCCAGCCAAACCAATGGAGTTTCCTCTCAAGCTGCAGGGAAGCCAGGAAATACAGAAGGGCGATTAGGACCAAGAGCGCCGAAGGCTAATACAGAGATTCCATAGAACCCAGGAGGCAGGTTGAGGGACAGTGGGGAACACAGAGCACATGCCAGTTAGCCTGGGGCTTAGACATGCTGGAGCTGAGGGCTCCCAAAGCATTTCCAGCCCAATGAGCTGGACGTGCTACAGAACCGATGGATTTGTCTCCTGGAAGGGCCCAAGGGGAGGTAAGTCACAGAGACTGCTTGGAGAAGGGGTGCAGCTGGGGAACACTTACTCCAGAGTTGTGAGGGTTCTGTTAACAACGAGGGCCTCTGCCAGGGCTTTGGCCCCGCTCACCCCGATCGAAGCCACCTGGAGGCTGCAAGAGAACAAGGAATGTTCAGTGTAATTCACAGCAAGCTATCCCAGCAGGCCTGCACCTATCAGATGCGCGTTATACTGAGCAGGCAAACTGAAGCCAAGAAACCCAGGCTGCTGGGGCCCGCTTCACAAGCCAACACCATTCTTCTCCGAGCACATTCATCCTCGGGGTCTGACGTGAGGGCATTGATCCAGCCAAGGATGTATTGATGAGCTGGGCAGATGGCAGCACATTCTCTGTTAAAACACTCACCCCACCGAGTGACTCGCAAATAAAGAGGAAGCTGTAAATGGAGTCCAGCACAGACAGACACACACCTGTCTCTGTGAGCTAATTACTACAAAGCAGGGCTGGCTCCCTGCTGCCAGGCGGTCAGTCGGCTGGCTCTCTGCTGAAGTGCAGTGCGGCAGGTACCTATAGCCATCCCCTAGCAGCAATTACTTCTGTCCAATGAATTAGCAGCCTGCGGGAGCTCCCCTTCCTGTAGGACCCTGAGGCAGACTTTATTAGCTCTGGCACTTCACCTGGGGCAGGCCCAGCTAAGCCCCCACTGTCTCTGCCTGTGACAATCCAACGGCAACAGAAGAGTGAAATTTCTAATAGGCTCAGCCCCCAGGAGACATGGCTCAACCATTCACCCCCAGGCAATAGGTTCCCTTTGCAGTCC